>NC_044033.1:16270489-16870489 GCF_901765095.1 Microcaecilia unicolor
CAAAATGACCACATCAGCCCTTACTGCCACCTCGGCTAAAAATGTAAAAAATATATTTTTTGATGCCTGGGTAGTGCATGTACATTTGTAACTTATCGCAGGACACCTCAGCGCACCCCGCGGTGTGGCATTTTAAGTTCTGGTAACCACACCTTGGTGCGGCTTGGCAAAAGGACCCCTAAGGCAGCTGAGCGTGGAAGTGGAATGAAGTCTGGGCTTGCGCTGCATGACATTCCCAGGACCGGGGAGAGAAGGGTCAAAGCTTTACTCAACCACCTCCAGATCGCTGTGGTCAGACAAAGGATGGTGTGAGCAAACGGAATCCTATCTCTTGCTGTCTCACATTCTTGCCTGCCTCTTGCCTCCTCTCTTTCTCTCTGCCTCTGTGTGTCTTCCCTCTTCTGCGGAGTTGGCAGTGCTGCTGCAGTGGCAGGAGGAGCAGCATTTTGTGGGCGTCCTCTGCAGTCCTTAAACTGTCAGATGTTTAGGGAGTTGAAGGCCCTCCAGCAGGAAATGGTTTGCATTCTTGAAGCTGGCTAGAGCAGGCTCCCGATGACACTTTGCCAAAGTTGCCGCTTCTTGTCTCTCTCTCAGGACTGCAGTGTCACTAGAGTTGGTGTCAGAAACTTCTTTCTTTAAGGACAGTCCGGAGGGGGCACAGGCTGGCCCGGTGGCTTATCGGTGGCCTTCACTCCCAGTCCTTAAGGGCCACCACGATCAGGTTTTCAGGCTATCCCTAATGAATATGTAAGGTATTTGCTTGCCCACTACCCCCATGCAGATTTATTAATTGGGGGGGGATCCTGAAAACCGGTTAGCAGCCCTTGAGGAGTGAAGACCAAGGGCTTGGAGGCCAGCGGCACTTGAGGGATGTGGATTGGATGCCTGAGCCAGTCCTGCCTTTCCTATATTTGCATCCTTTGAACTTTTGAGGGGTAGGAACCCACCCTCCACATGCACATGCTCTCCTATTCCCACTCATCTCTTACTACTACTTAACATTTCTAGAGCGCTACTAGGGTTACGCAGCGCTGTACAAATTAAACAAAGAAGGACAGTCCCTGCTCAAAGGAGCTTACAATCTAAAGAACAAAATGTCAAGTTGGGGCAGTCTAGATTTCCTGGGTAGAGGTGTAGAGGTTATGCCACCTCCAGGATTTCACCTACCCCTTGTCTCCTTCCAACAGCATTCGCCCCTTCCTTACGACCCTTCGCCTCCTTAATATTTGGCCCCTCGTGACTCCCTATGACTGTCATTTGCTCCTTGACATCCCCTTCAGCGTTCACCCTCTTCTCACCTCCCCACAACTCACTCATAGTTTGCCTGGAGACCCCCCCCCCCCTCCTCCGGCAGTTCTGAGGGCAGGGGCTGTGTAGTGACAGCCTCTCAAGCTCCTGTCCCCAAGGAACAGGCAGCACCGCAGAGCAGAGGCTACCCAGTCCTGTCTATCAAGGGAAGAGTAGGAATGTGAATCCAGTTGTAACTTCCTTCTGTCTCCCATCCAACTTAGTTCAAAAGGCAAGCAGGGCTACTGTCCCGGCTATCACCTGGCTGCCCTTTTGAGTGATACGAGTTTATAGACAAGTGAGTTCAAAGGGCACCACTTTGCCCAGCTGCTGCCACCCACTGACTGTGTGGTGTTATAACATGGCCAGTGAGCAAGGGCAGAACTGCTAGTTTAAGAATCTTTGCTGGCAGTTGGCCTGGTCAGATAAAATCTAGCCAACTAGCAACAGGGCTTCCCAAATCAGGCAGTGGGGTCCCCAGGGCAGGACAGGGTTTCAGAATATCCTTGTACATGAGATATATTTGCATACTGTCTCATACATATTCATAAATACATAAGTGTTGCCATACTGGGACAGACCAAATGTCCATCAAGCCCAGCATCCTGTTTCCAATAGTGGCCAATCCAGGTCACAAATACCTGGCAGAAACTCAAACAATAGCAACATTCCATGTGGAACCCCAAAGAGTACCAAGATTCTAGAATTCTAAAGAATAACAAGATTCCATGCAGAATTTCAAAGTGTATAGCAACATTCCATTTAGAACCCTAAAGAGTAGCAAGATTCCATTCAGAATCCTAAGTATATAAGTGTTTCCATACTGGGACAGACCAAAGGTCCATCAAGCCCAGCATCCTGTTTCCAATAGTGGCCAATCCAGGTCAGAAGTACCTGGCAGAAACCCAAACAATAGCAACATTCCATGTAGAACCCCAAAGAGTACCAAGGTTCTAGAATTCTAAAGAATAACAAGATTCCATGCAGAATTTCAAAGTGTATAGCAGCATTCCATTTAGATCCCTAAAGAGTAGCAAGATTCCATTCAGAATCCTAAGTATATAAGTGTTTCCATACTGGGACAGACCAAAGGTCCATCAAGCCCAGCATCCTGTTTCCAATAGTGGCCAATCCAGGTCAGAAGTACCTGGCAGAAACCCAAACAATAGCAACATTCCATGTAGAACCCCAAAGAGTACCAAGGTTCTAGAATTCTAAAGAATAACAAGATTCCATGCAGAATTTCAAAGTGTATAGCAGCATTCCATTTAGAACCCTAAAGAGTAGCAAGATTCCATTCAGAATCCTAAGTATATAAGTGTTTCCATACTGGGACAGACCAAAGGTCCATCAAGCCCAGCATCCTGTTTCCAATAGTGGCCAATCCAGGTCAGAAGTACCTGGCAGAAACCCAAACAATAGCAACATTCCATGTAGAACCCCAAAGAGTACCAAGGTTCTAGAATTCTAAAGAATAACAAGATTCCATGGAGAATTTCAAAGTGTATAGCAGCATTCCATTTAGAACCCTAAGAGTAGCAAGATTCCATTCAGAATCCTAAGTATATAAGTGTTTCCATACTGGGACAGACCAAAGGTCCATCAAGCCCAGCATCCTGTTTCCAATAGTGGCCAATCCAGGTCACAAATACCTGGATTTGTGACCTGGATTGTGACAAACTCAGCTTGCTGTGGGATTGTTAGTAAGCGCAGTCTAGGCCCTGATTTAACGAACATACCCCCTTTAGACGCAGAATGGGAGTACATTTTGGTGAGCCTGTCCCCAGAGGCCTGGAGCTGTTGGGGACTCTTCCTAGTTAGTCTACAGCATGGGTTTACGAGGAGGGTTGCTTCCGAGCTGTGGAGGCTCTGATTCCGGTGCCACATCCGCCGTGCTCACTGTTCCTTTCGGATCACTCCAGCAAAGGCTTTAACACCTCCGTAGGCCGTGTTTAGTTCTCGTTGCATAACGAGTTGAGGAAACTGTTGAACACTTCCAAGCATATAGCAATGTTGGAAGGCAATCAAAAGTGGCCTTGCATGAAAGGAGCCTTGCTTGAAGGGAGCTGACTGTATAGTAAGTTGCCTTGGCAGGAAAATGTTTGAAATAATGTCAAATGAAATGAGTGTGTGTATATGGAGAAAAAAAAAACCCCAAAACACACATTTGGGCTTTGAAGTAGTTTACAGCTCTTAAAGGTGCAGTACCACACACATGTTCACTTGTCACTTCTCATGAAACGTGCATGGGTCTCCCTTATCTATTGGCTTAAAGCACACATCCGAAGTTGAGGGTGGGCTTGTCTTCACATGCCCCAGGGGTCTGGAAACTGCAGCCACCCTGGAGTGCACTTAAAAACTGGTTTGAAACCACTTGTCCTGGATTGTGGGCAGTGGTATGGGGTGGGGTGGGGGGCTGCATTCTATCCTTTCCTGAGGACTACCTGTACTTCTGCAGATCTAAAGCTGTTGACTTGTTAGGTAAATTCTAAGGGTCCTTCATTTCAATGACTCTGAAACTGGACACGAGTTGTCGCCTGTTAGATGATATTCACTCTGCATTCACTCCGCAGCTCCTCAGTACCTCTGCACTCTCATCTCTCCCTACACTCCTACCCGGGAACTCCGTTCACTGGATAAATCTCTCTTATCTGCACCCTTCTCCTCCACTGCTAACTCCAGACTCCGTTCCTTTTATCTTGCTGCACCATATGCCTGGAATAGACTTCCTGAGCCGGTACGTCAAGCTCCATCTCTTGCCGTCTTCAAATCTAAGCTAAAAGCCCACCTTTTTGATGCTGCTTTTAACTCCTAACCCTTATTCACTTTGTTCAGAACCCTTATTTTATCATCCTCACTTTAATATTCCCTTATCTCTTGTTTGTCCTGTTTGTCTGTCCTAATTAGATTGTAAGCTCTGTCGAGCAGGGACTGTCTCTTCATGTTCAAGTGTACAGCGCTGCGTAGGTCTAGTAGCGCTATAGAAATAAGTAGAGGTGGTAGTAGTCTTTCGGATTCCGGAATCTTGCTATTCTTTGGGTTCCGGAATGTTGCTACTCTTTAGGATTCCGCACAGAATCTTGCTATTCTTTGGGATTCCGGAATCTTGCTACCCTTTGTCCTTATCCCTTATTTGTCCTGTTTGTCTGCCCTAATTAGATTGTAAGCTCTGTCGAGCAGGGACTGTCTCTTCATGTTCAAGTGTACAGCGCTGCGTACGTCTAGTAGCGCTTTAGAAATGATAAGTAGTAGTGGATATTGCCACTTGCTAATTTTCTTGTGCAGGAGATCATTTAGGGGGTAATTATGTAAAGTAGCACCAACATTTAGGTTAACCAGCAAAGTAGGGAAGGGACGTGGGTCAACCAAAAGCAAGTGGGACTCCAGAGATCAATCAAAGTTTTTGGCAAGAAGGGGGGGGGGGAGAAATGTGGCAGGTGGTCTTTTGCTCTCTCTGCTTTGTGACTAAACATTGAGACACTTTATCGGAAACTTAAGACTCCTGAAGCAGGCATTTGGTTGCCAAAACACAGTACGGTGTTGAGTCCACTGCATCTGTTCCCTTTGGGAATAAAGACTTTGAGTGCGTTTATTGCATTTACCCTCTGGGATTAAACGCTTTGATTGATCTCTGGAGTCCCACTTGTTTTTGGTTGACCTACGTCCCTTCTCTGCTTTGCTGGTTAGCGTTTTTCTCCATAGGGAATCCTTCCTTCTTTGCCAGGTACCAACCTTTCGGCACCAGCTAGGCAATGGATGACCCCAACCCCCGTCAGCCGAAGTCCTGTGCTGGCCTTCGTGGCGTTGCTTCTTCAATGATTTTGTGTTCAAGTTCAAGTTCCTCTGCGTGCGTCTGACATCAGACGGTTTTCGCCGAGAAGGGGGGTCGACAGTGTCGCAGAAGGGGGGTCCAGTGGGCCGTAACACAGGGGGAGGAGTACTCCTCCCCTTGCTTTGGTATCAGCTGTCACTGACGTCAGTGCGTGCCTGCCTAGCAGACCACCTCCGAGGGAGGCACAGTCCCAGGCACATTCAAACGTTGGAGGTGAGGATTATTATATAGGATGTTTTACAAGGAACGGCATCTACGTGGAACGGTGCATAATTTGAAGGTGGGCATGCACACAGACCAAGTCTGAGCAGGGCAAACAGTTACACACCTAAGTTATAGAATTACCATAATTTGCACGTGTTTTAGCAATGTAGGTGCAAATGCTTACATCAGCTGTGCGGCTGGCATAAGTGATCTCACATACATTTTAGGCACATATTTTCTCCATTACATTTAGAATAGATGCCACATATGAACCGTCTAGGTGCCCTCGTAATGTTTGGGAGGTGCCACAGTTCATTCAGAGCAGCTGACTGGGAATAGGTGGCAGGGCCTGCCTCATGTTTTCTCAGGTCCCACCGTACGGATTGCCAGGGGAGTCCAGGACAGCACATCTGTTCACATCAGCCCAAATGCTAGCTTGACCCTGTAGATGTTTACGGCTGTGGTTGATAATCCTTGACGACTTGACTTTCCATGGTGCTGTGGGTTAGCAGCTCTGGATGGTTAATTTGTAGATAGGCCTAGGGGCTCCACAGACTTGGTTAAAATCAGCTTCCAGGTTGTCTTAAAGAGAGCGCATTAAGAGATCCCTCCTCTGTTGGCATTTCCACAGTTATAAGCGTTGCCATACTGGGACAGACCGAAGGTCCATCAAGTCCAGCATCCTGTTTCCAACAGTGGCCAATCAAGGTCACGAGTACCTGGCAAGATCCCAAAACAGTACAATACATTTTATGCTGCTTAACCTAAAAAATAAGCAGTGGATTTTCCCCAAGTCCATTTTAATAATGACTTATGGACTTTTCTTTTAGGAAGTTATCCAAACCTTTTTTAAACCCTGCTAAGCTAACTGCTGTTAGTACATTCTCTGGCAACAAATTCCAGAGTTTAATTACACGTTGAGTGAAGAAATATCTTCTCCAATTTATTTAACATTTACTACTTTGTAGCTTCATTGCGTGCCCCCTAGTCCTAGTATTTTTGGAAAGAGTAAACGTGAATCGCTTGCTTATTCTTTCCAAAACTTAGCGGGGTTTAAAAAAAGGTTTGGATAGCTTTTTAAAAGAAAAGTCCATATGCCATTATTAAGATGGACTTGGGAAAATGCACTGCTTATTTCTAGGCTAATGTATTATACTGTTTTGGGATCTTGCCAGGTACTTGTAACCTGGATTGGCCACTGTTGGAAACAGAGTCTAGAATAGGCAGTTATGAAGAGCCTGGTGCTCAGCTTGACTTTCTCTCTTTTCCCAGCTGCCTGATTTCCTGCCATTAAGTCTTTTGCCTTTTGGTCTAGGAATGGCAGGGAGAATGAGGCCAATGTGCTGAATAAATAAACAGTCTGGTAGGGTGGCTTTAAGTGCTACTGCTTCATATGTAGACCGGCACAGAATGCCCTTTCATATAAGGGCTTCATATGAAGGCTGCTGGCACTGCTGCTTTTGTATTTAATAACTGGGAAGGAATCTCTCAGGTCCTTGGCAGTAACAAGAGGTTATTTGTTGCAGGGGTGGCTGATTGGCTGTGCCTTAATTGGCCCCAGAACCTGCTTTTGACTGTAAATATGGGGTGGGGGCAGTTGCATTGATCATATTTGTGTGTGTGGTGAGTTTCAGGAGTTGGCTCACTTAGATTTCTCTGATAGCCTCATCTTATGTGTAGGGGCTGGGGGTCAGGGCCGCCAAGAGACTGGGCCAGGCCCAGGGCAAGGCCGGCCCCGCTGCCACCGCCCCCCCCCCCCCTGAGTCCTCCACGCCGCAGTCCCCAGTCTCACCTGCCCGCCCTTGGCTCCGTCGACCTTCCGCCACCGGGCTGGGCTCCCTGCATTCACAGTGCCTCACCTCCGTTTGAAAGCGCAGCAGCGGCAGATCACCTCCCTTCGGGCCTTCCCTGCCTGTGTCCCGCCCTTGCGGAAGTTACATCACATGAGGGCGGGACACAGGGAGGGAAGGCCTGAAGGGAGGCAATCTGCCGCTATTGCGCTTTCACACGGAGGTGAGGTGCTGTGATTTGAATGCAGGGGGCCGGGCCCGGTGGCGGACGGTCGACGGAGCTGAGGGCGGGCGGGTGAGACCGGGGACTGCAGCCCCCCTTGGAGGTCCGGGCCCGGGGAATTTTGTCCTCCCTGCCCCCCCTCTCGGTGGCCCTGCTAGGGGTGTCCTGCTTTCAAGCACCCTGGGATGTACAGCGCTGTGCACGTCTAGTAGCGCTAAAGAAATGATAAGTAGCAGTAGTAAAACGTTTATTTGCTTCCCGATTCTCTCTCTGTTTTGCTCAGTGCATGTTTACTCTTATCCAAGTATGCAGGTTCTCTCTGGGGGGGGGGGGATTTCCCTTCAAGGCCACGGTGTATTAGTCCCTTCAAATATTCACTCGGAGACAGATATGGCCGGGGTACTCCAACTGACTTTAATGAAAACACATGAAAGCCAGACGCTGCTTTGAGTGGTCTTTCTGTCCTGAGATTCTTCAGCACTGCATAAACACTGTAGTCCTTTCATTAAATACCAGTCTTTTTTGGAAGGTGGGGGTTTTCCGGTTGAGGAGCTAATGTTTTCCCTTCTGTCGCATTGGAAGGTAGGAGTTTCCTGGTGATTGGGTAAATCCTTTCCCTTCTGGACCAGTCTAACTTTTTAGGGATGCTCTTCCACGCAGACCTTTCCAAACAGGAAATTTCTTGCACACAATTTCTCCTCCAGTAGGTCCAGCTCCTGAGTGGGACTTTCTCTGGCCCTTTGGATTCAAGCTACTGCTCCAATCCCACCCTGTCTAGTCCACCACATCAATCCTAGAGATCTCCGGTTTATATCGTCACAGGCAGAACCATAGCAGCCAACCCAAGAGGGGGTGTTCTAGCAGAATAGCATACACCTCTTCGCTACAGAGCGAAGGGGGGTGCAAAATTCCCCAGGCCCAGCCTCGGGGGGGGGGGGGGGGGGGGGGGGCGTCTGCAGCGCTGGCAAGCTCCTTCCTGCCTGCTTCCGGGTCTGTCCTCTCCTGCTCTTGCTTGCTGCCCAGGACCCGGATGATTGCATTAATGCAATATCCCATTAATGCAGTCATCCGGGTCCCGACTCCCGGCACGGGAAGATAGTGAAAAACTGCAAGAGGACCTTACGAGACTGGGCGTCTAAATGGCAGATGACGTTTAATGTGAGCAAGTGCAAAGTGATGCATGTGGGAAAGAGGAACCCAAACTATAACTACGTCATGCAAGGTTCAGCGTTGGGAGTCACGGACCGAGAAAGGGATCTAGGTGTCGTCGTAGATGATACGTTGAAAACTTCCGCTCAATGTGCTGCTGCGGCTAAGAAAGCAATTAGAATGTTGGGTATCATTAGGAAAGGGATGGAAAACAAAAATAAGGATATTATTCTGCCGTTGTATCGTTCCATGGTGCGACCGTACCTCGAGTATTGTGTTCAATTCTGGTCGCCGCACCTCAAAAAAGACATAGTGGAATTGGAAAAGGTGCAGAGAAGGGCAACAAAGATGATACAGGGGATGGGACAACTTCCCTATCATGATAGGCTGAAGAGGCTGGGGCTCTTCAGCTTGGAGAAAAGGCGGCTAAGGGGAGATATGATAGAGGTCTATAAGATAATGAGTGGAATGGAACGGGTCGATGTGGAGCGTCTGTTTACGCTTTCCAAAAATACTAGGACAAGGGGGCATGCGATGAAGCTGCAGTGTGGTAAATTTAAAACGAATCGGAGGAAATGTTTCTTCACTCAACGAGTAGTTAAACTCTGGAATTCGCTGCCAGAAAAGGTGGTTAACGCGGTTAACTTAGCGGACTTCATAAAAGGGTTGGACGGCTTCCTGGAGGAAAAAGCCATAGAATGTTATTGAATGGACGAGGGAATAATACAGTATTTCCAGGATGGGCAGGACAAATTGCTTGTTCTTTTGGCCGCTGTCGGTGACAGGGTGCTGGGCTCGATGGGCCCTTGGTCTGTCCCAGCATGGCAATGCTTATGTACTTATGAGCAGC
This sequence comes from Microcaecilia unicolor, assembly GCF_901765095.1. NCBI lineage: Eukaryota > Metazoa > Chordata > Amphibia > Gymnophiona > Siphonopidae > Microcaecilia > Microcaecilia unicolor. The sequence continues at coordinate 16,279,825 of NC_044033.1, forward strand.
GCAGGAGAAGACAGAGCGAGGGAGCAGACAAAAAGGTGCGGGGGCGGTGGCCCGAGTGGGGGGGGGGGGGGGGGGTAGTGGTGCAGCACAGCGGTGGTGGCTCAGGTGTGTGTGTGTGTGGGGGGGGGGGTGGTCTGCGAGGGTGTGGCGGACTAGTCCTGTCCCAGGACTGTCTGTGTTGCTCAGCAGCCCTGCCTCAATGCAGAAACATACTGGTCTAGTGACTAGCTTCCACCTGCGCTGTCACCAAAGCCACAAGGCTTCCGAAGAAGCAAACCAGAGTTACAAATAAAGTTGGCCGAAAGCTGTGCTCTTGAAAATGCAGGACAGAAGGTTTCAGGTGACACCTAGGGGTGAGGGAGGCTTTGTTTGTTAGCTCTGTCTGGGGCAGAATCTCTCTGAACTTTGCTGCTATAAGGTCATCGGCCCCACTTCCAGGAATATTTCAAACAGTAGCAGTGGCACAACCAGAGCTGCCAAGCGCTATGATTCCCCCTACATGGAGAAGTTTGTGCCAGTCCTGGTACAGGCAGCTCTGAATTCAAAGGACCGCAAGCCGGACAGGTTGATAAGTGCAGACTTTTATTGTAAGGCTGCCAACTGGATCCAATTTCATTAAAAGGAGCGTGCCGGATGGGAGGGGAAGAGAGAGCAGGGCAGGCAGTGCGGCGCTGGACAAAGACTTCAGCTGGCCGGGGTTGGGGACCCCCGCCAGTTAAACCAGGGGCCCAGAGCAAATTTGGTGGGGGCCCAGGCCCCCGTGGCCCCACATAGCTATGCCACTGCTTTGACCTGGCCACTGTCAGGTGGAGTGTGCTGCCTTGCTGAGAGTTAATGGGGGATGCGGTGGCCCTGCAGGAGGTTCCTATATCAAAGGACTATTTTTATGTGGAGGAGTGGCCTAGTGGTTAGGGTGGTGGACTTTGGTCCTGGGGAACTGAGGAACTGAGTTCGATTCCCGGCACAGGCAGCTCCTTGTGACTCTGGGCAAGTCACTTAACCCTCCATTGCCCCATGTAAGCCGCGTTGAGCCTGCCATGAGTGGGAAAGCGAAGGGTACAAATGTAACAAAAATAAAATAGATACTATTGGAGATTCTACATGGAATATTGTGGTTCTACATGGAATGTTGCTATTCCACTAGCAACATTCCATGTAGAAGGCTGCACAGGCTTCTGTTTCTGTGAGTCTGACGTCCTGCACATACGTGCAGGACGTCAGACTCACAGAAGCAGAAGCCTGCGCGGCCACATTGGTGATCTGCAAGGGCCGACTTCTACATGGAATGTTGCTAGTGGAATAGCAACATTCCATGTAGAATCTCAAATAGTAGCAACAGTGGAGGAGTGGCCTAGTGGTTAGGGTGGTGGACTTTGGTCCTGGGGAACTGAGGAACTGAGTTTGATTCAGGCACAGGCAGCTCCTTGTGACTCTGGGCAAATCACTTAACCCTCCATTGCCTGCCGCATAGGGCCTGCCATGAGTGGGATAGCGCGGGGTACAAATGTAACAAAAAAAAAATGTTTACGTCCTCCCATATCTGTGAACGGATCAGGACCCCCTTAACCGGCATCTTTAGTATTATTTTGTATTCACCTTTAACCCATTGTGTGGCTCCATTTATTTGGGCTCCAGGCCTGCCCTTGTTCATGTTACCCCAGGACCTCTTTATGCTTAAATGTACTTTGTTCTAAAAGAACTGAAATGCTGGAGTATCTGGTGGTTTTAAGCTTTTAGCAGAGATATGGCAGAACAGGTGAATTTACACTTGAAAAGAATTTCCCTAGAGAAGTCTAGGGAGGTGGTGGAGATGAAAACGGTAATGGAATTCAAACATGGGTGGGATAAACACAAAGGAATCCTGTGTAGAAGGAAGGGATCCACGGAATCTTAGCGGAGATTGGGTGACTGCGCCGGTAATTGGGAAGCAAAACCGGTGCTGGTCAGACTTCTACGGTCTACGCTCTGATAGTAACTGAATAGATGTGGAAACTTCAAGAACAATGCTGGGCAGACTTTTACGGTCTGTGCCCTGAGAAAGGCAAGGACAAATCAAACTCAGGTATACATATAAAGTATCACCTACCATGTAAAATGAGTTTATCTTGTTGGGCAGACTGGATGGACCATACCGGTCTTTATCTGTCGTCATTTACTATGTTACTATGTTACTCTTTGGGGTTCTACATGGAATGTTGATACTAACTGGGATTCCGGAATCTTGTAACTCTTTAGGATTCCAGAATCTTCAAAACTTTTAGTACAAGAACAGTGCTGGGCAGACTTCTACGGTCTGTGCCCTGAGAAAGGCAAGGACAAATCACTCGGGTATATATAAAATATCACATACCATGTAAAATGAGTTTATCTTGTTGGGCAGACTGGATGGACCGTTTATGTCTTTATCTGCCTTCATTTACTATGTTACTCTTTGGGCTTCTACATGGAATGTTGCTACTAATTGGGATTCCGGAATCTTGTAACTCTTTAGGATTCCAGAATCTTCAGAACTTTTAGTACAAGAACAGTGCTGGGCAGACCTCTACGGTCTGTGCCCTGAGAATGGCAAGGACAAATCACTCGGGTATATATAAAATATCACATACCATGTAAAATGAGTTTATCTTGTTGGGCAGACTGGATGGACCGTACAGGTCTTTATCTGCCGTCATTTAATATGTTACTATCAGGCTCATTTTCAAAAGAGATAGACGTCCAAAAAGTGACATAAGTCAGCATTTGGACGCTTATTTCGCAGAAAAGTCCAAATCAGTATTATCAAAACCTCTTTTTGGATGTCTTTCTGTGAAGCGCTGCATACGACTGGTAGCGCTGTACAAATGATTTGTAGTAGTAGTAGGGTGCCAGAGCCCGAGGTTGGGGGCACATTTTGAGTGCTGCCCCGCCTCTCCCCTATCGCCTTGCCTCACCTTGCCTCCCCCGCACCACCTCGCCTCACCTTCTCGCCCCCCCTCGCCTTCTTCAGTGCCGGTCTACAGCGCAGCCGCATTCGCTGCCCTGCTCTTCTTTCTTCTTGCTCCTCCTGTCCTGTGCACGCTGACGCTCCTTCTCAGTTTCATGTAAAGGAGCGTCAGCGTGCACAGGAGGAGCAAGAAGAAAGAAGAGCAGGGCAGCGAACGCGAGACCGGCGCTGAAGAAGGCTTTGGCTGGCGGGGGTTGGGGACCGGACGAAATTTGCAGGGGTCCAGGCCCCCGTGGCCCCCCCATAGCTACACCCCTGGTGCCTACAATATCCCTATAGGCACCTACACCTCTTCAGCTTAGAGAAAAGGCTGTTGAGGGGTGTTATGGTAGAGGTATATAAAATAATGAGTGGAGTGGAAAAGATAGATATGGAGCGTCTGTTTACGCTTTCCAAAAATACTAGGACAAGGGGGCATGCGATGAAGCTGGAGTGCAGTAAGTTTAAAACAAATAAGAGAAAATTTTCTTTACTCAGCGTGTAATTCGACTCTCGAATTCGTTGGCGGAGAATGTGGTTAAGGCGGTTAGCTTAGCAGAGTTTAAGAAAGGTTTGGACGGCTTCCTGAAGGAAAAGGCCATAGAATGGGACAAGCAGTACAAAATGCTTTGCTCCGTGGATCTTGTCGGGTGATTGTGACCTGGATTGGCCACTGTCGGAGACAGGGTGCTGGGCTAGATGGACCTCTGGTCTGTCCCAGTGTGGCAACACTTATGTGCTTGGGATTCTGAATGGAATCTTTTTACTCTTTGGGGTTCCACATGGAATGGTGCTACACTTTGAAATTCTGCATGGAATCTTGTTATTCTTTAGAATTCTAGAATCTTGCTATTCTTTGGGGTTCTATATGGAATGTTGCTACTATTGGGTACTTGTGACCTGGATTGGCCACTGTTGGAAACAGGATGCTGGGCTTGATGGACCTTTGGTCTGTCCCAGTGTGACGATGCTTATGTCTTATATCTACATGGTTAGCGTGCATGCTAATTGTAGGCGTGTTAAAAATGCTAACGTGCATTAGTAAACAGGGCCCTTAGATTCCTAGGGACAGGGAGTGGAGGAGTGGCCTAGTGGTTAGGGTGGTGGACTTTGGTCCTGAGGAACTGAGTTGGATTCCCACTTCAGGCACAGGCAGCTCCTTGTGACTCTGGGCAAGTCACTTAACCCTCCATTGCCCCATGTAAGCCGCATTGAGCCTGCCATGAGTGGGAAAGCGCGGGGTACAAATGTAACAAAAATAAAATAGATACTATTGGAGATTCTACATGGAATGTTGCTACTATTGGAGATTCTACATGGAATGTTGCTATTCCACTAGCAACATTCCATGTAGAAGGCTGCGCAGGCTTCTGTTTCTGTGAGTCTGACGTCCTGCACCTACGTGCAGGACGTCAGACTCGCAGAAGCCTGCGCGGCCACATTGGTGATCTGCAAGGGCCGACTTCTACATGGAATGTTGGAATAGCAACATTCCATGTAGAATCTCCAATAGTAGCAACAGTGGAGGAGTGGCCTAGTGGTTAGGGTGGTGGACTCTGGTCCTGGGGAACTGAGGAACTGAGTGTCACTTAACCCTCCATTGCCCCAGGTACAAATAAGTATCTGTATATGTAAGCTGCATTGAGCCTGCCATGAGTGGGAAAGCTCAGGGTACAAATGTAACAACAACAACAAAAAAATATGTGCTACACCTGAATGTAACTCCCCTTGAGCTACTACAGAAAAGGCATGAGCTAAATCTAAATAAATATTCTTGTGCCATCCTCTGAGCTCTGAAGTCCTAAAGGAAGTAACAGGCTTTGTATCAGTCATGACATTTTGTAACTCCATCCGCCTGGTAGGAATGACTCTGCCTGTAGTCATCCCTCTGAGTTGCCATTTTCATGTTGTAAGGGTTTCTGAAGAAATGTTGTGATATTTGGAGGTACGCAATAGAAATAGAATAAAACAAAACATAGAAAAGAAAATAAGATGACACCTTTTTTATTGGACTAACTTAATACATTTTTTGTTTAGCTTTCGAAGGTGGCCCTTCTTCGTCCGATCAGAAATAAGCAAATTTTGATAAGTAACAGCATATACAAGTGAAACATCAGAGTATTTCGGTGACAGTCTGAAAGGACGAGGGAGGGGTGGGTTAGGTGAGAAACAGAGAGGGCTGAGGGGATGAGGGAAAGGGAGATATGCACGGTGATCAGAGGGCGACAGACCAGTGGAATTTCATGGTTTATAATGGGCGTGACCTTTGCATTACACCGGGCAGGGAGTAAATGCGGCTTCGCTGAATTATTGTGGGAAGGGAAGAAGGAGTGCTTGAACATCTTGGAGAGCTAGACCCCTGAAGCAGGCGGTGTCCAGCGCCGAAACACGGCCCGTGTCAGGTCATTAATAAAGAACTTTTATTGTCCCAGTCTTGAAGGCCCAGTGTTGCTTTTTCTGTTTATAATGGGCTGGAAAACCCAGATCTTTGTTAAGTCCTGTCTGGTGGGTGTCAAAATATTTAATCATTTTGACTTCAGAGCTCTCGTTCCTGTATTGTTTTAAAGTTTCCTTTTAGTATTCTCACCATAAAATCACTGGTACAGTGTACTGGCTTTGTAAACTGCTGCCCCACCGAGGTTAACATCCTGGTTGGCACTGGCTGGCATTTTTCATATCATGTCTATGTAAATTAAATCTCTTCTTCAGCATCTGCCTTGTTTCTCCAATATATAGCACCCTTCGTCACATTTTTTACACTGCATGACATAAACTACATTGGAAGATGAGCATGTGAAGGATTCCTTTATGTTGAATAATTTTACTTTGTGAATGGCCGTGGGGTCTTGTGAAATGTTTTGGCATAGTTTGCAGCTGGATATATTGCAAGGATGTCTGCCATTCTCTTCTTTTGGGGTCTTTGTTGAGAGCTTGCTTCTCACTAGCTTGTGTTTTAAACTGAGTGGAAAAACAAGACAGTGATATGGAGAAAGTCCAACCATTTCAAATGTAGACATAGAGGTGGCCACAAGATCCAATTCAGAACACCAGCTAATGTTCACAAGGTTTGGCTTCTGATCCTCTATAAACTCGAGATGAGTCTTGAAGAAATGTAGAGCTCATCTCCTATTCTCCAGATAGACTATGGATGAATAATTTCAGCCGCTTCAGTTAGGAAGAGCAGTGACAGTTTAGGTAGGCTGGAAGTCTGATCTTTAAAGCTTCTTTTCCATCCACAGAGAATGGAGAAAAAGTTCTGCAAATCTGCTCCTCAATGTCTTATGTTTCTCTTAATGATGCTACGAGCTGGTTGTACCAATCATGACTCCTTGGTGACAAGAGTTTCTGACTCATAAGGTTGAAATATCTTCTCAGCATGCTACCCAGATGCAATTTTTTTTGTTACATTTGTACCCTGCGCTTTCCCACTCATGGCAGGCTCAATGCGGCTTACTTGGGACAATGGAGGGTTAAGTGACTTGCCCAGTGTCACAAGGAGCTGCCTGTGTCTGAAGTGGGAATTGCACTCAGTTCCTCAGGACCAAAGTCCACCACCCTAACCACTAGGCCACTCCTCCACTGTTGCTACTATTGGAGATTCTACATGGAATGTTGCTATTCCACTAGCCCCTTGCAGATCACCAATGTGGCCGCGCAGGCTTCTGCTTCTGTGAGTCTGACGTCCTGCAGGACGTCAGACTCACAGAAACAGAAGCCTGTGCAGCCTTCTACATGGAATGTTGCTAGTGGAATAGCAACATTCCATGTAGAATCTCCAATAGTAGCAACATTCCATGTAGAATCTCCAATAGTATCTATTTTTTTTGTTACATTTGTACCCTGCGCTTTCCCACTCATGGCAGGCTCAATGCGGCTTACTTGGGACAATGGAGGGTTAAGTGACTTGCCCAGTGTCACAAGGAGCTGCCTGTGTCTGAAGTGGGAATTGCACTCAGTTCCTCAGGACCAAAGTCCACCACCCTAACCACTAGGCCACTCCTCCACTGTTGCTACTATTGGAGATTCTACATGGAATGTTGCTATTCCACTAGCCCCTTGCAGATCACCAATGTGGCCGCGCAGGCTTCTGCTTCTGTGAGTCTGACGTCCTGCAGGACGTCAGACTCACAGAAACAGAAGCCTGTGCAGCCTTCTACATGGAATGTTGCTAGTGGAATAGCAACATTCCATGTAGAATCTCCAATAGTAGCAACATTCCATGTAGAATCTCCAATAGTATCTATTTTTTTTGTTACATTTGTACCCTGCGCTTTCCCACTCATGGCAGGCTCAATGCGGCTTACATGGGGCAATGGAGGGTTAAGTGACTTGCCCAGTGTCACAAGGAGCTGCCTGTGTCTGAAGTGGGAATTGCACTCAGTTCCTCAGGACCAAAGTCCACCACCCTAACCACTAGGCCACTCCTCCACTGTTGCTACTATTGGAGATTCTACATGGAATGTTGCTATTCCACTAGCCCCTTGCAGATCACCAATGTGGCCGCGCAGGCTTCTGCTTCTGTGAGTCTGACGTCCTGCAGGACGTCAGACTCACAGAAACAGAAGCCTGTGCAGCCTTCTACATGGAATGTTGCTAGTGGAATAGCAACATTCCATGTAGAATCTCCAATAGTAGCAACATTCCATGTAGAATCTCCAATAGTATCTATTTTTTTTGTTACATTTGTACCCTGCGCTTTCCCACTCATGGCAGGCTCAATGCGGCTTACATGGGGCAATGGAGGGTTAAGTGACTTGCCCAGAGTCACAAGGAGCTGCCTGTGCCTGAAGTGGGAATCAAACTCACATCAGGTCCAGCTTTGTATCAGCAACTGTCCATTTTCCTGACTTCGTCATGACAAGGGAGAATGGACTCTATCTCCAAACCTACAGGAGTGATCTTTTTACTCTTTAAAAAGAAAAAAATTTCGGTTACATAATGTTGCTGTCAAACATTTCGTCTAGCAGTTTATGGGCCTGGCAGCCTCCTCAGACTTCTGTTTTACTTTCTTTGCAGTTGGTTTAACACCTTCCTTCTTCTCAGCTGAGAAAGACGATGCAGCTGTCATTGGTTGAGTGCAGAGATCATTAGGGAGGTACGGAGTGACCTGATCCAGGAAGTGATTACATTTATTCATCACTTTACTCTTTTTCCATCCTTCTTTTGTCTGTGAGCCGTCAACCCCTCCCTCTCCTATACAGTGTTGCCAGATGGGTGGGTTTCCCACCCAATTAGGCTGGTTTTTAAGCCAGGATGCTGGAAAGTGGGCTTCTTTTTCGTTGCAGCTGTGCGGGGTTTGCGCTTTTTTCGGGGGCTTATATTGATCCAATTTGGTCCAATAGAAGCTTTTCCGGGGTAGGGTTGACATCAGGGTTGGGGTTAATGACATCAGAGGTGACGTCAGGGGGCGGGTCGGTGACGTTGGGGGCGGGGTTGGTGACGTTGGAGGCGGGGTTTGACTTTGGGTGGGTTTTGGGCTGGTTTAGGGCCGATTTGGGGTGGGGAAAATTTTTCCCATCTGCCCACGCTGCAGATCCTGCTTTTCTCTCTCTCTCCCTCACTTTTCACATTACTGAGTACCTCAGCAACCTGTAGTGACAGAGAGATACGAAAAAATGATTCCTTTTGCTGCCAGGGGTGTAGCCACCTTTGCCCCAGGCCCCTCCAATTCCCCCAAACCAACCACGATCGGCGTGAATTACCATGGCTGGCGGGAATCCTGGAGTCCTGCTAGCAGAAGATCTTACGAGACGGTGAATGGGAAGTGCCACCCGCAGATCTGGTGCAAGGGTAGTGGGGCACCCCAGGCGAAACTTCATCAAGATTTCGATAATTAAACTCAACAATCATCACCATCACACAAGCATCCTATACAAAAGCAGACTACAGTGAGTGCTTGGGTTCCTGTGGCTGTTGGGACCTATTTTGCTTTGACTGCAGTTGCTCTATGCCACAGTGGCGTAGCTATAATTTGGACTCAAGCCCACCCAAAATTGAGGCACTCTTGCTGTGGCTGGTGGGAATCCCCACCAGCTAAAGATTTCCCACTCCTCAGGCAGCCAATGCTCTTCCAGATGGCAGCTGGCACCATACACCAGCCCCTCCGCACATGCTGGTTTTACCCACGAGGAAGCACTGAGCATGTACAGACTACTGGCAGGCGGCATCGGCTCAAGTCAAGTGCTGCCCCAGGAGCAAGAAATCTTCAGCTTGGGCAGTTTCAGGATCCCCGCTAGCTCAGGTATTTAATATTTTGTGTTTGAGGGTAGGGGGAGAGAGGTAGAATGCAGAGAGCAGAGCAGAGGGGGGGCTGAATTCCGTGCCCATCCATTTTGGGTTCAGGCCCACCCAAAACTGGCTGTCTGGCTACGCCCCTGCTATGCCACCCCCATGAATCTGCTCTCCTAGGCGACACTTAGTCTTGCCTAATGGTTGGGCCACCTGCAAGGTTTCAATGCACATTGGGGAAGAAAGGTAGAGCAGGGAAGAGTAGCATAACAGGCTCTCACTGCCACTGTCGGGATGCTAATAGTGAGTGACGTAATGCTGCGGGGAGGGAGAGGGGAGTGGGAGACTGTATGCCTATTTGCCCCTCATCTGGCTACGTCACTGGTTGCTGCTCACAGTTCATTACCAGATGCTGTCCTGAGCACAGTGCTTATAACGATCAAAATGATAAAGGGGGATGGAACTCCTCTCGTATGAGGAAGGGCTAAAGAGGTTAGGGCTGTTCAGCTTGGAAAAGAGATGGCTGAGGGGAGTTATGATTGAGGTCTACAAAATCCTGAGAGGTGTAGAATGAGTAGAAGTAAATCGATTGTTTACTCGTTCCAAAAGTACAAAGACTAGGGGACACTCGAGGAAGTTACTTGGAAATACTTCTAAAACAAATAAGAGGAAATATTTTTTCACTCAACAAATAGTTAAGCTCTGGAACTCTTTGCCGGAGGATGTGGTAACAGTGGTTAGTGTATCTGGGTTTAAAAAAAGGTTTGGACAAATTCCTGGAGGAAAAGTCCATAGTCTGAAATTGAGGCAGACATGGGAAGCAACTGCTTGCTCTGGGATTTGTAGTATGGAGTGTTGCCACGATTTGGGTTTCTGCCAGGTACTTGTGACCTGGCTTGGCCACTGTTTGGGTTAGATAGACCATTGGTCTGACCCAGTATGGCTACTCTTATGTTCTTATATTCTTACGTAACGTCTCAGCCTGTCTGTCATCCCCTCAGAAACAGCTGACTATATTGCGTGAACAGGACAGGCCAGCATATTTGGTGAAAATAAAAGTTTATTTTTCCAGCCCATTGCATATAATTAGGCTTCAGGAAAATAACCTCTTACTGGACAGGCTCTACAGTATTCTAGAAAATAAAATAAGTTTTGCATATTGACCACTATGAGGGCTCATTTTCAAAACAACAAAAAACGCCCCCAAAAACATCATAATTTATTTATTGCATTTGTATCCCACATTTTCCCACCTATTTGCAGGCTCAAGGTGGCTTACGGAAGGCCATTTTTCTCTCAAAAACATCCAAGTTGCGACGTTTGACACCCTGATTTTCAGACGTTTTGGTCCACAGTTCATCCAGATTTGAAGGGGGCATGTTTTGGGCGTGAGAGGAGGGGGTTTAGCGAGTGAGCTGGAAAATGGGGCCGAAAGCGTGCCACATGCCAAATGCATGTGACTTGCTATGTCTGCGAACTCGCACTACAGAATCTAGCGAAAGCCACGTAGTGTGTTGTGAGTGCAAAGATTGAAGTGGACCCTAAACATGCACATTTTGTGTAAAATAAAAAGAAGCCACCAAATATACTACTTGATGTATCAGTGATAAAACCTTATGCTGAACTCTGTAGAACACCGGCAACCAACTTAGTTGTTTCAGGATTGGTGTAACGTGAGTAGACCTAGAGAACCCAACTACAAGCCGAGCTGCTGCATTCTGGACCAGCTGCAGTGTCCCTGCATCTGGCACGAGACAGATGAAGATACAAAGCAGTGCAGTAGTCCAGTCTGGATGACACCATACTCTGGAGCACACTTTGAAAGTCAGACTGTGACAACATTGGCTTTAATCTATACGGCGGATGAAGTTGTGGAAAGGAAGTTTGACCAAATGACCACTGGAGGGATTAAGACATAACCCCCCTTAAATCCCCCAGTGGACATTGACCCCCCTCCCAGCCCCCTACGATATGACAGTGACAATACATACCAGGTTCTATGACAGCTTCAGATATGACGATCATTCCTATTAGAGCAGCAAGCAGGTCCCAGGAGTAGCCTAGTGGTCAGTGCAGTGGACTATAGAGAAGGGAACCCAGGCCCATATCCGACTGTAACTGGTACACTTGTGGTGGAATGTGTGTGCCCCTCCAAAAAACACTAAATACCTACATGTAGGTGACACCTGCAGGTATGAGGGTTATTGTAGTGGTGTGCAGTTGAGTACAGTAGGTTTTTGGTGGGTTCTAGAGGTCTCCCTATATACAATTTATTTAAATATTTAGATTTTGCTCACACGTTTTTGAGCAGTAGCTCAAGGTGAGTTACATTCAGGTACTCTGGATATTTCTCTGACCCAGGAGGGCTCACAATCTAAGTTTGTACCTGAGGCAATGGAGGGTTAAGTGACTTCCCAAGATCACAAGGAGCAGCAGTGGGATTTGAACTGGCCACCTCTGGATTGCAAGACCAGTGCTCTGACCACTAGGCCACTCCTCCACAATATAAGGGGGTAACAGCAGTGGCGTACCAAGGGGGGGGGGTGGGGGCGGTCCACCCCAGGTGCATGCCGTTGGGGGGTGCCGCGGCGCGCGTCTGCTGCGAGAGTTCGCTAACTTCTCTCGTTCGCTGCAGCTCCCTCTGCCCCAGAACAGGAACTGCCCCGGAACAGGTTCCTTCCTGTTCCGGGGCAGAGGAAGCTGCAGCGAATGAGCAAAGTTAGTAAACTCGCAGCAGGTGCGCACTGCGGCACCCCCCCCCCCCCCAGTGGCATGCACCCGGGGGGGGCTCTTTCGCGGGGGGGGGGGGGGGGGCGCTGCACCCGGGGGGCGGGATGCCGCCCTGGGTGTCCGCCCCCCTAGGAACGCCACTGGGTAACAGTGAAATGTGTACCTGGGATCTTTTATGTGAAGTCCACTGCAGTTCCCCCTAGGCTAGGGTGCCTCACTGCTCTGTTGGGATGTGTGTGTGGTCAGTCTACTAAGAAAGCTGGCTCTTCCTACATCCTAGTGGCCTGTTTTTTTGTGTGTTTTCCCCTTGGACTTTTTTTTTTTTTTTCAAAAATAGTCCTAAAAGGTGGACGCACTGAGCAAATGGCCATTTTTTGAAACAAAAGTTGGATATTTTTCAAATCTATGTTTTCAAATCTATGCTAAAAGCCCACCTTTTCACTGCTGCTTTTTAGCTCCTAGCCACTACTCAATTGCCCTCCCCTTGTCCCTTCCTTCCTTCTCACCCATTACTTCCCTCACCCGTAACTGTCTGTATTATTTAGATTGTAAGCTCTTTTGAGCAGGGACTGTCTCTTTGTATCAGGTGTTCAGCGCTGCGTGCGTCTGGTAGCGCTATACAAATGCTAATAATAATAATATTTTTCTGGTTTGAAAATGGCAATGTTCTCTACTGGAGTTTTGGCCATTTTTCGCAAAACAACCAAAATCGGATTTAGACATATCGAAAATGCCCCTCCATGTCTCTAAGTGTCAACTCCATTGCATGAGCACAGAAATCCTTCATTTGGTTATTGGGCCCCGGGAGCTCCTGAACAGAGCAGGATGTAGCTGCTCTGCAATCGGATGGCTGAGCTGCCCTAGAACATTTAGACCTAGGAGTAAACCTCGGCTAACTTTCATGTTTCCTACACTGGTATCCTTCCCAAGGTACCCCACTTTGTCAGATCATGTTTTCTTTTGACGGTATCTCCCTGATGAATATTTACAGCAGGAAAACCTTTTAACTTTATGGCTGTGTACAAATATTAATGACATCTGAGGGAAACGTGCTAGCTCTGTTTCTGTAGGAGTAGATCTCTGGTCTTATTTGGATGAATGGCATTTACCGTTTTTCTTTACGCAGTTCAGTGGGATACTAAGAGGGTGCCATTGTTCCATTAGATCTCCCTTTTGAGAGCTTTCAGATGTTGGCATGGATGCCCAGAGAGTTGAGATATTTTTACCCAGGAGCCTGGCTTTCTCTTATTTTGGTATTCAGAGGCCAAGCCAATGTTTGTTATTGCACTCAACTGTCTCTTTGAGGTTCTCTGTTATGAGGATGTATCACCATGACTCCTAACCACAATAAACTGCAGGCAGACTCTTATAATTCACCCCATAGAACTCGTACATAAATCCTGGCTCTAGCCGAACCAGCAGAATCAAGACTGCTTGGCATTATCTAAGCAGGAACTTGAAATGACGAGCGAAAGGAGTGAGGAGAAATGATTTTGATGGGGAGAGGCTCTGATGCAGGGCCAGACAATAGGACAGTTCCTGAGGTTCCACAGCAGTAGGGGGCCCACGCTCCCCTAGCTCCAATCTAGTTTAATCGCTTTGATTAGGGGCCCATGACCCTTATTGCGTGGGGCCCACTGTCGGTCTTCCCCTGCTCTGGTGACTTGGGGATTAGTAGATAACACTCCAAACAGAGAACGTCCAGTTGGAAATGACCTGGATACCTTGGATTGACAGGTGTTGGGTTCTCACTCAGCTGACCTCCACAGATGAGAGGTAAAGAAGCTTACAGAGTGTCCAGTGGCTCCATGGAAGACAGTCACCTTCACTTTCGGTACTGAATAAAGGACTGTCCTCTACATCACGAAGGATCAGTCCCTCGTCGACTAGAAGGTGGAGATAGAGATCACTCTTAAGCTGTGCTATATGTAGCCTTGTACATCCAGCTCAAGCCAGTATTCTCTATCTCCAGCAGGTTGGTTAGTTGTGCCTTCTGGGGGAAAAAAATATTCCTGACATTTCTACTCAGTTTACACTTTCAGAGGTTAGCTGATGTCCAACATTATCTCTTTGGTAAAGGTCAAGGAAGAAAACAAACACTGTTATAATGCATACATTTTCTAATGCTTTCGACCTTGAACGAATTCGAAAATAGCCTCAACTTTATGAGATCCAGGTAAGTTTCAATAGAGTAGTTGTCAGGCTTGTACTGCACCTTCCCTGCCCCTCTAGGCCCCAAATTTGGGCTTGATTGGGGCATTCTCACCAAAGTTACCTTGCTGATGGACAGAGGATTGGACTAGTTCTTAAGCACTTTTTCTTAAGTTGGAAAGCCTAAAAATGGCAAAATTAATTACAAAAAGACCAATGTACCAGAGGGGTAAAGAATTAGGGCCTGATATTCAAAGTATACGGTATGTAAACTACTTTGGTTGTACCACAGAAAGTCGGTATATCAAGAATCGAATAAATATAAACTCTGGGCAAGTCACTTAACCCTCCATTGCCCCAGGTACAAATAAGTACCTGTATATAATATGTAAGCCGCATTGAACCTGCTATGAGTGGGAAAGCGCGGGGTACACATGTAAAAAAAATAAAAAATAAACAAAAATAAAAAAAGGATTTCTGCTCCTAACTTTGTTAAGCTCTAAGGCGTGCTTAGCACGTGAAAACCAGGATACCGTAAAACGTGTTAAAGTGTTTCGTGGTATTTTGCCTGTTAGAACGCTCTAATTCGCATGTTAGCTATTTTTGAAAAAGTATTTTTGGAGGAGGTGTGTCCTGGGCAGAGATTGGGCATGGATGTTTTAAGCAGCTTGCATGTTCACTTTAGTGCGTGCTAACTGGCTAACGCTGAATTAATGCGGGAGCACTTAGCGCATGTGAAATAGGAGCCAGTAGGTGCTCCTGCATTAAGGTAATGGGCCCCTTTTAGAAAGGTGAGCTAGCGTTTTTAGCGCACACTAAAAATTAGCATGCAGTAAACCGTGCCTTTGTAAAGACTGTCTGTGTGCGCTAATGGGAACATTAGCTCCAACCTGAAAAAACAATTATTCAAAAATGCCTTAAACTGTGCCTTGTTGAATCTGGACTTACCTCCTGATTCTATAAAAGCCACCAAAAATTGTGCATGCAAATTTGGAGGGTGCCCAATTTCCGTGCACAATTTAATAGAATAACAAGCCAATTAGTGACAATAATGGGCGTTTTAACAAGCAATTATTGGCACTAATTAGATTTAATTGGAACGTCATGCAAGGTTCCACGTTAGGAGTCACGGACCAAGAAAGGGATCTAGGTGTCGTCGTTGATGATACGTTGAAACCTTCTGCTCAGTGTGCTGCTGCGGCTAAGAAAGCAAATAGAATGTTAGGTATTATTAGGAAAGGAATGGAAAACAAAAATGAGGATGTTATAATGCCTCTGTACCGCTCCATGGTGCGACCGCACCTCGAATATTGTGTTCAATTCTGGTCGCCGCATCTCAAAAAAGATATAGTGGAATTAGAAAAGGTGCAGAGAAGGGGACGAAAATGACAAAAGGGATGGGACGACTTATCTATGAGGAAAGGCTAAAGCGGCTAGGGCTCTTCAGCTTGGAGAAAAGGTGGCTAAGGGGAGATATGATAGAGGTCTATAAAATAATGAGTGGAGTTCAATGGGTAGATGTGAAGCGTCTGTTTACGCCTTCCAAAAATAGTAGGACTAGGGGCATGTGATGAAACTACAAAGTAGTAAACTTAAAACGAATCGGAGAAAATTTGTCTTCACTCAACGTGTAATTCAACTCTGGAATTCATTGCCAGAGAATGTGGTAAAGGCGGTTAGCTTAGCAGAGTTTAAAATAGGTTTGGACAGCTTCCTAAAGAAAAAATCCATAGACTGTTATTACATTGGGCTTGGGGAAAATCCACTATTTCTGGGATAAGCAGTATAAAATGTTTCGTACTTTTTTGGGGATCTTGCCAGGTATTTGTGACCTGGATTGGCCACTGTTGGAAACAGGATGCTGGGCTTGATGAACCTTTGGTCTTTCCCAGTATGGCAATACTTATGTACTTGGGATTCTGAATGGAATCTTGCTATTCTTTGGGGTTCTACATGGAATGTTACTATTGTTTGGGTTTCTGCCAGGTACTTGTGACCTGGATTGGCCACTGTTGGAAACAGGATGCTGGGCTTGATGAACCTTTGGTCTTTCCCAGTATGGCAATACTTATGTACTTGGGATTCTGAATGGAATCTTGCTATTCTTTGGGGTTCTACATGGAATGTTACTATTGTTTGGGTTTCTGCCAGGTACTTGTGACCTGGATTGGCCACTGTTGGAAACAGGATGCTGGGCTTGATGGACCTTTGGTCTTTCCCAGTATGGCAATACTTATGTACTTGGGATTCTGAATGGAATCTTGCTATTCTTTGGGGTTCTACATGGAATGTTACTATTGTTTGGGTTTCTGCCAGGTACTTGTGACCTGGATTGGCCACTGTTGGAAACAGGATGCTGGGCTTGATGGACCTTTGGTCTGTCCCAGTATGGCACTGCTTATGTTCTTATGTACTTGTCTAACTGTGTAAATTTATGTGTGGCCCAAAAAAGGGGATGTGGAAATGGGAGGGCGATGGGCGTTTCAGGGTGGAGCGTGAGCGTGGATTCCAGTTGCTTGTAGAACGATAGAATAAGGGGGAAACGTTTGTAAATTTAAGTGTGGGCATTTGCACCACGTTTTCATTGGTGCAAATGGACGCGCCTACATTTACATGTGAACCCAGCGCCTAAGCGCTATTCTGTAAACCGGGCAGAACTTTAGACGTGGCTTATAGAATAACACTTAGGTGGGTTTTTTCAGTGCCGATTTTTTAGGTGCTATTTAAAGAATCAGTGCACAGAAAAGTCCCGCATTGAGATGCACTAAAGCCCAGATTCTGATGCTCTTTAGTAAAAGGGTCCCTTTGAGTTAAGTTGACCTCTTTGACAATTTACTAGGGATGAGAGATAAAAAAAAGTGAGCGGCGAAAGGGATAGATTTAGGACAAGGGGGAAAAAAAGGTTGGAGTGCAGCATTGATATTTATTTTTTATTTTTTTTTATTTGTTGCATTTGTATCCCACATTTTCCCACCTATTTGCAGGCTCAATGTAGCTTACATTGTCCGTCGTGGCGATCGCCATTTCCGGAGTGAGAGATACAAGTGGTTTTACATTAGAAATCATGATTGGCATAGTAGAATAAACAGTCATGTATAAAGAGTTCATATTTGGAATAGAGATAGAGGGGTGTTGCTTTAAAGGTCATTCGTGGTAGAGTAGACTTTGGTAGTCAAGTATAGAGAGTTGGGTTTTATCTAGTTCAGGCTTGAGTTTCGTTGTCTGGTAGTTAGGCTGTATCGTTGTGGTATGCCTTTTTGAACAGGCTGGTCTTCAGTGATCTCCGAAAGTTAGTTAGGTCGCACTAGGGGCCAGATTCTCTATGGCGCCTAGAAAGTCCATGCGGAAAACATATCTGCCTAAGCATATTCTATAAGGGTACCTATATTTAGGCACGGTATATAGAATATGCTTAATATGCCTCTTCGAGAGAAGCTTCATTGGCTTCCCATCACAGAAAGAATACATTTTTATGTTTAAACGGTTTTTATTGATGAACAAACATTTGAAACAGCTTTATAAAAGGCAAACATTCTGTAATCATAATGACACATCATATGCATTTATGTGCATCTTAACTACATCATCAATTTTTACAACATTTTCTCCCCTTCTACCCCCCCTCTCTTATGTTGTACCTTTTTATTGATGTCACAACCCCAACATTTAAGCATCAATTACAATCACCAAAATGTGAACTCTAAAGACAATAGCACATCCTTTGTGACAGTAACATCAAATTTTTACATAGTCTTTTCATCCTTCCCCTTCCCCCCCACCCCCCAATCCCCTCATCCTCCCTCCCGATAACCCTCCCTATAATCTGCCTAGAGGCAACAATGGAGTCTCATAATTTGTTAAGAATGAGGCTTCTTCCTCTTTGTGTGAGTTTATCTATAAAGGGACTCCACGTCTTTAAAAAACGTGATTTCCGCTTAAATGAACCCCTGGCCTCTTGCGCCTCCCAAGTCATCAGTTGGTGTGCCTGATTGCGCCAGTGCCAAAATTCAGGTCTATCCGGAACAGTCCAGTTTTGCAAAATACATTTACGTGCTAGTAAACAAAGCTTTCTACACAGCAGGACTTCCTCCGCCCTTAGCCCCCCAAAAGAGCCAGGACAATCCAACAACAACTGTTGAGGAGTGCCCTGCACCCTTCTCGACAACATCAAAGACAGAAAGGCCACCACCCTTTTCCGAAAGAATACATTTTAAAGTCCACACTATGATTCATAAGATCATATATGGAGAATCCCCTAACTACATGAACAACCTCATCGACCTCCCAACCAGAAACAGACCATTGTCGTCTCGTACCCACCTCAATTTACACCTCCCTAATTGCAAAGGTATTAAGTATAAGACCTTTTCTCCTTCTTGGGCAGCCAGCTTTGGAACGCTCTGCAAAGATCCATCCGAAAAATCAACGACCATCTACCCTTCAGGAAAATGTTGAAGACCCACCTCTTTAAGAAAGCTTACCCGAATGACTGTACTTACACTTTTAAACCCATCCTCCTGATCCTGATGACTGTTATACCTTTTGACTATATCTCCCAATCTCCTTATGCACTTCCCTCTATCTTTCCTTAAAGACCGACCTGTTCAGCAAGGCATAACACAATTGATCCTTCCTAAACACCAGGCAACGAAACCGATACTAGAAATAGACAATAATGAACTTTCAATACTTGACTATTTCGCCTACTCTGTCAATTACCGAACTTCAGTGCAATTCCACCGAATCTCTTATCTCTTATTTCGGAGATGGGAAGCCGGTAAAACGAGAGGACATGAAATGAGATTGAAGGGGGGCAGACTCAGGAAAGATGTCAGGAAGTATTTTTTCACGGAGAGGGTGGTGGATGCTTGGAATGCCCTCCCGCGGGAGGTGGTGGAGATGAAAACGGTAACGGAATTCAAACATGCGTGGGATAGGCATAAAGGAATCCTGTGCAGAAGGAATGGATCCTCAGAACCTTAGCTAAAATTGGGTGGCGGAGCAGGTGGGGGAAAGAGGGGTTGGTGGTTGGGAGGTGTGGATAGTGGAGGGCAGACTAATACGGTCTGTGCCAGAGCCAGTGATGGGAGGCGGGACTGGTGGTTGGGAGGCGGGGAAAACTGCTGGGCAGACTTATACGGTCTGTGCCCTGAAAAAGACAGGTACAAATCAAGGTAAGGTATACACATATGAGTTTATCTTGGGCAGACTGGATGGACCGTGTAGGTCTTTTTCTGCCGTCATCTACTATGTATCTCAGAAAAGAATCTTCACATTTGATTGCTTAACTTATATAGCCATGTACGATCTTTACTGCAATTTCACTCTGTATTTCTCAATCCGGAACTGGCGATTGCCATTACGGAGCAATGTAAGCCACATTGAGCCTGCAAATATGTGGGGAAAATGTGGGATAGAAATGCAACAAATAAATAAAATAAAAAATAAATAAATAAATTACCATCCTTCCTACTCCTTATCCCTCCCAATCTCCTTTCCTTTTGCTATCCTTTCTTTGCTTGCCTCTGTCTTCAACTCACATTCCTCAAAACCTCACAATTACTACGTTTACTACAACATGTAATATTCTCCTCTAGACTTTGTAATTGTATTTACTATGTAAGCCGCATTGAGCCTGCAATGTGTGGGAAAGCGCGGGGTAGAAATGTAATAAATAAATAAATACATATCCTAGCGCCTAAAACGTCACGCCTCCAATTACACCAGTGAAAACGTGGCATAAATCCCGGTGTGTAGATTTAGGCACACTGGGCCATGTTTTATACCTATGCACGTAAATTTTGGAACACCCGTTTCCCCACCCATAACTATGGCCCTTTTGGCCTGCGCACGTTAGAATTTAGGCGCAGTGTGCTACAGAATACGCTTAGCAAGTTGTGCGCATAAATTCTGATTATTGCTAATTAGTGCTTGTTATTGCTTGTTAAGTGCTGATAACAACGCTGATTGGCTTGGTAATCTACTGCCCTGTTACCACCAGGATAGCGCGGGAGCCCTTACCGCCACATTAGCGGAGATTGGGTGGCAACACTGGTAATTGGGAAGCAAAATCAGCGATGGGCAGACTTCTATGGTCTGTGCCCTGAGAATGGCAAGGGCAAATCAAACTCAGGTATAAAGTATCACATACCATGTAAAATGAGTTTATCTTGTTGGGCAGACTGGATGGACCGTTCAGGTCTTTATCTGCCGTCATTTACTATGTTACTATGTTGCTCTTTGGGGTTCTACATGGAATGTTGCTACTAATTGGGATTCCGGAATCTTGTAACTCTTTAGGATTCCAGAATCTTCAGAACTTTTAGTACAAGAAGAGTGCTGGGCAGACTTCTATTGTCTGTGCCCTGATTGTGACTGAATAGATATGGATGGGCTGGAGTCTAAATTTTAAGGGGCATCGATGTTAGCTTCAGAACTTAGTACAAGAACAGTGCTGGGCAATCTTCTACGGTCTACGCCCTGAGAAAGGCAAGGGCAAATCAAACTCGGGTATAAAGTATCACATGCCATGTAAAATAAATTTATCTTGTTGGGCAGACTGGAAGGACCGTACAGGTCTCTATCTGCCGTCATTTACTATGTTACTATATCAGTGGGTGTAAGTAAGTGCTCTTCCCCGAAATGGCCGCGGGGGAAGTGGTTCACTTACCGCATAGAAGTTTCTTTTCCAGAAAAAAAAAAAGACAGCCTTTTACCTGCTGCAGTATAAGCGGTCTCAGCGCGTGTCGAAAACACACGCTGATGTTAGTGCAGGCCCTCTTTTACCGCAGCTTAGTAAAAGGACCCCCAAGATAGGTTTAAACTATACAGAGTTGATTGCAGATGCATGACTTTGCTTACAGCCTATGCATTCTATTAAAATGTTTTATTGCGTGTTGTGTTGACATTGTAATGTTGCACATTAGGCCATACTTTCTGGCATAGTGTTTGAATATTTTCACTGCCGTAATTGTCTTGCCTATGTTTGACTTCTTCTTCCTGTACACCACCTTAAGTAAATACCTTCAAAAAGGTGGAAAATAAACTAATTAAATAAACAAATTAATACAAACACATGAAGTCTAGTTCAAATTCTTTTTACTGTCTGCAGTAACAAATGCCTCACTTGCACGCCATTAATACCGATAATTGATGCACATGCTAAGCACTGTTTTTAAGTATATTAATGTCTAACATTCATCAGATGGAACCAGATATTTTTTATGGGGTGTTAAAATACCTAAAAGTTTACTTAGTGCTGTTGGAGACCTTCAGAGAAAAAGCAGGCGTGGCCTCCTTTTGCAGATTCATAGCCTCTGGCTTAGGGATGGGCATCCACAGTCCTCAAGGGCCGCAACCCAGTCAGGTTTTCAAGATTTCTGCAATGTATATGCACGAGATCTGTTTGCATACAGTGGAAGCAGTGCATGCAAACCTATCTCATGCGTATTCATTGAGGAAATCTTGAAAACTGGATTGTGGCCTTCGAGGACTGTGGCTGGCCTTCCTTGCTCTGACCTAGAGACTTAGAAGAAGAGACGTTGGGCTAGGGTTACCATATGTCCGGATTTACCCGGACATGTCCTCTTTTTGAGGACATGTCCGGGTGTCCGGACGGGTTTTGCCAGTCCGCCCGTTTGTCTGGATTTCTGGACAAATGGGCGGGCGGGCGGCTGGTTTATCCTAGCCTCCCCTTCCCTTACTTACTATCTACTGCCCTGGTGGTCTAGTGACCTCTTCGGGGCAGGAAAGAGCCCCCTCTTTCCTGCCCGGAGCGCTGCCCTTGCACTGCATCCTGTTGCTGTGACGGTCTTGGGATTCAAAATGGCCTCCAAGAGTGGCCTCGCGAGACTTCAACTCTAGGCAGCCATTTTGAATCCCGAAACCATCACAGCAACAGGATGCAGGGCAAGGGAAGCGCTCCAGGCAGAAAAGAGGGGGCTCTTTCCTGCCCCGAAGAGGTCACTAGACCACCAGGGCAGTAGATAGTCAGTAAGGGGAGGGGAGGTGACTGGGGGCAGGGGAGGGGAATATGTGACCCGGGGGAGGGGAATATGTGATGGGGCGGGGCGAGGATGCGATAGGGGCGGGGTGTGAGTGTGGGCAGGGGGGTGGGACATGTGTCCTCTTTTTGAGAGGACAAAATATAGTAACCCTACATTGGACCATGTCCATACCTACCTAATTCTGCTATCTGGTGAGTGACTTTTATCCATTCACTTCTGTCTTCATCGTCTTTGGAAGAAGAATGGCCCACATCCATGTGTTGAAAGTCTTGCTGAGTTGAGATAACCGTGTTTGTGTAGATTGCTGACAGATTAAAGCCGATTCAGGCATTGCTTGTTCTTTTTACTGAAATTTTCATAAGGTTAGTGTTCAAAGTATCTTGTGATTGTTCTAAAAGCAAAGATAAAGTTCTGCTTAGAAATGCAAAAAGGGGACATGGCCTTGAAGGAGTAGAGTAGCGGACACACATAGGTCTGTGCTTTATTGCTTTGGGTGCTGTATTTTAAACTATTAATTCCTTTTGTGAGAGGCAGCCGTCAGGGCAAGGAGATTTGAGCATTATTCTGACCTTAGAGAGAATGTTTCAGGAATTGCTTTTATACTATGTCTATAACTGGCTGATAGATTTAAAGCAGCTGTGAAGCATTTCTGGGCTTCTTTTGCGACGGGATGGGGACACTGTTCTCTCCCTAGACATGTGCTGTCAGCAGATATTCTTAATAAAACTTTGCTGACTGTGCTTTGCTGTTGAATCCCAATCCTCCTGGGAATGAACTAGAATAATGGAGAAGGAATTCTTCTGCATTCTGATTGGCTAGCACCTCATCAACTCTTTGATAAGGAACTTGGAAGGAGACTGGATTTTCTCCATAACATTTATGAAATAGTTTTTTTTTTAATGTTAAAAGGATAGCTTTTCTAATTTTTATTTTCAGTTACAAATTAAGATGTGCTTAATGGTGAGAAAATAGGGAAGTTCATGCATGAAGTAACTGGGACAGTGTGCTGTAATGTGTACAAGGCCAGTGCATAAGTACATAAGTAATGCCACACTGGGAAGAGACCAAGGGTCCATCGAGCCCAGCATCCTGTTCCCGACAGCGGCCAATCCAGGCCAAGCGCACCTGGCGAGCTTCCCAAACGTACAAACATTCTATACATGCTATTCCTGTAATTGTGGATTTTTCCCAAGTCCATTTAGTAGTGGTTTATGGACTTGTCCTTTAGGAAACCGTCTAAACCCTTTTTAAACTCTGCCAAGCTAACCGCCTTTACCACGTTCTCTGGCAACGAATTCCAGAGTTTAATTATGCGTGGGGGGAAGAAATATTTTCTCCGCTTTGTTTTAAATTTACTACACTGTAGTTTCATCGCATGCCCCCTAGTCCTAGTATTTTTGGAAAGCGTGAACAGACGCTTCACATCCACCTGTTCCACTCCACTCATTATTTTATATACCTCTATCATGTCTCCCCTCAGCCGTCTCTTCTCCAAGCTGAATAACCCTAGCCTCCTTAGTCTTTCTTCATAGGGAAGTCGTCCCATCCCCGCTATCATTTTAGTCGCCCTTCGCTGCACCCGGACCTCACCTGGATTAATTCCGGACTCAGGCCACCAACAGAGTGCTCGTTCTCTCTCAGGCCACTCATACCCACACTTCCAATCTCCTTTCAGTCGAGCTGGGATGGGCAATAGTCCAGAAGAGACACATCCAAATCCGAATATCCCTTCAGCTATCCAGTAAAGGAACCATGTGACACTCCAGGAGAATTAAGGACAAATTTACATTTTTATTGTAACTTTGGCAACTGGTAATCCTTGCTGCAGTGATGCGACTCCAGCTATGCTTCTCAAGGGTAACTACAAGCAGCGTTTCTTCCCAGGGCTATACCATGTGTACAATCCATTAATGCGGCCAGATGTAATCCCAGACTAGTTTCACCTCCTCCTGGTGCACTCCATTACCACCAGGCAGGGGTCCGTGAAGGATAACCTTCTTCGCATTGTGCCTCGAAGGGCAACACCCTGAGTTTGGGCAGGTTCCTCACTGCCCCAAAACCCCACTTATGGGTCGGACTCCCCAATTCTGCCCGAAGCTCTGGCTCCCTTTGCCAGCTGTTGTATATCGGCAACAACTGGTCCTTGTTTCTAGCCAAATAGGATGGCACTACTACAGGATCCTCCTTGGGATTTTTTTTTAGGGGGGGGGGGTCAGTTGGCAGGGGGTTAGTAGGTATGGAGTGGAGGAGTGGCCTAGTGGATAGGGTGGTGGACTCTGGTCCTGAGGAACTGAGTTCAATTCCCACTGCAAGCACAGGCAGCTCCTTGTGGCTCTGGGGCAAGTCACTTAACCCTCCATTGCCCCATGTAAGCCGCATTGAGCCTGCCATGAGTGGGAAAGCGCGGGGTACAAATGTAACAAAAATAAAATAGATACTATTGGAGATTCTACATGGAATGTTGCTACTATTGGAGATTCTACATGGAATGTTGCTATTCCACTAGCAACATTCCATGTAGAAGGCTGCGCAGGCTTCTGTTTCTGTGAGTCTGGTGTCCTGCACGTATGGGACCTCCCAGTCACTCTCTACCCGGGCTTACTCTATCAGCAAATCTCACTCTAAGCAGGGGGGTTACACAGTGGTATTAAGTGACCTAGGCAGTCTTTAGCCTTGTGCCTGCCCGGCACCTAACTCTTACCGTTCAGTAAATCCAGACTGCCCCAATTTGACTGCCCCTATCGGACTGACTGTTCACTTGTCTTTTAGATTGTAAACTCCTTGAGCAGGGACTGTCCCTCTATGTTAAATTGTACAGTGCTGCGTAACCCTAGTAGCGCTTTAGAAATGTTAAGTAGTAGTAGTAGTAATTAACCTTTAGAACCTGGTGCCCCTACTCTGATTTTAATGAAGGGAAACATAGTAACATAGTAGATGACGGCAGAAAAAGACCTGCACGGTCCATCCAGTCTGCCCAACAAGACAAAGTCATATGTGCTACTTTTTGTGTATACCCTACTTTGATTTGTATCTGTCAGTTTCAGGGCACAGCCCATAGAAGTCTTGCCCAGCACTAGCCCCGCCTCCCAACCACCAGCCCCGCCTCCTACCACCGGCTCCGCCACCCAATCTCGGTTAAGCTTCTGAGGATCCCTTCCTTCTGAACAGGATTCCTTTATGTATATCCCACGCATGTTTGAATTCCGTTACCGTTTTCATCTCCACCACCTCCACCAAATCCAGGGTAAAGGGTCCTGAATTTGATATACTGTCTTTCAGTGGTACATCCAAAGTGGTTTACGTTTAATATATGCAGATACTTAATGATCACCTCTTGTTAGATAATGCCCTTAAAGACTCTTGTCTAGGGTTGCCATCTGGATCCAGATTCACCTGACAGAAGCGATCCAGTCCTGGGTTTACCCCATTGCATGCAGGAACTTGTAGTGGAGGAGTGGCCTAGTGGTTAGGGTGGTGGACTTTGGTCCTGGGGAACTGAGGAACTGAGTTTGATTCCCACTTCAGGCACAGGCAGCTCCTTGTGACTCTGGGCAAGTCACTTAACCCTCCATTGCCCCATGTAAGCCGCATTGAGCCTGCCATGAGTGGGAAAGCGCAGGGTACAAATGTAACAAAAAGAAAATAGATACTATTGGAGATTCTACATGGAATGTTGCTATTCCACTAGCAACATTCCATGTAGAAGGCTGCGCAGGCTTCTGTTTCTGTGAGTCTGACGTCCTGCACGTACGTGCAGGACATCAGACTCACAGAAGCAGAAGCCTGCGCGGCCACATTGGTGATCTGCAAGGGGCGACTTCTACATGGAATGTTGCTAGTGGAATAGCAACATTCCATGTAGAATCTCAAATAGTAGCAACAGTGGAGGAGTAGACAGTGGAGGAGTGGCCTAGTGGTTAGGGTGGTGAACTCTGGTCCTGAGGAACTGAGTTTGATTCCCACTTCAGGCACAGGCAGCTCCTTGTGACTCTGGGCAAGTCACTTAACCCTCCATTACCCCATGTAAGCCGCGTTTTGTGCCTGCCATGAGTGGGAAAGCGTGTGGTACAAATGTAACAAAAATAAATAAAAAAATTCACAAGGGGCTCTCTTACTCAGCTGCAGTAGCGTTTTTACCTCACTCTACCGTGAGCTTAAAAAAACCGCTGCCGTGGCTTAGTAAAAGACCCCCTAAGAAATGCAAGACCCTGCATGCAATTGGGTAAACTCAGGATTGCATCAGCCTTATCTGGTGAATCTGGATCTAGCTGACATTCTTACTCTTGCATCTGGATTACTGGGATCTCAGTTCTTGTCTTTTGGAACAGCCTGTCTGGCAGTGGCCTCTCTGTGCATGCCGTCATTTCTGCACGGGCAGAGCAAAGGTCACACTTGGGAGGGGAGCTGGAGGGTGGTATTGGAAGAAAGCCGAATTCCTGGCTACGGAAAATTACCTGAGTAAGTTCTGTTACTCCAGGAAACGGGATGGGAGACATACCCGAGCTTGATTGCAGTAAGGCGTTCCCCCCTTTCCAGAGGGAAGTGCTGTGTGTGTAGAGCAACATTCCATGACCAAGCAGTTAAGTCCCAGATTCCCAGGGAGGCTGACAAGGACTGTTCTTGATGGGCCACGCCGTCACTGTGTTTTCCACTTGGCTTTTTATTAATTCCTGATGTGGCTCTCACAAAAGCATAACCTCAGCACTAACAGAATCTAGGATGTCTCCTCTGCAGAGCTGCCCGCAAATCCCCCTCAAACAGGTACATTTGGGGAGGAGGGCAGCAAACATTTTGCCCCAAAGTGAATGTTTCCAGGATTTTAAATGGAAACAATATCCAGCTTTGAAATTTGGCTGTGGTAAAACCCATGCTAGCACTTAAAGCTGCTCAGGAAAGACCCCCCCCCCCCCCAAGCACTCACTGACTAATACCTAAACCAAGATATTAAGATATTCCACTTGTGACTCACAGGCGATCTCCCCACCTAGTTTTATCCCTAAGAACATATTTTTCTTTTTTCCTTTTCTTAGCAGGAAAGTTACACGTTGAGCCTATGGAAGAGAATTCCGGAATTAGGCCTTGCTTGTTATGTCTTTGGAACCAGCTGTGGTGTTCTGCTCGTTTGTCCCTGCGGCTCGTTGAGAATCAGGACTAGGATTCTGGTACAGAAGCCTTGATCCACAAGTGCCCAGAGATTTTCTTTTTCTATTTTACACTCTCCGTATCAGGGGCGTAGCTAGACAGCAGATTTTGGGTGGGCCTAGACAAGAAGTGGGTGGGCACCAAGTGTTCTACCCCCCTCCCCCGCCAACTTAAAAATATATCTCAGCTGGCGGAAAAACACTGCTCTCCTCCACCTTGGCAGCCTGCAGCAGGCATGCGCCGAAAACTGAGCATGCGCAGGTGCCAGCTTAGGAAGCTCAGACTGCTGAAGTGGAGAGCAATGTTTTCAGCACCATCAGGGGGAGGTCTTCAACTGGCAGAGCGGCTAAATGAGTGCTACTACTACTACTATTTAGCATTTCTATAGCGCTACAAGGCGTACGCAGCGCTGCACAAACATAGAAGAAAGACAGTCCCTGCTCAAAGAGCTTACAATCTAATAGACAAAAAATAAAGTAATCAAATCAATTAATGTGTACAGGAAGGAGGAGAGGAGGGTAGGTGGAGGCGAGTGGTTACAAGTGGTTACGAGTCAAAAGCAATGTTAAAGAGGTGGGCTTTCAGTCTAGATTTAAAGGTGGCCAAGGATGGGGCAAGACGTAGGGGCTCAGGAAGTTTATTCCAGGCGTAGGGTGCAGCGAGACAGAAGGCGCGAAGTCTGGAGTTGGCAGTAGTGGAGAAGGGAACAGATACGAAGGATTTATCCATGGAGCGGAGTGCACGGGAAGGGGTGTAGGGAAGGATGAGTGTGGAGAGATACTGGGGAGCAGCAGAGTGAGTACATTTATAGGTTAGTAGAAGTTTGAACAGGATGCGAAAACGGATAGGGAGCCAGTGAAGCGACTTGAGGAGAGGGGTAGTATGAGTAAAGCGACCCTGGCGGAAGACGAGACAGGCAGCAGAGTTTTGAACCGACTGGAGGGGGGGGAGGTGACTAAGTGGGAGGCCAGCAAGAAGCAGATTGCAGTAGTCTAAACGAGAGGTGACAAGGGTGTGCTGCTGTTAGGTGGGCCTGAGTCCTAAGTGGGTGGACCCCGGCCCACCCAGGCCCACCTGTGGCTACGCCACTGCCATTCCCTCTCTCCCCCAAAGCATTGGTGCGGTCACTGCAGTGACAGGCCCAGGCTGAAGGTTAATCTAGAGGGCTCCTTCTGGAACCCTGCAGTCATACCACCACTAGGTGTCACCCTTAAGCAACAACTGTGACTCCCTCTCCTCTAAGGGCTGTAAAATAAAGCAGCCTCTATAGCATTTCAGTTCCACAAGGTAGGAGGGGACTGAACATTCCCCATGGCAGTGTACAGCCCACACCAGCTATCTTGCTGTGATTTTTACACAAACATAAAGTGCCCTATCTGTATTTGAATTTATTTTTCCAGTTGCAATATTTTTTTTTACATTTCCTCTGATCTGTAACCTGCTGTCTGGCCTGATTTAAATGTTTGTTCTCACCCTCTGACCTCCTTTCTCTTCTAAGTCTCCGACAATCTTAATATCATACGTGAGAGCACAAGCAAAGGACATGTGCTGAAAGAGCCCACGTACATTCAAGTTACCGGGATCTGGCCTTCAGCCCAGGAAGCCCAGACCATGGAAGACGCTGTTTAAGGGCCGGTGTCAAAGCAGAGTGTGCTGGGAAGGCTGTGAATGAACAAATCTCTGGACGTGGAAAGGCAGGGAATTTGGAGAGGTGAAGAGAGAAACTAGGGACTTACTAGAGATAGAGGGAGAAGCTGGGAGCTGACTGTGGATTACATAAACACAGAGGTGGAGAGAGAAGCTGGGAAATTTTGGGGAGATTATGGGTAGTTGATTTGACCTTCTGGCTGCCCCTAGTTTGGGGACTGATGACTGCTTTCCTCCTGTCAGGGCTGCTGAGGCCCAGGGCAGGAATTTGGGAGGGAGCCACATTGACAGGCTGCACTTTCTTCTACTTTGGGCATGTTTGGGGCATTCTGTAGCAAATGCAGAACTCGATTTTTGATGGAGCCCAGGGGCAGACTTGGGGGAAGGGGGCAAGTATTTCCTTTCAGTTCTGCACCCCCCCCGCCCCAGAATCACACCTTTGCTGCAGAGCATAGCCACGGGGCCCAGGCCCAGCCACTTTTGCTCCAGGCCCACCCACCCTAACTAGCCCCAACCCAACCAGTGGCTTAGCTCTCCCAAGGGAGGCTCCGATCTTTTCCTGCCTCTTCTGCCCGCTCTCCCCTTCGTCTGTCTCCCTCCAGCATAGGTGATTCCCATAGCCAGCCTTCTGCCAGCGTGCGTCGTCGGGGCCTCTCCTCAGGCGCGTCCCACCTACTTCTCAACTTCCTGTTTTCCGCAAAGGTGGGACACGCGCCTGAGGAGAGGCCCCGATGACGCACGCTGGCAGAAGGCTGACTATGGGAATCGCCGGTGCTGGAGGGAGAACGGGCCAGCGCTTCAGGGCAGTAAAAGTGAGCACACCACGCGGACAGGGAGAGCGGGCAGAAGAGAGGGAGAAATGCAAACTCAGGAGGGGATGGAGAAGGGAGAAAGCGCTGCCCAAGACCAGAGTGGAAGTGAACCTATGTAGTCCACTGTAAGCAAGGTAAGGAAGCCAATTTGTAATCTGTTTCCACTTTCCATCCCCCTCCTCCCCCTTGCAGCTGTCATTTCAGTTCACTCAAAACAAAGCAGAGAAAATTTTGTGCCCACCTACTTTGGGCTCAGGCCCATCCAAAACTGGCTGTCTGTCTACGCCACTGCTTTGCTGGTGGGGATGCTCGTCAGCCAAAGAGATTCTCTGCCGGAGGCCCCACCCTTGCTGCCTCAGAAGCAAGAAAGCTGGCAGAGGGCTCCAGCCTCCTATGCCAGCACTTCCCTGCACACTCAGCTCAATGTATAAACTGAGCATATGCGGAAGTGCTAGAATTTGCACCTGGAGCAGCCCACCAACTTCCTTCTGCTCAGGCAGCACAGGTGGAGGAGGGGGGGCTTAGGCAGTGAATCTCTTTGGCTGGTGGGGCTTGAGCATCCTTGCTATGGTGCTGCAGTTTTAGAGGGGGCCTGATCCCGAAGTGGGGGGGAGGCCTCCCCATGGCTACTTTCTTTTTTTTTGTTTTGTTACATTTGTACCCCACGCTTTCCCACTCATGGCAGGCTCAATGTGGCTTACATGGGGCAATGGAGGGTTAAGTGACTTGCCCAGAGTCACAAGGAGCTGCCTGTGCCTGAAGTGGGAATTGAACTCAGTTCCTCAGTTCCCCAGGACCAAAGTCCACCACCCTAACCACTAGGCCACTCCTCCACTGTTGCTACTATTGGAGATTCTACATGGAATGTTGCTATTCCACTAGCAACATTCCATGTAGAAGTCAGCCCTTGCAGATCACCAATGTGGCCGCGCAGGCTTCTACATGGAATGTTGCTATTGGAATAGCAACATTCCATGTAGAATCTCCAATAGTAGCAACATTCCATGTAGAATCTCCAATAGTATGTATTTTATTTTTGTTACATTTGTACCCCGCGCTTTCCCACTCATGGCAGGCTCAATGCGGCTTACATGGGGCAATGGAGGGTTAAGTGACTTGCCCAGAGTCACAAGGAGCTGCCTGTGCCTAAAGTGGGAATCGAACTCAGTTCCTCAGGACCAAAGTCCACCACCCTAACCACTAGGCCACTCCTCCACTCCTTGCCCTATATCATGGGGACCCAGAGCACTTGCCCTGTTTGCACCCCCTCAAATGCTGAATCTGCCTCCAGCTGGAGTGTCAGTGCCCTTTCATGGCCTGGAAGAGTCCTTCTCAGTGTTTCATCAGTTGACAGGCTTAAATTAGGACAGGACAATGCAGGATCACCACTCTTGGTGGTGAAATTCTATAAAGGGAGCTAAAAAAAACGGGCTCTGGAAAAGGTTGATGCTAAGTGCTGTTCTATAGAGGGTGGGCAGCCTTTCTTGATCCCCCGCCCAACTCTGTGAGCCAGACTTAAGCCTGCGGAAACCTGGTGTACTCCCGGTGACCAAGTTGGGCGTTGAGACCCATTATTCTATAACACTGCATTCAATGTTTTGGACCGCCCATGCCCCTCCCACAGCCATCCTCCCTATTGGGTTGCACGCTATGGGATTTAGATTTCTAGCGTTACAGAATAGCACTCAGCCAGATGCACGCTCAGATCCTAATTAGTGC
Source organism: Microcaecilia unicolor (assembly GCF_901765095.1). Classification (NCBI taxonomy): domain Eukaryota; kingdom Metazoa; phylum Chordata; class Amphibia; order Gymnophiona; family Siphonopidae; genus Microcaecilia; species Microcaecilia unicolor. The sequence continues at coordinate 16,311,222 of NC_044033.1, forward strand.
CAATTAACATCAATAATTGGTTGCTAGCTTCCAGTTATTGATGGTTAACAGCTCGTTAGCCAATCCAGTTCTGCGTGCGTCATATATAGGGTTACCATACATCCGGATTTACCCACACATGTCCACTTTTTGAGGACATGTCCGGACGGGTTTTACCAGTCCACCCGTTTGTCTGGATTTCTGGACAAACGGGCAGGCGGGCGGCGGGCCTATCCTAGCCTCCCCTCCTCGCCCCTTCCCTTACTTACTATCTACTGCCCTAGTGGTCATGACCTGGAGCACTGCTTGCCCTGCATTCTGTTGGTGTGACGGTCTCGGGATTCAAAATGGCCGCCGAGAACTGAAGCGGCCTCGTGAGACTTCAACTCTCGGCGGCCATTTTGAATCCCAACACCGTCACAACAGCAGGATGCAGGGCAAGGACAGAGCTCTGGACAGGAAAGAGGGGGCTCTTTCCTGCCCCGAAGAGGTCACTAGACCACCAGGGCAGTAGATAGTAAGTGAGGGGAGGGGAGGTGACAGGGGAGGGGAATCTGTGACAGGGGGGAGGGGAATATGTGACAGGGGGTGGGGTGAGGATGCAAAAGGGGTGGGACGTGGGCGGGGCAGGGGGCGGGACATGTGTCCTCTTTTTCAGAGGACAAAATATGGTAACCCTAGTCATATATAGAATCTGGGGGGGGGGGGGGGGGGGTTCCGGTGGTGGTGTGGCTGTTGCTAGCCATTTGCCTACTCTGCCTGTTCAGATATCTGCTCTTCGAAATGGAGAGTGAAGGGAAGGATAATGGGGATTTCGGAGGTGGAGAGTGAAGCAGAGGAAGAGGATGATACAGATGAAGAGTGAGGGGTGTTCATTGGTGGTGCAGGGGATTAGGGGATGTAGAGGCATGCTCGGATTGGGGGAGGAGAGCCCTTAAGTGCTTTTCCCTGCATTTATGCATGCAAATGGGCATGTAATCTTGAGTACCTAGGTACTGAATTGCCCTGCTGTATGCAGGGGAGGCCGGGGGGGTGCAAGGTCAGGGCTCCGTAGGATCTCTCTCTATTTTCTAAGGTCCTGATATTCACCGGCACTTGTCCAGGTAGGAGCTCTTTCAAGTCGGATACGCACTGCTCGCTGGTGCCATCCCTGGATTTTCAATGCCACTGAAAATCTTCACTGACCACCCTGGCACCAGTTTGATTTTTCCTAGGAAAAAAAGGTGCCCGTACCCAAATGCCAGGCTATCCTTCAGGTGCGGGGTGATCAGTAAGGGAACTGCCCTGCAACCAGCCACGGGATCTATGAAAAGGCATCACTAGGTGTGCAGAACCTGGGCTTGAGAACCACGGGTCAATTTTAGCAGGCAATGGATAAGGTGCCCTGAAAAAAAAAAAGCACTACCTGGCACTTTCCAAGTAGTACTATTCACTATATAGAAACCATTGTGGTCTGTCTTAGATACGTAATTTTTAAATATTTTTTGCTATGCTGTGAGACATGCCACCCACCCTGCGCTTTCCCACTCATGGCAGGCTCAATGCAGCAATGGAGGGTTAAGTGACTTGCCCAGAGTCACAAGGAGCTGCCTGTGCCTGAAGTGGGAATCCAACTCAGTTCCTTAGGACCAAAGTCCACCACCCTAACCACTAGGCCACTCCTCCACTGTTGCTACTATTTGAGATTCTACATGGAATGTTGCTATTCCACTAGCAACATTCCATGTAGAAGTCGGCCCTTGCAGATCACCAATGTGGCCGCGCAGGCTTCTGCTTCTGTGAGTCTGACATCCTGCACGTACGTGCAGGACGTCAGACTCACAGAAACAGAAGCCTGCGCAGCCTCCTACATGGAATGTTGCTATTCCACTAGCAACATTCCATGTAGAAGTCGGCCCTTGCAGATCACCAATGTGGCCGCGCAGGCTTCTGCTTCTGTGAGTCTGACATCCTGCACGTACGTGCAGGACGTCAGACTCACAGAAACAGAAGCCTGCGCAGCCTCCTACATGGAATGTTGCTAGTGGAATAGCAACATTCCATGTAGAATGTCCAATAGTAGCAACATTCCATGTAGAATCTCCAATAGTATCTATTTTATTTTTGTTACATTTGTACCCTGCGCTTTCCCACTCATGGCAGGCTCCATGCTGCTTAGGTACTTATTTGTACCTGGGGCAATGGAGGGTTATGTGACTTGCCCAGAGTCACAAGGAGCTGCCTGTGCCTGAAGCGGGAATCGAACTCAGTTCCTTAGGACCAAAGTCCACCACCCTAACCACTAGACCACTCCTCCACTTATGTCCTTTTTTTACAATATTAGAAGTGCTCAGTGAAACGCATATTATTACTCTGGCGAGTCAACTGGAAAGTAATATGTCTTTATAGGCAATTCCATCTGAAAACCTGATACTTAGCTTCGGGCTGGTGCTGACGTTGTTATGCACTGACCCCCCCCCCCCCCCCCCCCCCCCAGTATGTAGCCAGAGTCTTTGTTGTGAATGGGTGAATCGTGGTGTTAAAACTCGTTGATGACGCCGCCATCCTCAGCGCGGCTGTTGTATCATCAATCTTCAACTCTCAAGTTTCATCGTGTTTCTTGGTTCTCAACACTCATGGTGTTTCGCTGCTGTTAGCGTCATCGGGAGAACCGAAATTTATCTGGACTTCACGCCTCGTGTGCTGTTTCTCTCTGAAGGTGGAACACCCTCCACTCCCTTAGTCCAACCATTCTGCCCTTGGTGCCAGGGCAGTGCAGGTGTGGAGCAAAATTTCCGAGAACTGAATGAATCAGCAGTATAGCAGGCCCAGCCCCCTGTTGTTAATGTTATATTGTCAACTGCTGGCAAGTTCATGTTGTTATGTATGCAGCAATGAACACGAAATACCTAGACCTGTGGATATTTAAAATGAGTTGGACACTTAGCAGAGGGAAGGGAGGGCTCTGCATTCATTGTATTTGTTAGTAAATTAAAAGGATAATTGTATAACCGTGGGCCTAAAGTTAGAACCAAGGTGTCTGCTTTCCTTTACAAGACACCAGTCTAACTGGGTACCTACACATGTATGTACTCAGGTCAATGTGTGGACCTAAATTACGGTTTGTAGGTTTTCATACTTGATATACAGCCAATGCAAAAGAGGTCAAAGCAGTGATTTTTGTGTAACATTTACAACATTCTTTAAGCTATGGGTGTGTGAGCCCTGCTTATGCTCCTTCCTGAGTCCGCCCATATGCGTATTCTTGGGATAAGCAGCGTAAAATCTGTTTTGCTGTTCTGGGATCTTGCCAGGTACTTGTGACCTGGATTGGCCACTGTTGGAAACAGGATGCTGGGCTCGATGGACCTTTGGTCTGTCCCTTTATGGCAACGGTTATGTTCCTATGTACACATCTGTTAAATTTGTGATGTGTAAAATAATTGGTTAGTTACGTCAAATAATTCAGTTTACATCATTCTGCTTACAGTTTCAGGTGTTTATGGATTCACCTCTGAATTAGTAAGTGGTTTACTATATGGGACATTCATCTCGTTTATAGCTTTCTTTGAATTTTCAACCTCTTTGCTCCAGAAGTGTTCCGTATCTGCAAATTTTTAATACTTTATATTCATTTTCTATAATTGCCTCTTGGAATTTGTTACCCTCATGGATATGAATGAAGTCTAACATAAGTACATAAGTAATGCCACCCTGGGAAAAGACCAAGGGTCCATTGAGCCCAGCATCCTGTCCACGACAGCGGCCAATCCAGGCCAAGGGCACCTGGCAAGCTTCCCAAATGTACAAACATTCTATACATGTTATTCCCGGAATTGTGGACTTTTCCCAAGTCCATTTAGTAGTGGTTTATGGATTTGTCCTTTAGGAAACCGTCTAACCCCTTTTTAAACTCTGCTAAGCTAACCGCCTTCACCACGTTCTCTGTCAACAAATTCCAGAGTTTAATTATGCGTTGGGTGAAGAAAATCTTTCTCCGATTTGTTTTAAATTTACTACACTGTAGTTTCATCGCATGCCCCCTAGTCCTAGTATTTTTGGAAAGCGTGAACAGACGCTTCACATCCACCTGTTCCACTCCCCTCAATATTTTATATACCTCTATCATGTCTCTCCTCAGCCGTCTCTTCTCCAAGCTGGAATCCCTAGCCTCCTTAGTCTTTCTTCATAGGGAAGTCATCCCATCCCCGCTATCATTTTAGTCACCCTTCGCTGCACCTTTTCCAATTCTACTATATCTTTCTTGAGATGCGGCGACCAGAATCGAACACAGTACTCAAGATGCAGTCGCACCATGGAGCAATACAATGGCATTATAACATCCTCACACCTGTTTTCCATACCTTTCCTAATAATACCCAACATTCTATTCGCTTTCCTAGCCACAGCAGCACACTGAGCAGAAGGTTTCAGTGTATTATCGATGACGACACCCAGATCCCTTTCTTGGTCCGTAACTCCTAACGTGGAACCTTGCATGACGTAGCTATAATTCGGGTTCTTTTTTCCCACATGCATCACCTTGCACTTGCTCACTTTAAACGTTATCTGTCATTTAGCCGCCCAGTCTCCCAGTCTCGTAAGGTCCTCTTGTAATTTTTCACAATCCTGTCGCGAGTTAACGACTTTGAATAACTTTGTGTCATCAGCAAATTGAATTACCTCGCTAGTTACTCCCATCTCTAAATCATTTATAAATATATTAAAAAGCAGCGGTCCTAGCACGGACCCTTGAGGAACCCCACTAACTACCCTTCTCCATTGTGAATACTGCCCATTTAACCCCACTCTCTGTTTCCTATCCTTCAACCAGTTTTTAATCCACAATAGGACATTTCCTCCTATCCCATGACCCTCCAATTTCCTCTGTAGCCTTTCATGAGGTACCTTGTCAAACGCCTTTTGAACATCCAGATACACATTATCAGCCGGTTCCCCTTTGTCCACATATTTGTTTACTCCTTCAAAGAATTGAAGTAAATTGGTCAGGCAAGATTTCCCCACTTATTTCCCCTACTTATCTATTATTTCAAAAGAAACTAAAAAAATACTTTTTCATTGATAAATTATACAGATTTGGGCATGTTATGTGATTGTTTTTGATTCCCTTTATTCTTATTGTGATCTATATAATTGTGAATCGCGTTGACCCTGAAAGGGGATATAGCGATAGACAAGCCTTCCATTGACAGTGACAGGATACGACTTGACAGACTATTGAAATGTATGTGCTTGGAGCTTATGTCCCCATATACATGCATATTCTAAACACTTATTTGCATAACTGACATATAAAATGTTCTTAATTTATACAATGTACCTCATTAGTTTAGGGTATAGAAGTGTACACTGGCTTTCCTGTTGCTTCTCTATGGCTAAAGATCCTTTCGGGTTGTGTGGTGCTCTCTTGGATTCCCACCCTACCCCACCACCATCAAGAGGTTCTTCCATACGTCTTTCAGTGATCTTTGTGCTTTGAATGGATGGTAGCTTCCTGAGGCCTACCAAAGCACCCATGTGCGGTATTAAACGTGCAAGATCCGGGACCCCAAAGCAGAAACTACACACGTTCCAGAAGTGTAGACACGTTGCAATTCAAAGAAGCCACAGGAGAGTGAGCTTAAGTCGGAAAGCGGGGTTAGTATTTGAGAGGACTGCATGACTGGTTTCAGGCCTCTGCGTTATGAACAGTTGATTCAAGTGACCGTGATTCCTACTCCTAGTTCAATGCAGTGGGGAAAGGGCGGTGAGAAGTGATTAAGGAAAAAGTTCCAGTGATGACATTAACCAGGTTGGACATGCCCTGTGACTAGGGTTACCATATTTGGTCCCCCCAAAAAGAGGACACATGCCCCACCCCACCCCACCCAACCCTTTCACACCCCACCCCACCCCCTTTCACACCCTCGTACCGCCCCCTGTCACCCCCTCTTCACTTCCCTCCCCGTCACCCCCCTTCCCTTCCCTTACTTTACTCTACTGCCCTGGTGGTCTAGTGACCTCTTTGGGGCAGGAAAGAGCCCCCTCTTGCCTGCCCGGAGCACTGCCCTGCATCCTGTTGCTGATCTCGGCGCCGATTCAAAATGGCCGCCGAGAGTTGAAGTCTCGCGAGGTCACTTCAACTCTCGGCGGCCATTTCGAATCAGTGCTGAGATCAGCAACAGGATGCAGGGCAGTGCTCCGGGCAGGCAAGAGGGGGCTCTTTCCTGCCCCGAAGGCGGAAGAGGCCACTAGACCACCAGGGCAGTAGAGTAGTACGTAAGGGGAGGGGAGGGCTGGGAGGCTAGCATAGGACGGCCCGCCCGCCCGTTTGTCCGGAAATCCGGACAAACGGGCAGATTGGCAAAGCCTACCCGGTTGCCGGACATGTCCTCAAAAAGAGGACATGTCCGGGTAAATCCGGACATATAGTAACCCTACCTGTGACCTCTGAGCCCCTCTCACAGGTCAAGGCGTCAGTTGAGCACTTCTGAAATGGCAGCAGCTTGTGATGGGGCCTGTGGCGGGCTGAGGAGGTGCACTTCTGGCATTTTCATCAGATCAGGGCACATTATGATTCTTTCTGCCCTTTGGCCTCCTCTTGTGCCAGCTGAATAGAATTATCTTGCATACAGGAGGCCGTGTGGCTTTAAGGACATTACAACTGGTGATCTTGACATGTTTATGCACATTTAAAGTGCTGATGAGTTTTGGAAGTGCAGCCAACTTCCCCTTGATGTACTTTGAAAAAGCTACTAATTCCTAATTTCTTTGAGCAGTCTCTTGGCAGTCTGTAGGCAACCTATGAGCTCTTGCAGGTAATGTTGCTGCTTCTCCCAGCTTTCTGATCTTCTTATAGTATTTGACCCTGCCTGAAGGACAGGGACTGTGCTGCCAGATATCCTCCCCTCCCCCACCAGGGTGTAGCACGACCCCCCCCCCCCCCGGCGCAATGACACCCCTCTCCCCGGCGCATCAAGCCCCCCCCCCCTTGGGTGCATTCTTGGCTGCTGGAGCGTACAGAGAGCAGCCACGCGCCTGTTGGCTGCACTGGCTCCCTGCTCCCTCTGCCCCGGAACAGGAAGTAACCTGTTCCAGGGCAGAGGGTCAGGGAACCAGTGGAGCCGACAGGCGCACGGCTGCTCTCTGCACCCTCCAGCAGCGTGCACCCGGGGCGGACCGCCACCACCGCCCCGCCCTTGCTACGCCGCTGCTTCAGATCAGAAATGAGCAAATGTTGACAAATATCAAAATATATAAGTGAAACATAAAAGCAATTCTAATTGTAATAAATATATAAATGTTTTTAATTAGATTTTAAATTGTGCAAGAGGAATTATATATATATATATATAGGGGAATTGCACTAACCTGCACTGTATAATGTTTAAGAAAATGTGCTCAGAACATTAAGAAGAGATTCACCCAAGGCGATGTACAGCAGGTACAGTTTAACATAAAACTTATAATTTTGTTAACAGCATAACAGTAAAATGACCAAGTATAAACATAAATACATAAAAACATAAAAACTTGAAAAGAGTAAATTGAAACCTAATAACAGGACTACCATGAAACAGTATAAAAAATATACACATTTAACAGCACTGAAATCCAAATAACAGAGATATAATACAATGTAAGCGTAATACTAATGAAATATCTAACAAACACTCAGAACATTCAAATAACACATGTTCAATCTCTAACCATCATGACGACTAACCTAGGACTAGATTCTTAGGTACAGATAAAAGTTTATTTACAATACAGGTAATGCAATAATTTTAGTTCAGTTTAGGATCTTATACAAGGGAAATGTGCCACAAGATAAATATTGTTAGAAAGTCTGTATTATTAATTATGCTGGATTAATAATAACTCACTTTGATTAAGGCTCAGATGTATTTTTTCTGCTGCTGGTTGGAGTGGTGAAGGAGTTCTCTCTGTAGCTTTGATGGTGAAGCCGCATTGAGCCTGCCATGAGTGGGAAAGCGCAGGGTACAAATGTAACAAAAATAAAATAGATACTATTGGAGATTCTACATGGAATGTTGCTACTATTGGAGATTCTACATGGAATGTTGCTATTCCACTAGCTCTTCACTAGTCCAAAGATAAGAACTAAGCGTATGCACACAGCAATTATACCAATACCTCTATGAATATGTGTTAACACATATTCATAGAGGTATTGGTATAATTGCTGTGTGCATACGCTTAGTTCTTATCTTTGGACTAGTGAAGAGCGAGATAGCATTTTCCAAAGATTCGTGGTATTGGAGATATTAGTGGTTTCAGCTATTCCACTAGCAACATTCCATGTAGAAGGCTGCACAGGCTTCTGTTTCTGTGAGTCTGACGTCCTGCACGTATGTGCAGGACGTCAGACTCACAGAAGCAGAAGCCTGCGCGGCCACATTGGTGATCTGCAAGGGCCGACTTCTACATGGAATGTTGCTAGTGGGACTCTGGGCAAGTCACTTAACCCTCCATTGCCCCATGTAAGCCGCATTGAGCCTGCCATGAGTGGGAAAGCACGGGGTACAAATGTAACAAAAATAAAATAGATACTATTGGAGATTCTACATGGAATGTTGCTACTATTGGAGATTCTACATGGAATGTTGCTATTCCACTAGCAACATTCCATGTAGAAGGCTGCGCAGGCTTCTGTTTCTGTGAGTCTGACGTCCATGTAAGCCGCATTAAGCCTGCCATGAGTGGGAAAGCACAGGGTACAAATGTAACAAAAATAAAATAGATACTATTGGAGATTCTACATGGAATGTTGCTACTATTGGAGATTCTACATGGAATGTTGCTATTCCACTAGCAACATTCCATGTAGAAGGCTGCGCAAGCTTCTGTTTCTGTGAGTCTGACGTCTTGCACGTACGTGCAGGACGTCAGACTCACAGAAGCAGAAGCCTGCGCGGCCACATTGATGATCTGCAAGGGCCGACTTCTACATGGAATGTTGCTACTATTGGAGATTCTACATGGAATGTTGCTATTCCACTAGCAACATTCCACGTAGAAGGTGCGGAGGCTTTGGCTGCACAGGCTTCTGTTTCTGTGAGTCTGACGTCCTGCACGTAGAGGTCTTCTATTTGCAGATTGGATGGGAGTGGAACCTGGAGAAAGTCTCGTCTTGGGTGTGTGGAGTCCAGCAAGGCCCAGAGAGATTCAGGGAGGGTGCAGGTCCAGTGAGAGTCCAGTTTTTTTTAACTCTTATCAGGTCATAGGAGTGGGTCAACTGGGGTGTGTTAACTCAATCAAAACTCAGGGATGGCTGAAACTAGTCTTTCTGGTTTTGCAGGTGGAAGCATGGAACCTACTATGAGGCTTCCCAGAACAGCCTGGTGGGTTTTCAGGATAGATAGAATCAATATCCGTCAGATAAATGTTCCAGAGCAGGTGCAGCATTTTATCTCATGTCTGCTTCCTGCTGTTATTATGTTGAACATCTGAGCAGCTGTGTAATCACCAGAACTGGCCCAGGAAGCCCTTCCTACCTCTCAATATTCATGCAGGGTGTGTGTGCGCACAAGTACTGGCAGCGATGAAGCCAATAGGCCAAGCAAGTTCGCTCAATTGGAGTTCGCTAGAAATGGTGCTTTCTTTTTTTACTGTACCCCCTTTTTGGAAATCGCTTCCACTTTGTATCCATGCCGAGACTTCATTTAATAAATCAACTTAGGGAACCAAACTTCCAGTGTGGGGAATATTTCAAAATAACTATAACCAATTTCCCAAACACATCATCACTCACATTAACTTCTCCATCTATATCACCATTAATGGACATATGAAAATAAATCTTTGACTATTCGGGGATCTTCAGACATTTCAAAAGTTTCCACCATATGGGACTTTGCCACAAATTGTAAATGGTGTCCTTTATATCCTCATGGATCAACCCGTCAATTTTTTACTTTATCTTTTTCTTACACTTTGCTCTTTGTGTTTTAAAAAAACTATATATCTTCAATTCTTTGTTCTTTGTTCAAAATTATTACTTATATTTAACTTATCTTATAGAAAATAGCAGCAACGATTTCCTCCAGCTCAAACCTCTGCCAACATGGCCAGGTTTCGTTACACTTCGTCGGGGAAGAGGCTAGCTGTAACAAAAAACATTTTCAGTAAGCATGTCCATCCACATAATTGCATTAATCACATAATCTCTAAAAATCATGTACCATTTCTATAGTAGCTTCAACGTCTCAAGAAAAAGTGGCTGCGGCATCTTCCACATCCCTTTCAATTTAAATAGGGCTCAGCTGATCATGAAACGCCAATTCTGATAGGGCCCCCTATAACCAGCGGCAACCAATCAGATCAGCGACCACCAATCTAGTTCTGAATTTAACCCAACAGGGTGTAGCTTATGCAATTGAAAAATCATTCTTTGTTCCTTATAATTCAGTAAGAATCCAGCATTACCACCCTCCCAACCCAACTGGACTTGATCTATAACACGCCACTTTATATCATCTATATGATGATTCTTCTCTATCCAATGCTGAACCATGGGAGCAGATAAAACTTGATTTTTAATTCGAGATTTATGTTCATTAAGTCGGATTTTAACAGGGCGAGCAGAGCGTCCAACATAAAGCAGTTGACACGGACAAATAATGACATAAACCGTGTTTATGGAATTGCAGTTTGTATAAGAGCGGGCCACTATAGAATGGGCACTACCCGGAGGCATCCAAGTCACACCTTCAATCGTGGATTCACACCACTGGCAGGATTCGCACTTATAGTGACCTAAGCGTTCTGTGGTACCAATTGTGTACTCCAATCTTTTGTATGACAGCATCTCTCCAATAGTCTTGCCTCTTTTAAAGGCACAAATAGGACGTTCCTTGAAACATGCATGAACTTGAAGTATTTTCCAATTGTTATGAATGCTCTCATTAATACTTGAGCTCAATATGGAGTATGGAACCACCATCACTAGTTTATCACTTTCTTGAGTAGTATTATATTGCAGAAGCAGATCCCGACAGGAGTACTTGGCTCTCAGATATGCCAATTTAACAATTGATCTCGGATACCCCCTCTGCTGAAAACGCAAAGCCATATTTGTCGCTTGACTTTCAAACATAATATCCTCTGAGCATATCCTTCTTGCCCTTAATAGCTGACTTACTGGTAAGCTCTTCTTTAAATGATAAGGGTGATAACTTGAAAAGTGCAATAATGTATTGCGAGTTGTCGGTTTCTGATATAAAGTAGTATGCAAATGTCCATCTTTTTTGTATACCCAAACATCCAAAAATTCAATATTCACCAAATGATATTTATATGTGAATTTCAAATTTGGTTGATAAGAATTAAGTTTTAGCACAAAGATCTCCAACAACTGCACAGGTCCATTCCAAACTTCATTTAAGGCATTTAAACCTGCACTAAAGGGTTGGCTTTTTGCACAATCCTTTGAAACATTCTAAATATGTTCCCCTTTGAGAATTCCACACTGTGGTAGTATGTTATAGCTTTCAGTTCTCTGTTGTTTCTGTCTGTTTTTATTTCTTCCTTTCCTATACTTTATTAGTCAGTTGGTAGGGCCCTGTTATCTTTCCTTTCCAAACTATGATTCTTTTCTATTTTCAATCTTTTACATTGTATTTATTGTAAACCGCTGTGGTACACACAGAATGTACTTGACCAGCTAAGAGAGTCATTGTCTCTGGGAGTTTCAGGTGGATGGTCTATCTTTTGTTATATCCAGACTCTTTGACTGCTGTTAATGTACAGACCCTGTTCCTGGTGATTAACTCTCCTGTATCCACCCAGCCTGCTTTTGTTACACACTGGTTGACCATTTAATAGTTCTTTTGTTTCAGGTTATCAGTGGTCTGAAGGGGGGGAGGGGGGAGCCAGATCTGCTTTCTGATTCTGAGCAATTTTGCAGCCCGCTATCCTCACACCTTCCTTTATGTTTCACTTACATATTATGACATTTGTCATCTTTTGCTCATTTCTGACCTGAAGATAAAGGTATTGCCTTCAAAAGCTAATAAAAAAAATGTATTAAGTTAGTCCAGTGGTTCCCAAACCTGGTCTTGGAGGCACCCCAGCCAATCAGGTTTCCAGGATATCCACAGTGAATATTCATGAGAGAGATTTGCATGCAGCGGAAGCAGTACTACTACTACTACTTATCACTTCTATAGCGCTACAAGGCATACGCAGTGCTGTACACCATACATGAAAAGACAGTCCCTGCTCAAAGAGCTCACAATCTAAAAATGGAATGTTGCTAGTGGAATAGCAACATTCCATGTAGAATCTCCAATAGTAGCAACATTCCATGTAGAATCTCAAATAGTAGCAACAGATTCTCCAATAGTAGCAACATTCCATGTAGAATCTCAAGTAATAGCAACATTCCAGAATCTCAAATAGTAACAACATCCCATGTTCCACTGCACTAACCACTAGGCTACTCCTCCACTAGCAACATTCCATCTAGAAGCCTGCCCTTCTGTTTCTGTGACGTCAGACTCACAGAAACAGAAGCCTGCGCGGCTGCGTTGCTGATCTGTAAGGGCAGGCTTCTACATTACTACTACTACTACTTATCACTTCTATAGCACTACAAGGCATATGCAGCACTGTACACCATTGATGAAAAGACAGTCCCTGCTCAAAGAGCTCACAATCTAATTAGGACAGGCAAACAGACAGAACAACTAAGAGGTAAGGGAATTAAAAAGGTGGGGATAAAAGGGTACAGGGCAAGTGAGTAGTGGTTAGGAGTCAAAAGCAGCGTTAAAGAGGTGTGCTTTTAGTGTGGACTTGAAAACGGCCAAGGACGGGGCTAGACGTACAGGCTCGGGAAGTCTATTCCAGGCGTGAGGAGAAATGAGATAAAGGGAACGGAGTCTGGAATTAGCAGTAGAGGAGAAGGGGACAGACAAGAGAGATCTATCAGCAGAGTGGAGTGCCCGAGGGAGGGCATAGGGAGAGACAAGAGTGGAGAGGTACTGGGGAGCGGCAGAGTGAATGCACTTATAGGTCAGTAAGAGAAGGTTGAATTGAATGCGGAAACGGATAGGGAGCCAGTGAAGTGACTTGAGGAGAGGGCTAATGTGAGCATAGCGACTCTGGCGGAAAATGAGTCGCGCAGCAGAGTTTTGGACTGATTGAAGAGGAGAGAGATGGCTATGGAGTGGAGGAGTGGCCTAGTGGTTAGGGTGGTGGACTTTGGTCCTGGGGAACTGAGGAACTGAGGAACTGAGTTTGATTCCCACTTCAGGCACAGGCAGCTCCTTGTGACTCTGGGCAAGTCACTTAACCCTCCATTGCCCCATGTAAGCCGCATTGAGCCTGCCATGAGTGGGAAAGCGCAGGGTACAAATGTAACAAAAATAAAATAGATACTATTGGAGATTCTACATGGAATGTTGCTACTATTGGAGATTCTACATGGAATGTTGCTATTCCACTAGCAACATTCCATGTAGAATCTCCAATAGTAGCAACAGTGGAGGAGTGGCCTAGTGATTAGGGTGGTGGACTTTGGTCCTGAGGAACTGAGTTTGATTCCCACTTCAGGCACAGGCAGCTCCTTGTGACTCTGGGCAAGTCACTTAACCCTCCATTGCCCCATGTAAGCCGCATTGAGCCTGCCATGAGTGGGAAAGCGCAGGGTACAAATGTAACAAAAATAAAATAAGTGGGAGGCCAGTGTATTTCTTTACGCTGAATTCTGGTATGGAGTTGTGTTCACTCTTGGCTTTTATGAATTTCTTTTGGAACTGGCTTTTTAGCAGTTGTGTTTGTAGATGAAATGGTGCCAGTAATCACTGCAATCACTCCAGGCTGAAGCCCTTTATCTTGACAGTGAGAAACAGAGAAAATAATGTAAAGATAACCTACAAGGCCCTGTAATCACTGCTGAAATTATACAATAATATTTGCATTCACTTCCACTGAGGCAATGCTCAGATCCATCACAGCTCATACGGAATGAGCCAAGATGAAAGTGTTAATTTACGAGAAGGGAAACAGTTTCTGAGTGAGTCTAGGCCAGGGGTGGGCAACCTTTATACACAGAGGGCTGCATGAATATCAGTACTATGTCTAACAGGCCGCAACATTACGTAATGTGGGAACCAGAAATGCAGAGCTGCGTAGACCTGTGATAAATGAAAACTAAATCAAAAACCAATGGGCACGAGCCAGGCCGTCTCTGGTGACCAGCATTGGATTTCCAGTTTATTTTGGGCTGGTTCAAACTTCAGTGGATAAGCCAATATTCAGTGTTGCCTGGTTAAGTTTGAAGTGCCCAAGGGTTAGGCCTGGTATTCACGCAGCCAAATATGGCCGCCAGAGTGTGCTAACCATGAATTTTCAGTGGGCCACGGCCGGCCTCGTTCCACTGAAAATTCACGGATAGTCGGTTATGGGGCATTTACCTCGTTGGATAAATGCTTTTGAATATCAGGGTAGGGTTAGCATATTTTGCCCCCCAAAAAGGAGGACACATGTCCCGCCCCACCCCACACCCCACCCCACCCCCTTTCACACCCGCCCACCCCCTTTCACGTCCTCACTCCGCCCCTGTCACATTTTCCTCTCCCCCCTGTCACACACCCCGTCACCTCCCCCCTCGTCACCCACCTCCCCTTACTTACTACTGCCTGGTGGTCTAGTGACCTCTTCGGGGCAGAAAAGAGCCCCCTCTTTCCTGCCCGGAGCGCTGCCCTGCATGCATCCTTCCTGTTGCCGATCTCGGTGCCGATTCAAAATGGCCGCCGAGAGCTGAAGTCTCGCGAGGTCACTTCAACTCTCGGCGGCCATTTCGAATCGGCGCCGAGATCGGCAACAGGAAGGATGCATGCAGGGCAGCACTCCAGGCAGGAAAGAGGGGGCTCTTTCCTGCCCCGAACGCGGAAGAGGTCACTAGACCACCAGGGCAGTAGTAACTCAGGGGAGGGGAAGCTAGCACCCTGCCCGTTCGTCCGCCCACCAGCCTGCCCGTTTGTCCAGAAATCCGGACAAACGGGCAGATTGGCAAAACCCGCCCGGTTGCCCGGACATATGGTAACCCTATATCAGGGGGAATGGAGCAACCTGGTAGAGTGGCTATTCTGAAAATATTTGCGAAATATAATGTTTAAAATTAGCAAAACTCTGGGCATTTTATATGTATAATTCCTATAGTCTCGCGGATTGCGTAAATTTCAGTGCCAGGCTGCAGGTTGGCCACCTCGGGCCTACACATAAGTGAACCTGCTATGAGGCTTCCCAGAACAGCCTGGTGGGTTTTCAGGGTAGAAGAATCAATATCCGTCAGATAAATGGATCCAGAACAGGTGCAGCATTTTATCTCATGTCTGTTATTATGTTGAACATCTGAGCAGATGTGTAATCACAATATTCATGCAGGGTGTGTGTGCGCACAAGTACTGGCAGCGATGAAGCCAATAGGCAAAGCAAGTTCGCTCAATTGGAGTTCGCCAGAAATCGTGCTTTCTTTTTACTGCAAAATCGCTCCCACTCTGTATCCGTGCCGAGACTTCATTTAAGGTATTTAAACCTGCACTAAAGGCTTGGCTTTTTGCACAGTCGTTTGAAACTTTCTAAATATGTTCCCCTTTGAGAATTCGACACTGTGGTAGTATGTTATAGCTTCCAGTTCTCTGTTGTTTCTGTCTGTTTTTATTTCTTCCTTTTCTATACTTTATTAGTGAGTTGGTAGGACCCTGTTATCTTTCCTTTCCAAATATAACATAGTAGATGACGGCAGAAAAAGACCTGCACGGTCCATCCAGTCTGCCCAACAAGACAACTCATGTGTGCTACTTTTTGTGTATACCCTACTTTGATTTGTACCTATGCTCTTCAAGGCACAGACCGTACAAGTCTGCCCAGCACTATCCCTGCCTCCCAACCACCAGCCCCGCCTCCCACCACCGGCTCTGGCACAGACCGTATAAGTCTGCCCAGCACTATCCCCGTCTCCCAACCACCAGCCCCGGCCCCGCCTCCCAACCACCGGCTCTGGCACTGACCGTATAAGTCTGCCCAGCACTATCCCCGCCTCCCAACCACCAGCCCCGCCTCCCACCACCGGCTCTAGCACAGACCGTATAAGTCTGCCCAGCACTATCCCCGCCTCCCAACACCGGCTCTGGCACAGACCGTATAAGTCTGCCCAGCACTATCCCCGTCTCCCAACCACCAGCCCCGGCCCCGCCTCCCAACCACCGGCTCTGGCACTGACCGTATAAGTCTGCCCAGCACTATCCCCGCCTCCCAACCACCAGCCCCGCCTCCCACCACCGGCTCTAGCACAGACCGCATAAGTCTGCCCAGCACTATCCCCGCCTCCCAACACCGGCTCTAGCACAGACCGTATAAGTCTGCCCAGCACTATCCCCGCCTCCCACCACCGGCTCTGGCACAGACCGTATAAGTCTGCCCAGCACTATCCCCGTCTCCCAACCACCAGCCCCGGCCCTGCCTCCCAACCACCGGCTCTGGCACAAACCGTATAAGTCTGCCCAGCACTATCCCCGTCTCCCAACCACCAGCCCCGCCTCCCAACCACCGGCTCTGGCACTGACCGTATAAGTCTGCCCAGCACTATCCCCGCCTCCCAACCACCAGCCCCGCCTCCCACCACCGGCTCTAGCACAGACCGTATAAGTCTGCCCAGCACTATCCCCGCCTCCCAACACCGGCTCTGGCACAGACCGTATAAGTCTGCCCAGCACTATCCCCACCCCCCAACCACCAGCCCCGCCTCCCAACCACCGGCCCCGCCTCCCAACCACCAGCTCTGGCACAGACCGTATAAGTCTGCCCAGCACTATCCCTGCTAAGGTATATTGTGGTAAATTTTGGTGGTTGGCCAGGAAGAGGGTGGGAGGTTCTTAAAGTTTTCACTGGATCAGTACTTAAAGCTGGGTGAATGTCCTGGAGAGGAATAGGAGAGTAGGGGTGGGTAGTGGGTATTTACACCTGCATTAAATTGTACTTCTTTTCTATTTTCAATCTTTTACATTTTATTTATTGTAAACCACTGAGTTACCTTTGGCAGTACAGCAAATTTTAATAAACCATAACCATAAGATATGGCAGGCAGTGAATGCACGACTCACCTATCCATATGTATTCAGTTTCTGGCCTTTTAACTCGCTGAATGACCAGATTTTATTCATATAATAAAGGTCCAGCTTTGGGGAGGAGCGAAGGTGCAGCTGAAAGTATCCATTTCGTGGTGATGCTCAGCCTCTGAACGGATAAGTTAACTGTTTAATTTAGGCCTTTATCATTGCCGGTGGTGGTCAGTGTGCCGGCACCGAGGATCTGATGAGAGAGAAGGGGTTTAGAGAGTGTGGCACATTCCCAATGAGTGAGGATTGGCACCTCTGCCATGCAGTTTCTAGGGTCACCAAGAGATATAGCCGGCCCCGGGGTAGAACCAGACCGCCGCAAGCCGCCCCCCCCCCCCCCCCGACAGAAATGAAACGGGCGCTAGCAAGGTTTTCCTCGGAGTGTGTATGTTTGAGAGAGTGTATGTGAGAGTGACTGTGTGTGTGAGAGAGAGTGAATGTGCGAGTGTGTGTGTGTGAGAGAGAGAGAGTAAGTCTGGGTGCGAGTGTGTCTGTGAGAGAGAGTGTGTGTGTGTGAGAATGAGAGTTTGTGCAAGTGCATATGTGAGACACAGTGTGAGAGAGAGAGAGTGTGTTTCACACAGATACAGTGTGTACGAGAGAGAGAGTGTGTGTGAGAGACACAGACTCTCTGTGAGACTGAGTGTATGAGACCAGACCAAGAGAGTGTGTGAGTGAGAGTGAATGTGATACAGTGTGAGACATAGAGTGTGTGAGAGACAGTGTTTGAGAGTGAGAGAAAGACATTGACTGTGAGAGAGAGAGAGTGTGTGTGTGACAGAGATATCTTCCCCCTCCTCTCTGGTGTCAGGCCCCCCCCCCCCCCTCTCTCTCTGGTGTCTGAGCGTGCAGGACGCTGAGCTCTGGCTGTGCTTCAAGGAACTGACCAATCCTATTTAATAGAATGCACCTCCAACATTCTGAAGCCGAGAAACCTCGTGTGGTTGGTCACTTCTGCTTGTGACAAACCAGGAAGTACGTGATGTCAATTCAGGAGATGGATACAGAGAGCAGGAATGCCTCAGCCATGCAGTCAGCTTCAGAATGTTGGAGGTGCGTTTGATTATATAGGATATCTCAGGCATATTTGAGAGCTTGGCTGTGCACGCTGAGGTTGAATTGGAGAATAACCTACTACCCTAACCTGCGATTTGGCAAGAGGCACTGCAGTAGTAGGAAAGGAACCCCTGTTGGGGTGGGCACCTTGTACATCCTCGGTATGACCTTTTCGCGTGGTGAATCAGAAATGACTTGCCACTCGACTTCCCCTCGCTGCCATTTGTCAAAGGCTGCCGACTGGATCCAGATTTACAGGACAGGGTTGATCCGGTCCTGGGTTTCCCCCCAGTTCAGGCCGGGGCTTGTAGTTTTGCTTTTCTTAGGGAATATAATAGGGAAAAATCAGAATGACAGGTCTCAGAATGCAACAGGGTAAATCCTGTCCTGCAATTCTGCATCCAGTTGGCAGCTTTACATCTGGCAGCCTCGTACAGATCTCTCTCCCACATCACCTGCTGGACAGTCTCAGTCCTTTAAATAGCAGCAGGTCAGATAGAAGAAGCCTCACTGCATTTCGGGGTGCAGGGGTAGGCACTGGAGCGTGTCGCTGTATAGGGGAGTCAGAATTCCCGTCACAAGTGGCATTGCTGTTACTGTTCCCCCTCTCATTTCTGCTCCAGGTTTGTGCCTTTTTGTTACTTATGTCCAGGGCTTTTTTTGAGGGGGTACTTGGGGGTACTGAGTACCGGCACCTTTTCCATTATGTGCTAAAATTGACCCATGGTCCCCAGTTTTAATGAAAGAGCTCAGGCTCTATACACCAATTCTGCCTTGTCATAGGTTCTGTGACTGGTTGCAAGGGGCCTGGCTATTGTGGGGTGGGTCCCTCAGTGATCACCCCAACCCTGAAAGGTGGCCTGGAATTTGAGTACTGGCACCTTTTTCCCTAGAAAAAACGCACTGCTTATGTCATAAGTACATAAGTATTGCCATACTGGGAAAGACCAAAGGTCTATCAAGCCCAGCATCCTGTTTCCAACAGTGGCCAATCCAGGACACAAATGCCTGGCAAGATCCCCAAAAAGTACAAAACATTTTATATTGCTTATCCCAGAAATAGTGGATTTTCCCCAAGTCCATTTAATAACGGTCTATGGACTTTTCTTTTAGGAAGCCGTCCAAACCTTTTTTAAACTCTGCTAAGCTAACCACCTTTGCCACATTCTCTGGCAACAAATTCCAGAGTTTAATTACATGTTGAGTGAAGAAACGTTTCTCCAATTCATTTTAAATTTACTACATTGTAGCTTCATCGCTTGCCCCCTACCAGTCAGGTTTTCAGGATATCCACAATGAATATGCATGAGATAAATTTGGTATACCAATCTCATACATATACTTTGTAGATATCCTGAAAACCTGAGTGGCTGGGGTTCTCCCAGGAATCATTGACTTATGTTGTCCTGCCCGTCTCCCTTTCTTCTGTGTCCACTTTCATCGGTTTTTTATGTTTCAACAATTTTTATTGATGTACACATCGTATCACAACCAGAATCAGGGGTCTACAACAATTCGCCCCAGATGCTTCCAACCTTACAAACAGTGATAACATCATTCATCAATCTTTTAAACATTTTCTCCCCTCCTTCCTCCCAGTCCCCATGAATCTCCCAAATGAGCCCTGTACTCTTCTGGGCCCCATTGGCTTCTCTCCCCTTCCCCTCCCCCCCCCTCCCCTCCCCCCCCCTTTTACTTCCCTCCAAAGGAGCATAATCTCCCCTCTACTTCAACAATGAGAGCCATAGGTACAAATATATAATCTTATATTTAACAGGTAAAATTCAAAAGCAGACTGCGTCCTCGCGGGCTTAACGTATCTATATATCCATTCCAAACTTGCATAAAGGCCTGTTTCTTTTTGGGGGATCCCCGCGTCTCTCTGGCCTCCCAGGTGGCTAGCAAATGAATTTGATTCCTCCATTGCCAGTAGGACGGGGGATCAGGAGAAACCCAGTGTTGTAGTATAGTTTTCTTGGCCACTAAACATACTTTTCGACACCAAGTCCTTATCCCCTTATCCAGCATCCGAAAACCTGAATGTGTATCTAAAATATAGTGGTCCCAGGATCCCTTTATTACCCTTCCCGCTATAGTAGACATATACGTCTGGATCCGACTCCAGAAAGCTCTGATCTTCACACAACCCCAAAATGCATGATACAATGTATGTACTGTAGCATTACACTTAACACATCTATCACTACTTCTGGGGTTTATATGTGCAAGTTGCTGTCTGGAGAAATAAGCTCTCATTACTCCTCGGTATCCACTTTCTCTCAACCTCTCATCTACCGTAAGGGCAGGAATACTTCTCAGAGTGGCTCTTACATCCCAATTCCCTAAATTCCCTCCAGAATCCTTTTCCCACATGTGCTTAATGGACTGAAAGTCCTTGGGTGTGGAAATTAATGTTAATGCCCTATGTATAGCCGACACTGTTACCCCAGTAATCTCCAATTTTTGGAAGAAATCTCTCACTTTCTCCTCCGTTTTCAACTGCAAAGCTGGTTGGTCCAAGCTAAGAATGTAGTGCTTAATCTGAGCATATGCAAACCTATCTCCCCAATGTGTACCTAGTCTGGTTTGTATCATTTCAAATTCTATCATCTTCCCTTCCCCGTCCAACATGTGTTCTATCCTTGAAATCCCCTGGGCTTCCCATCTTAGAAATGCCACGTTTTCCCGTCCCGGATCGAAGTTCAAATTACCCCTTATAGATAATAATCCAGTGATTGTGGCCTTTCCCCCCATAAGTTTCATGAACCCTCTCCAAGTCTCTCTCAATGGCTGTAATATCACACAGTGTTTAAGGTTTATCGGCAGGTTTCGCCGTTCTTGATGCAAAAGTGTTAAAGGGTCGTAGGGCGAGAAGTATTCTTGTTCAATCTCTAATGGGGTGTATTCACTTGTCTGATTCACCCAGTCTCCTATATGCCTCAGTAAACAGGCACAGTTGTAACTACGAAGGTCCGGTAAACCCAGTCCTCCATTTTGCCAGCCCCCCATCAAGAAATGCATTTTCAATCTGGGCTTTTTCTTTGCCCAGCAGAATTGGCTAAAAGCCCTGTTAACCTTCTTCAAGTCCTTCTGCAATAGACGGAGGGGTAGTGTTTGCATGGCGTAGAGCCATTTAGGAAAAATCATCATGCGAATTAAATTTATTCTTCCTCTCAAAGATATGGGTAATCCTGCCCAATTACCTAGATGTTTCTTCGTGTCCGTTAATAGGCTATTTATATTAAGCGAGTATAACTGTGTGGTGTCCATAGTCAATCTAATCCCTAGATATTTGAATGAGTCTTTCGCCCAACTCAGGGGAAATTCTCGTCTCCATCCCTTCTTTACTTCGTCTGAGGAGGCTAATGCCTCCGATTTTAGGAGGTTCAATCTAAAACCCGCATAGTCTCCATATTCTTCAAACGTTTCCATTAAATTAAGAAGGGAATCCTGGGGCTCCGTAATCATCACTAGTAGGTCGTCAGCAAAAGCTGCTACTTTAAATTGATGTTTACCAATGGGCATCCCTTTTATCAAAGGGTTTTCTATGATGGTACGGATCAAGGGGTCCAACGTCAGTACAAAGAGTAAAGGAGATAATGGGCACCCCTGTCTGGTACCTCTTCTTATCGGGAACGACTCTGTCTCCAATCCATTGACTCGAATTGTAGCCCTCGGTTCATGATATAACGCTTTAATGGCTGAAGTGAACCGTCCCGTAATTCTGTATCTTTCTAACGTGGCAAAGAGAAACTCCCAATGCACTCTATCGAACGCTTTTTCTGCGTCAAAGCTGATAAGTAGTGCTGGTGTGTTATTTCTTTTTCTCATCTCCAGTGCCCCTAATATTCGTCTTAGATTCTTTGCAGACGTCCTCCCTTTTACAAACCCTACTTGTGTCTCATGAATTAACTTTGGCAGCACTTTCGCTAACCGGTTTGCCATTATTTTTGCTAACAATTTCACCTCAACATTTAACAATGATATTGGTCTATATGATTCCGGAACCAGTGGGTCCCTACCAGGTTTTGGTATAACTGTAATTTGTGCCCTAGAAAGATTGAATGGCAAACGCTCTGTATCTATTATCTTATTAAAGTACTTAGCAAGCGTGGGAGTAATGCTCTCTCTCATAAGTTTATAAAACTCCATACGCATCCCGTCCGGTCCTGGAGCCTTCGACAATTTCCCTCTCGTTATTTCCAGCTCTACTTCCTCTTCTTGAATTGGACTATTCAACACTTCTCTCTCACTTTGCGTTATTTCTGGGAGTTGTAATGTATCTAAATAAAGAGAGCCCTGGAGGCCTTGGTCAACTGGCGTTTCATATAATTGTTCATAGAATCTGGCAAAGATTTCTCCTATCTGCTCATCTTGCCGTACCATCTGTCCCTGGTTATTTCTCATTTGTAGTATCTTCCTGTTTTGTGACTTAGGCTTAGCCAAGCGAGCCATCATGCGACCTGATTTATTACCATATCTATGTAATTGAAATCTATAATAAGTTTGTGATTTAGCCGCTCTCTTATGCAGTAGTTCATTCAGGGCCACCTGCAACTCCAGTAACTTAGTGCGTTGCTCAGGCTGATTTGTCTTCCCATATGACTGTCTTGCCCTACAAATCATAGAACTCAATCTTAGTATTTCTCTATTTCGGGCCTTTCGGACATGATGTGTGTGACTAATAATTTCTCCTCTAAGCACCGCCTTGGCGGCATCCCAGAACAGTAAAGGGTCAGTCTCGTGTTCCTTGTTAATGGTCTTATATTCCTCCCAACTCTTCTGAAGCCTTTCACCCAACTGTCTATCTGTAGATAATTCCAGTGGGAACTGCCAGAATTTTTGTTTAGGCTTTCTAGTAGGCACCTCCCACTCCATATATACCCAGGCATGATCTGAAATCGTGTAGGGTCCTATATTGGTTGTGGCTACCTGTCCAAACAGATCTCTAGTGACCAGGAAATAGTCTATTCTAGCTTGTGATGCATGAGCTCGAGAATGATGTGTAAAATCCCTCTCCAGGGGGTGTAGCATCCTCCATATATCAATCAAGTCTATCATTTTCCCCAGTCTTTTTAATCCCTGGTTAGATGCTACCACATCCCTCCTCTGTCCTTGGGAGCTGTCTATCGTTTGTTCCCATACTGTGTTAAAATCTCCCCCCACTATTATAGGTGACCCAGCATATTTCATCAGATGTCCTATCACCGAGTTATAAAATTTTTTGTCATACTGATTTGGTGCGTATACATTGCAGATCACACATTTATGCCCAGCTATGTCTAGCTCTACTATGACATATCTCCCCCCGGGGTCTATCATGAGGGTTTTCACTGTGGCCGCCACTCCTTTGCGGACTAAAATCGCCACTCCTCCTCTTTTTCCCAGAGCATTTGCCGCTATGCACTCTTGTACCCACCAGGTGCGCAGCTTAGCGTGTTCTTCCTGACTTAAGTGTGTCTCTTGTAACAGTGCCACATCTATTTTATATCTTTGCAATTGCTGTAGGATTTTGGATCTCTTAATGGGTGAATTGATCCCGCCTACGTTCCAGGTGATCAGTTTAACCATGGAATCTTGGTTGGTCTGCGACTAATATTGCATGCTTTCTTGCTCCTAACCCTACCCGGTGGGCATCCCAGCCACTGCCCTCCCGGGACAAAATTTGTGTTGTACCCATAGACTCGTCGAACATTACTCCTTCCCTCCCTTTTGCCTGAACCTCCTCCCCTCACTTGATTCCTCTTTCTTCTTTTAATGTATCCGTCACTCTTCCCATTCCCTCCCTCCCTCCCCCCATTCCTATCCCTATCCCTCCTCCCCTTAACTCCCTCCCATCCCCTCATCCCCTCCTCCCCTCCTTTGACCGTTCCCTGATAGGGACTCATCACGTATAGTCGCCCCCCAACCTCTCTCCCTCATTTGTCCCCCCCTATACACTGCTTGCCGTTTTTAAGAAAAACCCCCGGGTCCCTCCTTCCTCCCATTATGTCTGTTTTTGTCTCTTTATAACCTTGGGAGTGGGGAAACAATAAATCCAACAGATTAACCTTTAAACATTTGAACATACATATATATTCTTATAACTCGCCCATATTCTCAAACATACTTTACTCACTCCTTTTTCCGTCCTTCCTCCCCCTCCCAAGCCATATACTTGACCTCCTGCTAACATAGTCTCTCAAACCTGTTAACTTTATATCAACTCCGGTTATTTCCTCTAGTAGTCCAAGACTATCCTCTGTATCAATAGTTACCAGACATAAATGTCCATATATTCCATATATTCCATATTGACTCTTGGCGTCCTTTTTTGCCAGTACTCAATCCGGTAAGCCTCCGCTCCGATTACTCCTCTCCTCCTGTTCCATCTGATCCACAAACTCCCTGGCTTCTTCTGGCTTTTCAAAAGTGCGAGTCGTTCCTTCGTGCATTATCCTTAAGACCGCTGGATACATCAAGGTAAAGCGTTTCTTCATTGCAAATAATTTGGAACAAATGGGTGAAAAAGCTTTCCTCTTTCCCGCCACTCCCACTGAGTAGTCTTGAAAACATATAATCCGTTTGTTTTCAAATGTTAGATTCTTCTCTCCTCGTGAGGCTTGTAAAATCCACTGCTTATGGGCAAAGTTTAACACCTTCAATATGACCACCCGAGGTCGGGAATCTGTATCTCTGCGTGTCCCCAAGCGGTGTGCCCTTTCTATCCTTAGTGGGCCTAGATCAGGGGGAAATCTCACTTGCTCCATTAACCAGCGCTCCAGAGCCGATGTTAGATCTCTACCTCCCAGCTTTTCCGGTAGGCCCACCAATCGGAGGTTGTTTCTGCGGGACCTATTTTCCAAGTCCTCTATCTTTTGTTCCAATGTCTCTACTGTTCGTAAAAGTGTATTTTGTGTCTCTTCTACTACAGTAACCCGGTCTTCTACCTCTCCGGTCCTAGTCTGGAAGGCAACACATTCGCGTGTGAGATCCTCCATTCTCGTTTGTAATTTCTCCAATTTCGTGTCAATTGGTGTGAGGCGTCTTTCAAGTAGATCTTCTAGGACCGCGGTCATCTCTGTCGTTATTTCTGAGACCCAGATCGACGCTACTGTCGGGTCCGCGCTGCTGGGTACGGCGGCCATCTTAGAATCCGTTGCCTTTTGGCGCAGCTTATCTTTCTGGGCCGTTTTAGCCGCCATCTCCCTTCGCTTTTTGTTCTATTAATTCCGTATCCGAAATCAGCTCTTTTTCCCCTTCCAGGAATAGCTTACAGCAAGTCAGAATCGTGTTTCAATGCGCGTGGGGGAGAGGTCAGGCGCCGGAGCAGCGTTCAGGTGCTACTACTCTCCAGCATGGCGTCACGTGATCCCCCACTTTCATCGGTTTTATTGTGAAATGAAACAGTTGCTGTCACTCCAGTGTTGAAAAGGACAGGTACAAATTCAAGGTAAGGTATACACATATGAGTTTGTCATGGGCAGACTGGATGGACCTCTATGCATATCCCACGAGTTCAAACATGCGTGGGATATGCATAGAGGAATCCTGCGCAGAAGGAATGGATCCTCAGAAGCTTAGCTGAAATTGGGTGGCGGAGCAGGTGGGGGGAAGAGGGGGTGGTGGTTGGGAGGCGAGGATAGGGGAGGGCAGACTTATATGGTCTGTACCAGAGCCGGTGATGGGAGGCGGGACTGGTGGTTGGGAGGCGGGAAATACTGCTGGGCAGACTTATATGGTCTGTGCCCTGAAAAGGACAGGTACAAATTCAAGGTAAGGTATACACATATGAGTTTGTCTTGGGCAGACTGGATGGACCATGCAGGTCTTTTTCTGCCGTCATCTACTATGTTACTATGTAACAGTTGCTGTCACTCCAGTGTTGTACACTGCCATGATGCCAGTATGTGTTCAAATGGCGATCTATCAAATATAGAAATAAATATATAGAATATAACTTTAAGAATTCTTAAGCGGGCAGTGTCTTCTTCAGAGATTCAGGAAGTATTTTTTTCACAGAGAGGGTGGTGGATACTTGGGTGGTGAATACTTGTAATGCCCTCCCGCTGGAAGTGGTGGAGATGAAAACAGTAATGGAATTCAAACATGGTGTGGGATGTTATAATAATTATTATTTATTGCATTTGTATCCCACATTATCCCACCTATTTGCAGGCTCAATGTGGTTTTGTTATGACATTGTCATTCCAGAATATCAGATACAGTTAGTAGTGTGTAGAGATTAAGTAGGGAGGAAAGAGGGAGTGATTAGGCGGGTGATAGTGGAAGTGGATTTTCATAGCTGGTTGGGTTGGTAAAGTGGGTCAGTGAAGCTGTTGGTTCTCTTTGTAGGCCTTGTTGAAGAAATATGTCTTTAGAGATCTGCGAAAGTTATTTGTTTCGACGATTGATTTCAGATCTGTGGGTAGAGCATTCCATATCTGCGTGCTCCTGTAAGAGATCAGATACCGCATTCAATTCAAGCTTCTCCTTCTTACCTACAAATGCACTCAGTCTGCTGCCCCTCACTATCTTTCTACCCTCATCTCCCCTTACGTTCCCGCCCGTAACCTCCGTTCACAGGATAAATCCCTCCTCTCAGTATCCTTCTCCACCACCGCCAACTCCAGGCTCCGCTCATTCTGCCTCACCTCACCCTATGCTTGGAACAACCTTCCTGAGCCCCTACGCCAAGCCCCCTCCCTGCCCGTCTTCAAGTCTTTGCTTATAGCCCACCTCTTCAATGCTGCCTTCGGCACCTAACTCTTACCTTTCAGGAAATCCAGACTGCCCCAATTTGACTGCCCCTATCGGACTAACTGTTCACTTGTCTTCTAGATTGTAAGCTCTTTGAGCAGGGACCGTCCTTCTATGTTAAATTGTACAGCGCTGCGTAACCCTAGTAGCGCTTTAGAAATGTTAAGTAGTAGTAGTAGTAGTGGCATGCATCAGCTTGTATTTTAGTCCTTTACAGCTGGGGAAGTGCAGATTGAGAAATTTGCGGGATGTTCTTGTGGCGTTTCTGGGTGGTAGGTCCACTAGGTTCAGCATGTAGATAGGGGCGTCTGAGTGAATGATTTTGGTACAATCGTACAAATCTTGAACGCAATGCGTTCCTTAAGTGGGAGCCAGTGCAGTTTCTCTCTAAGGGGTTTTGCACTTTCGTATTTGGTTTTTCCAAATATGAGTCTGGCGGCAGTATTCTGGGCTGTTTGGAGTTTTTTGATAGTCTGTTCTTTGCAGCCAGCGTACAGTGCGTTGCAGTAGTCCAAATGGCTTATTACCATTGACTGTACCAGGGTGCGGAAGATGTGTCTCGGGAAGAATGGTTTTACTCTTTTGAGTTTCCACATGGTGTGGAACATCTTTTTGGTCGTGTTCTTCACGTGGGTATAGAAAGTGAGGTTTCGATCAATAGTGACTCCAAGAATTTTCAGGTTTTGTGAGACAGGAAGAGAACAGTATGGTGTGATTATGGTGGAGAAGCTTTTTGTGTTATGTTGGGAAGTGAGTACAAGACATTGTGTTTTTTCAGCGTTAAGTTTTAGTTGGAATGCATCCGCCCAGGTGTGCATGATTTGGAGGCTTTGGTTGGTCTCGTTGGTGATTTCATTTAAATCATATTTGAACGGGATGTAGGTTGTGACATCGACTGCATATATGTAGGGATTGAGGTTTTGATTGGCTAGAAGTTTGGCTAACGGTATCATCATTAGGTTGAATAAGGTTGGTGAGAGGGGGGATCCTTGGGGTACTCCACATCCTGGTGCCTTTCTATCGCTCCATGGTGCGACCACACCGCGAATATTGTGTTCAATTCTGGTCGCTGCATCTCAATTAGAAAAGGGCCAGAGAAGGGCGACGAAAATGATAAAGGGGATGGGACGACTTCCCTATGAGGAATGGGTGAAGCGGCTGGGGCTCTTCAGCTTGGAGAAAAGGCAGCTGAGGGGAGATATGATAGAAATTGAAATTGGTCATGTTTTGACAGAATTATGCAGAAAGCAAGCTTTGTATAGTTTTTTGGGTTTTTTTTTTTTAAATACAGTACAGAGTCCAGAAAAGTGTAGAGAGCACTTCCCAAGCTGCCTTATAGGGCTGCCAACTAGATCCAGATTCACCCGACAGGGTTGATCCCGTCCTGACCTTACCCAGTTGCATGCAGGGACTTCTGGTTCTGATTTCCCCATTGGATTTCCTACGAAAATCCAGACTGCAAGTTCACTGGGGTAAGCCCAAGCCTGGATCAACCCTGGCGGGCAAATCTGGATCCAGTTGAAACCCTACTGCTGTATGACCAAGCCGGCGCAGTCGCTGATCGCTCGGCGGTATCAGCAATACTCCCTGAAGCAAGATTGGGCTGGGAATGGGAGCCAGGTGTCCCGCTTGGCAACTCAGAGCCAGTACTGGGCCAGCAGCTTAGCAGCGTCCCAGAGAGCTATGTCAGCATGTAGTAAGATGCCTGATTTAAAAATGAACCTGCGGTTTCTAGCACAGAAATGTCTTTCTCTTGGCTTCATCAGAGAACATTAAGAAATACTCAAATCAGTCCCATGAAGTTTAATCATTTACTGTTTCGTATTTTTAGGACATTGCTCTGTTTCCATTCTTTCATCTCCTAGGCTTGTTCTGGTTTTTTTTTTCTTCCAGGCGGTCTCAGACTGTTACCTCAGCTCATGCTTAGCGTAATAACCCACCCAGGCTGTTTGAATTCTCCACAGATAACACAAAGCAGGCTACATATGTGAGAGATAGCTGTGATGGTTCAGTACCGGGGGATAAGAACCATTTGAGGAACACAGTCTGCCTGTGTGTCCCACCTCCTGCACCATCACCCGTTGTACTGCTCTAGGCAAAGTATAGTGTAGCTTAAGCGACCAGCATAAACCATCCCCAAGTAGAAGCTTTACCAGTAGGCTCTCAGTTCTTAAGCAAATCTTCTTTATTGTAGCACTCATAAAAAACAAAGAAAATCCAATTTACAGTTCAGTTGCATAGAAGAGAATTGTTGCCTTCTGCACATAGAGTCTGTATCTAGCCACCTCAGAGGCAAGGAGATGGCCAGGACCTCAGCCCACTGAGAGGGAAAAGCTTCAACACTCAGGGAAAATGAGAAAGTGAAAATAAAAGAGGGAAAAATCTTGATTGAATTACATTAGATTAAGGCGGGATCAGCCCCTAAAACACCAAAGCATGCAAGATTACATTAGATTAAGGAGGGATGGATCAGCTCCTGGATCACCAAAGCATGCGAGGAAAACTGGGCTCCCTCTTACACAGCCTACAGGGAGACTCTAGCTCAGAGCTAACAACCAATAGGGAAAGCTCACAAGGAGTCAATCACAGGACACTGCAAACCAAGGAGGTTTAATAAACAGGAGGGGAAGTGAGCCTTACTGGTCCACTGTAAGCAAGGAAGCCAATTAGGACAATCTAAGTTTCCCCTTCCCAGCACAGCCGTCATCCCGGTTCACTCAAAACAAAGCAAGCAAACCTATGAGCTTCTGCATCCACATTGTTTTTTTTTTTTTTTTTTTATTGTTGGTCCATCTGTAATAAGTCTAAAGCTGTTTCAATTGGATAGGCAGTGCCTTAAAAGGTGGAGGACAAAAGTTTTTTTTCTTTTTTTAACTTATTTGACAGCTTTTTAATTTATTTGAAAGTGTCCCTCCCGCGGGAGGTGGTGGAAACGAAAACGGTAACGGAATTCAAACATGCGTGGGATAAACATAAAGGAATCCTGTTCAGAAGGAATGGATCCTCAGGAGCTTAGCCGAGATTGGGTGGCAGAGCCGGTGGCGGGAGGCGGGGATGGTGCTGGGCAGACTTATACGGTCTGTGCCAGAGCCGGTGGTGGGAGGCGGGACTGGTGGTTGGGAGGCGGGGATAGTGCTGGGCAGACTTATATGGTCTGTGCCCTGAAAAGGACAAGTACAAATCAAGGTAAGGTATACACAAAAAGTAGCACATATGAGTTTATCTTGTTGGGCAGAGTGGATGGACCGTGCAGGTCTTTTTCTGCCATCATCTACTATGTTACTATGTTACTATGTCCCATATGTAGATAAAAATATCATGAAATAACAATAGAATATCACTAAAACAGCTTAAAAATGATTATAACTGGTAGAAACAGCAATTTTAAACTCTGTATTTTATTCTAATTTTTCTGCACTAAAAACTAAATAAATACACTGGATGCAATACAGATGGCCAAATTTCAGTGAGAATACCCTGTTTCCTGATGGGTTCATCTTAAATGTTGTTGTAATTTGCCTTGGAAAGCCCGGTGTTATAAAGATGATGGAATATATTGAAATTAAATACAAGTAGAATTAAACTCTCCTTTCGTTGGGGCACATGGAATCACATCTCCGTCTGTTTTGTAGAAGTTTACCTTTTAGATACACAAATGGATTAATCTGTTGTTTGAGCATGTTTCAGGGACAAGTGGTTTATAAGTCAAAATAATAAAAATATTTTCTGTCAAACAGGTCTCTCATTTGTTGAAACATAACTAAATGGGTTATAAGCCCCTAATGCAGTCCATTGGTTTTCTTATATTTTGTCCTTGTGATGACCTATCCTGTGCCAAAACTGGAAATACATTGAGACAGATTAATAGAATTCAGTAACATCCAAAACTTATTTTTTTATATTTTAATCATCTTTATTAAAAGCAAAACATGTTGGTTGATAAGCTTCACCTCCCCCCGGCTAGGGTTACCATATTTTGTCCCCCAAAAAGGAGGACACATGTCCTGCCCCACCACACACCCTGCCATGCCCCCTGTCACATTTCCCCCCCCCCTGTCACACACCCTGTCACCCCCTCTCCCCGTCACCCCCTCCCCTTACTTACTACTGCCCTGGTGGTCTAGTGACCTCTTTGGGGCAGGAAAGAGCCCCCTCTTTCCTGCCCGGAGCGCTGCCCTGCATGCATCCTTCCTGTTGGTGATCTCGGCAATGATTCAAAATGGCCGCCGAGAGTTGAAGTGTCGCGAGGTTACTTCAACTCTCGGTGGCCATTTTTAATCGGCGCTGAGATCAGCAGCAGAAAGGAAGCATGCAGGGCAGTGTTCCGGGCAGGAAAGAGGGGGCTCTTTCCTGCCCCGAAGGCGGAAGAGGTCACTAGACCACCAGGGCAGTAGTAAGTAAGGGGAGGGGAGGCTAGCAATCTGCCCGTCTGTCCAGAAATCCAGACGAACGGGCAGATTGGCAAAACCCGCCCGGTTGCCCGGACATGTCCTCAAAAAGAGGACATGTCCCGGTAAATCCAGACATATGGTAACCCTATCCCCAGCACATCACCTCCCGGCGGAACTGACAGCCATGCGGCTGCTCCCTGCACCCCCCTTCAGTGTGCACCTGGGGCAGACCAGCCCCACCGCCCTGCCCTTGCTATGCCACTGTCTGACTGAAAATGCATTTCAGCTTAGCCTGTTCAATTGAATGTGTGCTTAATCCTGAAAATCAGCTCCTTAATGTGGATTTACACTAGAGAGTGATGGAAGATGGCCTTTAAATAGATATGAGCTGGGAACACCAGAGGTGTAGATGGTCTGTTATTAAATCAGATCCACAAGAAATATTGCATAGAAATGTCTAAATAAAAGAATGGTCTGGTTAAGGCTGCCCAGTAAACTGCACTCAGATTGGGTTGAACCTGAGCAGGTATGTGACACTGCATCCTGACAGTCCCTCGCTAAGTACAGAAGTATTGCCATACTGGGACAGATCGAAGGCCCATCAAGCCCAGCATCCTGTTTCCAACAGTGGCCAATCCAGGCTACAAGATCCAAAACAGTACAATACAGTTTATGCTACATATCCTAGATATAAGCAGTAGATTTTCCCCAAGTCCATTTTAATAATGGCTTATGGACTTTTATTTCGGGAAGTTAGCCAAACCTTTTTTAAACCCCGCTAAGCTAACTGCTTTTACTACATTCTCTGGCAACGAATTCCAGGGTTTAATTATGTTGGATTATTTGTAGTAAATAATTAGCAGATTTTAGTACACACAGCTTCAGCTTTAGAAATGTTAATTTCTTTCTTCATCTCTCTCTCATTCACCCCTGAATAATTCACTGCTGAGTCACTTTAAAGTTGAAGTAACAAAACATCTGTTTACTCACAGTTTGTAGTTAGATTATAATCAGACAGGCTTATATATACATATTACTATACATTTGTATTATCAGCTCCTTCCATGTGCTTAGATGGTAATGGATGCTCACACCACCATAGATCCTCTCAGGTTAGGAGAGATCATGAGCTCCATGTGCTCCATGTGCTGCATGTGCTGTGTCTAACCCCCACAGGAAGTGCATAGCTGTGTGACCTCTCTAAGTAATTCACATCAGAGGTCACAGAGTAATCACAGAGAAATAATAGGTGACAGGCAATGCATGTAAAATACAATTACATTCCAACAAACCCCTTCTCATGCATAACTGTCATGCAATTATTATTCATACAAAGTCCAAGCTTTATACGCAGATTCACAAAATGTTCTCTGGGTAACGGTTTGGTCATGATGTCAGCTGTCATCTCACTGGTGTGACAATAGTGTAGACTGATGACCCCTTCTTTTGCCAACTCTCGCACGTTGTGGTATTTCGTTGCGATGTGCTTGGTGCGTGACTGAACCTTGTCATTCTGTGACAGTCGGATGCAGCTCTGATTATCTTCCATTATCTGGATTGGTCTCTGTTCAGCTATTCCAAAATCCAGCAAAAGTTTTTCAATCCACATCAGTTCTCTGCACGCTTCCGATACAGCCACATATTCAGCTTCTGTAGAAGACAGACTCACAATACTTTGTTTATGACTGGCCCATGAAATTTGTACATTTCCATACATAAACACATATCCACTTGTGGATTTATAATCAGAATGATCCCCTGCCCAATCTGAATCACAGTAACATATTAGTTTTGGATTACTATTGGCTGAAATCTTTAATTTACAATCAATGGTACCCTTTAAATACCTTACCATCCTTTTAACTGCAGTCCAATCTGATTTGGTAGGTGAGCTGACCCTTCTGCTCAAAATTCCTACTGCATTTGCTATATCAGCCCTGTATGTGGTAGCTAGATATAAAAGCTTACCTATGGCTGATCTATATTGGATGTTATCTGGTAAAGGTTCTCTTACTGTTTCATCCTTCAGAAAATCAGTGATCATGGGAGTGCTTACAACTTGGGCATCTTGCATACCTAAACTTTCAATAAGCTCATTTATTTTCTGCTTCTGGCTTAGAAGATAAGAACCATCATTTTGTTTCTCAATTTCTATACCAAGATAGTATGACACATTACCAAGTTCTTTTATCTCAACATTGAGGTTCAAACACTTTACAATGTCCTTGTACTCTTGCTCACTTTTGCTTGCAATGAGCAGATCATCAACAAAAGCTAAAATGTATGCATATTGTCCATTTGTGCACCTAGTGTACAAGCATTTATCTGCTTCACCTTGCTTAAATCCTAAATTTGCCAATATTTCATGCAATTTTTCATTCCAACATTTTGCACTTTGCTTTAATCCATAAAGACCTTTGTTTAATTTACACACTAGCTGTCTTTGTTTTGTATTATGAAACCTGTTGGTTGTTCCATGTACAAGTCTTCAGTTATATCTCCGTGAAGAAATGCTGTTTTCACATCAATGTGGTTGACTTGCATGCCTTTTGAGACTGCAATGCTCAGAAGTGTTCTGATTGTCGTGTGTTTCACTACAGGTGCAAACACTTCATCAAAATCTTCTCCATATTTTTGAAGATATCCCTTTGCCACTAATCTGGCTTTATACCATTCAGCAGCTTCTTCTGCTGGCATTTTCTCAATCTCATCCCATGTTAAGGGCTCTTGAGCTTCTGCTGACTTTGTTAGGTAAGACAGTCTTGGGGGTGGAACACCTTTGTTTTTCCTGGATGAGCGTCTGACAACAGGTTGGTCCGACCTTTCTGCATCCTCTATATCTGAGAGTCCTTCTCCAATTGATTCCCCTTCTCCAACTGTACTGTCTTCTTCAATGATCCTTTCTGTGTCTGCTTCCTCTGCCTGTTCCTCGTTAGATACAGATGAGTTGCTTTCAGACATCTGCCTTGGTATGGCATTTATATACACTGGCATGTCTATTATGGTTCTAGTTTCATATTCTGGATGATAAGGCTCATCTGGGATAATCCAGCCTTTATCAACCCTTTTGTTTTCATCAAAATATGTAACATGTCTTATGCCAACAATGCCAGTTTTCAGATTCAAAATTCTATATCCTTTGTGTCCTGGAGCATAGCCAACTAAAATGCCCCTTTCTGTTGTGGAATCCAGCTTATGCCTTCTTTGCTTGGTACATGAGCATATGCTGTACTTCCAAATGTTCTTATGTGTGACAGGTTTGGCTTCCTACCCTGCCATGTCTCATGTGGTGTGCGCTCAGCGCCTTTAGTTGGCATTCTGTTTTGTAGGTACACTGCTGTGAGAATGGCTTCCCCCCATAGTCTTTTAGGGAGATTGCTATCTGACAGCATACATCTGGTCATTTCCACAAGTGACCTAAATTTTCTCTCTGCAACAGAATTTTGCTCTGGTGTATAAGCTACTGTTGTGATATGTTGAATGCCTTCTTGTTCTAGAAATGTGCGCATGCTTTGTGAAGTGAACTCACCACCATTGTCGGTCTGAAGAACCTTTGGTTTTCTTTCAAATTTATTGCTCACCATGGCTACGTATTTCTTCAGCATGTCTGTGACTTGACTTTTTTCTTTCAGCAAATAGGCCACACAATATCTAGAGAAATCATCCAAGAATATTAGCACAAATCTGTTATTTCCCAATGATGGGATATTAAACGGTCCACATAAGTCACTGTGTATTAAGTCCAGCACTTTATTACTCCTATTTCCTGTGTATGCAGGAAATGAGGGTCTCACACCTTTTTGAGTAACACAGTCTATGCATTTCTCCATTTTACCAGCATCTGCACTTATCTGAATGCCGGTGGCTAGTTGCTTACTGTAAAGATCCTGGATCACCTTAAAATCACGATGTCCCAGGCGGCGGTGCCAGATTTCCAGACTACATTTACCATCATTCTTCCTTACTTGCGCCAGATGTGAGGCTTCACCTGAAATGCTCAGTTTATAAACATCATTATGCATAAAAGCTTCAGCATACACTTCATCATTTTTAGAGATTGTGCACTTACTGTTTTCAAAATGAATCACAAATCCCTTCTTATCTAATGTAGATACACTAAGCATATTGCAAACTGCTTGGGGAATATACAAGACATCACTTACAGGAATTTCTTTAACTTCATTAGACACTTTGCATTTTAAGAATCCAATACCTTTTGCTTGGATCTTAGCAGTCCCTGCGTTTGCAGTTTTAAGAATACCTTCCTCTGGACACATTTCCTGAAAGAAATCCTTACAATTGGTTAAATGGCATGTGCTCCCTGAATCCAAAATCCAAGTACTTTCATTTGAATTATTATTTACCATAGTCAAAGATTTTTCTGCCATTAGAAAGCCCTTGTGTTTATCTTTGTCCTTCATACATTTCCTGGTTTGAAAATTCTTTAGTTCCATTGGCTTAGGTGAGCTAGAGGGAGTGTTTTGTGTTTCCTTACACCATTTAGATACATGTCCCTCCTTTCCACATGAGTAGCAAATCAGCTTGCCCTTGGGTGGAGTTTTCCCATAGCTCCGCCTTCCTCTGTTCTTTGCCAAGAAATTTGTTTCATTTCTCTCTGACTGACTTTGAGAACACATCTCCTCAGAATCATTTATTATGCATTCCTGCCTTAGTTTTGATGTTGCCTGTTCAAAAGATTGCCCTTCAATGGCCTCATTTACAGACCTAAAAACATCAAACTTCTTTGATAGTGAGGTAAAAAGAAATGCTCTTTTCAATGCATCACACATGGGAATTCCAGAAAGTTCTAGCTTTTGAAATGAAGACATAAGATACATAATGTGATCATTACATTTACTTTTATCCCTTAATTTGGTTTCATTCAACTCTGCCAGCCAAATTGGTTGCTGCTTTGCATATGTAGTTGCATACATAGTTCTCAGTTTATATAAAATGTCCTTTGGTGTATCTTTTCCCTCCACTAATATGGCTTGTTTCTCTGAGAGAGCTTCCAAAAGCATGCACTTCACATAATAGTTTGCATTGTCCCATTCAGCCATATTTTCAGCTGTTCTGTCTTGGTCTAAGCATATATTTAATCTTTTTGCTCGAAGGAGACATATGAATCTTAGTTCCCACTGCCGATAATTAAACTCAGTTAATTTAGGCACCTTGAGAGAATAGAAAAATGGTGAATTTCTTCCCTCAGCCATTTTCTTAGCCTTCTGTCTGCTGTGTGGGGGGAGAGAGAGACAGACTGAATCTTTCCTTTAAAACTTAAGAGAAAAATGTGGCCTTTTTTTCTGCCTGGTAATATTTCTCTTCTTTTTCAATTCCTGGCCCTGGGCCCATAACCCTTTTGTTGGATTATTTGTAGTAAATAATTAGCAGATTTTAGTACACACAGCTTCAGCTTTAGAAATGTTAATTTCTTTCTTCATCTCTCTCTCATTCACCCCTGAATAATTCACTGCTGAGTCACTTTAAAGTTGAAGTAACAAAACATCTGTTTACTCACAGTTTGTAGTTAGATTATAATCAGACAGGCTTATATATACATATTACTATACATTTGTATTATCAGCTCCTTCCATGTGCTTAGATGGTAATGGATGCTCACACCACCATAGATCCTCTCAGGTTAGGAGAGATCATGAGCTCCATGTGCTCCATGTGCTGCATGTGCTGTGTCTAACCCCCACAGGAAGTTACATAGCTATGTGACCTCTCTAAGTAATTCACATCAGAGGTCACAGAGTAATCACAGAGAAATAATAGGTGACAGGCAATGCATGTAAAATACAATTACATTCCAACAAATTACACGTTGAGTGAAGAAATATTTTCTCTGATTCGGCATGTCCCCTACACCTAGAATTTTTGGGAAGAGTAAACAAGCGATTCACATCTACCTGTTCCACTGCACTCATTATTTTATAGACCTCTATCATATCTCCCCTCAGCCCCACTTTAGCCTTTTCTCTTTTTCTGTGTGTAGTTCACGGTTTGGTTTATTTCACATACCCTGTGCCAAAAAATATCCAAGCGGTTTACATTAATGAAACAAGCAAAATCAGGGGAATGAAAAAGACATACCTAGATTACAATTCAATATAATATCTTAATATAAAATATCAATAGTACAGACAGACTATTTAAGAACAATTAAGTATTTCAAATTAAACAAAAACTAAGATACTAAAGGGAGGCAGGAAATGCCTATCTAGATAATATGGTGAAAAAAACCAATGACGATGACTGGAGGAAACCAGTGTAATGCAAGGAGATAAAACCAACTGCAGGACATTGCAAAGTTCTTTACTAAAGGTGCTAAGGTTAATTCTATAAACCTTTTACGGGTACAACAACATTTATGTTTTTATTTATTTTGTTATACTTGTACCCCGTGCTTTCCCACTCATGGCAAGGCTCAATGTGGCTTACATGGGGCAATGGAGGGTTAAGTGACTTGCCCAGAGTCCCACTAGCAACATTCCATGTAGAAGTCGGCCCTTGCAGATCACCAATGTGGCCGCGCAGGCTTCTGCTTCTGTGAGTCTGA
The DNA here is from genome assembly GCF_901765095.1 of Microcaecilia unicolor. Lineage (NCBI taxonomy): Eukaryota > Metazoa > Chordata > Amphibia > Gymnophiona > Siphonopidae > Microcaecilia > Microcaecilia unicolor. The sequence continues at coordinate 16,349,072 of NC_044033.1, forward strand.
GTCTGACATCCTGCACGTACGTGCAGGACGTCAGACTCACAGAAACAGAAGCCTGCGCAGCCTTCTACATGGAATGTTGCTAGTGGAATAGCAACATTCCATGTAGAATCTCCAATAGTAGCAACATTCCATGTAGAATCTCCAATAGTATCTGTTTTATTTTTGTTACATTTGTACCCCACGCTTTCCCACTCATGGCAGGCTCAATGCGGCTTACATGGGGCAATGGAGGGTTAAGTGACTTGCCCAGAGTCACAAGGAGCTGCCTGTGCCTGAAGTGGGAATTGAACTCAGTTCCTCAGTTTCCCAGACCAAAGTCCACCACCCTAACCACTAGGCCACTCCTCCACTCTGTGTTGCCCTGAGGTTATCTGTGAGTATCACTAGGTGCCTGGTAGAGTGGACCCTAATTAAGTATTAATTTCTCCATTTTTACATTTGGCAGTGTTCTGGGGTGAAGATCGCCAAGGGTTTTTTTTTTCTGGGAGCTTGACTTTGGTGGTTACAGAATTCAAGTGCTTTCTGATCTTCGTTAGTCGACAGTTTTGGCTTGAGTCTCTGTCATGCTGTCTTAGACATGAAGACAGAAATTTTATAACCAGGAGTCTAGTTTAAGGTGTAAAAAATGTGCCTATTTCAAACCCATTTACCTATTTTTCTTTGTAAAATATTAGTGTACGTGGCTGGGAACATACCTTGATTTAAGGTGTGATCATTTATAGCAGTCATGTGGCTGGTGGAAATAGCCATGTCCGGATGGTAGCAAGAACAGGCGTAAATTATAGTTTACATGTTATAAACATTGATATAAGCTCTACCCGTGTGTAGACGTCTACACCATGCAAACAAGACGCATGCTTTTATGCTGTTTGGTATTTTGTAAGGGGTCATGTACATGCACAAGTGCTCACTTGCGAGTAAAAATGACCAGCTTTGAGATGGACAGAAACGCGGCATGTCAGTAAATTGCTTTCTCTGCCTAGGATTAATTATTGGTCTCTCTCTTGTTTCTCTGCAGACCATGATCAGTAGATAGCAGCTCGGATGATGACCATGGCTCCCCGGAAAAGGTCTCGTCATGCTTTGGGGTTTCTGTGCTGCTTTGGGGGAAGTGAACCCCCTGAAATCAACCTCAAGGACAATAATCCTCTCCAGTTCCTGGAGTTCTCTGTCCCCATCCCGCCGGCAGAGGAGCTCAATGCCAGATTCTCTGAGCTTGTGGTGAGTCCTTGGCTGCTCTTCTTACCACTGGACCATTCTTTCTTGGGGTGGGGGCGGTGGTATGTGTGTGTGTGTGTATTCAGGAACATGATGCATTGAAAATGAGGTATTTTAAAGTCCAGAAACAAAACAAAAAGCAGCAAGGGTCTTCAAGAAAAGGGGAATAAAGTCTTTAATTGTAAACGTTGATGATGCAATACTCAAATGGACCCGACACGGTCCGTGTTTCGGCGCCAAGCGCCTGCATCAGGGGTCGCGAGAAATAGTTGACCACAAGCGGTAGTATTGTGAAAACAATACAATGTTTTGAAGCAGTGTGCTGCAGTGTCGTGTGGTCCCCTTAACACAAAATTGATCGATATACTGATTGAGTTCTGGACTGAAGGACTGCGCGTGTTTTAATCAGTATATCAATCAATTTTGTGTTAAGGGGACCACACGACACTGCAGTACACTGCTTCAAAACATTGTATTGTTTTCACAATACTACCGCATGTGGTCAACTATTTCTCGCGACCCCTGATGCAGGCGCTTGGCGCCGAAACACGGACCGTGTCGGGTCCATTTGAGTATTGCTTCATCAACGTTTACAATTAAAGACTTTATTGCCCTTTTTTTGAAGGCCCTTGGTGATTTTGGTTTTCTTTCTTGGCCTTTTTTGTGCTTCGCTCCCTCTCTCTGTTATACTGTATTTTAAAGTCCATCATACTACCGTGTTTCCCCGAAAATAGGACATCCTCCGAAAGTAAGACCTAGTAGAGGTCTTGCTGCAATTTGAAAATATAAGGCCTCCCCCGAAAATAAGACCTAGCAGGGGAGGCCTTATTTTTCGGGGAAACATCGGGGTCACCCCCCCGCCCGAGATCGCTGGCTCCCCCCCTCGATCGGCGGCTCCCCCCGCCCTCAGTCGCTCCCGGAACTAACCTCTTAACCGCTTCCTTTCACCTTCGCACTCGCCGCAAGCAGCAGGGCTGGCCACTCCTTCCTTCCGTGTCCCGCCCTCGCCTGACGTTACGTTACGTCAGGCGAGGGCGGGACACGGAAGGAAGGAGTGGCCTGCCCTGCTGCTTGCAGCGAGTGCGAAGATGAATGGTGAAAGGAAACGTTTAAGAGGTTAGTTCCGGGAGTGACTGAGGGTGGGGGGAGCCGCCGATCTCGGGTGGGGGGGTGACCCCGATGTTTCCCCGAAAAATAAGGCCTCCTCTGAAAATAAGACCTAGCAGGTCTTGGGGAGCAAAATTTAATATAAGACAGTGTCTTATTTTCGGGGAAACACGGTATTAAAAAGCTTTAAATAAAAACTCTGTTCTCCAATTTGTAGTTTGCCGGATATAGTTCCATATTTTCAGATGTCATAAAAGTCACATGAGCGGCTCATTACAAATGGCTCAGACATTATTATACCAGTGTGTTTTTAGTACAGTAGGTACCTCGATTTTCGTTGACTTCGGTTATTGTCGGTTTCGGGTTTCGTCGATTTTTTTTTCAGCGAAAACATTTGTCTCGGATTTCGTCGGCGTGCCCACGTGACCTCGCTGCTAAATTTTTGCGAACACAAAGGGCAACCCATGCGTTCTCCTGCTCCGTGCGGCATTGTTTCTCGTTGTGTGAGCATCACCCCGCGCGTCTAGCCAAACAAATCCATTGCTTTCCAGTGTTGATTCGTATGGAAATAATTGCCTCGGTTTTCGTCGGTTTCGGATTCCGCTGATTGTTTTCGGACGGATTATCGACGAAAACCGAGGTATCACTGTACTTATATAGCGGAGGGAGGGGGGCGCTAGGGAGCTTAGGAGATTGGTGTAGGTTTATATCGGTTGAATCCTGACTCAGGATCCCCCAACTGAAAGCTGTGTGGTGGCATACTGGCTTCAGGGCACTTACTAGGTTGCCGAATACCATGCTCTTGGAAAGAGGTGGTGCTTAATAAAACAGAGGCTTATGGGATTCAAGGTAGAGGCCCTAGATTACTATTGAGTAAAGCGTATATAGTGGGAAAGAAGTGCATTCTTCATCATTGGTTGTTGGAGACCTCCCCCCTCCCCCCCCCCCCCACTTGCTGGTATTGGAGAAGTAAATTTAATTCATTGATGATGTGGGAGGTTCAAGGTGTAAATAAAGTGCCTAGGAGTCAAAAAGCATTCTTGATGGTTTGGGACCGTTACAACTTTTATTTCATAGGGCACATAGCATAGTGTTGAATAGTTTTCGAAGTAGGACATAAACCCAAATAGTAAGAAATGTATTAGAGGACTGTCTGCCTGGATGAGAGGGGGAAGGGGAGGGAAGTTTTCTTATCGTTATATGATAATAGGGATGGCTCGAGGCAGGGGCGTAGCTAGATGGCCAGTTTTGGGTGGGACAGAGCCCAAGTTGGGCAGGCATGGAATTCACCGCCCCCCCCCCACCCCGGTCCCCCCTCCGGTTTGCTCCTCTCTCCACCCCTCCCTGCCCAAAACCCTGAGCTGCAGGGATCCCCAAACCCTGCCAGCTGAAGATTTCCTCCTCCTCCTCGAGCAGCCAGCACTCTTCCAAACGGCAGCCGGCAGCACTTGCCTCCAGTGGCGTACCAAAGGGGGGGGGGGGGCGGTCCACCCCGGGTGCACGCCACTGGGGGGGGTGCCACGTGTCTGTTGGCAATGCTTGTTCCCTGCTCCCTATGCCCCGGAACGGGTTACTTCCTGTTCCGGGGCAGAGGGAGCAGGGAATGAGCGAAGTCGACAGGCGCGCAGCACCCCCCCCCCCCCCCAGCAGGTAAAGATGCACCCGGGGGGGGGTGTCGTTTTGCCAGGGGAGGTGTCCATCGTTTTGCCGCTGGGGGGGTGCCGTGCCACTGCTTGCCTCAAACTGATGCTGTTGCCGGCAGGCCGTGTATGCTCAGTGCTTTTGCATGTGTGAAAACTGAGCATGTGCAGAAGGGCCGGTCTTAGCGTCAGCTCAAGGCAAGTGTTGCTGGCTGCCATTTGGAAGAGCGCTGGCTGCCCAAGGAGAGAAAATTTTCAGCTGGCAAGGTTTGGGGATCCCCATCAGCCACAGCAAGAGTGTCACAATTTTGGGTGGGCCTGAGTCCAAAGTGGGTGGGCCCTGGCCCACCCAGGCCCACCTGTAGCTACACCACTGGCTCGAGGTCATAAGTCCAGGCCACTGGCCATCCTAATATTCATTCTTCAGGACGTGGGGGAAGATATGAGGTTAGTAATGGGGGTATTTTGCTTGTCGGATGGTCTATAGCACGTGGCAATGAGGAAACGCTAAACTCTGTGGGTTGTTGTAGCAAACACTTTTTTTAACAGTTGTGTTACGCTATTTAAGGGTTAAGCATTACTGCTGGAGGACATGTTGGTTTCTGTATATAATGTGCAGAAGGAGGGTGGGGGATGTTTTTTTTTTAAATATATTTATTAACAGACGGGGATGTTTTATTTAATAACTAGTAAAAAAGGCCCGTTTCTGATACAAATGAAACGGGCGCTAGCAAGGTTTTCCTCAGCTCCCCTGCAGCCACCCATGTCCAGCGACCCTCCTCTCCCCCTGCAGCCACCCATGTCCAGTGACCCTCCTCTCTCCCCTGCCCCCCCTCCAGCCACCCATGTCCAGCGACCCTCCTCTCTCCCCTGCCCCCCCTCCAGCCACCCATGTCCAGCGACCCTCCTCTGGACATGGATCAGCTGTGAGGCTTGTTTTTTTTTTCCCTCCCGGGTTCTGAAGTTGACATCATAATGGCTGTGATGATGTCAGCCTGATCTACACAGCCTACCAGACCACCTCAGAGCGTGGCATGGTCCCAGGCATAGAACGTTGGAGGTGAGAATTATTATATAGGATTAGGATCATATTCTTGGTTCAATTAAGAAATGACTGTGTTTTTCATGATTTGTATTTTTCTGAGATTTGATTCCCGAGGCTTGACCTGAATGAAAATTATTTGAATTAAAAAAATCTCCTATTTACTTCTATGTATTATAGAGGGATGTTTAATGGCCTTATTACCATTCACTTTAATATACAGGGCCTAATATTTAAAATGATTTAAACATCAATAGAGGTTCCTGACCATTTAAATTGCCTGTCTGGGGTTTTCTGGATATTCAGCAGTACTTAATACCACCCATGCCAAAACCAGCTAGATTGTGGGCAGTCCAGGGCTGGAGTTAGGACAGAGCGGAAACTTACCTGGTTATGGTAATTTTCAGTCCACTGCCTGGATGCGCAACCACATAAAATTAGAACAGAAAAAGGCGGTCTTAACTTTATGTGCAGAGTTAACCGAGTACTGGTCTGAATATCAGCTGGTGCCTGGGTTACTTCCGGGTCCTGGCTTGAAGTCGTGCCAGTCCCTTCCTTCCCACCTCCCTGGAACAAGGTTCAGACCTGCTTCAATCCTCCCTTCCACCCCCCAATGAGCAAGATCTCCCCTCCTATCTCCCAAGTTTGTAGGAACCCCCCCCCCCACAACTCATGATAGGCCTCCCCGGGCCTACGTAAGTTCTTGGTGGCTGCTTTGCAAAAATGCTCATCAGGGGGGGTGGGAGGGAAGATCGGAGGGGGTCTTCTTCTTGTTCTGAAGGAGGAGCAGAGAACACCAGAGGACACCTTTGTGCGGGTCCTGACTGATATTCGGCTGGAGCCGCCGCCTGCATAAGCTCCGGTGGCCAGAATGTAAATATTTAGGCCTGGATATTTATTACCAGTGCCTGGACATGGGAAATATCCGGGGATATTTCTGCGATCTTTTAAATGCTGAATTTACTGAATATTTACTCCACTGTGTGCCCATATGTACTGTGCGAGCTAACTTCTGCGGTGAGCCCCTTTCTTCATTGTGTGGCCAGTAATCTGTGCGCAGAACGCTCATTAACCAACGCTCTTCTGCTCACAGAAGCTTTCTGCTTGGGCTCCTAACTCGCCGAAAATCAGCTTGCTCTGCTATAAATGGCTGGCCACCACGAATCCCATATATATACGCCGATGATGTGACAATATACATCCCATTCAAACAAGACACCAAAGAAATCTCCAACGAAATCAATCAAAGTGTACACATCATGAACACATGGGCAGATGCATTCCGCCTGAAATTAAACGCAGAAAAAACCCAATGCCTGATACTCACCTCCCAATACAACACAAATGAATTCAACGCGATAAACACACCAACCCTAAACCTCCCAGTCTCAGAAACGCTAAAAATCCTTGGAGTCACTATCGACCGCCACCTAACACTCGAAACCCACGCAAACAACACAACCAAGAAGATGTTCTACTGCATGTGGAAATTGAAAAGGATAAGACCATTCTTCCCAAGATTCGTCTTCTGCAGCCTAGTGCAATCCCTCGTCCTCAGCCACCTGGATTACTGCAACTCACTATACGGGAGCTGCAAAGAGCAAATACTGAGGAAACTTCAAACAGCCCAGAACACAGCAGCCAGGCTCATCTTCGGAAAGCCAAGATATGAAAGGGCAAAACCACTACGAGAGAAATTACATTGGCTTCCACTTAAGGAACGCGTTACTTTTAAAGTTTGCACACTAGTCCATAAGATCATTTACGGCGAAGCCCCAGCGTACATGTCTGATTTAATAGACCTACCACCCAGAAACGCTAAAAGATCATCCCGAACACACCTCAACCGCCACTTCCCTACTTGCAAGGGCCTGAAATACAAGACGCTACACGCGTCAACCTTTTCCTACATGAGCACGCAGTCTTGGAATACACTACCGCGCAACCTAAGAATGATTAACGAACAAGCTTCCTTCCGTAAACTACTGAAGACTCACCTGTTTGAACAAACTTACGGAAAGAGCCAAAACACATAGAGTCCATACTCACTGTTCATCAATGCAACATACATCCACTTCCGATCCCTCATCCCGTAATCCATTGTCCCACTGTCTCCTTCCAATGTTTCTATGTTGATGTCCCATTGTTATATTCCGAATGATATTCGAATGTCTCGCACAACTCTGCATAATGTAATCCATAACCAAGTTGTAACAAATGTAATTCTATTATTCATATCCTATTGTAAGCCACACTGAGCCCGCAAAAAGGTGGGAAAATGTGGGATACAAATGCAATAAATAAATAAATAAATAAATAAAATACAGTTTTGATACAAAACGCTGTGTTTTCCTAGTGCTGTGTTTTCTGTGAGTTCTCCAAGAACTGTTCCCAATTTGGTTCCAGCCTTGGGCATTCATCTGTCTTCCTTATACGTTGCGCAATGCAGTATATACTCCGCATCTAACGGGTTTTGAGATCCAAGGCCTGGTGGAGGCTATTAGGCCTGCATAAATCAACTCTCTCGCTGTCACGTAACGTTTTGATGTACACCAAAGTTCACTGAGAAAAAAAAAGCAGCCCTTCAAGAACCAAGATCTTTGTGGAAGGAAAGCAGTTTAGCAGAGGATATGACTGGAAAGAGACATGATTTGTACAGTACAACGAGACTGAGGCCTTGACCCCTGGAGGTCGTTTTCCTCCCATGGTTCCAAGCTGAAGCACACATACTTTGCCAGTCTCAGAACAGGCCCCCTTACTATTGACTGTTTAATGGGATTAGTCCTGTTCATTTTGTAAATGAGACAGTGCAGACCAGTGACCTGGAAGAGGCTGAGTTAAGCTCAATAGCAACAAGTGAACTGTTACTCCCCCTCTCCCTCCCCTCCTTCGGTGCAAGCCAGCTTCTAACTGAGCAGTGGTGGATTTTTCAGTGGAGTGGTAACGTAGCTTTGGATTCAGAGGCAATGAAGCACATAGCCCTGCTTACCAGCATCCCTGGAAGGCATCCAGACGGGTCTGGCTCTCTGCTCCAGCTAGTAGGGTTCCTTTTGCCAAGTGACACAGCCAGCTCCTGGAAATCATTTATCACCACTGTGCACTAGAGTGCACACGTATCAGTCCCTGGTTTAATCGACTCAGGCAAAATTCATTCTTTTCCATTCCTGCTAAATATCCAGCACTATAAAACTCGGCTCTGTGTTTTCACTTTATTTCTTCAAAGTATTGATGCAACCTGTGGTCTGTGGAGGAGTGGCCTAGTGGTTAGGGTGGTGGACTTTGGTCCTGGGGAACTGAGGAACTGAGCTTGATTCCCACTTCAGGCACAGGCAGCACCTTGTGACTCTGGGCAAGTCACCTAACCCTTCATTGCCCCATGTAAGCTGCATTGAGCCTGCCATGAGTTGGAAAGCACAGCGTACAAATGTAACAAAAATAAAATAGATACTATTGGAGATTCTACATGGAATGTTGCTACTATTGGAGATTCTACATGGAATGTTGCTATTCCACTAGCAACATTCCATGTAGAAGGCTGCACAGGCTTCTGTTTCTGTGAGTCTGACGTCCTGCACGTACATGCAGGACGTCAGACTCACAGAAGCAGAAGCCTGCGCGGCCACATTGGTGATCTGCAAGGGCTGACTTCTACATGGAATGTTGCTAGTGGAATAGCAACATTCCATGTAGAATCTCCAATAGTAGCAACAGTGGAGGAGTGGCCTAGTGGTTAGGGTGGTGGACTTTGGTCCTGGGGAACTGAGGAACTGAGCTTGATTGCCACTTCAGGCACAGGCAGCTCCTTGTAACTCTGGGCAAGTCACCTAACCCTCCATTGCCCCATGTAAGCTGCATTGAGCCTGCCATGAGTTGGAAAGCACAGCGTACAAATGTAACAAAAATAAAATAGATACTATTGGAGATTCTACATGGAATGTTGCTAGTGGAATATTCCACTAGCAACATTCCATGTAGAAGGCTGTGCAGGCTTCTGTTTCTGTGAGTCTGACGTCCTGCACGTGCAGGACGTCAGACTCGCAGAAGCCTGCGCGGCCACATTGGTGATCTGCAAGGGCTGACTTCTACATGGAATGTTGCTAGTGGAATAGCAACATTCCATGTAGAATCTCCAATAGTAGCAACAGTGGAGGAGTGGCCTAGTGGTTAGGGTGTTGGACTTTGGTCCTGGGGAACTGAGGAACTGAGTTCGATTCCCACTTCAGGCACAGGCAGCTCCTTGTGACTCTGGGCAAGTCACTTAACCCTCCATTGTCCCATGTAAGCCGCATTGAGTCTGCCATGAGTGGGAAAGCGTGGGGTACAAATGTAACAAAAAAAAAAAAGATCCCATAACGAAGATGCCAGAGTCGAAACTCTTCGGCAGCTGGTGGGGTTTGGGGACCCCTGCCAGCAAACAAGGTACCTGGGGCGGCGGTGGCGGGGGGGGGGGGGGGGGTCAGATATAGAGGGGGCCAGGGCCCCTGCCCCCATGACCCCACGTAGCTACGCCCTTGGGTTGCACATGGTAATGAGTTCATTAGGTATTTTGCCACAATGCACAGAAGTAAAACATGTTCAAGGTGAGAAATGTACTGCCTGGTCCAAGGCAGGTCGAGAGGATTCACAGCCAGTCTTGGGGATTTACAGACAGTTTATTTTTGTTTTTCTCTAATCATAGCAAGAAGAGCCCTAGATGCTTCAGCCTTCTAGGATCTACTCTGGACTGCTTTGTACCAGATGAGGATTTCTGATCTCCTTTCAAAGCTAGACCTGACCAATATAGCCAGAGCATCCAAGCGCATAACCTTTCGCTGTGAAAAATGTTTCTGTCGTCTTAAACTCATAAGTTGATATTTTCATGGCTACTGTCCCAATAAAACATTGCCTCCAATCCCCATCTCTCCAAGCAAGGTCTGAATAACATCACAGAAAATCCGTATGGATAACCAAAATGTGGTCAGTCATTGAGTGACAGACTGCTCTGCTTTTTCCTCTGTCTGTTCTCCTGGTCCTCATGAACCAGCGAGAGGGGTGCTATCCAGTCTTTTGCATTGAGTGTGACATACATGATTATCTCCCAGTTGGTGAGATGTCATATGTTTGCGCCCGATGCAAAGAGCTCCTAGCTCTCAGAGAACTTGTCCGTTCTCTTGAGGCTAGAGTAGCAGACTTGGTGGAGCTGAGGGAGACAGAGAGGTACATAGAGGGGACCTACAGGGATGTTGTAGAGAAGTCCCACCTCCAGTCTGGTAGCCCCTGTGCTACCTTGGAGGCGGGAGGTCTCCTAGAAGGAGAGCATCACCCTGGTGAAGTAGGAAGTACTTTTGTAGCCAGGACCTGCCCACCAGGGGATGTACTATCCTCTCGCACTGAGGATATGTCTTCAAGTGCTGCCCAGGAGGGAAAGGTTAGGACAGCTGTTGTAGTTGGTGATTCGATCATTAGGCATATAGATAGCTGGGTGGCTGGTGGACGCTTGGTGACTTGCTTGCCTGGTGCGAAGGTGGTGGACCTCATGCGTCACTTAGATAGGATTTTAGATAGTGCTGGGGAGGAGTCGGCTGTCTTGGTACATATGGGTACCAATGACATAGGAAAATGTGGGAGAGAGGTTCTGGAAGCCAAATTTAGGCTCTTAGATAGAAAGCTCAAATCCAGGTCCTCTAGGGTAGCATTTTCTGAAATGCTACCCGTTCTACGTAGAGGGCCCAAGAGACAGGCAAAGCTCCGGAGTCCTGAGACGATAGTGCAGGAAAGAGGGTTTTTTTTTTTAACTACTACTAGTAATTGCACTACTAAATGTATGCAGTGCTGTAGACATAACTTCTCTGTCCCTACAGTGCTCATAATCTAAGTTTTTGCACCTGGGGCAATGGAGGATTAAGTGACTTGCCCAAGGTCACAAGAAACAGCAATGGGATTTGAACTGGGCTCTTCCCTCTACTCCACTTTTACTACTACTAGTAATTGCACTACTAAACGTATGCAGTGCTTTACACATACTTTCTCTGTCCTTACAGGGCTCATAATCTAAATTTTTGCACCTGGGGAAATGGAGGGTTAAGTGACTTGCCCAAGGTCACAAGGAACAGCATTGGGATTTGAACTGGGCTCTTCCCTCTACTCCACTTTTACTACTATTAGTAATTGCACTACTAAATGTATGCAGTGCTGTACACACTATATACAGATACTTTCTCTGTCCCTACAGTGCTCATAATCAAAGTTTTTTCACCTGGGGCAATGGAGGGTTAAGTGACTTGCCCAAGGTCACAAGGAGTTGCAGTGGGAATTGAGCCCAGTTCCCCAAGATCAAACTCTGCTGCACTAACCACTAGGCTAGTTCTCCACTCCTTGGGATTCTGGAATCTTGCTATTCTTTGGGGGTTCTACATGGAATGTTGTTATTGTGCATTGTTAGTGGGACTTGATATACCACCTTTCTGTGGTCTTTGCAACACAGGTACTTATTTATACCTGGGGTAATGGAGGGTTAAGTGACTTGCCCAAGGTCACAAGGAGCTGCAGTGGGAATTGAACCCAGGCTACCAAGCTCAAAGCCTGCTGCACTAACCATTAGGCTACTCCTCCATTTTTTTCCTCTCACTTTCACTGTTAAGGACTTTGACTTGCCTTCGTGTGTGGGTTAATTTGGGTAATCCCTTTTGCATATTGTATTAACTCATATTCTCTGATGAATAGTTCCTACCAGAGCATTTTTTGAGCAAGGGACCGTCGCTGTCTTTGCTGCTCTCAGAGAGTTCGTTCTGAAGCTTCCTGCGAGTCCCCTGAACCCCCAGACCATCTGTTCCTACCCCGTTCTGCTCTGGCATTTCCTTCCACTCCTGGCAGGCAGATCTGCAAAATCGCTGGCAACCAAGTCAGATGAGAAGTGCTGGCACCTGTCCATCCATCCAGCCTTGTTTCACACCCGTCTTTTTCATTCCCTCTCCTCTTGTTCTGCTTCGCCTGGCATGCACGCTGACTCGTCACGAAGGCTACATGTGGTGGTCTCGCAGTGGGAGTGCCAAGCTGGTTCAGTGCCTGCTGCCACACACAGTCTCCTCGGATCACATGTTTCGCTTTATGTGCATATTTATTGCCCGAATAAAGAGACTGTGGAAGGATCTAGAAGAATAATGCTATATCCCCCGCTCAGCTGACCCACAACTAACAAAATAAAAAAGCCTGAGGAGCAGATGTTGCTGTAAAAAAGGAATGAAGAAAAAACGAAAAAAAGCAAGAAAAAGGCAGGTATTTAGTTTCACAAACTCAGCAAGAGGACCTTGGCATCTTGTTTGGAGGCTCTTCTGAGGAGAGGTCTGGTTTCTGCGTTTCTGGTCTCTGGGAACTGCGCTTTCTAGTCGCAGGCGATCCGCCCCCATCCTGTTAGACTGTCACTGAAATGCTTTGATGTTTCACTTATATATACTGTCATCTACCAATAAAGGTGTCACACCTGTGGGGCAGCACTTTACAAAACCAGAACACTGTACCAGTGACTTCATGGTAAGAATCTTAGAAGGGAACTTTAAAACAATACAGGAACGTAAGACCTTTGAAGTCAGAATGATTCAATATTTTGACACCTTTCGAAAGCTAATCAAGAACTGTATTAAGTTATGTCCAATAAAAAAGGTATCATCTTATTTTCTTTTCCATGTTTTATTTTGTTTTATTTCTGTTGATTACCTTTAAAAGTGGACTGACATGGCTACCACACCTCTCTAGTCACAGGCTGGCATTTTATAATGACCAAAATCAAAACCAGTTGGACTGTGAAGAACAGGGGAAAGTTGCCTTGTTTGCCGCTGAGTGATTATTTTATTTTATTTATTTTTTGTTACATTTGTACCCCGTGCTTTCCCACTCATGGCAGGCTGAATGCGGCAGGCAATGGAGGGTTAAGTCACTTGCCCAGAGTCACAAGGAACTGCCTGTGCTGGGAATTGAACTCAGTTCCTTAGGACCAAAGTCCACCACCCTAACCACTAGGCCACTCCTCCATTAGGAGACCCACGGGAGCTGCTCTGTGCCAGGCCAAGCCCTCTGTGAGGGAAGACACATCTGGAAGAGACAGAGGGGGAGCACAACCTGCTGGAGACCACACAGCTCCACTGGGAAAGAGTACGTGGTCCACGGGGGAAAGAGGAAAAGTCACCAGAGCCCAGAGCACCCAGAATGGTACTGCCAGTACTAAAAGGTATCCGTAGTTAAGATAACAGGCATTTTGGTTCTGATTCACAATGACGAACATGTTTAATAGGTTCATTTGGCTAACACTGGGAGTGACCCAGACAAATTTTCCTGACTCAACTTCCCTTGCCCCTCCTCCACTTAGCTGCTAAATCCTTTGCAGGCAAGTTATGTAGGCTACACAAAACTTAGGTGGCTAAATCGAGGCAGTGCTGAGAGCATTCTTGAGGCGAGATTTCACTTCAGTTGGACAGCGTTGACATTCAGTGGCACACAGCAATCCTAAACCTAAGCAGACTTTAGAACGGATAGGGAACCGGCAAGGATTTGGGCTTTGTATCCAAATGAATGTAACTGGAAGTGGATTTTTGAAGATGAACCTTTAAAGTTTTTCCTCCTATTCTGTGTCTGGGGGAAGTGGCATCCCTCACAGGACACAGAATGTAGAAACACAGAGCCTCTGACCTTATGTCAAGTGATGAAACTCATGCTATTATACCTGGATAAACCAGAACACCATATACAGCACTAATAACACTGGAAAGGAGCGCACACTGCACTGATAACACTGAGGAGTTGATTTACCAAAGATGTGCACACTGCACTAATAAGTTGATTTACCAAGGTGTGGACCCTGCACTGATAACACTGAGAAGGTGTTGATTTACCAAAGGTGTGCACACTGCACTGATAACACTGAGAAGTTGATTTACCAAGGTATGCACACTGCACTAATAACACTAAGAAGGAGTTGATTTACCAAAGGTGTGCACACTGCACTGATAACACTGAGAAGGCGTTGATTTACCAAGGTGTGCACACTGCACTGATAACACCGAGGAGTTGATTTACCAAAGGTGTGCACACTGCACTGATAACACTGAGAAGGCGTTGATTTACCAAAGGTGTGCACACTGGATTGATAACACCGAGAAGGAGTTGATTTACCAAAGGAGCGCACACTGCACTGATAACACTGAGAAGGAGTTGATTTACCAAAGGTGCGCACACTGCACTGATAACACTGAGAAGGCGTTGATTTACCAAGGTGCGCACACTGCACTGATAACACTGAGAAGGAGTTGATTTACCAAAGGTGCGCACACTGCACTGATAACACTGAGAAGGCGTTGATTTACCAAGGTGCGCACACTGCACTGATAACACTGAGAAGGAGTTGATTTACCAAAGGTGTGCACACTGCACTGATAACACTGAGAAGGTGTTGATTTACCAAGGTGCGCACACTGCACTGATAACACTGAGAAGGAGTTGATTTACCAAAGGTGTGCACACTGCACTGATAACACTGAGAAGGTGTTGATTTACCAAAGGTGTGCACACTGCACTGATAACACTGAGAAGGCGTTGATTTACCAAGGTGCGCACACTGCACTGATAACACTGAGAAGGTGTTGATTTACCAAAGGTGTGCACACTGGATTGATAACACCGAGAAGGAGTTGATTTACCAAAGGAGCGCACACTGCACTGATAACACTGAGAAGGAGTTGATTTACCAAAGGTGCGCACACTGCACTGATAACACTGAGAAGGCGTTGATTTACCAAGGTGCGCACACTGCACTGATAACACTGAGAAGGTGTTGATTTACCAAAGGTGTGCACACTGCACTGATAACACTGAGAAGGCGTTGATTTACCAAGGTGCGCACACTGCACTGATAACACTGAGAAGGCGTTGATTTACCAAGGTGCGCACACTGCACTGATAACACTGAGAAGGAGTTGATTTACCAAAGGTGTGCACACTGCACTGATAACACTGAGAAGGTGTTGATTTACCAAAGGTGTGCACACTGCACTGATAACACTGAGAAGGCGTTGATTTACCAAGGTGCGCACACTGCACTGATAACACTGAGAAGGTGTTGATTTACCAAAGGTGTGCACACTGCACTGATAACACTGAGAAGGTGTTGATTTACCAAAGGTGTGCACACTGCACTGATAACACTGAGAAGGAGTTGATTTACCAAAGGTGTGCACACTGCAGTGATCACTGAGAAGGCGTTGATTTACCAAGGTGCGCACACTGCACTGATAACACTGAGAAGGTGTTGATTTACCAAAGGTGTGCACACTGGATTGGTAACACCGAGAAGGAGTTGATTTACCAAAGGAGCGCACACTGCACTGATAACACTGAGAAGGAGTTGATTTACCAAAGGTGCGCACACTGCACTGATAACACTGAGAAGGCGTTGATTTACCAAGGTGCGCACACTGCACTGATAACACTGAGAAGGAGTTGATTTACCAAAGGTGTGCACACTGCACTGATAACACTGAGAAGGCGTTGATTTACCAAGGTGCGCACACTGCACTGATAACACTGAGAAGGAGTTGATTTACCAAAGGTGTGCACACTGCACTGATAACACTGAGAAGGTGTTGATTTACCAAAGGTGTGCACACTGCACTGATAACACTGAGAAGGTGTTGATTTACCAAAGGTGTGCACACTGCACTGATAACACTGAGAAGGAGTTGATTTACCAAAGGTGTGCACACTGCAGTGATCACTGAGAAGGCGTTGATTTACCAAGGTGCGCACACTGCACTGATAACACTGAGAAGGTGTTGATTTACCAAAGGTGTGCACACTGGATTGGTAACACCGAGAAGGAGTTGATTACCAAAGGAGCGCACACTGCACTGATAACACTGAGAAGGAGTTGATTTACCAAAGGTGCGCACACTGCACTGATAACACTGAGAAGGCGTTGATTTACCAAGGTGCGCACACTGCACTGATAACACTGAGAAGGAGTTGATTTACCAAAGGTGTGCACACTGCAGTGATCACTGAGAAGGGGCTGCTAATTCATCCCTGCCGAGGTATTTTTATTTCTTCTTTTGCACATACAAAACTGACTCCCAGTGCAACCTGGAGTGGGGCCCAGAATCCTCAGTGGAAATGCAGTGCAACCGGCCCAATCTTTGCTTCAATTTCACAGCCAAAGCAACTGCTGTGGAATTGTGGAGAATGCCTTCTGATTCTCTGCTCACCAGCTGCTGCTGCTTCCACTCTTCTGTGGCTACTGAGGCTAGCCTGGCAGATGCCACAATGGTTAGGTCTTGCAACAGAGGATTTCTAGCTGATATAGCCTTCTTCTTATTCGCGCCCCCTTCCCCCGGCAGTCTTACAGTATCAGTAGAAGTCAGGCAGCCCCCACCTTCACTCACAGCTACACTGGTCTGCAGAAGGGCTTTCATGAGGGCATTATGGGTCAAGAGCAGTGGCATAGCTAACGGGGGCCATGGGGGATCTGGCCCCCTCCAAATTGGCTCTGGGGCCCCTGGTTTGGACCAAAATGTCCAGCCTGGAACTGTATAACTTGGTATCTCTGAAGCTGTAATATGTGCCTGGAGGAGGGGGATGCTGTACCCCTGGTGACAATCAAACTAGGAACACCACTGAATGCAAGCATGCTGCTTGCTGGCTAGTCTTATACTGTTTTTATAGCGAATTTTCAGCATGCACAGAACCATGCAAAAAGGCAGGGCTGGCCTAAGGTAAGATGCCGCCTGAGGTGGAGCTAGGATGCCCCCCCCCCCCCCCCCCCCCCCCGGGGCTGAGATGCTAATGGGGATGGGACGACTTCCTTATGAGGAAAGGCTAAAGTGGCTAGAGCTCTTCAGCTTGGAGAAAAGGCATCTGAGGGGAGATATGATAGAGGTCTATAAAATAATGAGTGGAGTTGAACGGGTAGATGTGAAGCGTCTGTTTACGCTTTCCAAAAATACTAGGACTAGGGGGCATGCGATGAAGCTACAATGTAGGAAATTTAAAACGAATCGGAGAAAATTTTTCTTCACGCGTGTAATTAAACTCTGGAATTCATTGCCAGAGAATGTTGTAAAGGCGGTTAGCTTAGCGGAGTTTAAAAAAGGTTTTGACAGCTTCCTAAAGGAAAAGCCCATAGACCATTATTAAATTGGACTTGGGGAAAATCTACTATTTCTGGGATAAGCAGTGTAAAATCTTTTGTACGTTTTGGGATCTTGCTAGGAATTTGTGACCTGGATTGGCCGCTGTTGAAAACAGGATGCTGGGCTCAATGGACCTTTGGTCTGTCCCAGTATGGCAATACTAATGTACTTATGCTTCCCCCCCCATCCTTCCTGCCGCCGGCACCTGGCATCTGCCCTTTGCAGCATTACCCGGCAGCAGCAACGATTCCCATACGCTGCCCTGCCATTTTCACCCGCCTCTTCCCTTTACTGCAGCTGCCTGAGCCTCTGATGAAACAGGAAGTTACATCAGAGAGGCGAACGGGTAATGCTGGGGAGATGCCGCTCCTGAAGAGTGCCGCCTGAGGCTCCTGCCTCAGGTAGCCTAATGGTCGGGCTGCCCCTGAGTAAAAGCATGGTCATTGTCTGTCTAATTTTTAGCATGCGCAAGGTCAGTGACTTGCTGAAGGTCACTGAGGTATGGGATTTGCAAGGCAGATCTTGGTTTTACTGCTTCACCTCCAACCAGCTTTTTAGAACACTGCCAGCTGTGTCCGAGAGATGAGGGCAGCTTCTGACAGGAAGGGCACTGTGGCAAACCTGAGTCCTCTAGAAAGTCTTTGTACAATGCTACCTGTAAGGTAGGGAGCACAGAACAGGCAGATGTGAAAAACAGAATTTTCTGTCATGCTAAGGTTATCAATAGAAATCAAACAAAATAAAACATGGAAAAGAAAATAAGATGATACCTTTTTTATTGGACATAACTTAATACATTTCTTGATTAGCTTTCAAAGGTTGCCCTTCTTCGTCAGATCGGAAATAAGCAAATGTGCTAGCTGACAGTGTATATAAGTGAAAACATTCAAGCATTACTATGACAGTCTGACAGGGTGGGAGGATGGGGGTGGGTAGGAGGTATGCAAGGGGACATCAAAGCATATCATTGATATTCTAACAGGATGGGAGTGGATAGGTGAGGGGTGGGGTGATCAACAGAGACATACAGCTTTATGGTTTATAATGGGCTAGGAACCCCAGATCCTTGTTAAGTATACTTATATACACTGTCAGCTAGCACATTTGCTTATTTCCGATCTGAGGAAGAAGGGCGACCTTCGAAAGCTAATCAAGAAATGTATTATGTCCAATAAAAAAGGTATCATCTTATTTTCTTTTCCATGTTTTATTTTGTTTGATTTTTATAGATTCTACATGGAATGTTGCTATTCCACTAGCAACATTCCATGTAGAAGTCGGCCCTTGCAGATCACCAATGTGGCCGCGCAGGTTTCTGCTTCTGTGAGTCTGACGTCCTGCACGTACGTGCAGGACGTCAGACTCACAGAAACAGAAGCCTGCGCAGCCTTCTACATGGAATGTTGCTAGTGGAATAGCAACATTCCATGTAGAATCTCCAATAGTAGCAACAGAATCTCAATAGTAGCAACATTCCATGTAGAATCTCCAATAGTAGCAACATTCCATGTAGAATCTCCAATGGTATCTATTTTACTGTCATAGCAATGCTTGAATGTTTTCACTTATATACACTGTCAGCTAGCACATTTGCTTATTTCTGATCTGAGGAAGAAGGGCAACCTTCGAAAGCTAATCAAGAAATGTATTAAGTTATGTCCAATAAAAAAGGTATCATCTTATTTTCTTTTCCATGTTTTATTTTGTTTGATTTTTATAGATTCTACATGGAATGTTGCTATTCCACTAGCAACATTCCATGTAGAAGTCGGCCCTTGCAGATCACCAATGTGGCCGCGCAGGTTTCTGCTTCTGTGAGTCTGACGTCCTGCACGTACGTGCAAGACGTCAGACTCACAGAAACAGAAGCCTGCGCAGCCTTCTACATGGAATGTTGCTAGTGGAATAGCAACATTCCATGTAGAATCTCCAATAGTAGCAACAGAATCTCAATAGTAGCAACATTCCATGTAGAATCTCCAATAGTAGCAACATTCCATGTAGAATCTCCAATGGTATCTATTTTACTGTCATAGCAATGCTTGAATGTTTTCACTTATATACACTGTCAGCTAGCACATTTGCTTATTTCTGATCTGAGGAAGAAGGGCAACCTTCGAAAGCTAATCAAGAAATGTATTAAGTTATGTCCAATAAAAAAGGTATCATCTTATTTTCTTTTCCATGTTTTATTTTGTTTGATTTCTATTGATAACCTTAAGAATGGACTAACACGGCTACCACACTCCTCTACTGTCCTGCTAAGAAAGAGAGAAGAGGAAAAGACTTTGTTCCCTTGCTTGCCTTTTCCACAGCTGTGGTCTGTGGACGTCATTATTTAGGGGAGAAGATGAAGCTGGTGCAGGGGTATAAGGCTCCCCAGGCAAGCCTTCAGCCTGCCGAGGCCCCCTCCCCCTCCCAGTTCATCTTCAGGCACCTTGGCCCCCTCCAACACCGTCATCCCAGAATAATGCCACTGTGCGTGGTGCTAGAAGTAACTTTTGTGCTGTTAATTGAGTTTGGTTGGTTGACTGCAGCTATTCTTTGCAAGTGGATGTAATCGTTGTACAAAAGCAAGATGGGTTACAGGGCCAGAATGATTGTTCAGGCAATAGCTGTGGGAAAAAGCCAACTCTCAGTTTGGACACGGTGTGTCTTTCGGCCCAGGAGTTAATTTTCTGCAGCTCCAGGGAAGGTTAAACATCCCCTGAAAAATGGATGCACAAAAGAATGTTAAAAAAATAATAAGTTTACAAAACCCCATGTTGGAAAGGCTAAAGCGGCTGGGGCTCTTCAGCTTGGAGAAAAGGCGGCTGAGGGGAGATATGATAGAGGTCTATAAAATAATGAGTGGAGTGGAAAAGATAGATATGGATCGTCTGTTTACGCTTTCCGAAAATACTAGGACAAGGGGGCATGCGATGAAGCTGGAGTGCAGTAAGTTTAAAACAAATAAGGGAAACTTTTTCTTTACACAGCGCGTAATTCGACTCTGGAATTCGTTGCCGGAGAATGTGGTTAAGGCGGTTAGCTTAGCAGAGTTTAAAAAAGGTTTGGACGGCTTCCTGAAGGAAAAGGCCATAGAATGTTATTAAATGGACATAGGGAAAAAATCCACTATTCCTGGGACAAGCAGTGCAAAATGCTTTGCTCTGTGGATCTTGTCGGGTGATTGTGACCTGGATTGGCCACTGGCTAGATGGACCTTTGGTCTGTCCCAGTGTGGCGATGCTTATGTCTTATGTTGAATGTTTGCCTGAAAGCAGTGCTGTAGCAAGGTCCGCTGACACCCGGGGTGGGTCGCCGCTGCGCCCCCCCCCCCGGGTGCAGCACGGTGCATCCTCCCCCCTCCGGAGCGCACCCCCCCCGCAGCACGTACTTACGAGGGAAAGCGACGAGGGATGGGCGGGAGGGCCGAACCGCCCCGAGTGCATGTCGCTGGGAACTGCGTCGGCTCCGCTGGTTCCCTGCTCTCTCTGCCCCGGAACAGGAAGTAACCTGTTCTAGGGTCATCTTTGACTCTTCTCTCTCCTTCTCTGCTCATATCCAGCAGACCGCCAAGACCTGTCGTTTCTTTCTTTACAACATCCGTAAAATCCGCCCCTTTCTTTCCGAGCACTCTACCAAAACCCTCATCCACACCCTTGTCACCTCTCGTTTAGACTACTGCAATCTGCTTCTTGCTGGCCTCCCACTTAGTCACCTCTCCCCTCTCCAGTCGGTTCAAAACTCTGCTGCCCGTCTCGTCTTCCGCCAGGGTCGCTTTACTCATACTACCCCTCTCCTCAAGTCGCTTCACTGGCTCCCTATCCATTTTCGCATCCTGTTCAAACTTCTTCTACTAACCTATAAATGTACTCACTCTGCTGCTCCCCAGTATCTCTCCACACTCATCCTTCCCTACACCCCTTCCCGTGCATTCCGCTCCATGGATAAATCCTTCTTATCTGTTCCCTTCTCCACTATTGCCAACTCCAGACTTCGCGCCTTCTGTCTCGCTGCACCCTACGCCTGGAATAAACTTCCTGAGCCCCTACGTCTTGCCCCATCCTTGGCCACCTTTAAATCTAGACTGAAAGCCCACCTCTTTAACATTGCTTTTGACTCGTAACCACTTGTAACCACTGGCCTCCACCTACCCTCCTCTCTTCCTTCCCGTTCACATTAATTGATTTGATTTGCTTACTTTATTTATTTTTTGTCTATTAGATTGTAAGCTCTTTGATCAGGGACTGTCTTTCTTCTATGTTTGTGCAGCGCTGCGTATGCCTTGTAGCGCTATAGAAATGCTAAATAGTAGTAGTAGTAGTAATAGCAGAGGGAGCAGGGAACCAGTGGAGCCGACACCCCCCAGCGGTGTGCACCCAGGGCGGACCGTCCCACCGCCCCCCCCCCTTCCTACGCCACTGCTGAAAGTGCTGAATTTAGAGATTGTGAGCAAAAATCGCACATCCTGCCCCTTACAGTCCAACTTGCACTGGTGAAATTTCGCTTTTTTTGAATTTGGAGGTAATAAATAGAAATAAATCAAAACATAGGAAAGAAAATAATTTTGATTAGCTTTTGAAGGTAACCCTTCTTCTTCAGATCAGAAATAAGCAAATTTGGACCAATATCGGACTATATAACTGAAACCCAAAGGTTCAAAAGCCATTCCAGTGACATTCTCACAGGACGAGGGAGGGGTAGGTTAGACGAGAAACAGGGAGAGCTGGCCGGAACTTGGAGGAAGTTCATTTTGGGGGCAGAAGCATACTATTTGTAAATCCTACAAGCAAAAATGGACAGGTTTGTCTGTCTGTTTGTATTTCTCCTAACTCCTCCCCCTCAAAACTTAATTTGTCAGTGTGTGTTTATTTAAGGTAAAATCCTGGTCACAGAGAAAGTCCTAAACGTCTGCAGTATTCCAACTTTGCATGAAAGTGAAGCCAAGTTGTTGGTGTTGGAGAGGGAGGGAAGGAGGGATGTTAACAGACTTCCTGGACAGGCCACATCCCTGCAGCTGCTGTGCTCTGGTGTGAAAAGCTGATGGATCCCACCTGGAACTGGAACTTAAGTGAATTTATTCAGTCCACTGCAGTATGCTTGCTTGGTCCCAGGTGATTTTCTGGTTAGCTACTGGATATGGCTCATGCAGCCTTCAGCATTCTACTACTACTACTACTACTTAGCATTTCTATAGCGCTGCCAAGGTTACGCAGCGCTGTACAATTTTAAACAAGGGGAAGGACAGTCCCTGCTCAAGAGAGCTTACAATCTAAAGGTACAAAACTATGTAGTCAGTGTAGGTATCATGAATGGGGAAGGTGGTTAGGCGCCAAAAGCAAGGGAGAAGAGATGGGCTTTGAGTAAGGACTTGAAAATGGGCAGGGAGGGCGCATGGCGTATGGGTTCGGGAAGTCTGTTCCAGGCATAAGGTGATGCAAGGCAGAAGGGGCGGAGTCTGGAGTTAGCGGTGGTGGAGAAGGATACAGATAGGAGTGATTTGTCCTGAGAGCGGAGGTTACGGGTGGGAGCATACGGGGAGAGGAGGGTAGAGAGGTAATGGGGGGCTGCAGATTGAGTGCACTTGAAGGTCAATAGGAGAAGCTTGAACTGTATACGGTAGCGGATCGGGAGCCAGTGAAGCGACTTGAGGAGAGGGGTGATATGAGAGTATCGGTTCACGCGGTAGATAAGACGTGCGGCGGAATTTTGGACAGATTGGAGGGGGGATAGGTGGCTAAGCGGGAGACCAGCGAGGAGAAGGTTGCAATAGTCAAGACGAGAGGTAACGAGCGAGTGGACGAGGGTTCGGGTGGTCTGTTCAGAGAGGAATGGGCGAATTTTGCTAATATTATAGAGGAAGAAGCGACAGGTCTTAGCTGTCTGCTGGATATGGGCAGAGAAGGAGAGGGAGGAGTCGAAGATGACTCCGAGATTGCAGGCTGAAGCGACGGGGAGGATGAGGGCGTTGTCAACAGAGACAGAAAGTGGGGGAAGAGGAGAAGAGGGTTTGGGTGGAAAGACAAGGAGCTCAGTCTTTCCCATGTTCAGTTTCAGATGCCGGTTGGACATCCAGGCAGCGATGTCTGAAAGGCAGGCCAAAACTTTGGCCTGGGTTTCGACCGTGATGTCGGGAGTGGAGAGATAAAGCTGGGTGTCATCGGCATAGAGATGGTACTGGAAACCATGTGATGAGATCAGCGAGCCCAGGGAAGAGGTGTATATCGAGAAAAGAAGCGGTCCAAGGACAGATCCTTGAGGAACCCCAACAGAGAGTGGGACGGGGGTGGAAGAAGAGCCATTAGAAAATACTCTGAAGGTGCGTTGGGAAAGATACGAGGAGAACCAGGAGAGGACGGAACCCTGGAACCCGAATGAGGACAGGGTGTCAAGAAGTCCTCCCCAGAAGCAAAAGCGGGAAGCGGAGCCGGCAAAAACTAGAACAACATTTGCGGTGGCCAGTGGCAGGGCCACACATTAAGGTGTGGAAGCTCCAAATTTCAATTTCTGGTGCAAGTTTCGAGCCAGCCAAGGCTTAGGTGGCAATCATCATAAGGGTAAATTCAATAAATGGCACTGAGATGATCGCGTTACATTAGTATTCTGTAAAGAGCGTTCTGCGTGGAGTGGCCTTTATAGAATACTAACGTACCGCACATTTTCCCTGGGATTCTATATATGGCGCCTGAAAAATCCACATGGACAAAAAAAAATACGCCTAGGCGTGTTCTCCAAACCGTTCCACGCCTCCACCACCCTTTCTGTGAAATAATACTTCCTTAGGTTACTCCTAAGCCTGTTCCCTCTTAACTTTGTCATATGCCCCCTCATTCCAGAGCTCTCCTTCATTTGGAAAAGGGTTCTCTTCCTGTACATAAATGCCTTTGAGATATTTAAACGTTTCTATCATGTCTCCTCTCTCCCTCCTCTCTTCCAGCGTATACATGTTGAGGTTCATAAGCCTGTCCCTACAATTTTTCCGTTCAAGACCGCTTACTAATTTTGTAGTAAACGGGCCCTTAGCCGGCTCCGCTGTGAAAAACGCTGGATTGCTGGTTATATCGGGCGATTCAGCAGTGAAACCATTTTTAAATATCAGGCGGATTGTTCCTGTCCCGTTCCTTGTAAAGAAACCAACTCCTGAAGAGAAGTAGAACCCTACCCCACGGTTCATGTAAAGAAGATCCGTTCAACAGATCAAAAATAAGGCAGAGGGTCGCAGTGCACGGAGCTGCCCATAACATAGCGCCATGCACCCATGCCCTGGCTGAGGAAGAGAGTTTTTGCGCCATGTGGGGCTCCCTACAGGGATGGAGAGGCCGTAGCCGTGAGCTTAAAGCCACAGAGTTACTGCACTTTCCCTCTTCCTTTCCTGAGGATACAAACGGGAACAGACTACCCTCCCACCTCCCACCCACCCCATCTATTGTTTATATTATATTAAGTACGTTGCAGCTTGGAGGGCGGGAATACCCAAGCCTGAGTGATTGGAGGAGCACTAATTCATCAAGTTACAGTTTGGTGCAGATGGGTTTCACGACACCTGGGTTGGCCGAACCTTGCTGCATGGTGGGAGCGTCCTGTGACTTGCTGACCTAAACTTGTATACCTTGGAGGGAAGGAGAAACTTGGGGTGACATGATACAGGCGTTCAAATATTTGAAAGGTATTAATCTGCAAACAAACCTTTTCCGGAGACAAGAAGGCGATAGTACTAGAGGACATGAATTGAAGTTGAAGGGGGGCAGACTCAGGAGCAGTGCTTATTTCCTAGTGAAAAAGGTGCCGGTACTCAAATGCTAGGCCACTCTTCAGGGGTGGAGTAATCACTGAGGGACCCATCCCACAATAGCCAGCCCCCCTGCAACCGGTCACAGAATGTATGACAAGGCAGAATTGGTGTGTAGAGCCTGAGCTCTTTCATTAAAACTTGGGGACCATGGGTCAATTTTAGCAGACAACGGAAAAGGTGCTGGTACTCAGTACCCCCAAGTACCCCCTCAAACGTACTGCTCAGGAGTAATGCCAGGAAGTATTTTTTCACGGAAAGGGTGGTGGATATGTGGAATGCCCTCCCGCGGAAGGTGATGGAGATGAAAATGGTAATGGAATTCAAACATGCGTGGGATAAACACAAAGGAATCCTGTTTAGAAGGAATGGTTCCGCGGAATCTTAGTGGAGATTGGGTGGTGACGCCAGTAATTGGGAAACAAAATGGGAGCTGGGCAGACTTCTATGGTCTATGCCCTGATTGTGGCTGAATAGATAAGGATGGCCTGGAGTGTAAATTTTAAGGGGCTTCGACGTTAGCTTCAGAACTTTTAGTACAGGAACAGTGCTGGGCAGACTTTTACGGTCTGTGCCCTGAGAATGACAAGGACAAATCAAACTCGGGTATAAAGTATCACATACCATGTAAAATGAGTTTATCTTGTTGGCAGGCTGGATGGAACGTATAGGTCTTTATCTGCCGTCATATACTATCCACCTCATAATCGAAAGTGAAAGACGCCCATAGTTCGACCCAAATCGGGAGATGGGCGTCTTTCTCGCATGGGTGCCCAAATCGGTATAATCGAAAGCCGATTTTGGGCGTGTTCAACTGCACTCCGTCACGGGAACGAATAAAGATGACGGGGGCATGTCGGAGGCGTGGTGAAGGCGGGACTGGGACGTGTTTATCGGCTGAACAGAGATGAGCGGGCTCGGCCGATAATGGAAAAAACAAAGGCGTTTTCAGCGAGAATTTAGGTCACTTTTTTTGGACCCTTTTTTATCACGAACAGGTCCCCCAAAAGTGCCCTAAATGACCAGAGGACCACCGGAGGGAATCGGGGATGATTTCCCCTGACTCCCTCAGTGGTCACTAACCCCCTCCCACCAAAAAACAAGAAATTAAATTTTTTTTTCCCCAGCCTGTATGCCAGCCTCAAATGTCATCCCTAGCTCCATGACAGCAGTATGCAGGTCCCTGGAGCAGTTTTTAGTGGGTGCAGTGGACTTCAGGCAGGTGGACCCAGGCCCATCCCCCCCCCCACCTGTTACACTTGTGCTGGTAAATGGGAGCCCTTTAACCCCCCCCCCAAAACTACTACTACTACTACTTAACATTTCTAGAGCGCTACTAGGGTTACGCAGCGCTGTACAATTTAACAAAGAGAGACAGTCCCTGCTCAAAGAGCTTACAATCTAATAGATAAGAGTGAGACAAATATAGGACAATCAAGCCATTGTGACATCACTGATGAGGTTGGCTCTTAGGCATTGGTGGAATGAGGCATTATGACATTACAATCTCAGCTCTGGTTAAATCACTGCTATGAGCCAAGTATAGGACAGTCAAGCCATTGTGACATCACTGATGAAGTTGGCTCTTAGGCATTGGTGGACTGAGGCATTATGACATCACAATCTCAGCTCTGGTTAAATCACTGCTATATGTAATACTACTACTACTACTTAACACTTCTAGAGCGCTACTAGGGTTACGCAGCGCTGTACAAATTAACAATTAAGGACGGTCCCTGCTCGGAAGAGCTTACAACCACTGTACCAACATGTAGGTGCCCCCCTTCACCATTAAGTGCTATGGTAATGGTGTTGAGTTGTGGGCAGTGGGTTTTGGGGGGGATTTGGGGGGGGGGGCTCAGCACCCAAGGGAAGGGAGCTATGCACCTGGGAGGTAATTTAATGTTTTTTTTCTATTTTTTAACAGTGTCCCCTAGGGTGCCCGGTTGGTGTCCTGGCATGTGAGGGGGACCAGTGCACTACGAATCCTGGCCCCTCCCACGACCCAAAGCCTTGGATTTGGTCATTTTTGAGCTGGGGCGCTTCGGTTTCGATTATCGCTGAAAAACGAAAACGCCCAGCTCAAAAAACGCCCACATCCAATGCATTTGCCTGGCACAAACCGTATTTTCGAAACTAAAGATAGACGTCCATCTTTTTCGAAAATACGGTTCGGCCCACCCCTTCACGTACCCATTCTCGGAGATAGACGCCCATGGAGATAGGCGTTCGCGTTCGATTATGCCCCTCTATGTGTACCACATATATTGCATTTGTCAGTCTTGCTTATGGCGGTGGACTGGGTGTCTGAACTAGCTTTTAACAGCTTACAGTATGGCTCGGATATGCTGTTTTAGATTGTCTGTATTATATACAGTTATATCTTCTAATAAAGCTGCGGCCAAGTTCCACCTACTCCAAAGTGGATGTGTTGTTCTTTATTAACTTGTGTTCAGAGTATTAAGGGGCTGGGACAGGGTGTCATGGTTGCCTATGTTTTGGAGTCTGCTAGACCCCAACAAGCTCCGACACCTTCAAAGGGTGGCTGTGCATCGGGGCAGGGCAGCTGCCACTGCTTCCAGCCTTCCAGCAATTGAGCTACTAAGATTATGCTGCTCACATTTCCAGCACATCTCTTTCGAAGTATATTTCCAGAGCGTGTCTGGCCCTCGCTGTATTAGAGTCCTGAAAATGCTTTCTGACATGTAGACCTCATTTGTTGGTTACATCTGAATTTCGATGAAAGATGCCTGCCTTGCGGAGGGATTGGGGCAGCAGTAATGAGCCAGATGTTGGTTAGCTTTAGTGAATCCATGTCAGGCAGGAGTGGCCTAGTGGTTAGGGTGGTGGACTTTGGTCCTGGGGAACTGAGGAACTGAGTTCGATTCCCACTTAAGGCACAGGCAGCTCCTTGTGACTCTGGGCAAGTCACTTAACCCTCCATTGCCCCATGTAAGCTGCATTGAGCCTGCCATGAGTGGGAAAGCGTAGGGTACAAATGTAACAAAAAAAAATAATTATATATATGAGAGAGAGAAGGATTTGTGAAAAATATACAGGATTGTAGAATGATTCTCTGGGTGCCAACAAGTCAATGTTATCAGCCCTGAACACATTCAAGTCACTCTCCCACCATCAGTGTGCAGCTGGTCCATGCCTGCAAGGTCGGGTTTTACTTCTGAAGGAGCTCACAGTGGAAGCCTGAGTAGAGGAAGCAGTGAATAAAGCACCCTTTAAGCACCATTTCCTGTGTTGGAGCAGTGGTGTAGCCATAGGTGGGCTGGGGCCCACCCACTTAGGGTTCTGGCCCACCCAACAGTAGCACATGTTTAGTGGTAGCTGGTGGGGATCCCAAGCTCTGCCAGCTGAAGACTTCTCCCTGATGGTAACGAAAACGCTACTTTCCAAGATACCGGCACCTGCGCATGCTCAGTTTTCAGCGCATGCCTGCTGCAGACTACCAAGGTGGAGAGAAACATTTTCCCACCAGCTGAGATATTTTTTTTGGCATGGGGGGGGGGAGGGGAGAACATTTGGTGCCCACCCACTTCTTGCCTAGGCCCACCCAAAATCTGCTGTCTGGCTACACCCTTGTGTTGGTCTGTTGGCCATCCTTTACTCCTGCTTGGTTAAACCCGTAAAAGCACCAGGGCTAAAACCAGAGAAAAACAGTTGTAGAAGGAAATCGGGGATTTAAGTGATTTTGTGCCTTTCTGATGTAAGTAAATCATGGTAACCCTGCCTGTTCCCCTTCACCGGATCACCGAGCTGGAAAGTGAGAGAGGATAAGTCCCAGCAGTGCTCAGAGCCAGTTGGATGGGAAGGGACACTGCAGTTTCCCTGCATGATAGCGGGGATGGGACGACTTCCCTATGAAGAAAGACTAAGGAGGCTAGGGCTTTTCAGCTTGGAGAAGAGATGGCTGAGGGGAGACATGATAGAGGTATATAAAATAATGAGTGGAGTGGAACAGGTGGATGTGAAGCGTCTGTTCATGCTTTCCAAAAATACTAGGACTAGGGGGCATGCGATGAAACTACAGTGTAGTAAATTTAAAACAAATCGGAGAAAATGTTTCTTCACCCAACGTGTAATTAAACTCTGGAATTCATTGCCGGAAAATGTGGTGAAGGTGGTTAGCTTAGCAGAGTTTAAAAAGGGGTTGGACGGTTTCCTAAAGAACAAGTCCATAAACCGCTACTAAACGGACTTGGAAAAATCCAAATCCAAATCCCAGGAATAACATGTATAGAATGTTTGTATGTTTGGGAAGCTTGCCAGGTGCCCTTGGCCTGGATTGGCCACTGTCGTGGACAAGATGCTGGGCTCGATGGACCCTTGGTCTTTTCCCAGTATGGCATTACTTATGTACTTACTGTATGTATCTGTTTCCTTATTGGAATTTAATCACTTTTTTCTTCAGAGATCATCCCTTTAGCTATGAAAGGGTTCGTCTTCAGAGGCTACAGTGTGTAAGGTTTTCTTTAACTGTAGGGGCTAGGATCGGGGGGGGGGGGGGTCTTGGGTGGGACCTGCAATAGCCAGGAGGCCACGGCCAGGAGATCACATTCTCCCTCACTCCACAACAGTCCACACCTGGATGGGTTTCTTCCAAGCCAAAATCAGTTTACTGACACAATAAGAATCAGCAAAACAACAGGAAAAGGCTGAAACAAAATATGGAGAGAAAAAAAATGTATGAATTCCACAGTCTCTGTCTTTAATCCACTGAAAATTCAAACCTCAGACTTGCTGAGAAGGAAAGGTTAATGTTCCCAGAGGGTCTTTCCTATGTTAACTTCTGGAAAACAAAATGGAGACCTCCTGTTCCTCTTTTAAAGGCAGAATGTCAACAATAGCTACCACCGCTGGAAAGACAAGGTTCCTGCCCCAAGACCTGGGATTATTCACCCTCCCGGATAAGGCTAAGACCAGCCCTGATTGGGACTCTTTTTCAACTGGTGTTTTCAACTCTTACTAGGAAGGAAAAAACACATCTGCATCCCTTCCTCAAGCACCGCAGAGCGCAGCCATGACACTCCCCAGGATGCTGCGAGTTTCTATATGCCACTGCCCCACCCTTGGTAATGGGCACCACTGGGCAACTCCATATTCTGGAAGGTTGCCTTTCTACAACAAGATTTTGCTCGAGCCCTAAAAGTCCCTACGGAATGAAAAGACAAAGCTTAAAAGAAGAGGCAGCTCATTTCAGTTGCCAAACTTTTTTTTTTTTGCCAGAGTTGAAGCTTTAAAACCCAACTGAGAGAAATGTTGAGAAGGAGGTTCAGGAATCACAGCAGTAACATAGTAAATGATGGCAGATAAAGACCTGAACGGTCCATCCAGTCTGCCCAACAAGATAAACTCATTTTACATGTTACATGGTATGTGATACTTTATATGTATACCCGAGTTTGATTTGTCTTTGCCTTTCTCAGGGTACAGACCGTAGAAGTCTACCACGGACTGGTTTTGCTTCCCAACTACCGGCGTTGTCACCCAATCTCTGCTAAGATTCTGTGGATCCATTCCTTCTAAACAGGATTCATTTGTGTTTATCCCACGCATGTTTGAATTCCATTACTGTTTTCATCTCCACCACCTCCCGCGGGAGGGCATTCCACGTATCTACCACCCTCTCCGTGAAGAAATACTTCCTGACATTACTCCTGAGTCTTCCCTCCTTCAACCTCAATTCATGTCCTCTAGTTCTACCAACTTCCCGTCTCCGGAAAAGGTTTGTTTGCGGATTAATACCTTTACTTCTCTCTGTCTTGTTGTTCACTGAAGTGTTTTCCAAATCAATATCAACAATTTATGATTTCTTTGTCTGTTATCAGCTCAGAGAGAGAAAGCATGTGTGAGCTGTCAGGGCCACGTTACTTCCGTCTGTGCAAAACCTAAAATTCACAGACTTAAACGGTATCTGTTGTTGGTAAATCCTTAACGTGAAAAAGGGTTCAAGTGGGAAAAGGCTCATAAATTAGCTCGAATGGAACAGGATCTGAATGGTTCATCATGCGTTCTTCGTGTTGTTCATGCATAGCCATGTGACATCATAGCCTGGACAGACCAATCAGATCCAGAGAATTCTAGGTAAAAATTGCAAGTTTTTTGTGTGGCTTCTCTTGGGGGAGAGTGGGTGCTGCTTGGAGATATATATATAAACGGTTAAAACCTTATTTCCGGAGAGAGGTATTTCGTCAACTAATACAGTCAACTGTATTATGTCACTTGGATTACTGCAATGCAGTTTACGCTGGATGTAAAGAACAACTCATTAAGAAACTCCAGACCACCCAAAACACAGCGGCCAGATTAATCTATGGTAAATCAAAATTTGAAAGTGCTAAACCTCTCCGAGAGAAATTGCATTGGCTTTCTGTCAAGGATCGTATCACCTTTAAAATCTGTTCCCTAGTCCACAAAATCCTCTACGGGGAAGTCCCAGGCTATCTGACCACATTAATCATCCCACCTCCTAAGAACGCATTAAGATCATCCCGTTCATTCTTGAATCTTCATTATCCAAGCTGCACCGGTATCAAATATAAATCTTCATATGCTTCGTCCTTCTCCTTCATTGGCTCAAACTATGGAATGCTTTGCCAGAAGCTATAAAAGCCATCCAAGACCATCTACATTTCAGGAAATCTCTTAAGTCCATCCTATTTGGAAAATCCTACCCCAAAGACTCAGCCAGTGTTCCCACTTCTTGATGCACATCAATCTACTGATAATCTTGGACACACTTACCCTTCCCACCTCTCTCCCTGTTTTCCCTGATCCCTCTTGTTCCTCCCCTTTCCTCCCCATTCTTTCTTATGTAGGATTTATATTGTACTAGTAAAAAAGGCCCTTTTCTGACAAATGAAACGGGCGCTAGCAAGGGTTTCCTCGGTGTGTGTATGTTTGAGAGAGTGTGTGTGTGAGATTGACTGTGTGAGAGAGAGGGAATGTGCGTCGACATCATGACGTTTTGACGCGAGGGCGGGGCAGACAGTCTGTGGCAAACCGGATATCTATGCCACCTCAAGTTTCCGGCTGGAGGCTTCAATTAGAACGTTGGAGGTGCCTTTTATATAGAGAGATTAGTTTAATTTACCAGATTGAAGTCAGCCTTTGCGGTACGATGTAAGCCACATTGAGCCTGCTGCTGTTGGGAAAATGTGGGGTATAAATGTGATAATAAATAAATAGATAGATAGATAAATAGCTTGATTAAGGTTTAATGATTTTTATTCAGGATCAAACAGAGCCAACAGTTAACAACGAAATAACAAATCTAGACACAATCATCAAGCAATAACAGAACAGCAACAAGCTTAACGTTATAATAAGCAAAAATGTCTTTTCAGGAAAAACAATATCACAATCCCTTTTTTATTTTATATGAAGCCACCCCCATCCCCCCTCCGCTTTGCCATTGTTCCTTTCAAATTTAACTGTAATATACAAGATTATCCCCCCCCCCCCCAATCCTACTTCATCCGAAATCTTAAACATATATTGAGATGGCCCGGCGTCATGCCATCTTTGAAAAGATAACCCCCAGTATTCCCCATCCGCCCTCCCCTACCCAAGCAGAGAACCCCGGCGTAAGACACATTCTGAAACCTGTTTAACACTGCACTTCTTGCTTTATGGAAGATTTTTTTTTTGTAACTAACAGTTCCAGATAGACCAGGGGCATAGCCAGACCTCGCAGTGGGAGGGGGCCAGAGCCCAAGGTGGGGAGGCACATTTTAGTCTGCTGCCCTGCCACCTCGTCCCCCCACCGCCTCGCCTTTTCCCCAATGGCCTGCCTCCCCCCCACTGCCTCGCCGCACTCACAGCAGCAAATACCTTTGCTTGCAGGGGTCCCCAACCCCCGTCAGCTGAAGCCTTCTTCAGCGCCAGTCTGTGGTGCCGCTGCATTCGCTGCCTTGCTCTTTCTTCCTCCTGACATCCTGTGCACGCTCCTTTAAGTAAAACTGAGCATGGCGTCAGGAGGAAGAAAGAGCACAGGGCAGGGAATGCGGTGCGCCGGAGATCTGCGCTGAAGAAGGCTTCAGCTGGCGGGGGTTTGGGACCCCCGCAGCAAAACCAGGGGCCTAGATGAAATTTGGGGGGCCCAGGCCCCCGTGGCCCCACCTAGCTACACCACTGAGATAGACACAAAAGCCCTTTTGGGGAATTCCTAACAGCCCTTGCCTCCCATAACATAAAAGCTTTCAATCTATTTCTCCAGAACCAAAAGGAGGGAGAGTCTTCCTGCATCCAATGCTCTAGTATGCACTTCTTCCCCAATGCATAAGCTTTACATAATAGTAGTCGCAAATTTTTATCAGAGATCCCATATGTCTCCCATTTATTCAGTAGGACTCCCTTCCAGGAAAAGACTACACGATGAAAAAAATAGCTTGATCATACAAAGCCCCGGGATACATGACAGACCTTATAGACCTACCAACCAGAAACACAACAAGATCAACACGAACATACCTAAATCTCCACCACCCAAGCTGCAGAGGACTTAAATACAAATCAACCTATGCATCCAGTTTCTCTTATATAAGCACGCAACTATGGAATGCGCTACCAATTGCCGTGAAAACAACATACGACCACCTAAACTTCCGGAAACTCCTAAAGTCTTACCTGTTCGAAAAGGCATACCTCAACAATCCAACCTAAATGCCTTAACCCCGCATTAAGGGGCTGGGACAGGGTGTCACAACAATATAAAGTTTGTACTGGACACAATCAACTCTTCCCCTTAAGACCCCCAATGTGTTTATCACACCTGATCATTACTTTGTCCTAAACTCACTTTGTATTTGTTCATGCCGGAGTTGGCGAACGCTTTTACGGTACTGTGTAAGCCACATTGAGCCTGCAAATAGGTGGGTAAATGTGGGATACAAATGTAACAAATAAATAAATAAATATAACCTTTCATCGAGAATGGATCTTCATATTTGCCATGTGTACGTTTTAAGTAATCGCACAGGCCAGATGGTACAGTGTTCTTTTTAAGACCCCCTGATGTTAGGGGAACCACGTAATCCTGTACATGTCCTCAACAATTTGTGCACCGTGACAGATTTAAATCAATGTTAGAAAACGCTCAAAACATAAAACATTGGTAAGAAGTGACTTCCCCAAGGCATTCTTTTTCTGGACCTGTGCCTGCATGCCTGCCGGCAGAGATCATTCCAGGATGTATGTACACACAGAGGGAGAAATAGAATCCCACAGCCTCAATGCCCGGAGCTTCCGTCAGTCATTTGCTGATACAGAGATTTCTCTGCTCATACGCTTTGTGCTGAGCCAGCATGGTAGGGCTGGCTGTCTCTGTACTTTGGCACGGCATGCTCGGAGCTGCGAAATGCCTGTAGCAGAGAAAACTCTTCTGCAGTTCCTAGCATACAAATGGAACTCAGCTTTTTAAACCAAAAAGATGGATGGGGAGGAGGAGGAGGAAGTAAACGTCAACACATCACATAACATTCAGTGACCCCCTTCTTATTCCTCTTGAGGTTGAAAGGGGTCAGGCTGAGGAATAATGTCAGGAAGTATTTTTTCACGGAGGGAGTGGTAGATACCTGGAATGCCCTCTCGTAGGAGGTGATGGAGATGAAAACGGTAACGAAATTCAAAAATGCATGGGACAGACACATGGGAATCCTGTATAGAAGTCGGATCCAAAGAAGCTTAGTGGAGATTCGGAAACAACACTGGCCAGTGCTGGGTAGACTTCTACGGTTCCTTGATCGTGGCTGAATAGATTTGGATGGGCTGCACTTGGGCTTTTCACCACAACTTCAGATATTTGAGAACAAGGACAGTGCTGGGCAGACTTCTACTGTCTATGCCCTGAAAACAGGTATACATATGAAGTATCACATACCACATGTATTTATTTAGAGTTTTGCTCACACCTTTTTCAGTAGTACCTGTAGCTCAAGGTGAGTTACATTCAGGTACTCTGGATATTTCTCTGTCCCAGGAGGGCTCACAATCTAAGTTTGTACCTGAGGCAATGGAGGGTTAAGTGACTTCCCAAGATCACAAGGAGCAGCAGTGGGATTTGAACCATTCAGCTCTGGATGCAAGACCAGTGCTGTAACCACTAGGCCACTCCTCCACATGTAGTGAGTGGAGGAGTAACCTAGTGGTTAGGTCACCAGACTTTGATCTTGGAGAACTAGGTTCAATTCCCGCTGCAGGTGCAGCTCCTTGTGACTGTGGGTAAGTCACTTAACCCTGCATTGCCCCAGGTACAAATAAATACCTGTATATAATATGTAAACCGCTTTGAATGTAGTTGCAAAAACCACAGAAAGGCAGTAAATCAAATCCCTCTCCTCCTCCTGCAGGCCTTGAGTCTTCCAGGCACAGCATTAGATTCAACAAATGGTGCAGTAAGGGAGTCTTTTACTAGAGATAAGGGAGTCTTTTACTAGAGATTAGATCGAGTTATCTGCAATAGGGCCCACAGGAATAAAATGGGCCCTACTACAAATCAGGGGCGTAGCCAGACTTCGACGGGAGGGAGGGTCCAGAGCCCAAGGTGAGGGGGCACATTTTAGCCCCCCCGGTGCCGCCAACCCCCCCCCCCCCCACACCATTGCCGACGCCCCCACTGCCACCACCACCACCAACTTTGAAGACCCCTGCCGACGACCCTCTTGACCCCTCCTCCCGCCGCCAACCCTCCCCCCCCGCCGCCGTCGTGGGCTACCTTTGCTGGCGGGGGACCCCAATCCCCGCCAGCCAAGGTCCTCTTCTTCCCACGAAGGCTTCGTTCTGTTTCTGACGTCCTGCACGTTGTACATGCAGGATGGCAGACTCACAGAAACAGAACAAAGCCTTTCAAGATGGCTTCGTTCTGTTTCTGTGAGTCTGACATCCTGTGAAAGAAGAGGCTGTATGAAGCGGGTGGGAGGTAAAAACGTGCAGGAGGTGGGGAGGGAGGTCCTGAAACGACAGGGGAGGGGAGGAAAGGGGGGATCATGACCAACATGGGGGGGGGGAAGGGGGTCCTGAAACTACAGAGGGGCGTCCTGAAATGACACGGGGCGAGGGGTTTCCTGGAAATCAACTGGAAGGGTAGGGGCAGGTCCTGGAACTGGAAGGGGAGGGGGGTCCTGGATCAGGGGGTAGGAGGGGAGGAGGAGGAGGAGGAGGGGAGGGGGGTCCTGGAACTCGGAGAGGGGGGGAGAGGCGGAGTGGGAAGGGGAGAGGGGGGATGGGAAGAAGTGGCAGGAGGGGTCCTGGAACTCACATGTGAAGAAGTGGGAGGGGTTTCAGGAACTCAACAGGGGTGGAAAGGGGAGGGGAAGGGGGTTTAGCAAACTCTCGGTCTCGCTGTGTCTCACATATGCACTCGCACACACTGTCATTCTGAAACACACACTCTCTCACAGACACACTCGCACCCACTCTCACTCTCTCTCTGACACACACACACTCGCACAGTCACTCTCTCTCTCACTCAGTCACTCTCTCACACACACACTCTCTCAAACATACACACTACGAGGAAAACCTTGCTAGCGCCTGTTTCCTTAAAAACTGAAACAGGCCTTTTTTACTAGTATATATATATATATATATATATATATATATGCGGGTGACATTACACTGTTTATTCCTGTTTGTTCACAAGATATTGATATTCCAAATAGAATTGCAGGTTGCATCCATTTACTAGAGGAATTAATTTCTTCCCATCTCTTAAGGCTGAACAAGGAAAACTGAGTTGTTAATTGGTTAGCCTTCTGAGATATGGAATGATAATGTTTTGAAATTAGCCAGTGGTGTTCCTAGGTCAGCTGCCACCTGGGGAGGATCGCCGCTGTGCCTCCCTCCCCCGCAAATCACCGCCTCCCGGCGCATCACCTCTACTCCCCTAAGCGCATTGCTCTTTCCTCCTCGGGGTGCAGGGAGCGGTCATATGGCTGTTGGCCCCGCCGGTAACGTCAGAGGGAGCAGAGAACCGGTGGAGCCCATAGCCGTGTGGTTGCTCCCTGCACCTTCCTTGCAGCGGATCCCAGGGGCAGATCGTCCCCACCACCCTACCCTTGGTATGCCACTAAGTACATAAGAATTGCCATACTGGGACAGACCGAAGGTCCGTCAAGCCCAGCATCCTGTTTCCAACAGTGGCCAATCCAGGTCACAAATACCTGGCAAGATCCCAAAACAATACAATACATTTTATGCTGTTTATCCTAGAAATAAGCAGCGGATTTTCCACAAGTCCATTTTAATAATGGTCTATGGACTTTTTCTTTAGGAAGCCATCCAAAACTTTTTTAAACCTTGAGCTACTACTGAAAAAGGTGTGAGCAGAGAGAGCGGTGACGTCACGCAGAGCAATGGCGGTGTGAGAGAACAGCTCCACATGCCAGCATCGAAGATCGATCATATATAACTGCTTTTAGCGTGATTAGAGAGCACAGACCCAATAAAAGCGTGTTGGAGGACTGACGGAGTGTAGTGATGGCTGGAAAAGTGGCTGCAGGACTCCGTAAGTCTTTAAAAGATTTTACATACCGGCCACAACACTCAGCGCACAAGATGGCGCTTACAGAAGAGCGCGGTAAAAATACTAACGTTGGTCGCAGCGTCTCGCCCGCTGAGAGCGAAGCGGAGGGTGAAATCTCGGCGAAAGATTTCTGGGCACTGCTTGAAGTAATCCGCTCGGATATTAAAGGGATTCGCGAGGATTTCGCGACCCTAGCAGCAGATCTCCGCGGCGAAATCACAGAAATGGGCCGGCGGGTGGAGGAGCTGAACGACCACGTGGAGGTCCAGCAGGAAGCTTTGAGCGCTGTGGAAATTGCATTGAAGGAGCAACAGGCCCTGTGCAGGTCGCTGAGTGACAAAATTGAAGATCTGGAGAACAGAGGCAGGAGATCCAATCTTCGCATTAGGGGTATCCCGGAGCAGGCAGAATATATGAATTGTGAGAAGGTCACATAACAAATTGCGAGTATGTTGCTGTCGGAAGAGGGGCAAGAAGTGGCCATTGAATCAATCAAAGTGGACAGAGCGCATAGAGTATTGGCGCGGATGAAAGCTAATGTGCCTCAGAATATAATTGCCTGTTTTTCGGAATATAAGATAAAAGAAGCGATACTCCGTAAGGCAAGGAAAATGGAAGTGGTGCACTGGGATTCCTTCCCTATTGAACTGTACCAAGATTTAGCCCCTGCCACATTAAAAAGGCGTGCGGAGATGAAGAACTTTGCCAGATATCTACGTGATAAAGGGATTACCTATAGATGGCAGCACCCGTTTGCCTTAGCGTATAATTAAGAAGGAAAATGGAGTCGCATCACTAATATGGAGGAAGCACGTGCGACATGGCCTGAGGTAGAAGCACCTGCGGGGGATCTGGAGGAACATGGACGACTGGAAGCGGCCTCGAGACCGGCGCGGCAGCGTTGGACACGAGTGACGAGAGGCAAGGGACGCCTCACCAGACAGCGGTCCGAAAAGAAACTGCCAGCACCACAAAATAGTCTAACTTGACTCTAGAGATGTGAGCTTTGATATTCCATAGGTGTTTGGTATGTTCAATGTGTGTATGTTTATGGGCTTGTATGTTGGGGGATGACGGGGGTAACAACATTGTAGTTATATGAATATGCGGGGAAGTTGGGGGCATGTTATGGCGTGTGGTCAGTCACCGTTCTCACACCTTAGAGGTGGGATAAAGTTGACCCATCGGTTGGATAAGGGCAGGGGGTGGGGGGTTGGGCTGGGGGAGGGACATGGGTATCTCAGGAAGAAGTTAGCTATACTTACATGCCTGAGATATCCTGTGGGGGGGGGGGGGGGGGGGGTTGATGTTGCTTATATGTAAGATGCCTAGATTTCTCTGTTAGCCTGAATTGCTATTTTGTATTGAAAAGTTATTAATAAATAAAGTTGATTAAAAAAGAAAAAGGTGTGAGCAAAATGGAAATAAAAAAATGGTATAACTTTCTGCTTATGCTACTATTCTGTAATGGAATCTGGCCTCTGTGCATTCCATTTTGGCGCACTTGAGTGTCAAAGCCGTCACCATCCTATCAGCGTGTGTACCAAGATGCACGTATTTGGCCAGACAATTTTATCAGAGCCATTTTCCATATATAAAAGCTAATTTACATATAGAAATTGTTTTTTTTCCCCTGGGTTGGGACACCGCGACTGGATTTACAGCTCAGGCCTGCACGAAAAATTCAAAATAGAAAAAAAAAATTTCTAAGGAGAACTATGACACAGATTGCAAGAGACTGTTCAAAATGACAATAAATCAAATGAGGCCTCAGAGCTCACGGAGCAATGGTGAATTAGCTGCCACAGCGGCCAATATTACCTCACGATTGAGTCCCACAATTCTTATTACTGGCCTCAGAAACTAATACTCTGAAAAAAGAGAGCAATAAAAAACTCCTATTACAGAAAAAATTGCTCTCTTAAAAACAAGGAATGGATCCACAGAAGCTTAGCTGAAACTGGGTGGCGGGGGGGAAGAGGGGTTGGTGGTTAAGAGGCTAGGATGGGGGAGGGCAGACTTATACGGGGTCTGTGCCGGAGCCAGTGATGGGAGGCGGGACTGGTGGTTGGGAGGCAGGAAATACTGCTGGACAGACTTATACGGTCTGTGCCCTGAAAAAGACAGGTACAAATCAAGATAAGGTATACACATATGAGTTTATCGTGGGCAGACTAGATGGACCGTGCAGGTCTTTTTCTGCCATCATCTACTATGTTACTATGTTACAAACAGAGAAAAATCAGTCCAAGTCATGCAAGCTGCATCATACCTCAAAACAGTGTTTTGCAATCTGTGTCATACTTCCTTATCAGCACACTTTTGTTTTCTATTTTGAATTTTTTATTTGTTTGCTACCTCTGTTTTTGGATAGCTAGAACAAGGAGCCAGATACTTCGTCTTTGTTCCGTGCGAACAACTGTGGCATAAAACTTACATAAGTACATCTACTGTGTTACTATGTTACATAAGTAATGCCATACTGGGAAAAGACCAAGGGTCCATCGAGCCCAGCATCCTGTCCCCGACAGCGGCCAATCCAGGTCAAGGGCACCTGGCAAGCTACCCAAATGTACAAAACATTTTATACATGTTAATCGCGAAAATTGTGGATTTTTCCCAAGTCCATTTAGTATCAGTTTATGGACTTGTCCTTTAGGAAACTGTCTAACCCCTTTTTAAACTCTGCTAAGCTAACCGCCTTCAACACGTTCTCCGGCAACGAATTCCAGAGTTTAATTATGCGTTGGGTGAAGAAATATTTTCTCCGATTTGTTTTAAATTTACTACACTGTAGTTTCATCGCATGCCCCCTAGTCCTAGTATTTTTGGAAAGCGTGAACAGACGCTTCACATCCACCTGTTCCACTCCACTCATTATTTTATATACCTCTATCATGTCTCCCCTCAGCCGTCTCTTCTCCAAGCTGAAAAGCCCTAGCCTCCTTAGTCTTTCTTTTCCATTTGGGTTCTACAGACTGACTTTTTAAAAAAATGTCTTTCTTGACTAATGTAAAAGAGCCAGTGTCTTTTCCCTGCTTGCTGATTAATCCGTACAAGAGCCCGGCAGTTACATCTTTCATGCTCATTGTCTTGGGTAGAGGGTTCACACAGAACCCTGTGTTGAAATAATCTCCCAGCTCCTCTCTTTAAACGGCACTCTCCCATCCCTGGAAGGGGAGTTTTACATCCGAGGTCCTGTCTGCTCTGAGTAAAAGCTTCACAGGAGAAGGGATGTAAATCCCAGTGACAGAACCCTTTAGAAAGATCTGAATTAGTCTAAGAAAATGCCGTTCCTGTTGCTTCTTAAATGCATCCTGGGGTAACCGCGAGCATTGCTTTGGCCAAGAGCCCAAGTGCAGATACACTTTAAAGTTTTTTAATGTGCTTTGTGGTCTGCAAAATGTATTTTTATGCCTTAGGTTTTCTTAATTATACAGTTCAACTTATGATAAACAAAAAAGTCTGCCCGACTTAGTTTGGAGTAGGCCGTCCTCAAGCAGTTCCGAGACTTTTGGGGGTACAGTTGGGGTGACTGTGCTTGTCTGCTGGATGCAAGTTAATATCATTTGTACTTTTCTAGAACAGCTTTGGTTACTGCACAGAAGAGATCAAGGGATCTATATTCAGAGCAAGGGGGTTGAAGTTTTTCTGAGACTAATGGCACATCGATACGGGGGAAGTTGGAGAAGATCCAGCTTGTATGGTCTTGGGTCTGGAAGTTAGCTGTGTGAGATCAGACTTCTCATCGAGGGCGACCTGCGGGGGACGGGGGGAGGGATATGGAGACTCGTTGTGGGACCTCATTTGCATAAATCGTTAGGGCCATGTGTGAAAAACGATAGTCACTCATTGGTAGGAATATGATTATATGACAGAACTTGTAATATGCTTCCTCATTTATCCTCTTGAATTCATCCCTCTCCCAACCATCATTATTCATTCTTCACATTATCCCAATTTACACACTCTTCCCACTTCCTCCTCTACCACCTTCCTCCCTTACCCATTTTACTTACCCACTTTTATTGTTGACCTACTACTACTTAACATTTCTAAAGCGCTACTAGGGTTACGCAGCGCTGTACAGTTAAACAAAGAAGGACAGTCCCTGCTCAAAGGAGCTTACAATCTACAGTGGCGTACACGCCGCTGGGGGTGGTGCCGCGGCGCGCGCCTGTCGGCTGCGAGTTCGAATCGCTACACTAAATTCTCTCGTTCGCTGCAGCTCCCTCCCTCTGCCGCGGAACAGGTTACTTCCTGTTCCGGGGCAGAGGGAGGGAGCTGCAGCGAACGAGAAAATTTAGCGTAGCAATTCAAACTCGCAGCCGACAGGCGCGTGCCGCGGCACCCCCCCCCCTAGTGGAGTGCACCCGGGGGGGGGGTGTCATTTTACCGGGGTGGGGGGGCGCATCGGCGATCCGCCCCGGGTGTCGTCGAGGCTAGGAACGCCACTGACAATCTAATGGACAAAATGTGCAGACAATCAACTTGGGGCAGTCTAGATTTCCTGAATAGAGGTATAATGGTTAGGTGCCGAAGGCGACATTGAAGAGGCGGGCTTTGAGCAAGGATTTGAAGATGGGCAGGGAGGGGGCTTGGCGTATGGGCTCTTTATATAATATATTTAGCTGTTTTATCCTTTTTGTGTTATCTTGTAAACCTATCGTATATTATGTAAGCCGCACTGAGCCTGCTAATAAGTGGGAAAGCGCGGGATATAAATGTTACAATACAATAGGAACGATCCTGTTTCTCATCCACAGTCCAGTAATAGTGTGTGCTTGGTGATCTGTCTTGGCACTGTCCTTATGTTGCTTGGGTGGGGTTCTTTCTCATTCAAGGACTGTGCGGATCACAGTACGAGGCAGAATGGATAAAAAGTGAACATTTATTCATAAGTTACTACACAAGCTCTGTAATGTCATGGGGGGTGTCCATTAGATCCCATTGTCTTCTTCTGGCAGGTATTATAATGCTGTAGGTACGCGGAGACGGTGGTAAAATGTTACATCAGTGTGTACGTGCTCACCTCAGTAACCTCGGGGTTTTTGTCATTTCTTTTCTTTCCACCTCCCCAGGATGAGCTGGATCTCACAGACAGGAACAGAGAGGCCATGTTCGCACTTCCTCCGGAGAAGAAATGGCAGATCTACTGTAGCAAGAAGAAGGTAAGAGTCGACGTCGTTCTTCAACTTCAGCTCAAATGGGGGCTTTGCACACAGGTTAGCTTGTCTTTAGCGCCCAATTTTGTGGGCCCACGGTGTGAAAAGGGAATTGTGCGCAAAACCTCCGGGAGACATCGGTGCACAGAACAGTAATGAAGATATTGGATATTCTGCGCAGGTTCACAGCCTTGTGACGAATACCCGAAGGTTGAGCGCAGGGTTCCCTAACACTGGGGTTTTAGCACCAGCCCTGAGGAGGTGTAAAAGGTTAACTTGCTCTTCTGTGGTCAGTGCTAGTGAGGATTTAATGTCCGTTTCTTCTCTTTAATGTGAGCGTATGGACCACACAACTTTTGCTGGAGCAATAATTGTATATCGTCTCTTTGACTGACATGCACTTATGCCAGAATGCTACTCTGTTCAGAAATAATAAATAGCATTGGAAAACTGCATGCACAGAATAGAATTCCGGCACTTGCGTGCATAGGAGCCGACTC
This sequence comes from Microcaecilia unicolor, assembly GCF_901765095.1. Classification (NCBI taxonomy): domain Eukaryota; kingdom Metazoa; phylum Chordata; class Amphibia; order Gymnophiona; family Siphonopidae; genus Microcaecilia; species Microcaecilia unicolor. The sequence goes on from NC_044033.1 coordinate 16,392,205, forward strand.
TGTGGGTGCTGTGGGTGCTTGAGCACCCCCAGTATTGAGAACATTCCTTGTATGTGGCCAAGGAAGTATTATTTCCACTGGGCTTAGCACCCCCAATAATTTTGAAAAGTTGGCTCCTATGCTTGCGTGGATATACGAGCATGCAGCTCCGTGTGCTTGTACCAGGGCTGCTGAGAGGGGGAGGGAGGGGGGGCAAGATTCCCCCAGGCCCGGCCTCCATGGGGGGCCCGACGCCGGCGTTTGTCTTTGTCCTGCTCCTGACAGAATCTGGGTGATTGTGTCCTGCCAGGAGCAGGAGAGAGAAAACTCTGGCACCAGGCCCCCCCTTAGAAACTGGGGAGGAGCAGACACAGGGCTTCAGGCCTCTGGCTTGGCCGGCGGGGGTCCCCAAGCCCTGCCAGCATAAGCCTTCCTTCAGCGCTGTTCTCCGCCGCATTGCCTGCCCTGCGGCTGCTTTTCTTCTCACGTCACAAAGGCAAAGAGGTAGAGGAGCTGTAGCATGAAAGCATTTTGGAGATGAGTTGGTGAAGTTTGAACTGTGTGCTTAAGTGGATGTGGAGACAATGCATTGATTTGAGAAGAGAGAGCACCTGGTCCTAGTGGTACTGTACAAAGATTATTTATTTATTTATTAACTCAACTTTTTAGCTCATCCTCCTGACAACACTCAGAACTGGTTACAGAAATTACATTCATAATAATAAAACATAAAACACCGCAATTGGAAAGGAAAGCCAGTGCTGGGCAGACTTCTACGGTCTGTGCCCTAAAAATGGCAAAGACAAATCAAGGTCTGGTATACATACAAAGTATCACCTACAATGAGTTTATCTTATTGGGCAGACTGGATGGGACCGTACGGGGCTTTACCTGCCGTCATTTACTGTGTTACTATGTTAATGATAATAACAATCATACGTTAATTTCGAATGAACCAACCAGGAACACAACTGGATCAACAAGAACATACCTAAACCTCCATTACCTTAACTGCAAAGGACTCGAATACAAATCAACCTATGCAGCCAGCTTCTCCTATATAAGCACACAACTATGGAACGCACTACCAAAAGTTGTGAAAACTACATATGACCACCTAAATGACACAAAATTATTCAGGGTCGTCAAGTCGCAGGAGGAATGTGAACGATTACAGGAGGACCTTGCGAGACTGGGAGAATGGGCGTGCAAGTGGCAGATGAAGTTCAATGTTGACAAGTGCAGAGTGATGCATGTGGGTAAGAGGAACCCGAATTATAGCTATGTCTTGCAAGGTTCCGCGTTAGGAGTTACGGATCAAGAAAGGGATCTGGGTGTCGTCGTCGATGATACGCTGAAACCTTCTGCTCAGTGTGCTGCTGCGGCTAGGAAAGCGAATAGAATGTTGGGTGTTATTAGGAAGGGTATGGAGTCCAGGTGTGCGGATGTTATAATGCCGTTGTATCGCTCCATGGTGCGACCGCACCTGGAGTATTGTGTTCAGTACTGGTCTCCGTATCTCAAAAAAGATATAGTAGAATTGGAAAAGGTACAGCGAAGGGCGACGAAAATGATAGTGGGGATGGAACGACTTTCCTATGAAGAGAGGCTGAGAAGGCTAGGGCTTTTCAGGTTGGAGAAGAGACGGCTGAGGGGAGATATGATAGAAGTGTATAAAATAATGAGTGGAATGGATCGGGTGGATGTGAAGCGACTGTTCACGCTATCCAAAAATACTAGGACTAGAGGGCATGAGTTGAAGCTACAGTGTGGTAGATTTAAAACGAATCGGAGAAAATTTTTCTTCACCCAACGTGTAATTAGACTCTGGAATTCGTTGCCGGAGAACGTGGTACGGGCGGTTAGCTTGACGGAGTTTAAAAAGGGGTTAGATAGATTCCTAAAGGACAAGTCCATAGACCGCTATTAAATGGACTTGGAAAAATTCCGCATTTTTAGGTATAACTTGTCTGGAATGTTTTTACGTTTGGGGAGCGTGCCAGGTGCCCTTGACCTGGATTGGCCACTGTCGGTGACAGGATGCTGGGCTAGATGGACCTTTGGTCTTTCCCAGTATGGCACTACTTATGTACTTATGTACTTATGTAAACTTCCGGAAATCACTAAACACCAACCTATTCAATAAGGCATACCCTACGGACCCAACTTAAATGCCAGAACCCTGCTACACAAGTAAACTTAAGCTCATACTTGGACATATCATAACTTCTCCTCTCTATAATTCCCAAATGTGTCTAACACATGAACCTCATTCTAGCTCAACACCACATTGTATTTGTTCTTATCGGACTTGGCGAAAGCCTTACGGTACTATGTAAGCCACATTGAGCCCGCAAATAGGTGGGAAAATGTGGGGTACAAATGTAACAAATAAATAAATAAATAAATAGACGAAAGCAATTCAATGCAACAGTTCCTCAGCATAAACGCTAACAATTTTCCAAAAATAGATACGTTTTTACAGCCTTCCGAAACCCGATAAATTATAAATAGATCTTATAGTAGAAGGCAACCTATTCCATAACCAAAAAAAAAAAAAAAAAAGAGTAGGGTCGTGCCTGAGCAATGTGTCAAAGAAAAGCTGTAGCAGAGGGCAAAACACTTTGGAAGCAAAGCAATCGCTTAGGGACATAGCTTGGCAACGTAGCACAAACATATTTGGGAGCCGTCCCATGAAAACCCTGAGGGGCCCTTTTACTAAGCTACGGCAGGGCTAATACACAGGTAGCGTGTGCTAAATCAACATTACCACCGGGGTAGCGCAGGCACCCAGCGGTACTTCCGAAGTTGGCGCACGCTGTTTCCCGCTGTAGAAAATAACTTTCTATTTTCTTCCGCGGGGGCGTTCCCAGCGGTAATCGGCAGCGTGGCCACATTACTGCGCACTGAGTGAAGACCACACGAGTAGCGCTTGAGTTCTTACCGCCGCGTAAATAGGTGGCGGTAAGGGCTTTTTTACCTGCTGCAGTAAAGACTGGCCCACGGCGTGCCAATTTCACGCATCCAAACTAGCGCAGGCCACTTTTTAACCACAGTTTAGTAGGCCCCTGAATGCTAATACCAACGTTTAAAAAATGCACACGTAAAAAATAGGCGTAATATGGTCTCGAAAGCCTGCCTTTTTTAAAAAGTCTGTCAGCCGCATTTTGGACCTATTGGAGTCACTTCACACTCCTTTTAGGCAACCCTACAAACAAAATGTTGCAATAGTCAATTATGTAAGCATTAGTAAAAGAGGCCCGTTTCAAACAGAAAGGAAACGGGCACTAGCAAGGTTCCAGAGCCCCCTCCCCCCTCCTGTTCCCCCCTCACCCCCTCCTCTTCTCCCCCCTCCCCCTACCCCCCTCTTCTCCCTCCCTCCTGAAGGAAAGGATGGTTAACTTTCTGGATGCCAGCGGGTTACAGGATCTGAGGCAGCATGGCTTTACCGAAGGAAAATCCTGCCAAACGAATCTGATTGACTTCTTTGACTAGATGACCAAAGAACTGGATGAAGGACAAAGCCATTGAAACGGTCCCTCACAGAAGACTCGTGAATAAGCTGAGAGGGCTGAACATAGGACCCAAAGTGGTAAAATGGATTGGAAACTGGTTGACCGACAGGCGACAGAGGGTGGTGGTAAATGGAACCCACTCGGAGGAAAGTAAAGGGAGCAGTGGAGTGCCTCAGGGATCAGTGGTGGGGCTAATTCTGTTTAATATATTTGTGAGAGACATTGCTGGAGGGTTAGATGAAAAAGTTTGCCTTTTTGTGGATGGCACGAAAGATAGCCAATAGAGTGGATACTTTGGAGGGATCTCCAAACGTAGTTGCTAATACCACAGAAAGGCGGTATATCAAGTCCCGTTTCCCTTTCCCTTGTTAAAATTTAATTCGAAGAATTGTAGAGTGATGCGCTTGGGGTGCAAAAATCCAAAAGTGATGTACTGGATAGGAGGGGAGAGATTGATAAGCTCGGTTCAGGAGAGGGACCTTGGAGTGATGGAGTCTGAAGATCTCAAGATGATGAAACAATGCAACAAGATGGTGTCCACGGCCAGAAGGATGCTAGGCTGCTTAGAGAGGGGTATAACCAGTAGAAGAAAGGAGGTGTTGATGCCCCTGTACAAGTTGTTGGTGAGGCCTCACTTGGAGTATTATGTTCAGTTTTGGAGGCCATATCTTGCTAAGGATGTAAAAAAACTGGAAGCGGTTCAAAGAAAAGCAACAAAAATGCATTTTGTGTAGTAAGGCATACGAGGAGAGACTTTCTGACTTTGAACATGTATACCCTGGAGGAAAGGAGAACCAGGGGTGATATGATACAGACCTTCAAATACTTAACAGGTGTTAATCCGCAAACAAAACTTCCAAAAACGGGAAGGTGGTAGAACTAGAGGACGTGAATTGAGGTTGAAGGGTGGAAGACTCAGGAATAATGTCAGGAAGTATTTTTTCATCGAGAGGTATCTGGTAGTGGAAACGAAAACTGTAACAGAAATGTAGGATAAACCAGTGGCATAGCCACAGGTGGGCCTGGGTGGGCCGGGGCCCACCCACTTAGGGCTCAGGCCCACCCAACAGTAGCATACATTTAGCGGTAGCTGGGTGGGGAGCCCAAGCTCCGCCAGCTGAAGACTTCCCCTTGATGGTAACAAAAACGCTATTCTCCGTGATACTGGCACCTGCACATGCTAAGTTTTCAGCGCATGCCTGCTGCAGACTGCCAAGGTGGAAAGAAGTGTTTTCCCGCCAGCTGAGATATGTTTTGGTGGTGGGGAGGTGGGAGAACACTTGGGGCCCACCCGCCTTGCCTAGGCCCACCCAAAATCTGTTTTCTGGCTACGCCTCTGGGATAAACACTTAGGAATCCTGTATAGAAGGAATCAGTCTAAAGAAGCTTAGCAGAGACTAGGTGGCAATGCTGGTAATTGGGAAGCAAAACCAATACAGGACGGACTTCTACGGTCTGTGCCTTGATTGTGGCTGGATAGATTTGGATGGGTTGGAATGGAGCTTATCAAGGGCTTTGATAACAACTTCAAAAGTTTTTGAACAAGGACAGTGCCAGGCAGACTTCTACGGTTTTTGCCCTGAAAAACACCTTGGACAAATCAAGTTCAGGTATACATATGTTGTATCACCTTGTATCACCTCATACCTTATGTAATCAGTTTATCTCTTCGGGCAGACTGGATGGACCACACAGGTCTTTATCTGCCATCATCTATTTTGTTACTGTGAGCTCTGTTTACTAAGGTGCATTAGTGTTTTTAACACACTTACAATTAGCGAGCGTGCTAACCGTGTACTACTACTACTACTATTTAGCATTTCTATAGCGCTACAAGGCATATGCAGCGCTGCACAAACATAGAAGAAAGACAGTCCCTGCTCAAAGAGCTTACAATCTAATAGACAAAAAATAAATAAAGTAAGCAAATCAAATCAATTAATGTGAACGGGAACTTGTGTAGACGCCTATAGGGATATTGTGGGCACATACACAGTTAATGCACGTACACGGTTAACGTGCGTTAAAAACGCTAACGCGCCTATAACACGGCTTAGTAAACACGGCCCCATGAATGCTGGGTGATGGTGGTGTCAGGGATCACACTCTTTAGGACTGATTCTTCACTGGAGAGACAGTTCAAATTTTAACAGTAAAATACAATTAAACAGAAATAAACTGTGAACCATTTTTGCATTAAAGAAAATTAATAAATGAACAAGAAACAAACCTGTAATAAACTGCAGTTATATCACTATGGATGAAAATAAAAATCTAATCTATGGAATATAGATAATCTCATCTTCATAACCTCAGAGGGATTGGCGGAATAAGTCAAGAGGAGTCCAGAGTTTAGATTTGTGACGTGAAGACATTATGCTTTTAAATAATGTAAAAAGAATTGAAGCGGTGCAAAGAAAAGCTACGAGGATGGTAAGGGATTTGCGTTACAAGACGTATGAGGAGAGACTTGCTGACCTGAACATGTATACCCTGGAGGAAAGGAGAAACAGGGGTGACATGATACAGACGTTCGAATATTTGAAAGGTATTAATCCGCAAACGAACCTTTTCTGGAGATACGAAGGCGGTAGAACGAGAGGACATGAAATGAGATTGAAGGGGGGCAGACTCAAGAAAAATGTCAGGAAGTATTTTTTCATGGACAGAGTGGTGGATACTTGGAATGCCCTCACGTGGGAGGTGGTGGAGAAGAAAGTAACGGAATTCAAAAATGCGTGGGATAAACATAAAGGAATCCTGTTCAGAAGGAATGGATCCTCAGAAGCTTAGCCTCTGCGCTTCAGACTCCATTGGCTACCCCTTCAATCTCATTTCATGTCCTCTCGTTCTACCGCCTTCGCACCTCCGGAAAAGGTTCGTTTGCAGATTAATTTGCGAAAGTTGCTTAGATTGTCCATGGTTTTTAGGGCTGGGGGTAACCCGTTCCATATCTGTGTACTTCTGAAGGAGAAGGTAGGGGCGTATGCCTGCTTATATTTAAGTCCTTTGCAGCTGGGGAAATTCAAGTTGAGGAATTTGCGGGCTGATCTCTTGGCATTTCTGGGCGGTAGGTCAAATGAACCATAAATAAACAAATGAACACATCATTCCATCAGTCAGCGCTGATTTCTATGGGGGCAAGCAGGGTAATTGCCCAGGACTCCAGCCCCACCCCATCGATCATACCACTGGGTGTCAGAGAGCCTGGCACCGGCTCGACCCACTCTTTCAATTCTGCCCTGGGCTCCAGTTGTCCAACACCATCCCTGACGTCAAGAGTCCTATAGAGTTTATTGCCTGTGGCACGGTTTGGGATGAAGCTGGGCCCTTGTTGGATGCCGTTGGTGGATTTGGGAAGTATACTTTTCACTTACGGTTCACTTGATTTGAATCGTGTTTCACACTGCAACACCTTTAGGAAGTAGGAAAGAAAATACTTTGAGCGTTGGACCTCTGATTGAAACAATATGAAGAGAAGCAGTGTGAAAGTATGTCAGATCATTTTTCGAGGTCCTTGGGAGACGAAACTAAAAGAATTCCATGGAGGGTCCAGGGGAGTGTGTGTGTGGGGGGGGGGCGGAGGGGGATGTATTGTGCTGTTTTCAACGGCCAACACTGTGACCGCAGACTGTCATGATGTTTATTTAATGCTCTGTATATTTTTCAAGCCTGTGTAACATTTTTGGCTAAACATTTTTCAACAAACTTCTATCTTTGACCAAATCTACATGTTTCATGTGATGCCTCACTTGTTTCTCTGCTACAGTGTGGCAAGTGTCCTACAGCAGTGTCCTTAACTGAACCGGGAGTTCACCACCAGTAAACCAATTATTGGAGGCAGACATCAGTCCGGGACAGATGGGCTGTAGGTCTCTGCAGTGCTGTTTCCCATTCAGCAGAATCCGTCTTTGGTTTCCTGCAAGCCTTCTACAGTTGTGTCTGATTCCTGTTTAGAATCAGCTACCCCCCCCCCGATCCAGAGCCCTTGCTTAGACTTTCCTTATTTCTCTGACGTTGGGGCCATGGGGGGAAAGGGGATGGGTGCCAATTTTCGATCATTTTCCTGAGTTAGCTGGCTCTGCTGGACAGATAACATTTTATATATATACTAATAAAAAAGGCCCGTTTCTGTTTTAAACTAAACGGACGCTAGCAAGGTTTTCCTGGGAGTGTGTATGTTTGAGAGAGTATGTATGAGATTGACTGTGTGTGTGAGAGAGAGAGTGAATGTGCGAGTATGTGTGTGTGACAAGAGAGAGAGAGTGAGACTGCTGGGTGCGAGTGTGTCTCCTCTGACCCCCCTCCAGCCACCCAGCGATTCTACTTTTTCCCTTGCCCCCCTCCAGCCACCCAGCGATTGTGCTATCTCCCCTGCCCCCCTCCAGCCATCCAGAGATTCTTCTTTTTCCCTTGCCCCCCCCTCCAGTCACCCAGCGATTCTCCTCTGTCCCCTGCCCCCCCTCCAGCCACCCAGCGATTCTCCTCTGTCCCCTGCCCCCCCTCCTGCCACCCAACGATTGTCCTATCTCCCCTGCCCCCCCTCCAGTCATCCAGAGATTCTTCTTTTTCCCTTGCCCCCCCTCCAGCCACCCAGCGAATCTCCTCTGTCCCCTGCCCCCCCTCCAGTCACCCAGCGATTCTCCTCTGTTCCCTGCCCCCCCTCCAGCCACCCAGCGATTCTCCTCTGTCCCCTGCCACCCCTCCTGCCACCCAACGATTGTCCTATCTCCCCTGCCCCCCCTCCAGTCATCCAGAGATTCTTCTTTTTCCCTTGCCCCCCCTCCAGCCACCCAGCGAATCTCCTGTCCCCTGCCCCCCCTCCAGTCACCCAGCGATTCTCCTCTGTCCCCTGCCCCCCCTCCTGCCACCCAACGATTGTCCTATCTCCCCTGCCCCCCCTCCAGCCACTCCTCACTTTAATCAGCATATATTAAATTCCCCCCATGTGCTACAGAAAAGCACCGAGCACATGCTATATAATAAAATGCACCTCCAACGTTCTGAAGCCGTAGTTCCGGAACGTTGCAGGAATACTTCAAGGCTTGAAGGCCTCACTTTCTCTGCTTCAGAACGTTGGAGGTGCGTTTTATTATATAGGATATGTTCTATTTTTGTAGCGCCAGTGCTTACCTAGCGGTGACGCTTCCCAGTTTGCGCCGGGTTAGCACGGGAGCCCTTACCGCCACATCAGTGAGTGGCAGTAAGAACTCCTCCCCGAAATGGCAGTGCAACAAGTTGTTCACTCGACCAAATGACCATTTCTTTTCGACCATAAAAGACAGCTGTGGTAAAAGACGCTAACACAGGCCCCCTTTTACCACAGCTTAGCAAAAGGACCCCCAAATACGTCTTCAGTGGCGCTGTCTCACCTGATAGGTGTGCCCAGCAAAACCTTGGAGTTCAGGATCATTCGGATGGTAGCAAAGCTCCAAGAATTGGACAGTTGCTCAGAATTCCAAAGGCCTAAGTCTGATATTCTGAGGCGTAGCTAGGACTGAATGGACCCTGGGTGAAAAAAATTGAAATGGGCCCCCTTTAACACCATCATTACCAGAGTACAGGGGGTTGGGGGGGGAGGGGGAGGCACATTTCCCAAAGCTTAGGGTTACCATGTGTCCGGATTTACCCGGACATGTCCTCTTTTTGAGGACATGTCCGGGCAACCGGGCGGGTTTTGCCAATCCTGCATGCATCCTTCCTGTTGTGATCTCGGCGCCGATTCAAAATGGCCGCCGAGAGTTGACGTGACCTCGCCAGACTTCAACTCTCGGCGGCCATTTTGAATTGGCGCCAAGCATCAGCAACAGGAAGGATGCATGCAGGGCAGCGCTCAGGGCAGGAAAGAGGGGGGCTCTTTCCTGCCTCGAAGAGGTCACTAGAGCACCAGGGCAGTAGTAAGGTAAGGGGAGGGGGGTGTGTGTGACAGAGGGGAGGGGAAAATGTGACAGGGGGCGGAGCGAGGGTGTGAAAGGGGACGGGGTGGGTGTGAAAGGGGGCGGGGTGGGGTGTGGTGGGGGCGGGGCATGTGTCCTTCTTTTGGGGGGTCAAAATATGATAACCCTACCAAAGCTGACATATGTAATCCCCCATTATATTGGGGGTTACTAAACTACTACTACTACTTAACATTTCTAGAGCGCTACTAGGGTTACGCAGCGCTGTACAATTAACAAAGAGAGACAGTCCCTGCTCAAAGAGCTTACAATCTAATAGACAAGTGAACGGTCGGTCCGATCGGGGCAGTCAAATTGGGGCAGTCTGGATTCACTGAACGGTAAGGGTTAGGTGCCGAACGCAGCATTGAAGAGGTGGGCTTTAAGCAAAGACTTGAAGATGGGCAGGGAGGGGGCTTGGCGTAAGGGTTCAGGAAGGTTGTTCCAAGCATAGGGTGAGGCGAGGCAGAATGAGCGGAGCCTGGAGTTGGCGGTGGTGGAGAAGGGTACTGAGAGGAGGGATTTATCCTGTGAACGGAGGTTACGGGCGGGAACGTAAACTGATGAGAGACCCCTCCTTTAGAGTTACTGGGGGGAGGGAGCAGGTTGGAAAGAGAGAGTGAGAAACCCAGCCCTAAGGGGAGTATTTACAGGAAAGTTGCCGTGGGAAATGTTTGTGGGTTTAGATGGATAAGGAGATGTCATGTAGGGGTGGAGTTAAGCATTAATAAAAGCTGTTATGTAGAGCACATGGTCTTTAGTTGCCTTCACCCCCTCCAGGATCCGTGAGAAGAGGGGGGTGTCCTGGATAGACCCAATGATGACCTAAGGCAGTTGTTCCCAAACCAGATCCTGGTGGCACCCCAGCCAGTCAGGTTTTTGGGATATCCACTATGAATATTCACAAGAGAGATGTGTGTGCAGTGCTTTCTCCAGGATCGCTTGTCCTTTTGACATTTCTTTCCTGTTTCCACCATCCATCTTTCCTTTGTGTCCCTATCTGTCCTGTCCAGCGTATCCCTCTGTGTCCCTGTCCCTATCCTCCCCCATGTTCAGGAGCTTTCTATGGATCCCTATCTTACTCTGTCTAGGAAACCCTTCTGTGTCTCTGTCCTTCTCCTTGTGTCCAGCATCGCTCTTCTTTCTCTCCTTCCCTATGCTCCATCCACTGTCAGCATCTCTTCTGTGGCCCTGTCCCTCCACATATCCAGATTCTCTCCTCTCTCTCTTCCCTTCCTTCTGCACCCCCACCCCTAACCCCACTACCCTCCCTAGTCTGACTCTCTCCTCCCTGTTGGTCCAGCATCTCACTTTCTCTTTCTTCCCTTCACTCCCCCCTCCAGTCCAGCATCTTTCCTCTCTCTTTCCTTCCTTCTGCACCTCCACTCCTAACCCCCTTACCCTCCCTGGTCTCATGTCTCTCTCTCTCTCTCTCTCTCTCCCCCTCTGTTGGTCCAGCATCTCACTTTCTCTCTCTTCCCTCTGGTCTCCCCCAGTCCAGCAGCTTTCCTCTATTCTGTCTAGGCCCCCTCCCCCACCAGTCCAAACACTGCAGCAAGTTGCTGGCAGAGTTCGCAATGAAAGCAGAAGCAGAAACCTGCGCGGCCACATTGGTGATCTGCAAGGGCCGACTTCTACATGGAATGTTGCTAGTGGAATAGCAACATTCCATGTAGAATCTCAAATAGTAGCAACAGTGGAGGAGTGGCCTAGTGGTTAGGGTGGTGGACTTTGGTCCTGAGGAACTGAGTTCAATTCCCACTTCAGGCACAGGCAGCTCCTTGTGACTCTGGGCAAGTCACTTAACCCTCCATTGCCCCATGTAAGCCGCATTGAGCCTGCCATGAGTGGGAAAGCGCGGGGTACAAATGTAACAAAAAAAACCCCCACACAAATAATGAGGAAAAGCCACCTGAGTAAAAGAGAATAGATGCCTATTTTTTTTTCTAGAATAACAGGTGAAATGTGTGCCTATAATTAAGGTGTGAGCTGGTATAAGGGCTTCACATCAATGTCAGAGATACACGTACACAGTGTGTTTTTTTTCTAGCAAAAAAAGTGCTGGTACTCAAATGCCAGGCCAACCTTCAGGGGTGGGGTGATCACTGAGGGACCCACCCCACAATAGCCAGGCCCCCTGCAACCAGTCACAGAATCTATGACAAGGCAGAATTGGTGTGTAGAGCCTGAGCTCTTTCATTAAAACTTGGGGTCCATGGGTCAATTTTAGCAGACAATGGAAAAGGTACCGGTACTCAGTACCCCCAAGTACCCCCTCAAAAAAAGCCCTGCACGTACAGTACAATCTCGATTATCCGACGTGAATGGGGCCGAGCCATTGTCGGAAAAGTGAAACGTCAGATTATACGGAAAACAAAAAAAATGCACGGAATAGGGTATCTTTATTTAAAATACAGTGTTGTTTATTAACACTAACCAGCAGTGTGTGAAGCCGGAAAACAGGAAGAGAACCTGCGCACTTCTTAATGGCAGCATGATGATGTCACCGGGTGGTGTCTATCGGCAATGCCGGGCGGTCGGAGTAGTGAAGATTGGATAATCGAGACTGAGCTGTATAATTTAGAGAATCGTATAAGTTACATGCATAAATGTGAGTCCTGCCCAAGCTGTACCCAGACTCTGCCCATGAGTACTCCCAGCTGTAAATATGCACATTCATGTCAATGTTGCCAGGGCTGCGGGTTTCCCGCCCAATTGGGCTCCTTCCCGCGACCCGCTGCGGCTTTTTCACGCCGCGTGTGGGTTGCGGGATTTTGGGCGACTTCTTTTTTCACCCGCCGTGTTTTTTTTTCCGCTGGTTTTCCGCGGCCGCGATGATGTAATTTCTATGCAATTAATATGTATTGCTGATGTCATTCATATGCAAATTTCCTCATTAATATTTATTAATGGTGTCATTCACATGCAGATTAACTTTGTGTGGTTTTGGGCGTGAACATTTTTTCCTATGTGGCAACACTGATTCATGTCATTATTCTAAACATTTACGCATGTCATTGGTGTATAGAGGTTAATCATTATTTTATAGAATTACCCCTTTATGGTGAGTGGTAATAATATTTGCCGGGTCTTTCATGGCAGAGATTATTAAAGTTACTAGCCATTAAGCCCGTAAAAACGAGCGAGTATTGCAGTCTCTCCCCTGGCCTCACCCCATCCACCGATCCTCCCCCCCATATCCAGCAACCCTCCTCTTTCCTTTGGCCTCCCCCCTCCCCCCATGTCCAGCAACCCTCCTCTCTGCCCTGCTCTCACCCCATGTCCAGCAACCATGCCCTCTCCCCTCTGCCCTCCCCATGTCCAGCTACCCTCCTCTCTGCCCTGCTCTCACCCCATGTCCAGCAACCATGCCCTCTCCCCTCTGCCCTTCCCCCCATGTCCTGCTACCCTCCTCGCCGCTGCTCCCTCCCCCCTCCATGCCAGGCCCCCTAAACTGACCTGACAGCGCCTCTCACCTCCGTGTGAAAGCGCTACAGGCAGCAGCAGATCGTCAGTGCAGGGGGCCCGATACGGAGGGGGGCGGGAGCGGCGGTGGGGATGGAGGGGGAGGGTGGAGGTTGGTTCGCGCGATGTTCATTTCCAGGCGGCGGCGGCGTCCGACAGTCCGACTCCGTTTCCCTCTCTGTTCCGCTCTCTGACGACATGACGTCTTGACGCGAGGGTGGGACAGAGAGGGAAGTCTGTACTGCGCATTTGCAGGTGAGTCGGTCACTTGGCGTTTATATGTTTGATTGTTGTGTGGTAAGAAAGAGTTTCTGAAAATTAATTAGACATTAGATTTCATTCCCCTTCGGTTGTCAGTGCATTTCTTTTGTTAAACTTGTTGCTCTTTCTAAGTAAAAAGCAAACATCCTTTGGGGATGGTCGCAGATGGGAAAAGCATGGGAGGGGAATGAAAAGTGCTTGTTTTTGTAACCTCTTCATTAACCTCTGTTTTTACTGTCTCCTTCGCTGGCGGGAGACGGTAGGCAGGCCTGGAGTGTCAGCCATGTTGTCTGACCCAGTCCGTAAACAACAGGCAGTTCCCAGAACTTATTAAAAAACAGTGGTCAAGGACCCCGGGGACCTTGAATGCTCTGGACTTTTTTTTAAATTTTTGTTACATTTGTACCCTGCGCTTTCCCACTCATGGCAGGCTCAATGCGGCTTAAATGGGGCAATGGAGGGTTAAGTGACTTGCCCAGAGTCACAAGGAGCTGCCTGTGCCTGAAGTGGGAATTGAGTTCCTCAGTTCCCCAGGACCAAAGTCCACCACCCTAACCACTAGGCCACTCCTCCACTGTTGCTACTATTGGAGATTCTACATGGAATGTTGCTATTCCACTAGCAACATTCCATGTAGAAGTTGGCCCTTGCAGATCACCAATGTGGCCACGCAGGCTTCTGCTTCTGTGAGTCTGACGTTCTGTTACATTTGTACCCTGCGCTTTCCCACTCATGGCAGGCAATGCAGCTTACATGGGGCAATGGAGGGTTAAGTGACTTGCCCAGAGTCACAAGGAGCTGCCTGTGCCTGAAGTGGGAATCAAACTCTGTTCCCCAGGACTTGCAGGAGCTCTGAGTGGTTGTGCTGCCCTATTTTCATTTCTTGAGAGACAGTGAGGGCCGCTGAAAGAATGCAGCCCTGAGTCCACCTTCCCCATTCATGATACCTACACTGACTACATAGTTTGTTACCTTTAGATTGTAAGCTCTCTTGAGCAGGGACTGTCCTTCCCCATGTTTAAACTTGTACAGCGCTGCGTAACCCTATCAGCGCTATAGAAATGCTAAGTAGTAGTAGTCCAGGATCTCTGCCTGGGTCAGTAGTGCAGCACCAAGTTCTCGCTGCAGGAGGTCAAGGCAAGGAACATTTTACCCCTGTGGGATGAGGCTGTTTCCATGTGACGCTGCTCTGCTCCTAGTGGGTTTTAAGGCTCTGGGCTGCCTTTGCTGCACTGTTTCCTTTCTGTCTTTGGGAATGTATTGGTAACAGAGGAGATGACGCAAGGGCGTAGCCAGACAGCAGATTTTGGGTGGGCCTAGGCAAGAAGTGGGTGGGCACCAAATGTTCTCCCCCTCCCCACGCCAAAAAAATATCTCAGCTGGTGGGAAAATGCTTCTCTCTACTACTACTACTACTATTTAGCATTTTATATCGCTACAAGGCGTACGCAGCACTGCACAAACATAGAAGAAAGACAGTCCCTGCTCAAAGAGCTTACAACCCACCTTGGTAGTCTGCAGCAGGCATGTGCTGAGAACTGAGCATGCGCAGGTGCCGGTATCTTGGAGAGTAGCGCTTTCGTTACCATCAGGGAGAAGTCTTCAGCTGACAGAGCTTGGGATCCCTACCAGATACCACTAAACGTGTGCTACTGTTGGGTGGGCCTGAACCCTAAGTGGGTGGGCCCCGGCCCACCCAGGCCCACCTGTGGCTATGCCATAACACTGAGTCTATTCACACTCCCTGCTTCCAGTGCTCGTGGGCTATTGCTTCTCATCCAAGTCAGTTTTGTAATTTTGTTTTGGACTCATTGGTTCTCTGCCATTCTGGGTAGGTGATACTCAAGTCATCTTCCTCCCCCTCGCATCTTCCAGATAATCCGAAAACGGATAGGGAGCCAGTGAAGCGACTTGAGGAGAGGGGTAGTATGAGTAAAGCGACCCTGGCGGAAGACGAGACGGGCAGCAGAGTTTTGAACCGATTGGAGAGGGGAGAGGTGACTAAATGGGAGGCCAGCAAGAAGCAGATTGCAGTAGTCTAAATGAGAGGTGACAAGGGTGTGGATGAGGGTTTTGGTAGGGTGCTCGGAAAGAAAGGGGCGGATTTTACGGATGTTGTAAAGAAAGAAACGACAGGTCTTGGCGATCTGCTGGATATGAGCAGAGAAGGAGAGAGAAGAGTCAAAGATGACCCCAAGGTTTCGAGCTGAGGAGACAGGGAGAATGAGAGAGCCATCAACAGAAATAGAAAACGGGGGGCGTGGGGAGGTGGGTTTGGGGGGAAAAATGAGAAGCTTGGTTTTGGTCATGTTTAATTTCAGGTGGCGTTGAGACATCCAGACAGCAATGTCAGACAAGCACGCTGAAACTTTGGTTTGGATGCAAGGTGAGATATCATGAGTAGAAAGGTAGATTTGGGAGTCATCCACATAGAGATGGTAGGAAAAGCCATGGGATGAGATTAATGAACCAAGGGAAGAAGTGTAGATAGAAAAGAGGAGGGAACCAAGAACAGAACCCTGAGGTACGCCGATAGGCAGAGGGATAGAAGTAGAAGAGGATCCACCAGAGTGAACACTGAAGGTGCGGAGGGAGAGGTAGGAAGAGAACCAGGAAAGGACAGAGCCCTGGAATCCAAGTGAGGACAGGGTATCGAGGAGTATGCTGTGATCAACAGTGTCAAAAGCAGCGGAAAGATCAAGAAGAATGAGGATGGATTAGAGACCTCTGGATTTAGCCAGTAATAGGTCATTGGAGACTTTAGTAAGCGCAGTTTCGGTTGAGTGGAGAGGGCGAAAACCAGATTGTAGTGGGTCAAGATTAGCATGTGAGGAGAGAAAATCAAGGCAGCGGTGGTGAACAGCACGCTCAAGTAATTTGGAGAGAAAAGGGAGGAGGGAGATGGGTCGGTAATTAGAGGGACAAGTAGGGTCAAGTGAAGGCTTCTTAAGGAGAGGTGTGACCACAGCATGTTTAAAGGCAGCAGGGACAGTCGCAGTGGAAAGTGAGAGGTTGAGAATGTGACAGATAAAAGGAATAAGAGTAGGAGAGATGGCATTAAGAAGGTGGGTGGGAATGGGATCAGAGGAACAGGTGGTACATTTTGAGGAAGAAAGGAGAAGTGTAGTTTCCTCTATAGTAACTTCAAGAAAGGAGGAAAAGGAATGAGGGGAAGGAGAGAGAGGGGAACGGACTAGTGGAGGGAGAGGTGGCGAGGTAGAGAATTCAAGGTTTATCTTTTGAACCTTGTCATGAAAGAATTCAGCAAGGGTCTGAGGAGATAATGAAGGTGGAGTTGGGGGAGGGAGCACCTTGAGGAGAGAGTTCAATGTGGTGAACAGAAGTCAAGGGTTAGAGCCAAGAGAGTTGGTCAGTTGGATATAATAATCCTGTTTGGCACGTAAAAGAGCAGATTGGAAGGAGGTCAGCATCAACTTAAAGTGTAAGAAATCAGCAAGGGCCCGAGATTTCCGCCAGAGGCGTTCGGTGGAGCGGGTACAGGAACATAGGTAGCGCATATTAGAAGTCAGCCAAGGTTGGGGTTTTGTACGCCTTATAGGCGGGTCATCAAAGGTGCAAGAGTGTCTAAGGCAGAGGATAGAGTATTGTTGTAAGAAGAAACAGCCTCGTTGAGACGTGGATGGTGCCACAGTAGAGAGGAGGTTTGAAACATGGGAGGATAGAGATGAAGGGTCAATATCGTGAAGATTCCTAGATAAATTAGATAAGATAGGACGGGACTGGGAGGGCAGAGAAGAAGCATGGAACGAACGGAGGACAGGCGCGCGCCGCACCCCCCCAGCGGTGTGCACCCGGGGTGGACCGCACCCACCGCCCCCCCCCTAGGAACGCCACTGATACAAGTACATTAAAGCATCAAGAAAGAAACACCTGAACAAATAAATATCTTTTTAACTGCTTCTTAACAGTGAATACATCTGTAAGATTTCGCAACCGAACTGGTAACTTATTCCACAAGACTGGGACATGAATAGAAAAGGCGTTTTTTTTGTAATTGTCTTAAAATAGGTGGCACTTCATATATAAAAAGTGGGATCTTGCTTAGCTTTGACCTTGAAGAACAATCTTATTTATTTATTCATTAAAATCTAATAACTGCTCTTATGAAGACGTTTACCCAAGGCAGCGTACGAAAATGATAGTGGGGATGGGACGACTTTCCTATGAAGAGAGGCTGAGAAGGCTAGGGCTTTTCAGCTTGGAGAAGAGACGGCTGAGGGGAGATATGATAGAAGTGTATAAAATAATGAGTGGAATGGATCGGGTGGATGTGAAGCGACTGTTCACGCTATCCAAAAATACTAGGACTAGAGGGCATGAGTTGAAGCTACAGTGTGGTAAATTTAAAACGAATCGGAGAAAATTTTTCTTCACCCAACGTGTAATTAGACTCTGGAATTCGTTGCCGGAGAACGTGGTACGGGCGGTTAGCTTGACGGAGTTTAAAAAGGGGTTAGATAGATTCCTAAAGGACAAGTCCATAGACCGCTATTAAATGGACTTGGAAAAATTCCGCATTTTTAGGTATAACTTGTCTGGAATGTTTTTACGTTTGGGGAGCGTGCCAGGTGCCCTTGACCTGGATTGGCCACTGTCGGTGACAGGATGCTGGGCTAGATGGACCTTTGGTCTTTCCCAGTATGGCACTACTTATGTACTTATGTTAACGGCGTAACAATAGTTAAATGACCAAATGTCTGCATAGAACACGGACTAATGAGGCAAATTGGAAATAGACAAATTAAGTCCCAAGAATGGCATTAATATAATATTAGCATAGTAACATAATAGATGACGGCAGATAAAGACCTGTACGGTCCATCCAGTCTGCTGAGGTGGAAGGAGGTGTTTCAGAGAGCTCTGCAGACTTCCAGTGGGAGGAGAGTGAGGCCTAACTCCCTCCCCAAGGATGTGGAGGGCCTCTGGGGAGCGTTCCCCAGGACAGGCCCAGGCCATGGGGCCTCTTGGGCTCAGGGACCAGAGGGTCAGGAAAAGCAGTCCCCTCCCTTGCAGTGCCGCAGGGAGGAGGGAAAGGAGCCCTGTGGATAGAAGAGGGCCAGACTCCAAGGGAGGAAGCCGGACTGGTACCCCCCTCGCGGCCGCACGACGTCCAGCAGGTGAGGGGGGGAGAGAGCTGGCGGAGGCCCTAGAGAAGAGCTGGTCTGAGAAGGAAAGAGTGGTAATGGAGATCTGTCAAGAGGCCCTGCCGGAGGTGGAGGAGGAAGGCAGTGAGGATAGTGATGATCTAGAGGAGGAAGAGCTTGTGGACTACTGCCAGGATCCAGAGGACCCGGCCAGTGGCATAATTAAAATGGTGAAGAGAATTAAAAGTACGGAAAAGGAGGTGGTGGACCTGGGGAAGCGAGTCAAAATGGCAAAAGCCCTGAGCAGGCTGGCCCCAGCAGAACATCGCAAGACCTATATGAAAGAGGAAACCAGGCTGCTTAGGCTTCTCCAGAAAAAAGAACAGCTGCTGAGGGCCCTGAGGAAAGGCCCTGGAAATCCTCTGAGAGAACTCTATATCAACAGAGACAGGATGGCCTCGGGGGGACAGGCCCCGTCAGCCTCGGTACAGTGGAAGCAACAAACAGAGCAGGAAGGAATCAGCCCAGGCTTTGGACCCCAGAACATTGAAGCATCAGGGGAGCTGCCAGGAACTAGCACCCAAAATACATTAAAATTCATGCAATACCTTGCTAGTCAGTCGGGGCCTCTGCAGGCAGCTTCTGGAGTAAGCAGGACTGAAGGTGGGGCTGTGGAAGCCTCATTGAGAGCACCTGAGTGTGGGAGAACAGAACAGGAAAAAAACTTTAACACTAAGACTTTTCACATTGTTGAAACAGAGGCTGCAATTTCAGGAGAGAAACCTTTTTCCACAGAAGTGGTGGTGGAAGTTGAAACAGAGAACTTACCTGGAGAAGAGGAGGTTGTCCTGTTCCCATTGCCTGTAGTAGGAGCAGACGGCAAGGAAAAAATGCCTGACAAAGCTCTGAGGAGCAGGATGTTCCAGCCAATCAGCCTGCAGCAGGGCTAAGGACTGAAAGTGGAGATGTTCCAGCAGGGAGCTGCCTCTTAAAGGAGAATGCAGGAAGAAAGGCAGGTGAAGACAAGGAGTGGTTTTCGATAGAGAAAGCACAGGAGGCCACACAGTGTTCCCCACAAAAAGGTTCAGAATGGCAAGGAACTGCGCTGCCGGGTGGCGGGATGCCATGCCCGCCCAGCACATTGGAGCAGGAGGCGCCAGCCAATCGGGCTGGAGGAGCAGGGATGGCCGCAGAGGAGAATGCTACAGCGCAGGAGGATTCCCCATGTTTGGGAGAGCGAGTGGTGCTGGAGTGCGGGAAGCCACTCTTACTTTGCAAAATGGCAGAGCAGGAAGTCCCAACGAAGCAGGACGCCAGAGGGGAGACCAGTTCCCAGGAAAACAGCGGGCCCGCACAGGGAAAGCTGGAGCAGCACATTGCAAGGAGGGACCCAGCACAGAGAGCAGGTTCCGGGGGGGAAGGAGGGGGGGAGGAGCGGGAGGTGTTTGCCTTGCAGTGTGCGCCAGAAGGAAACTTGACTGGTACCTTTGACTTTGCAGTTGGCCAGGCTGCAGGGGTGCGAGCCAGGGGGGAGTGTTCGGGCCGGGAGGGGAGGGTTGGCTCGGTGGGCGGGGGAGGGGGTCAGGGGCATTGGGAGGGGAACAAGTATTTAGGGGAACCTGCTCTCACTGTCTCTAGCGAACGTGTTGAAGGGGACAATGGCAGGTTTTTTGCTGCAGGGGAAATGGTACAGAAGGACACTGTGAAGGCAGGGGATGTGCAAAGTCTGCTGACAGAAGGGAGAGAAGGGAGGGAGGCTGAGGAGGGGAGGCAAGAGAGAGAGGGGGGGTACGGCGCAGCAGGAGCAGGGGGGTCTCAGTGCAGGAGATGGAGGAGGGGGACGGTGGGGGGGTGCTCCATCCTTTGCAGCGGTAGTAGGTGGGAGGGGCGGGCGCAGGGGGAATGGGGGGGCAGGAAGCATTGGGGAAGGATGGGGGGGAGGGTGGGGGGGCCAGGTTCCCAAAAGGAGGAATGTGATTCAGTTAAGGTGGGTGGGGGAGGGGGGGATGCCAAGTAGGGATGAGGCCCTGAAGTTGGTCTTGGGTTTAGGATTTCTCCCAGAGGACCTCTATGCCTGTATCCACCCGGTGAATATCCCAGAGTATGATGTTAGTTTTCTGACCCAGCGAGGCATGGAGGTCTTCTGGGAGAAATACGAGGGGGTAAGGGGGAAAGGGGATTGGAGAAACTTTAGGGCCGTACCGATCAGCAGACCTGACCTGGTGCAGGTAACCCTGCTGGTCCGAAATGAATCCATTTCAGGGGCGGACCTGGCCTTCTGGCTACAGCGGTACGCAGAATTGCGTACCCCCTTGTCCAACTCCCTGACCCCAGTAGGGTGTGGGCGGGAGGATGGTGTGCGCAGGTTAGGCTGAAGCAGGCAGGACACGTGACCCAGCACATTCCCTCCGCGGCGTTCATTGGCAGGGATCGGATCCTCTGCTTTTACAAGGGGCAGCCGCGGCAATGTCACAAGTGCGGGTCATTCAGACATTTTAGTATGTCGTGCCCAGTACGGCAGTGTGGGAAGTGTGGGTCTAAGGAGCATCCTACGGAGTCTTGTGCATCTATCCGGTGTAATTTGTGTGGGGGTCTGGGGCATGCATTCAGAGCTTGCCCTTGGGCCTCCCATAACGGGGGAGAGGAGGACATGGGAGGGGGCGGTCCAGTTCAGAGGGAGAGGGGGGGAGTGAATGTAGGGCGAGATCAGGTTCCCGGGGTGGGGGGGAAAGGAGCTGCGGAGGGACAGGGAGTGGGAGGTGGGGAAGGGTTGGGGGAAGGGCGGAAGCGGCAGGACGGGGCAGATGAGGGTTGGACGCGGGTGTCAAAAAAACAACGGAAGGTGACGGGGGTACGGGAGGAAGGGGGAGGGGAGGCAGGAATGGGGATAGAAGTAGAGAACAGATTTAGGGGATTGGAAGATGAGGGAGGGGGTGACGAACTGGCAGGAGAGGAAGGAGAGGATGGGATGAGCCGGCAGGATGGGTTGGAAAGCATGGCAGACGCTGGAAAGGGAACAGCGGGTAAAAGGAAGAAGAAGAAGAGGGAGAAGGTTTTGAGGGACGAAGAGGAGGAAATGGTAGTGGAGGAGGTCGGGGAGGTGGGGGGCAGATTGGGGGGGGCTGAAGGGAGGGTGGGGGAGAGAAGGAGGGTAGGACAGGAGGCAGGGATGAAGGCAAGAGAGGAGAGGGAGGATGGGCTGGAGGCAGGATTGATGGAGGGGGTCAAAGAAGGGGCAGAAGGGGCGGGAGAGGAGGCAGGGGGGGGAGGGTCAGTGACGACTCCCAAGGAGGGAGGGAGGTGGGCGAAGAAAAGAGGAAGAAGGGGAGGAAGAAAGTAAGGAAAGGGGGGGGGGGTGTTTTTGAGCTAGGGGTCCGGGACTGGGCGGACGAGGAAGGGGAGGGTGAAGGGGAAGGGATCCCTGGAGGTAGTATGGAGCAGAGGGAAGGTAGCCAGGAGGGCGGGGGGTATGGAACGGCACAATGATGGCTGGACTGCTGTTAACATTCGCCACACTTAATGTGGCTAGTGTCGCCTCCCAGAGGGCGAGATGCTTGGCGTTCGATGGCCTCTCTGCCGTGGCGGTGGACTGTTTTCTTCTGCAGGAGACCAGGCTGCGAACGCTGGAGGAGGTTCGGCGGGCAAAGCAGGCCTGGAGATGGGGGCCCTCTATTTGGGGTCTGGCAGGGGAACGGTATGGGGGGATAGGCATCCTCTTCAAAACATTTAAAGTAGAGATCCAGAGGGTGGTGGAGCTGGGAATTGGGAGGTGTCTGGTGTTAGATGTGAGATTGCGGGGGGTGGCTTTGCGGGTGATTAACATCTACGGGCCGCAAAGCAAACGGGGAAGGGCAGCACTGTTTGGGAAAATTCGGCCGTACCTTTACACCTCACGGCAGCTAGTGTGGTGGGGGGGGGGGGGGGGGATTTTAACACAGTCCTGAGGAAGGAGGATGGGGGGGAGGGCGGCGCAAGTAGGTTACGATGGGGTACGGCTAGCAGGGATCATGAAGGGAACAGGATTGGTGGACGCGCACATAGAGTTTGGTGGTTGGACGCAGGGTTTCACTTTTGCCCGGGGCACTTGTAGAAGTAGAATCGACCGGTTTTTAGTTCGGGGAGGGGCGTGTGGGAAGGCACCAAGGGTGGTAGAGGTTGATTTCTCAGACCACAAGATGGTGCTGGTCGAGCTGGGGTGAGGGGGGATTCACGGATTGGGGAAAGGATTGTGGCGTTTAAATCAGAAATGGTTGAGGGAGGGGGTGTTGTACCAGGAGTATCTGGAGTTTCTGGCAGGCCAGGTATCCATTCAGGGTGTCTTCCCTTCCCTAGGGGACTGGTGGGAAGTTTTGAAACACCGCACCAGGGGGTTCTTTCTCTGTCAGGCGAGGAGGCAGGGGAGGGAGGTCACCCGGCTAGGAACTGCTCTGAGGAAGCGAAGGGACAATTTGATTTCCAGGGGAGGGAGGAGGGAGGACATTGAGGCCTTGCAGCAGGAGGTGGAACGGGTACAATACAATCGGTACTCTTCCCTCGTCTATGAGCGGGACTTCGGGAAGCTGCTCAGCCCGAACCCTTATGACTGCTGTAAGGAAAGAAGGGAGAGGAGGGTGGTAGAGGGGTTAAGGGATGAGGGGGGGACGCTCCAGCAGTCTAGGGAAGGTATCTTGCAGGTGGTGGGGACCCACTTTGGGCGGGTCTTTTTGGACCAACGGTTTGGGGGAGGAGGCCATGGCGAGGTACATTGAGGAAACCCCAGGGGTGGGTAAGGGGGGGGCCTCATCTTCGGGCCTTGCTGCAGCCGTGGACGCTGCGGGAGGTACAGGAGGCCATTGGGGCCTTGCGGCGCAGGACGGCGCCGGGGCCAGACGGACTCCCGGCAGAGTTCTACCAGCGGTTTAGGGATCAGTTGGCGCCGGTCTTGTTGGCAATCTAGGAGGCGGCACGAACAGGGGGATCCTTGCCTGAGTCGATGGGGGCATCAGCTTTGGTCCTCCTTAGCAAAGGCAAGGACCCCCAGGATGTGGCAAATTGGCGGCCGATTGCACTTCTGAACACCGACCGGAAGATCTTCGCTCACATGCTCCTTGCCCGCATGAGGAAGATCTCCGGGGAAGTGCTGGCAGCCCCGCAGGGGTGTGGGGTCCCGGGAAGGGGGGTGTTAGAGGCAGTGGCCTGGGTGAGGGAGGGCCTGGAACGTAGTCGGGTGGGAGAGGGCAGGCTGGTCGTGGCCTTGGACCAGGACAAGGCTTTCGACCGAGTGCAGTGGGGTTTTTTATGGAAGGTCTTAGACCACTATGGATTCCCGGGGGAATGGATCGCGCAACTTCAGTTATTGTATGCGGGGGCGCGATTCTTTCCCCTGGTGAATGTATGGAGGGGGGCGGAGGTGGGGATCTCGGCGGGGGTGCGGCAGGGGTGCCCGTTGAGCCCCCTGCTGTACGCTTTCGCCATTGATCCCCTGGTGAGGAGGCTGGAAGGGGGGGGGGGGGGAGGACGGGCTCAGAGGAGTGGAGGTAGGCAAAGGGAATGTGTTGCGAGTCATCGCCTATGCGGACGATATCACCGTCTGGGTGGCGGATCGCAGGGAGGGGAGGAGGCTGCAGGAGACCCTTGCAGCATACTCCCAGGCTTCGGGGTCTCGGGTAAACCTGGCAAGAGCACCAGCTTGTGGGTGGGGCCAGAGGGACGGCGGTTTAATTTAGGTGGAGGGTTCCCGGATGGGATAGAGAAAATGAGGGTTTTGGGAGTGTATTTTGGGGGAGGGGATTACGGGCGGGAAAATTGGGAACAAAGGATAGCGGAGGCGAGGGAGAAGGTGGACCGCTGGAAGGGGTGGCGGATGCCCATGGAGGACCGGGTCCGGTTGCTGAAGAGCCAGGTGGTCCCCATGTTCCTGTTCCTGAGCTACATCTGTCTCCTGCCGGAACGCTGTTTCACGGCAATTTACAGCGTGTTCTTTCAACTCCTGTGGGGGAACAGGATGAACCCAGTTCGACGTAATTTCACTTACCGGTCGCGGGAGGAAGGGGGGGTGGGAATGGTAAACCCAGTCTTGCTATTCTCCTCCCTCTTCATCCAGTTTAACCTGGGGCGGGCGGGGGGGTCTGAATGCCCCAGGATGGGTACACAGTGTTGTCCAGTGGTGGGAGGGATTTTGGGGTCCTTGGTTGGGGGGAGGTAGGGTGGGACGGTTGCGGAAAGGGTTCCCGGAGGGGGTAGGCTACTATAAATCTTTGGTAAAGCTGGTTCGGCTGTGGGACATTACATGGGAGGAAGTTAGGGCAGGGCAGAGGGAGATCTGGGTGGAGCGGGTTCGCTCCCAACGCTTCTCCTCTCCCCTGGCTCTTAGGGATGCTCCGGAGCCCGTGCTGAGGCAGGGCCTGCGTTTTATTTCATCCAAACGCATCCCACACAAGTACAGGGACATTGCTTGGCTGTCCCTACATGGCAGGTTGTATGTTAGGGCAAACCTTCGGTGTAGGAACCAGCAGGACCGAGACTGCCCGAGGGGGGAGTGTGCTGGCCGGCTGGAGACCATGGACCACTTCCTGAAGGAGTGTCCATTCTCCGTAGCGGTTTGCCGGAGAGTGGCTGCCTTGCTGGCCATCCCCAGCTTCACGTCCTACACCTATGCGGACTGGGTGTATGGGAGGCAGGGGGAGACGGGGCGGCTAGAGCCAGGTACCGCCTTTCTAATCTCAGTTATCATCAGATACTGCCTATGGATGGCTCGCTGCGGGGGTGTCCCTGGGCCAGGAGTGCAGGTCTGCTGAGCAGGTCTCCTGGGACGTTGTCCGAGCTGTCCAGGAAGTGGCCCGATGGGAACGGGTGGAGGTGGGGGTAAAGACCTTTGGGGTTTGGTGGAAGCATGTACGCTTGAAGTTGAGTTGAATGTTTGGGGGGGGGGTTGGGGGGGACGGTTTTTTGTGTAAAATTTGCATTTTTGTATAAAAGTATAGAGGGGCTGGCTTTATAACTGCACAGTGTAATGTATTGAAATTTGATTTTCCGCTTTCATTTAATAAAGGAATTCTCCAGTCTGCCCAACAAGATAAACTCATATGTGCTACTTTATGTGTATACCTGACCTTGATTTGTATCGGCCATTTTCAGGGCACAGACCGTAGAAGTCTGCCCAGCACTAGCCCCGCCTCCCAACCACTAGCCCCGCCTCCTAACCACCGGCACTGCCACCCAATCTCGGCTAAGCTCCTGAGGATCCCTTCCTTCTGAACAGGATTCCTTTCTGTTTATCCTACGCATGTTTGAATTCTGTTACCGTTTTCATCTCCACCTCCTCCCGCGGGAGGGCATTCCAAGTATCCACCAGGGCTTGCGGTTGGTGGCCTCACGGAGGATCCCGCCGAAATACAGAGACATTGCTTGGCTGTCTTTTCACGGGAAATTGTATGTCAGAGGGAATATTAACTACAGGAATGTGCAGGAACGGGATTGCCCAAGGGGGGAGTGCGTGGGGAGGGAGGAAACGATGGAACATTTTTTACGGAAATGCCCTTTTACATGAATGGTATGTGGCAGGGTAGCAGCATTATTACACATCCCGAGTTTTAATTCATATTCATATGCAGATTGGGTTTACGGGCGGCAGGGGGGAGGTGGGTGGTTAGATCCGGTGACGGAGTTCCTCATCTCGGTGATACTCCGGTTTAGCCTCTGGATGGCTCGGTGTGGGGTCTCCTTGCACCAGGACTACCGATCAGCCGACAGCGTTAGTTGGGAGGTGGTTCGGGCGGTCCAGGGGGTAGCCCAGTGGGAACTGGTGGCGGAGGGGATAGCAAGAACCAATGTTTGATGGAGGCATGTGCACTTGAAACCTCCATAGAGGGGTTGGACAGTTTATTTTGAATTGGCTTCGAGTTTTATTTGAATTTTATGTTCATTTAATTTCATTTTAGGATGGGTGGGGGTTGACAGTGTATATAGGTAGATAGGTGGATTTAAGGTGGGGGACTTGTTTGTATATATTTGGTTTGGGGTTATATGTTTCTGTATGGCTTTGCGTTTCTTTTTTAATAAAAGAGTTCTCCAAGTATCCACCACTCTCTCCGTGAAAAAAATACTTCCTGACATTTTTCTTGAGTCTGCCCCCCTTCAATCTCGTTTCATGTCCTCTAGTTCTACCGTCTTCCCATCTACGGAAAAGGTTCGTTTGCGGATTAATATCTTTCAAATATTTGAACGTCTGTATCATATCACCCCTGTTTCTCCTTTCCTCCAGGGTATACATGTTCAGATGGTAAGCTCTTTGAGCAGGGACTGTCTTTTTTGTGTATGGTGTACAGCGCTGTGTATGCCTTGTAGCGCTATAGAAATGATACGTAGTAGTAGTGGTAGGTCAGCAAGTCTCTCCTCATACGTCTTGTAACGCAAATCCCATACCATTTTTGTAGCTTTTCTTTGCACCGCTTCAATTCTTTTTACATCCTTAGCAAGATACGGCCTCCAAAACTGAACACAATACTCTAGGTGGGGCCTCACCAACGACTTATACAGGCAGTGTTGCCAGATGGGTGGGTTTCCCACCCAATTGGGCTGGTTTTTAAGCCAGGATGCTGGAAATTTTTGAAGGCTGCGGGCTGCGGGGAAATTGGGCTTCTTTTTCGTTGCAGCTGTGCAGGGTTTGCGCTTTTTTCGGGGGCTTCTATTGGTCCAATTTGGTCCAATAGAAGCTTTTCTGGAGCTTCTATTGGTCCAATTTGGTCCAATAGAAGCTTTTCCAGGGTAGGGTTGACATCAGGGGCGGGGTTAATGACATCAGAGGTGACATCAGGGGACGGGGGTCAGTGACGTTGGGGGCGGGGGCGGTGAGGTTGGAGGCGGGGTCAGTGACGTTGGGGGCGGGGTTTGACTTTGGGTGAGTTTTGGGCTGGTTTAGAGCCGATTTTGGGTGGGGAAAATTTTTCCCATCTGCCCACGCTGTATACAGGGGCATCAACACCTCCTTTCTTCTGCTGGTCACACCTCTCTCTATACAGCCTAACAGTCTTCTGGCTACACACTTCTGGCTACACCTCAGATACTATCACCTCAAGATCCAGCACAGTACTATATTCATATAACAGAAATATAAGTTCCATCAGAATACAAATGATACACCATAGTAGACAGCATGGCAGAACATTCATATAACATAGGTGTAATATTCACAATATCAGCACAATACAAATGAACCATCTTAATAGGTAGCAGAGAGGACAAACCATAGTTGGAACGTATGCACATACAGAATGGGTAAATGAAAGGTAATTTGGCGACTAGATTGAGAGCAAAATTATATGCCCAGCTGAGCAAGGTTTGTGAAACTGGTCTTAGTTTCAGGATATGCAGCGAGCTAGCCCAGATGCAGAGCGACTGGATAGTCAGTTGCCACGGTCGTTTAGAGGCTTGGGAGAAAAGCTGGGCTTTCACTTGTTTCCTGAAGTAGAGGTAGTCTTCAGTTAGCCGTAGCTGCTCGGGGAGTGGGTTCAAGAGTGGAGGCAAACCGAAGTTTGGGTTCGGTTGTGACACTGAAATCTGGGTTCGGCCATTCTGCCCTCCCTCACCCCTCCAGACCACCCATGGGCCCTCTCTGGGCCTACTTTAGGAAGCCCTGGTGGTCTAGTGGCCTCCTTGGGGCAGGAACGAACCCCCGCTCGCTCCTGCCCGTGCCAGTGGCACAGTGAAATTGCTGCCACGACTTCCTGCTCCAGGAGGTCATAGTAGCAATTTTGAGATTGAAACCAGCATAGGCAGGAGTGACTGGAGATTGCTTCTGCCTATACTGGTTCCAATCTCAAAATATCTGCTGCGACCTTCCACGGCAGTCTCTGGAGAAGCTGTGGCAGCTGTTTTAACTATATAACCAGCACTCACTCCTGCCCCAAAGTGGCCACTAGACCACCAGGGCTTCTTAAGGAGGGCCCAGGGAGGGCCTACAGGTGGTCAAGTGGCCTAGGAGGACCCACACTCTGCCTGTGGGTGGGGGGAGGGGAGGGCAGCCTGATGGGACCCATTTTCTGCTGGAAGGGGGGGGGGGGGGGGGGCTTGACCGTTTCGGCTTCAGTTGCAGCTGAAAGCGAAAGGTGAATTTTGGCTGCGGATTTGGTTTTGGTCGCCCTTTATTCCAGTCAAAGTGTAGGGTTACTCCCAAGAAGGTTCACTGGGTGACTTTGAAATCACTGTGTATGTTTTTCTTCTCAGTTTGCACGAGATAACACTCTAGAAATTGAGGGCTGCTTACTGCAAGGCATTGTGGGTGATGGGGTGCATGCTGTTCCACTTTCATCTACCCTCCCAGTGCTTTCCATGTAAAGGTTGTTGGTTGGAACTACGGTAGACAGCAGCATCAGATTTTTTGCAAAAAAACCCCAAAACCTTTAGGAATGGAGGTAATGTTTGTAATTGCCCACAGCCCGGTCCTGGAGGCCCCCCAGCCAGTCGAGTTTTCAGGATATCCACAATGCATAGTCATGAGACAAATTTGCATGCAGTAGAAGCAGTGCAAGCAAATCTCTCTCATGAATATTCATTGTGGATACCCTGAAAACCCGACTGGCTGGGGTGCCTCCAGGACCGGGCTTGGGACCCACTGGCTTATGCCATTGATTTTGCAGAATTTTACTACTACTACTTATCATTTCTATAGCGCTACTAGACGTACGCAGCGCTGTACACTCGAACATGAAGAGACAGTCCCTGCTCGACATAGCTTACAATCTAATTAGGACAGACAAACAGGACAAATAAGGGATAAGGACAAAGGGTAGCAAGATTCCAAAATCTGCAAGAGTAGCAAGATTCTGGAACCCAAAGAATAGCAAGATTCCGGAATCCCAAAGACTACTACTACTACTACTACTACTAATCATTTCTAAAGCGTTACTAGACGTACGCAGTGCTGTACACTTGAATGTGAAGAGACAGTCCCTGCTCGACATAGCTTACAATCTAATTAGGACAGACAAACAGGACAAATAAGGGATAAGGACAAAGGGTAGCAAGATTCCGCAATCCCAAAGAGTAGCAAGATTCTGGAATCTTAAAGACTACTACTACTACTACTTATCATTTCTACTACTACTACTACTACTACTACTTAGCATTTCTATAGCGCTACAAGGCATACGCAGTGCTGCACAAACATAGAAGAAAGACAGTCCCTGCTCAAAAGAGCTTACAATCTAATAGACAAAAAATAAATAAAGTAAGCAAATCAAATCAATTAATGTGAACGGGAAGGAAGAGAGGAGGGTAGGTGGAGGCGAGTGGTTACAAGTGGTTACGAGTCAAAAGCAATGTTAAAGAGGTGGGATTTCAGTCTAGATTTAAAGGTGGCCAAGGATGGGGCAAGACGTAGGGGCTCAGGAAGTTTATTTCTATAGCGCTACTAGGTGTACGCAGCGCTGTACACTTGAAAGTTACGCAGGAATGTACAGCTGCTAATTTGTTCAGATATTTTTTCTTACTAAAAATATGCGCATGCTGTGAAAATTCCAGACTCCGCCCAAGAATGCCTTTTCGTTCCAGCGGGTTTAAAGTAGGCGTGAAGCAGCTCAGGGTGGGTAGTTGTGCCTGCGCCTAGGATGGGCAGTTTCGGAATAATCCATTTCCATGGGGAAAAGCACTGTTGCGCCCGCAGAAATGGCTTTGAAAATTGCCCTCTGTACTGCTTTATAAGTTCTGGTGCCTCGTTAGGATAGGGAGGGGCGAGAAGACATCGTTATGGCACTAAAGACAGGAGAAGACAGAATGAAATAATGAATTGATATTTATAGCAATGGTTTCAGTATCTACACACTGCGGCAGCCATCATTCCAGTCTGGAAATTTCAGCCATAGCTGGGTCCTGCTGCATGGAGATAGGGTGTGTATTACAACGCAAGCGGCCTTTACGGAGACATCAGTCTAAAGTTTAAAGATGAGGTAATCGTCATGGAATACACTCAAATCCACAACAAAAAAATGCTCCTGCTTCCCCCACGCTGTCCTGGAAATGCATTTCTTCCAAATGAACCAAGCAACAATGATGTCTTCACACACACACACACTGTGACTTTCCATTGAGCGAAGAACGGAGGGGCTGAAATGGCTCTTTTCCATAGCAGTGCTATCCTCCCACCCCCTGCTGCAACCCACAGAGTAAACATTCTTCAGCAGGCCCTGAGAACAGGCTTTTCTGAGGAAATCCAAACTGCTAAGGATTGAAAATATTTTACTGGTTTGTCGGCTGTCTCTCTTGCTTCACAGGGCTAGTGGGACTCGCTTGTTTCTCAAATCGCGGCCTCGGGTGTTTCAACAATGGTGCTCGCAAATGGCTGACGTTATACGTGTCGGTGGAATGCATGAATTGCTTGGAACACATGTGCTGTATGCTTCACCTTGCTCATTAATGCTATAGAATTTACTCATTACATCTGATGCAAACTGTTTAATGAGTACTTTTCAGAACACTTCCAATTGTGGCCATTTAGCTACACTAACCCTGGAAGCACCACTGAAGGCCTTGATTTACATAATAATGTGGTAACATAGTAGATGACGGCAGAGAAAGACCTGTAAGGTCCATCCAGTCTGCACAACAAGATAAACTCATATGTGCTACTTTATGTGTATACCTGACCTTGATTTGTATCTGCCATTTTCAGGGCACAGACCGTAGAAGTCTGCCCAGCACTAGTCCCGCCTCCCCACCACTAGCCCTGCCTCCCACCACCGGCTCTGCCACCTAATCTTGGCTCAGCTTCTGAGGATCCATTCCTTCCGAACAGGATTCCTTCATGTTTATCCCACGCATTTTTGAATTCCGTTTTCATCTCCACCACCTCCCGCGGGAGGGCATTCCAAGTATCCACCACTCTCTCTGTGAAAAAATACTTCGTAACATTTTTCTTGAGTCTGCCACTAACCACTAGGCTACTAGAGGAGTAGCCTAGTGGTTAGTGCAGTTGACTTTGATCCTGGGGAATTGGGTTCAATTCCTACTGCAGCTCCTTGTGACTGTGGGCAAGTCACTTAACACTCCATTGCCCCAGGTACAAAAATAAGTACCTGTATATATGTAAACCGCTTTCAATGTAGTTGCAAAATACCACAGAAAGGCGGTATATCAAGTCCCATTTCCCTTTCCCCCTTTCCCTTATGACATCACAATATCAGAAGTGAGCCAAGTATTGGGCAATCAAGCCATTGTGACATTACTGATGAGGTTGGCTCAGGCATTGGTGGAATGAGGCATTATGACATCACAGTATCAGCTCCAGTGGAGGAGTAGCCTAGTGGTTAGTGCAGTGGACTTTGATCCTGGGGAATTGGGTTCGGTTCCTACTGCAGCTCCTTGTGACTGTGGGCAAGTCACTTAACACTCCATTGCCCCAGGTACAAAAATAAGTACCTGTATATATGTAAACCGCTTTGAATGTAGTTGCAAAATACCACAGAAAGGCAGTATATCAAGTCCCATTTCCATTTCCCTTTTCTTTCAATCTCATTTCACGTCCTCTCGTTCTACCGCCTTCCCATCTCCGGAAAAGGTTCGTTTGCGGATTAATACCTTTCAAATATTTGAATGTCTGTATCATATCACCCCTGTTTCTCCTTTCCTCCAGGGTATACATGTTCAGCAAGTCTCTCGTACGGTTTGCAACGCAAATCCCATACCATTTTTGTAGCTTTTCTTTGCACCGCTTCAATTTATTTTACATCCTTAGCAAGACACGGCCTCCAAAACTGAACAGAGGTTATTTAAACACAATTTATTTAAAACATTTCCAGTCCGCCTTTCAGCTATCTAAGGAGAGTACAAGGAAACATGCATAATAAATACTTAGACTCATACATAATAAATAACATAAAAAAATTACTGCAAACCAGCAATTATCAACAAATAATTAAAAACATAACGGAAAAGACAAAAGTCTTCTAGATCCTTGAAGAAAGGAAAGGGGATAGCCGAGATTGGGTGGCTTAGCTGAGATTGGGTGGCAGAGCCGGTGGGGGGGGGGGGGGGGGGGGGGGGGAGAGGGAGGCGGGGTTGGTGGTTGGGAGGCGGGGCTAGTGCTGGGCAAGTCTTCTACGGTCTGTGCCCTGAAAATGGCAGATACAAATCAAAGTAAGGTATACACAAAATGTAGCACATATGAGTTTATCTTGTTGGGCAGACTGAATGGACCGTGCAAGTCTTTTTCTGCTATCATCTACTATGTTACTATGTTCTGTGGTTACAATCAAAGTGGTCTACATATTATATACAGGTACTTATTTTGCAGCTGGGGCAATAGAGGGTTAAGGGGTCTTTTTACTAAGCCACAGTAAAAAGTGGCCTGCGGAAGTGTAGGCGCGTGTATTGGGTGCGCACCGGGCCAGTTTTTACCGCGTCTGCAAGAAAGGGCTTTTTAAAAATGGGACGGGAAAAGGACGTGCGGTAAAACTGAAACCAGCACGCGCCCAAAACTGGCCTGAGCCCTTAACGCCACCCATTGATCTAGCGGTAAGGGCTTACACGCTGCACGCACGGTGACGGTTTACTGTGCGCCGACTGCTGATTACTGCTGGGAAACAACGTGTGTAGGAGGAAATAAATAAGTAAATCATACAGGCTTTATAGGCGCCCGACAAATCTGAAATTACTGCCGGGGGATCGTGGTAACCTGGCGGTAGTCTCGTTTTGGTGCAAGTAGCACCTAACGCACTTTTGTAAAAGGTCCCCTAAGTCACAGGCAGCTGCAGTGGGAATAGTTATCCCAGCTCTCAGGCCACCGCATTACCCATTAGGCAATGTGGAAGGAGGAGAGGGCTGTACCAATGGTGTAGCTACGTGGGGCCACGGTGGCCTGGACCCCCTTAGATTTGGCCCTGGACCCCCCTGCCGACGACCCTCTTGACCCCCCCTCCCGCCGCCAACCCTCCCCTGCCGCTGCCGTCACCGTGGTCTACCTTTGCTTGCAGGGGACCCCAACCCCCACCAGCCGAAGTCCTCTTCTTCCGGCGCAAGGGTTTGTTCTGTTTCTGAGTCTGACGTCCTGCACGTACAATGTGCAGGACGTCAGACTCAGAAATAGAATGAAGTCTTGCGCCGGCAGAAGAGAACCTTGGCTGGCGGGGATTGGGGTCCCCCGCCAGCAAAGGTAGGTGACGGCGGTGGGGGGAGGGGGGTCGAGAGGGTCGGCGGCGGAGGGGAGGGGTCAAAGTTGGTGGCGGCGGCGGCGGGGTGGGTCGGCATTGACAGGGGGGGGTCAGCGGCGCCATGGGGGGCTCTGGACCCCCTCCCACCGAAGTCTGGCTACGCCCCTGGGCTGTACACGTGTTATTTAATTTTTTTATGTAAGTCATGCCTTTTCAGCGGTAGTTCAAGACAAGATTCATGCCAGTACAGGTGGGTTGCCAGGGGAGCGGCCGCTCCCTCAAACAGACTTCCGACGGCACCAGCGCCTATTTTTCACACGATCTGTCGCGTTTAAAATACGTGCCAGCGCTGTCGGAAGTCTGCTCTCCACTCCCCCCATGCCCTCAACCTGGCCTACTCCTCTGGGTATTACCCTGGCCTTGGAGGACTCAAATTTTATAGCTGAAATAATGACGAACGAAGTGACTTACCAAAGGTTGCAAGGAACAGCGATGGGTTTTGAACTCAGTCTTCTCTGATTCTCAGCGCAGCACACTAACCACAACCATGGAATAGACTCCCAAAAGATGTAAAAACAATCCATAACCATCTAAACTTCAGAAAATCACTAAAAAACAACCTCTTCAAAAAGGCTTACCTCACCAATCCAACATAAATTCCAACACCCAGCAACACAACACAACCAATGATCGCACTGGACAATATACAATCTTCATTCCCTTTGACCTTCAAGGTGCCTGACACACACCTACCTCTTTCGACCACAATACAACCTTGTATTTGTTATCAACCGACTGGCGAACGCCTTTACGGCATTATGTAAGCCACATTGAGCCTGCAAATAGCTGGGAAAATGTGGGGTACAAATGTAACAAATAAATAAAATAAAATAAACCACTATGCTTATTCTTCCACTGATTGGTGCAAAGGATGAAACAACAGGGGAGGGTTGGGAGAGGGGGTTAGGGGAAGGAAGGGAGAGTGTATAGGAATGGAGGTCTGTGTGTGTGTGTGACCGCTTGCCATTATGGAAACTACCACCGGGCTCGGTAGTTCCCACCCCCAGCGTGTTCCATTTCTGGCGCTACAAATGAGTAGCGGAGATACTTCCCTCCGAAATGGCCGCACGGTAAGTGGTTCTTCGACCGCACGTCCGTTTCTTTTCGGGAAAAAAAGACGGCCTTTTACTCGCTGTGGTAAAAGGGGGCATCAGAGCGTATCAAAAACACGTGCGACGATAACACATAGTAAAAGGACCCCTCGCAGAACTTTCCGGAATAAGTTATTTTATGATTTTCCCATTCTGGGCCTTGCCCATCAGAAACTGTGGCTGCATAAATTTCTCTTTGTCGGCTCAGCGAGTTAATTACCGCCTGCAGGATTGCTTTATTTTGTGCGTGGAGAAGTTTGGCAATCCATTTGATTAGTGGCTGTCTGATGGAAACAAACAAGCTCGGTCTCGAACCTGGATCAAGTGTGAACATATGTTGGTTTCGGAGTCTTGTTACAAGGCCCGTGCTTCCTGCGATTTAAGAGAAGCCTGCACCATGCCAAAAGTGCAAGTCTTTGTCAACTCATAAACATAAATCTATTTCGGTAAACAACTGCAAATTACACTGCAGAGAGGGGAGGGGTGAGCGTAGGATTTTTTTTCCAAACCTCATTTACCCTTTCTTGTGGAAAGTTCACTGCTCAAGTAGTCAAATGCTACAGTTTGGCAGGGAATAATGAGGGGCCAGAAGCCCTGAGTACTGGCTTTCATTGTTCACTGGCCTTAGTTGGAGTGGAACAGGTGAAGGCCTCACCCAGGCTGACGTTCTGATCAAGGAGGTTTAATACGACAGGAGACGGCATGATGTCAAAAAGTAGAAGCCGTCTCCCCCGCGCAGACACCAAATCACATGCTATATAATAAAACTCAACCTCAAGGTTCTGAGGACACTGACGTCACTGTCAGGACCTCCGGGCACTTCCTTCCGGTTCGAAGGGTTCGTGGTGGTGAAGCCACCGAAATCACTGTGTTGGGGCCTCGCCCTCGCGTCAAACGTCATGACGTCGAGGGCGGAGCAATGGCGTCAGTGGCTTCACAACCAACGACTCAGCAGATTGAAGGTGGCGTGCCGAGGTCCACAACAATGGCGGTCAGTGCCTTCACTACGCCGAAGGGGTGAGTAGGGAGGGGGGGTTTGGGAGGAAAACCGTGCTAGCGCCCGTTTCATTTGCGCCAGAAACGGGCATGTTTTACTAGTAAGCACATAAACACATAAGCACCGCCATACTGGGAAAAGACCAAGGGTCCATCAAGCCCAGCATCCTGTCTCCGACAGCAGCCAATCCAGGCTTCAAGAATCCGGCAACCCCCCCCCCCCCCCCCCCCCAAAAAAAAAAAAAAAAAAAATTTTAAATAATGTTCAAAGAACTTTTTCTTCAGGAATCTGTCCAAACCCCCCTTAAACTCCGTAAGGTCAGCCGCTGCCACCACATTCTCCGGCAACGAGTTCCAGAGTCCAACTACACGCTGAGTAAAGAAAAACTTTCACCTATTTGTTTTAAATCTACCATATTCTAGCTTCATCTTGTGTCCCCTGGTTTTGTTGTTGTTTGAAAGTGTAACAAATGCTTCACATCTGTCCGCTCTACTCCGGTCATTATCTTGTAGACTTCTATCATATCACCCCTCAGTCGCCTCTTCTCCAAGCTGAAGAGCCCTAACCGTCTTAGCTTTTCCTCCCCCCAACTCCTAATAGAAAAAAGCAGAACCAAGCAGGTTTAATAAAACAATATAAACCTCACAAGTTTGTTATTGTTTTCAATAGCGTCTGCAAATGTTTTGGGTCACTCAATATGGCAGCAAGCTTCGCCTACTGGCTTCAGCCCATATAACAGGCCAAATAGGCTCATGTCATCTCCTGTCTTATTAAACCTCCTTGGTTCTGATGAGTGTGTCATATATGGTTATGAAAGACTCCAATTTAGATGCCTGCAGTTTCTGTTATTTCTTTTCAGACCAGGGTTTCGGGATTCCCACAAGGCCACATCCTGTGGAAAACCAGTTTAGAGGATCACAGGGCTCAGGCCTACTGGATTCCCCTAGATGGCTATGTGGGAATAAGGCTCTTTCAGATTAAACATAAGTGACATTAGGGAAAGGGAACTGGGACTTGATATACCACCTTTCTGAGGTTTTTGCAACTACATTCAAAGCGGTTTACGCATATTCAGGTACTTATTTTGTACCTGGGGCAATGGAGGGTTAAGTGACTTGCCCAGAGTCAAAAGGAGCTGCAGTGAGAATCGCAGGATCAAAGTCCACTGCACTAACCACTAGGCTACTCCTCCACTCATTCCACCAATAAGAGCCAGCCTCATCAGTGATGTCACAATGGCTTGATTGCCTGATACTTGGCTCACTTCTGATATTGTGATGTCATAAGGGAAAGGGAATTGGGACTTGATATACTGCCTTTCTGAGGTTTTTGCAACTACATTCAAAGCGGTTTACATATATTCAGGTACTTATTTTGTATCGGGGGCAATGGAGGGTTAAGTGACTTGCCCAGAGTCAGTTCCCAAGGATCAAAGTCTCCACTAGCAACATTCCATGTAGAAGCCTGCCCTTGCAGATCAGCAATGCGGCCGCGCAGGCTTCTGTTTCTGTGAGTCTGACGTCCTGCCACAGAAACAGAAGCTTGCGCGGCCACGTTGCTGATCTGCAAGGGCAGGCTTCTACATGGAATGTTGCTAGTGGAATAGCAACATTAACATTCCATGTAGAATCTCAAATAGGGAAAGGGAAATGGGACTTTCTGAGATTTTTGCAACTACATTCAAAGTGGTTTACATATTATTCAGGTACTTATTTTGTACCAGGGGCAATGGAGGGTTAAGTGACTTGCCCAGAGTCACAAGGAGCTGCAGTGGGAATTGAACTCAGTTCCCCAGGATCAAAGTCCACTGCACTAACCACTAGGCTACTCCTCCACTAATTGGATTGTTAATGTCTGGGAATTACGGTTAGCAACAAGGAGGTCACTATTCATGTGCACCACATCTGGTTTAAAGTTTATTAGACAAAATATCTGGTTAATTTTTGCCGGATATTTAAAGAGCTAACCAGTTAAGTTTTTTGTTGTTGTTATATTTGTACCCTGCGCTTTCCCACTCATGGCAGGCTCAATGCGGCTTACATGGGGGCAACGGAGGGTTAAGTGACTTGCCCAGAGTCACAAGGAGCTGCCTGTGCCTGAAGTGGGAATCAAACTCGAGTTCCTCAGGACCAAAGTCCACCACCCTAACCACTAGGCCACTCCTCCACTGTTGCTACTATTTGAGATTCTACATGGAATGTTGCTATTCCACTAGCAACATTCCATGTAGAAGTCGGCCCTTGACCAATGTGGCCGCGCAGGCTTCTGCGAGTCTGATGTCACTCACAGAAACAGAAGCCTGCGCAGCCTTCTACATGGAATGTTGCTAGTGGAATAGTAGCAACATTCCATGTAGAATCTCCAATAGTAGCAACATTCCATGTAGAATCTCCAATAGTATCTATTTTATTTTTGTTACAATTGTACCCTGCGCTTTCCCACTCATGGCAGGCTCAATGTGGCTTACATGGGGCAATGGAGGGTTAAGTGACTTGCCCAGAGTCACAAGGATCTGCCTGTGCCTGAAGTGGGAATTGAACTCAGTTCCTCAGGACCAAAG
Source organism: Microcaecilia unicolor (assembly GCF_901765095.1). Classification (NCBI taxonomy): domain Eukaryota; kingdom Metazoa; phylum Chordata; class Amphibia; order Gymnophiona; family Siphonopidae; genus Microcaecilia; species Microcaecilia unicolor. The sequence continues at coordinate 16,430,296 of NC_044033.1, forward strand.
TCCACCACCCTAACCACTAGGCCACTCCTCCACTCCATCACTGAATAAACTTGGATTGAGGTGACTGGTTAATTTATTTGTATACCTGATATTTCTGCACCCTAATTTAGCTGGTTATTATTAAACAGATCACACTGCACCCCAGTACACCTTATAAGTACATAAGCTTCACCATTCTGGGACAGATCGAAGGTCCATGCAGCCTGGTATCCTGTTTCCAGCAGAATCGCAAAAGAGTAAAACAAATTTTATGTTGTTTATCTCAGGAATAAGCATTGGATTTTCCCAAATCCACCTTAATAATGACTTACGGACTTTTCTTTTAGGAACTTGTCCAAACTTTTTAAAGAACCCTTCATCGCTAGCTGCTGTTACCACATTCTCTGGCATTGAATTCCAGCACTTAATTACATGTTGAGTGTAGAAATATTTTTTCCAATTTGTTTTAAATGTACTACTTTAACGTCATTGCCTGCTCCCTAGTCCTAGTGTTTTGGAAAGTGTAAACAAGCGATTCATGTCTACCCATTTCACTCCATGCGGTATTTTATAGACCTCTAACATATCTCCCCTCAGCCGCCTTTTCTCCAAGCTGAAGAGCCCTAGCTGCTTTAGCCTTTCCTCATAGGGAAGTCGTCCCTCCCCCTTTATCGTTTTCGTCACCCTTCTCTGTACCTTTTCTAATTCCACTATATCTTTTTTGAGATGCGATGACTAGAATTGCACACAATATTTGAGATGCGGTCACACCATGGAGCGATACAAAGGCATTATTTATTTATTTATTGCACTTGTATCCCACATTTTCCCACCTATTTGCAGGCTCAATGTGGCTTACAAAGATCTGTTATGGCATTGCCACAACAGGGAAGAAATACAATTGGTGATTACAAAGAGAGGAGTGGAGGAGTGGCCTAGTGGTTAGGGTGGTGGACTTTGGTCCTGGCAAACTGAGGACCTGAGTTCAATTCCCACTTCAAGCACAGGCAGCTCCTTGTGACTCTGGGCAAGTCACTTAACCCTCCATTACCCCATGTAAGCCACATTGAGCCTGCCATGAGTGGGAAAGCGCAGGGTACAAATGTAACAAAAATAAAATAGATACTATTGGAGATTCTACATGGAATGTTGCTACTATTGGAGATTCTACATGGAATGTTGCTATTCCACTAGCAACATTCCATCTAGAAGGCTGCGCAGGCTTCTGTTTCTGTGAGTCTGACGTCCTGCACGTACAGAAGCAGAAGCCTGCGTGGCCACACTGGTGATCTGCAAGGGCTGACTTCTACATGGAATGTAGAATCTCAAATAGTAGCAACAGTGGAGGAGTGACCTAGTGGTTAGGGTGGTGGACTTTGGTCCTGAGGAACTGAGTTTGATTTCCACTTCAGGCACAGGCAGCTCCTTGTGACTCTGGGCAAGTCACTTAACCCTCCATTGCACCAGGTACAAATAAGTACCTGTACTGTATATGTGAGCCGCATTGAGCCTGCCATGAGTGGGAAAGTGTGGGGTACAAATGTATCAAAAATAAAAATAAATAGCAAAGAACAAGAGGATCTGATTTTGCAGCTGTACAATGAGAGATTCTGAATAACGGAGTGTGAGGTTTGTTTTCCATTCTCTTCCTAATAATACCTATTTGCTTTCTTAGCCGCTGCTGCACACTGAGCAGAGGGTTTCAATGTATCATCAATGATGACACCTAGATCCTTTTCCTGGGCGGTGACTCCTAACATGGAACCTTGTTTGCATCACGTAGCTATAGTTTGGGTTCCTCTTTCTTATATACATCACTCTGCACTTGCTCACTTTAGAGCACTGGTGTTGAAATCCAGAGGTGACTGGTTCAAATCCCACTGCTGCTCCTTGTGATCTTGGGCAAGACACTTAACCCTCCATTTCCTGAGGTACAAACTTAGATTGTGAGTCCTCCTGGGACAGAGAAATATCCAGAGTCCCTGAATGTAACTCACCTTGAGCTACTACTGAAAAAGGTGTGAGCAAAATTTAAATAAATAAATAATGTCTATGGATCACAGGGTATGACAGACCTGCATAAAATTGAACTTTTTTTTATATTGTAGCACATTGGGTGGTTGATTTGCAAAATTTTAGATTAATACAGAAGTTTGCAGCCTACAACCACCATCAAGTCTAAGAATTGTATCACCTCATCTGTATGAGGCCTTCTAAAGGGAATAGGGAGCATGCATATTGCAAATAGCGTGTGATTGCCAGACTTTCTATAACATCCTTATCTCAGGATTTCAGAGAATGGCAGAATAAAGGATAGCGTATTGTTCAGTCAAGTGAACTGAGGCAGAGAGAGGTACTGTGACTTGTCCAGTGTTATAGAGGAAAGCAGAATTTTGACTCATAAATCCTGGGACCTGGCTCCTGGCTCCTGATTCATTTCTCCAGCCATTAATTGTAAGGTGCCTGATAACAGCCCTTTATGGTGCCCAAAAGAAAATGTGCTCTAGATGGCCAAAAATGAAATATAACAACCGTCCCGTCCCCCCCCCCCCCCATTACCTTGCCGAAGGTGGAACATTTACCCTTCATTTCATTGGCTGTATAGGACACCTCTTTATTGACTTGTGCTGTAATTACCGGGACCAAGGTAAATTTTGTTTTATTTATTTAAAAAATTCTATGTCACCAATATTAAGTGGCACACAATAAAATCATACATAACAAAATCATCTTACATCAATCAAAGAACAGAAAGATCATCCCCACGCTTTTACAAAGAGGTGTGGCTTCAACAATTTACGAAACGTAACATAAAACAAATTATAAGACAAAACGCTGCTCAGTTAAGCTGTTCAAAATTTTAAAATAATCTGATATTTCTGTCTGCGAAAAGGTTTAATTGGATGCACTGTCTTTCAGCATGATGTTAATAAGTCTGCCTTAAACCACTTCTACCAGCGTGAGTGAAGGCAGGCCTGGAGCCTCGATAAACACAGCCTCACACAAGTTTAAATGTGAAATAAAACAATTTATTTACGTGCGGGAAAACGGGAGACTTGTTCAACACAAAAATCAGTCCTTGTGTTCATAAAATTCTTTGCCGTGGCCTGCTCCTGTCTCTCAAAAGGCAGCACAAGCAGCTTGTCTCTGGCCTGGAGTTAAAGTTCTGTCTTTCAAAATTCAGCACAGTTGGGCCAGGCTGGGCCTTGAGTTCCAAATATACAGTTTCAGCAGGGTTCCAAGATAAACTTGGCCTACCTGATTGGAGCTTCTGTAGCTTACACATACATGGTGGAGGCATATGCTGGAGGGCTTTTCATCTCTCCTCTGGGCCTAGGGTTACCATATGTCCAGATTTACCTGGACATGTCCTCTTTTTGAGGTCATGTCCGGGTAGGGTTACCATTTTTTGTCCTCATAAAAAGAGGACACGCCCCCCCCCTTTCACGTTCCCCTGCCCCGCCCCTTTCATGCCCCTGCCCCTCCCCTTTCAAGCCCCTTTCACACCCTCACCCCGCCCCTGGCACATTCCCCTCCCCGGTCCCCCCCTCCTCCCCCCCCCCCGTCATCTCCACTCCCCCCGTCACCTCCCCTCCCCCCGTCACCTCCCCTCCCCTTACTCTACTATCCCTGGTGGTCTAGAGGTACCTCTTCGGGGCAGGAAAGAGCCCCTTCTTTCTTGCCCGGAGCGCTGCTGCCAGCTGCCCTGCATCCTGTGAGTCCGGCTCTCGGCGTTTCAAAATGGCCGCCGAGAGTTGAAGTCTCGCGAGGCTGCTTCAACTCTCGGCGGCCATTTTGAAACGCCGGGAGCCGGACTCACAGTATGCAGGGCAGCTAGCAGCAGCGCTCCGGGCAGGAAAGAGGGGGCTCTTGCCTGTCCCGAAGACGAAGCGGTACCTGTAGACCACCAGGGATAGTAGAGTAGAGTAGGGGAGAGGAGTCCCGCGCCCGCCAGCCTGCCTGTTTGTCCAGAAATCCGGACAAACGGGCAGATTGCTAGCCTCCCCTCCCCTTACTTACTAGTGCCCTGATGGTCTAGTGACCTCTTCCGCCTTCGGGGCAGGAAACAGCCTCCTCTTTCCTGCTTGGAGCGCTGCCCTGCATGCATCCTTCCCGTTGGTGATCCTCGGTGCCGAGTCAAAATGGCCGTGAAGTCTCGCAAGGCCACTTCAACTCTTGGCGGCCATTTTGAATCGGCGCCGAGGATCACCAATAGGAAGGGTGCATGCAGGGCAGCGCTCCTGGCAGGAAAGAGTGGGCTCTTTCCTGCCCCGAACAGGTCACTAGACCACCAGGGCAGTAGTAAGGTAAGGGGAGGGGGGTGACGGGGAGGGGAGCGACGGGGTATGTGACACGGGGGAGGGGAAAACGTGATAGGGGCGGAGTGAGGGTGAGACAGGGGGTGGAGCGAGGGTGTGAAAGGGGGCATGGCATGTGTCCTCCTTTTTGGGGGACAAAAAATGGTAACCCTATCTGGGCCTCCCTGACCAAGCTATGCTGAGGATTTTTATCCTGTCTTGACCACGCCCTCCCTCCTCAGCTCCTGCGCAGTCATATCTCTCCTGCTCTGTAGCTTGACTTTTAATGCGAATCTGTGCCCTTGAGGGAGTGCTGTCAAGGGAGAGCAGTAATATCCTATAGACGCCCTCACAGGCTCATACTACCCAAGGGTTGCAACACAGCTTCCCTGATGAGCATCAATGATCACGAGTTACTGAAGAGATTGCACTTGAGGGGATTAAACTAAGAGAGCTCACCAGCGTCACGTAGGTCCAATGAATCCATGCATCTATCCAGAAACAGCAGCAGAACTGTGTGACCGAAGGAGTTTTTGTAAAGCTTTTTAAACCCTGAACTGATCCTCTTTATTTAAATTGGAGACTAGGCTCTTCAGAACACGTTTAGTTTGAAAGCTCTCTCCAAAGGATCGGATTGCATAGCAGCATCCTGCTTATATTACCCTTCAGTTCTGTGATTCAGGCATGTTCTGGAAGTGGAAGAAACCGGGGATGATGTTTTATTGGCTCTGGTTCAAGGCGGCCTAATATGAACAGTCTCAGATTTGTAAAACACTAATTACCGTCCTGATCTGATGGATTTCTGTACGTCTGCGGGAGAACACACATGGTTAGAATTTAGGCTGAATGAAGGCATTTTCTGTTGGTTTCAACCTCTTTCTTGACACCCACTGGCTGCCAGCATGCATGCGTTGAGTGGATTCTGCCGCTCAATGTCCCGTGAAGCCACTGGGCACATTGTGCAGCTTGGAGTGCTTGCAAGAAGGTGGTGAATGCTTGTTGCCACAACATAATCATTCTTACAATATAGGAACACTCCTCCTAATGCCAAAATAAATCTGTCTTTATTTGCATTTATTTTTCTTGGTGTGATATAAGACGTTCCGTACAAACCGGTACCCATACTAAGACCAGATTCTGTCAAACACTTTTTGTGTTGTCATGAGTTGTGAGAGTAAAAGTTGAACAGGTTGTCACCAACCCTCTGAGATGGAATGAAGCCTTTAGAGAGGGGTATAGCCAGCAGACGAAAAGAGGTGTTGATGCCCCTCTACAAGTCATCGGTGAGGCCCCACTTGGAGTATTGTGTTCAGTTTTGGAGGCCTTATCTTGCTAAAGATGTAAAAAGACTGGAAGGGGTGCAAAGAAAAGCTACAAAAATGGTATGGGATTTGCGTTGCAAACCATACATGACCTGAACATGTATACCTTGGAGGAAAGGAGAAACAGGGGTGATATGATATAGACGTTCAAATATTTGAAAGGTATTAATCCGTAATCGAACCTTTTCCGGAGATGGGAAGGCGGTAGAACTAGAGGACATGAAATGAGATTGAAGGGGGGCAGACTCAAGAAAAATGTCAGGAAGTATTTCTTCACGGAGAGAGTGGTGGATACTTGGAATGCTCTTCCGCGGGAGGTGGTGGAGATGAAAATGGTAACAGAATTTAAATGTGCATGGGATAAACACAAAGGAATCCTGTTTAGAAGGAATGAATCTATGGAATCTTAGCGGATTAGGTGGCGATGCCGGTAATTGGGAAACAAAACCAGTGCTGGGCAGACTTCTACGGTCTGTGCCCTGAAAATGGCAAGGACAAATCAAACTGAGGTATACATATAAAGTATCACATACCATGTAAAATGAGTTTATCTTGTTGGGCAGACTGGATGGAAAACAGCAAAAGTAGAGGCTGACAAATGCGCAAACCAATAGGGAGATAATATCAAAAACCAGTTTATTCAGAATATTCATATCAATATCAAGGACCCGACACGGTCCGTGTTTCGGCGCCAAAGCGCCTGCCTCAGGGGTCACAATCAACTTTCTCTGAGAAGAAGCTGATAGGCTTGAATTCCTTTATGTATGCAAGTTAATCCACAGAGAGAACAAAAGAACAGCCAACCGATCAGCAAGCACTATTAGCTTCTTCTCAGAGAAAGTTGATTGTGACCCCTGAGGCAGGCGCTTTGGCGCCGAAACACGGACCGTGTCGGGTCCTTGATATTGATATGAATATTCTGAATAAACTGGTTTTTGATATTATCTCCCTATTGGTTTGCGCATTTGTCAGCCTCTACTTTTGCTGTTTTGCTTTGACTTTCCGTGGAGGCTTCTCCTGTCTTCTTGGATTGGCAGACTGGATGGACCATACATTTCTTTATTTGCCATCATTTACTATATTCCCATTTTCTTATATAGCCCTTTGAGAGAGCCTATAGGTAATTATAGCTCCCCCTTAACAGTGCTACCTCACAGTCACGGAGCCACCTTAAAAGAAAGGCCACAGAGCAAGGAAGAGATGACTGAGCAGGAACAGAGCAGGGAGAGTGTTGTCAAAGCAGGATAAAACCCCTGAGCACAAATCAGTCAGGGAGGCCCAGAGGAGAGAGGAGAAGTCTTCCATCCTATGCCTTCACCACAGAAGTGTAAGCTGCAGAAGCTCTACTCAGGTAGGAACCTTACTGAAATTGTATCTTCGGAACTAAGGGCCAAGCCTTTCTCCAACTGTGCTGAATACTGGAAGACAATACTCAAACTCTGGGACTCTAGTCCAGAGACAAGCTGTTTGTGCTGCTTTTTGAAAGCCAGACTACTGTACAAGGTGGCCTTGTCAGAGCAGGCCACGGTAGAGAACTCTCCGCTCATATATTCTCCTAACCTGTGAAGGGAACAGGTCACCCCCTTCCTTGCACGTAAGTAAATGGTGGAGCTTCTCTTGGTGGTGAATCAGCGGGAGCACTTCCAACTGTGGAGAAGAAGATTTCTTCAGCCCCCGTGGTAGTGACGCTTGATACCCTTTGGCAGGCTAAATTCTCCTGTTTTGAAGTCAACCCAGGAAAAGATGAATCTTGCTGCTAAGGCAGAGCAAATTTCTCAAATGCTTGAAAATCTGAAACGGGACTCTACTGAGCAGGTACCAGGAATCCAAGTTGAGGTAAACGTTGTTAAAAACACTGTGTCAACTCTGGTTAAGAATAATCTTATAATACACCGAAAATTGGATCAGATAGAAAACATTAATAGATGATTAAATGTAATGATTTTGAATTTTCCCAAATCTGTTGAAGTCTTCCCTTTGGAACTGTTGAAGAAGTTTCTTCTTGAAAACGTAACATTTTCCTCTGAACAAATTCCGTCTTTCAATAAGGTTTATTTTTTACCTGTGAAAAAAAGCACTTTGGATGAGGCTCAGCTGCAGGGAAATCAAGCGCAAAGAAAGACGGTAATGAGTTAAGAGATCTTTCTGGAATTTTGAAGTATTCTCTTTCTGACGTGGCTAATAGAGCTACTCTGTTACTTTCATTTGTATTCGAGCAAGTTCTGAATGCTGTGCTGAGACTCTACTTTAAAAGTTTCTCAGAAATTATTTTGTGGTCAGAAATTGTGGATCTGTCCTGATGTAACTAAAACTATCCTGGGTGTGACATTTCTGCTGGCATAGCCGTGTAAATGTATTGGTTACAAGTACCTGGCAAGATCCCAAAACAGTACAATATATTTTATGCCGCTTATGCTAGAAATAAGCAGTGGATTTTCCCCAAATCCATCTTAATAGTGACTTTTGGACTTTTCTTTTAGGAAGTTATCCAACCCTTTTTTAAACCCCGCTAAGCTAACTGCTTTTACCACATTGACAACGAATTCCAGAGTTTAAGTACACATTGAGTGAAGAAATATTTTCTCCGCTTTGTTTTAAATTTGCTACTTTGTTGCTTCATTGCGTGTCCCCCCGTCCTAGTATTTTTGGATATGACCACTGACTCAGAACTTAACCAGGCAGCAGCCGATATTCCGACTGGCACCCAGTTAACTCGCTGTCACTGTTCCCTCTATGCTGAGCTGTACTCCTCCACCTAGAGTCCCGCCAGTGGGGGATGCTGTTTCAGTATCAGATTTCCAATAGTGAGAGACAGGCAAACTCTACAGGACTCCATGGAACCTGCCTTTCACTAGTGACTGAAAACACAATATTGAAGCAGCACCCCCTACTGGTAGCAGTGCAGTTGGAGGATTCCTGCACACCTTAGAGGAAACAGAGCTCACTGTATAAAGTCAGGATAATTGTTTTGCTGTCCTAACTTTATGCAGTTATTTAGCAGGTTAACGGACTGAAAATCGCTGCTACCCAGCTAAGTTTCAGCTCCGCCCCTAACTCCGTTTCCGGTCTGCCCACAAACTGGCCAGTTTCTACAGAGGTAGTTAGAAGTTATGGTTATGCTTTATTTGAATTTCCTATACCGTCTTGACTAGCTGGCAGCTCTTGGTGGTTTACAATGAAAACAATACATGATTCGAGAAAAAGAAAGGAACTACATTAATTTATAGGATAGTGGATAGAATGGAGAAAATCGAGATGCAAGGGGCCAGCAAGCAAACTTTATTAGCTAGTCTCCATATCCTTTTCCCCATAGTTTTAAAACTTGAAGTTTCTGCCACAGCACTAACAGATAGTCTCTAGAAGGCATAGAAGGGCCCAGTTGTTCTCATCCCCACCCACCCCTAGCTCAACTCTTCATTTATAGTCAATTATTCTAATTAAGACAACAAGAGGGGAATTTTCATAAGTACATAAGCACCGCCATGCAGGGAAAAGACCAAAGGTCCATCAAGCTCAGCACTCTGTCTCCGACAGCGGCCAATCCAGGCCCGAAGAACCTGGCAAAACCCCCAAATTTAATAATGATCAATGGACTTTTCCTTCAGGAATCTGTCCAGACCCCCCTTAAACTCAGCAAGGCCAGCCGCCGTCACTACCTTCTCCGGCAATGAGTTCCAGAGTCTAACTACGCGCTGAGTAAAGAAAAACTTTCTCCGATTTGTTTTAAACCTACCACATTCTAGTTTCATCTTGTGTCCCCTGGTTCTATTATTGTTAGAAAGTGTAAACAAACGCTTCACATCAGTCCGCTCTACCCCACTCATTATTTTGTAGACCTCTATCATATCACCCCTCAGCCGCCTTTTCTCTAGGCTAAAGAGTCCTAGCCGTCTTAACCTCTCCTCATAGGGTAGTTGTCCCATCCCTTTTATCATTGCTGTCGCCCTTCTCTATATCTTTTCTAATTCTGCTATATCATTTTTGAGATGCAGTGACCAGAAATTCACACAGTATTTGAGTTGTGATCACACCATGGCGCAATACAAAGACATTACAACATTCTCATTTTTGTTTTCCATTCCTTTCCTAATAATTCTTAACATTCTATTTGCTTTCTTAGCTGCCGCTGCACACTGAGCAGAGGGTTTCAACGTATCACCATTGACGACACCTAGATCCTTTTCCTGGGCACTGACTCTTCATGTGGAACCTTGCATCACGTAGCTAGAATTTAGGTTCCTCTTTCCCACATGCAGCACATCCCACTTGCTCAACATTAGATGTCATCTGCCACAGTGGTGTTCCTTGGTCGGCTTCCACCCGGGTCGGATCGCTGCTACGCACCCTCCCTCCCCCGGGTGCAGTGTCCCTCCCCCAGGGTGTAGCGTCGTCACCCCCTGGCGCATCACCTCCAAGCCCCCCCCCCCCCCACCTCGTGCATTCTTCTTACCTGCTGGGGTGCTGGGAGCAGGTCTGCTGCTATCAGCTCCTCTGGTTCCCTACTCCCTCTGCCCCGGAACAGGAAGTAACAGCAGAGGGAGCAGGGAACCGGCGGAGTCAACAGCTGCGCGGCTGCTCCCTGCACCCTTCCCTCAGTGTGAACCCGGTGCGGACCGCTCCTACCGCCCCATCCTCGGTACGCCACTGATCTGCCATTTGGTTGCCCAGTCTCCCAGTCTCGTATGGTCCACTCGCAATTTTTCACAATCCTCTTGTGATGTAACAACTTTGAATAACTTTGTGTCATTGACAAATTTAATTACCTCACTAGTTATTCCCAACTCTACATCATTTATAAATATGTTAAAAAGCAGCAGTCCCAGCACAGACCCCTAGGGACCCCCACTATCTACCCTTCTCCACTGAGAATACTGACCGTGTAACCCTATTCTATCTTTTAACCTGTTCTTAATCCCGGGGAACACTTCCCCTAAATGCAGTTACACACTGCATGGGACAGGGACCGATGATCATGGCTGTCTTCCCATACGCTCAACCCTTCTCCTTCATCAGAACTGCAGCTATCGGGGAGACCAGGCTGCAGTCACAGGGCGTTCAGGCTGTTAGAAGAATCCTGGCTGCCTGCCATTTGTGTTCTGTGGGTCAAAGCCTGGCAACTCCTGAGAGGTTGCAGGAAAAACAGTTATGTTAATTAATCAAATGTCAACAAAGCTCACATCAGCTACAGTGAGTCTGAAAACACTGGACTTGTGTCTGAATGGTTCTGAGAACTCGGGAATCGATTTTTCTCCTACCAGACCTCTGTCCTTACCTCTTCCCATCTGGCTCTCATCAAGGTGCTGTCATGCACCACCTTGTTTTTCCCTGTTCTTATCTAGTTCTCATCAGGGAGCCATCATGTATAGTGTTATTCAATTCTCACTCATGTCCTCTCTCTTTATACTTTTTCATCTGTTTCTCATCAGGAAACTATCTTGCACAGCTTCCTTAACCTCTATGTGCATCACTGTCACTACTCAGGGAAGGTGAGCCCCAACTGATGGCAGGCAAGTCACCTGAGGTAGGCCCAGGCTCGGCAGAAACTGGAGGTCACAAGGTAGGCAAGGCAGGCTAGAGACATGACAAAACAGGGCTGGCTGGAAACAAGGTGAGCAAGGCAGAAGCTGAAGGCTAGGCAGGCAAGGCAGGAGCTGAAGATGAGGACAGGCAAGGCTGGGCTGGAGATGGGGCAGGCAAGGCTGGACTGAAGGCAAGGCAGGCAAGGCTGGTCTGGAGATGAAAGCAAGGTACAACAATTCAAGGCTGGCTTGAAGCAAGACTAGGCAGACTCAAGGCAGAGACCCGTTACAAAGGCAGAGAGAGGGCTTAAATGGGCCTGGAGGGATGATGTCATCCAGACGCGCCCAGCCTGTTCACCTGCCACGGCACTTACAAAAAGCATGTTGGCGTGCGTGTGTCTAGGAGCACTGCTAGCTATCAGCATGGAGAGCCGGGAAGGAGCAATGCCCTGGAGCGGCAAGGTCCCCAGGTGAATCGCAGTGTGAGGCCCGGCCCGGGGTTGTGACAATCACAAGGTAACCAACTAGTGCTGAAAAATAATTTGTTTGCATCTGTTTAAGACACTAGTAATCACATATCTGGTGGTCAGTCTGGTCATTAGTTTCTATTGGCAAATGGTTGTGCAGCCACAAAATGTGTCTGCAGCTATAATAATAATTATTATTTATTGCATTTGTATCCTACATTTTCCCACCTATTTGCAGGCTCAATGTGGCTTACAATACATCATGAGTGGTGGAAATGCATTAGAAATTATACATTTAGTGTTACAGAAGGATCTTGGTCAACATGATAATGAAAAAACATGATAGTAATATAACAAGCAGATATTATAAGACAGTGCTGAATATATGTGGAGGAGTTATGTGTATTCACGTTGGTTTATCTTTGTGGTATGCTTTGTTAAAGAGATGGGTTTTCAGTAGTTTGCGGAAGTTCGTTAGTTCATGGATCGTTTTTAAGTTGCGCGGCAATGCGTTCCATAGCTGTGTGCTCAAGTAGGTAAAGTTTGACGCGTGCATTAGTTTGTATTTTAGGCCTTTGCAGTTAGGGAAGTGCAGATTAAGGAATGTGCGGGATGATCTTTTGGCATTCCTGGGTGATAAGTCTATCAGGTCTGACAAGTAGGCTGGGGCATCTCTATGAATGATTTTGTGAACTAGGGAGCATATTTTGAATGTGATGCGTTCTTTAAGTGGGAGCCAGTGTAGTTTTTTTTCGTAGGGGCTTGGCACTTTCATATTTTGTTTTGCCGAATCTGAGTCTGGCTGCAGTATTCTGGGCTGTCTGAAGTTTCTTGATTATTTGTTCTTTACAGCCGGCATAGAGTGCATTGCAGTAGTCTAGATGACTGAGCACCATTGATTGTACCAGGTTACGGAAAACCGTCCTTGGGAAGAAAGGTCTTATTCTTTTTAATTTCCACATTGAGTGGAACATCTTCTTGGTTGTGTTTTTCGCGTGGCTCTCGAGTGTTAGATGTCGATCGATGGTAACGCCAAGGATTTTTAGAGTGTCTGAAATTGGAAGGTTCAGGTTTGGTGTGTTAATGGCGGTGAATTTGTTCTTGTTATGTTGAGAGGTGAGTATGAAAGAATCTTACATAATATTGGACATTCAGTACCAAAGTGTGATATTGTAAGTTAATTACAAGAGAATGGAAACAAACATATATTGTTCACATGAATATCAGATAAGGCTGGGCAGATTGTTCCTGCTGTCCGATGCCCAGATCGATATGGGTTTCGGAACAGTGCCAGGAGGTGGGAGATGTGGCATAACAGAATACTGTACTGCCATGTTACCCCCCCCCCCCCCAACTCCTCACTAGCTCATATACTTGATTTTGAGAGGAAAGACTTATAAATCTTCAGTATTTGTACTCTAGAAAAAAGGCAGGAGAAGGAAGGGATGGTAGAGACATCTAAATACCTCTTTGACATAAATGCATTGGAGGTAAATCTCTTTCAGTTAAAAGGAAGCTTTGGACCGAAGAGCATCGGATGAAGGTGAAAGGGGATACGGTCAGATGTAATCGAAGGAAGTACTCTACAGAAAGGGTAGTGAATTTGTGGACACCCCCTGAGTTGAGGTGGTGGAGGCAAAGACTATATTCAAGAAAGCATGGGACAAGTACGGAGAATCTCTAAGGAAAAGGAAGGGATAGTAGAGATTAGCAGTTGGTGTGCAAGGGCAGATTGGATAGGCCATAAGGTCTTTATCTGTCGTTATTTTCAATGGTTCTAATATGTTAATTGACTTAAGGCCCAGAAGTGGTGGTGTACAGCAGTTTCTGCTGTCTCCTCTATGCCACCGCCTACCAATAAGGATGTGATAGTGGGACGAATGAGAGGGAGGATGGGAAGGCGGGCGAGAGAGGGAGAAATGAGATGGGAAAGGGGCAAGAGAGATAGAACAGAAGCTAGGAGAGAGACAGATGGGAGAGGGCCGGACAAAGATGGTGGGAATATAAGAGGGGCAAACTGTAAAGTGGGCACTGGAAAGGGAAAGAGACAGATGGAGATGGGGGCAGAGAGAGAAAGAAGCTCAAGAAAACCAAGGAGAAAAAGAGAAAGGCAGAACGATGGAGAGAGACAGGGCCGCCGAGAGGGGGGGGACAGGGGGGACAATATTCCCCGGGCCTACGGGGGGGGGGGGGGGGGCGGCGCCGCCGCCGCAGTCCGGCCCGCCCGCCCTCCGTCGCTCCCTGGTATTGAACTTAAGCGCCTCACCTTCGAAAGCGCAGCAAGCAGCGGCAGACCACTCCTTCCTTCCATGTCCCGCCCTCGCCTGACGTAACCCGCGAGGGCGGGACATGGAAGGAAGGAGTGGTCTGCTGCTGCTTCCTGCGCTTTCGAAGGTGAGGCGCTTAAGGTGTGTGCAGAGGGCCCGGGGGGTGGAGAGAGGGCCCAGTGGCGGGTGGAGGGGGGCCCGGGGGGCGGCCTTGTCCCAGGCCTGGCCTAGTCTCTCGGCGGCCCTGGAGAGAGAGAGGAGAGAGCAGCATCACAATGAAGCAGAATGTAAAATAAAGGATGAAGAAAAATTAAAACACAGTAAAAGTTGCAAAATATAAGAAATGTGCTGTAACAGACACATAGATCTTTTGGGGATGGTGCCAGCTCCCTCTCTGCTTTTGGATATGAGCTGGCGGTGGTTCCAGTGAACACTGCCTCAACTCAGAGAACAAGCTCTATTTTTGAATGGAATATTTACATTGTTCCGGCTGCTAAAAGTCAGCTCTCCTTATAATGGATTCACTTGGCTAACATTTAGGTTTGTACAGTTGAATAATTGTTTCCAGCAATTTCCAGCTGCTCTCCGGCTCCTGTCCCACGTCTGTTGGAGCCAGAGAGATACGGCCAGGGTAGGAGGATAAAGTCGACATTTTCCAGCAAACTTTGTTCTCCAGACGTGGAGCCATTTAAACAACAGCGGCTTCTCCAGCAAACAAACATTTCCATTATGTAGCTTCCCACTATTCCAGAACCTGTGGGAAAGTTATGTCCATCAACCAACAGGTGGAGACAGAGAACTGAAACTGGAGCTGAGACATTATCTCTCTTGGCATTCAGTCCAGCTCCTCAGTATTTTCTATCTCCAGCAAGTGGATAAACACACATTTCAGCCTCTGGTTCTGAGTGATTTGCTCCTGGTCCAGTTGTATCTTTTATTGAGGCCAGAAAACCAAAGCGGTTTACAGAATTTTAAAAATCATAGAAAGGAACTATATCGCATATAGGACAGTGACATGAGGAGAAAGAGGGGCAAGAGAAAGAGTACTTTGCCTCCTACAGCTCACCCTGTTACTCCAGGGAGCCTTGGGGAAAGGCCAGGGAAAAAAGATCGGTTTTCAGAGCAGAGAAAAATTTGACATAGGACAGCTGTGCTCTGAGGTCTAGGGGAAGGGAATTCCAAAGGGCAGGTGCTTGAAAACGTCGGGTAGAAGCAAGAAAAGAGCACTGCAGCGGCGGAGGGGTCAGACGGGCTGCATTGGCAGAACGAAGGGCACGCGGAGGGGTGTAAGAAGTAAGACGAGAAGAGAGATATGAAGGAAAGCCAAGTGGAAAACCAGTTGAGCTTTGCAGGTGGCTTGAGTCTGCGGAGTCATATCTGGAGGTCTTCAGATTCATGTTTCTGGTGCCCCACAAATTTACTTCTTCCCTCCCTTCACCTCTTCCCTGTTTATTTTATTTTATTTTTATTTATTGCATTTGTATCCCACATTTTCCCACCTTTTTGCGGGCTCAGTGTGGCTTACAATACATTATGAATAATGGAAATACAATTTGTTACAATTCAGGTTATGGATTACATTGTGAAAGTTAAACGAGGCAAAATCAAAATCGTTAAGGAATAAATCAATTGAAGAGAACATTGAGACATTGGAAGGAGACAACAGGAAATTAAGGGGCGCTATGTGAAGCATATGGTGTACATTTTTCTGTGAGTAGAGGTATGGGTGTGGTGAAATTAGGGGTTGAGAGTTCATAAGTGGATGTATTGATGTATTACTGAACAGTGAGTGTGAGCTTTATGTGTTTTGGTTCTTTCCGTAGATTTTATCAAAAAGATGTGTCTTCAGTGATTTACGGAAGTTGGTTTGTTCGTAGATCGTTTTTAGGTTCCGCGGCAGTTTGTGCCAGAACTGCGTGCTCATGTAAGTAAAGGTTGATGCGTGCAGCGTCTTGTATTTCAGGCCCTTGCAGTTAGGGAAGTGCAGGTTGAGGAAAGTTCGAGATGATCTTTTACCGTTTCTGGGTGGTAAGTCGATTAAGTCAGACATGTAGGCTGGGGCTTCGCCGTGAATGATTTTGTGGACTAATGTGCATACTTTGAAAGTGATGCGTTCCTTGAGTGGGAGCCAGTGTAACTTCTCTCGTAAGGGTTTTGCGCTTTCATATTTTGGTGTTCCGAAGATAAGTCTGGCTGCTGTATTCTGGGCTGTTTGAAGTTTCCTCAAGATTTGCTCTTTGCAGCCTGCGTACAGTGAGTTGCAGTAATCCAGATGGCTGAGTACGAGGGATTGTACTAGGCTGCGGAAGACGGATCTTGGGAAGAATGGTCTTATTCTTTTCAGTTTCCACATGCAGTAGAACATCTTTTTGGTTGTGTTGTTTGCATGGGTTTCGAGTGTTAGGTGTCGGTCGATAGTAACTCCAAGGATTTTTAACGTTTCTGAGATTGGAAGGCTTAGGTTAGGTGTATTTATGGCGGTAAATTCATTCGTGTTGTATTGGGAGGTAAGTATCAGGCATTGAGTTTTTTCTGCATTTAGTTTCTTTTGACAAAGAGTTGTTTTGGGATAATGCAGAAATTGAGAAGAATTAGACTATTTTAACCATGAAACATTTTAACTGGTAGTCCAGTCTCTAATTTTGAGGAAACTGGATTACTGTAATATCGTATATTTGGGGGTGGCTAAGAGTCTTTTAAAACGGTTGCAAACTATACAAAACGCTGCCATCCGTTTGGTCTTCTCACTAAAGGTTTCTTCGCATATTACTCCGTTTTATGTAGTGACCCGTTGGCTCCCAGTGAGGGCCAAATTATGTTTGTTTTAGGTAGTCTAGTTCTCAAAATATTGCATGGCGTTATACCGGGTTATATGATGACATTAATGTGCAGAGCGGTATATGGGAGAAGGCGTCTTGCACGACATTCTGATCTTTTAACATTTCCTACTCCTAAAGGTGTCCCCTACTGGAAATTATTTCAGACAATTGTAATGTATCCAGCACCAACATTTTGGTCAACACCTTCCAAATGGGATTAAAGCTTTGTCCAGTTTTGTTAGCTTTAAGAAGATGCGTAAAACTTATCTTTTTAGGAAATATGTTTTGAATATAGTGAATTAGTTATAATTCTGTTGATAATTCAATGTACGTTCCTAGATGTTTGGTCTAGTTCCTCTTATTGTTTGTACATTTGGTAATAGCGGACTGTAAGCTCTGTAACTGTATGGTGGCCAGTAGCGTAACCAGGAACCTTTTACAGGGGGTGCGTCTCTAGGGTTATCATATGTCTGGTTTTACCCGGACATGCCCTCTTTTTGAGGACACTGGGAGGTTTTTCCTGCCTGCCCACTTGTCTGGGTTTGCAGACAAACGGGCAGGCTGGAATCGGACGTCACACAGTGTCCTCAAAAACAGAACAAATAAGTCTCCCGCTTGCTACAGGCGTTGCTTCAAAATGGCTGCCGAGACTTCAAGCTAGACTAGACTTCTGGAAGAGTGGGCTCCTTTCCTGTGCTGAAGAGGCCACTAGACCACCAGGACATGAGTCAATAAGGTAGGGGAGGGGAGAGGATGTGGAATGTGGGCATAGGGTAGGGGGGCCAGGGACCTGTAAAAAAAAGTGGGTGGAAGGAGGGTGGAAAAAGATTTTGGGGGGAGGGAAATATAGAGAAGGGGATGGCTTTTGTTTGGAGGGGTCAAGTCAAGGATACTATGGTGTGGGGGTGGGAGGGGGTGTGGCTATTGTCAGGGCAAATATGATAACCTTATGCATCTTCCCTGCCCCATACCCCTCGCTGCCCCCTCCTCCTACCTTAAAATCCTCCTGGCTTTAGTCTTCACCCAGGCAGCAGCACTGATAGGCTGCCTTTGGTCTGCACCGGAACTTCCTCCCTGAACCGTCCCACCCTTCACAAAACAGGAAGTTGCATCAGAAGAGGCGACCTATGAGTGCCGCTGCCCGGGTGAAGACTAAAGCTGAGAGGATTTTAAGGTGTGAGAGGGCGGGTCTGAGAGGGGGTGCGTACGCCACTGATGCACCTAGTTTAAATACGCCACTGATGGTGGTAATATTCAGCTGGCAGTGGTCAGCGTTTTATAAGCCACTGATTGCTGCGGGCAGAAGTGAGTCCGGATATTTAGGGTCAGACCATGTCCTGGCTCTGGCATTGAATTTCTGGGTATGTGCGGTCACTCGAAAGTAAACCGGGCACCAGCCATTATTCAGACCTGTGCCCAGTTAGCCTTTTTGCTGTCCTAACTTTATTCACTCAATGTGGAAATGAAAAAGAGTAAGACCTTTCTTCCCAAGGACCGTCTTCCGTAACCTGGTACAATCAATGGTACTCAGTCATTTAGACTACTGCAACGCACTCTACGCCGGCTGTAAAGAGCAAATAATCAAGAAACTTCAGACAGCCCAGAACACTGCAGCTAGATTCATATTCGGTAAAACAAAATATGTAAGTGCTAAACCCCTACGTGAGAAGCTACACTGGCTCCCACTTAAAGAACACATCACATTCAAAATATGCTCCCTAGTTCACAAAATCATTCACGGACATGCACCAGCCTACATGTCAGACCTAATAGATCTACCACCCAGGAATGTCAAAAGATCATCCCGCACATTCCTGAATCTACACTTCCCTAACTGCAAAGGTCTAAAATACAAACTAATGCGTCAAACTTTACCTACTTGAGCACACAGTTATGGGATGCATTGCCGCGAAACTTAAAAACGATTTACGAACTCACCAACTTCCGCAAACTACTGAAGACCCATCTCTTTAACAAGGCATACCACAAAGATCAACAAATGTGAACATACACCACTCCTCCACATATATTCAGAACTGTCTTATAATATCTGCTTGTTATGTAACTATCATGTTTTATTATAATCATGTTACCCAAGATTCTTCTGTAACACTAAATGTCTATTTACTAATGTATTTCCACCACTCATGATGTATTGTAAGCCACATTGAGCCTGCAAATAGGTGGGAAAATGTGGGATACAAATGCAACAAATAAATAAATATCTACTATAATAAAACTCACCCTCAACGTTCTGAGGACACTGACGTCAGTGAAGCCAAGCTCTGACTTCCTTCAAAAAGGTTCAAAGGTTCGTGGTGGTGAAGCCACCAAAATCGCTCCGGGCCCCGCCCTCGAGGGCGGAGCAATGGCAGAACAACGAAGGGGTTGGCAGGGAGGGAGGCGGGGGGGAGGGGAAATTGCTCCGGGCCCCGCCCTCAAGGGCGGAGCAATGGCAGAACAATGAAGGGGTTGGCAGGGAGGGAGGCAGGGGTGGAAAATCGCTCCGGGCCCCGCTCTCGAGGGCGGAGCAATGGCAGAACAACGAAGGGGTTGGCAGGGAGGCGGGGGGGGGGGGGGGGGAAATCGCTCTGGACCCCGCCCTCGTGTCAAATGTCATGACGTTGGGGGCGGAGCAATGCCAGAACAACGAAGGGGTTGGCCAGGGAGGGAGGGAGCGGGGTGTTGGCGACGAAAACCTTGCTAGCGCCTGTTTCATTTGCTCTGAAACGGGCTTCTTTTACTAGTAAATAAATAAATTCACTTATTTAGCCAGTTAGCGGGCTGAATATTGTCAGTAACCAGTTAAGTACTGGCAGTGCCCAAGTTCTACCCATAGACCGGACAGTGCAGGGGCGGTGACTGCTGATAATCAGCGGCACGTCTGGTGCAGTGCCACTGCATGTCGCTGGATAGCCCCAGAGAGGCAACTGAACCATGCAGGGGTTTCTCCTGCCCAGTCAAATATGCTTTGAATATCGACCCCCTGTGAATTTAAAAATGAAGAGAAGAGGTCGGCGGCCTTCAGGATGTAAAAAAGAGCTTGCACTTTATTCTCCTTTTAGGTCTGAACACCCTTAGTCCATAGCACTTCCTTTGGCATCCTGCTTCTTTCTCCCCCTCCTCTGTTCCTCCTTTCAAGCTCCCTGTTCTTTTTCTGGTCTTCTTCCCCCTGCTCTTTGCTTCTCCCTTTTTTTCCTTTCCACTGTTTCCCTTGTAACCACCTTCCCCGTCCTCCCACCCTGCTTCTTTCCCTCCCTCTCCACCTCTCTGTTTGGTCTTCACTCTTTTCAGTTCTCTCCCTGGCCTTTGTCGCTCTTGTTTCTTTCACCCACAATAGCAAGATAAGATTCTTTCCTAAAAATAAACTCCTATCTGTCTGTTGCATTTTTGAAGAGCAAGCTCATAGTGGGACTATGGGAGATGGGGTTGAGGGCCTGACAGGCGAAACCTGCTGTTTCACAATCCTTCTGTTCAAAGAATGAGTTAGAGTTAGTAATGAGTTACGACTGGATGGCTTTTCTAAGCGTAAGGTCATGCAGTGGATTCAGATTGGAAAAAAGTATTCTAAATAAGTAGTCGGATTATTTATCAGAGCAAAAGTTAGACAGATAATACTATATTCTTTAAGTGTAACCTAAATGGCACTGACCTCCGTGTGTTCTCAAGGATAACTGCACATTAATACATAGTGACGTGTAGTAACATAGTAGATGACGGCAGAAAAAGACCTGCACGGTCCATCCAGTCTGCCCAACAAGATAAACTCACATGTGCTACTTTTTGTGTATATCTGACCTTGATTTGTATCTGCCATTTTCAGGGCACAGACCGTAGAAGTCTGCCCAGCACTAGCCCCGCCTCCCAACCACCAGCCCTGCCTCCCCCCACCGGTTCTGCCACCCAATCTCCGCTAAGCTTCTCAGGATTCCTTTATGTTTATCCTACGCATTTTTGAATTCCGTTACCGTTTTCATCTCTACCACCTCCCGCGGGAGGGCATTCCAAGCATCCACCACTCTCTCCGTGAAAAAATGCATTTTCTTTTCTACTGAACACAATACAAAGACATTTGCTGTGCATATTCCATTTAAAACACGCTTTTTACTATCTTTGTGGTCTGTAATCTTATAGTGAGTTAGAAAGAGGAGCAGAGAAAACCCAGTGATTCTCCCATTGTACACCCCCCTGCCAAAAAATATTTAAATCTGATTGTAATGGTGAGACTCTTAAGGAGTTAGGGGTCCTTTTATTAAGGTGCACTGAAAAGTGGGCTACGCTAGTGGGGGCGCGTGTTTTGGGCGCACGCAGATCCATTTCTCAACTTGCCTGTAAAAAGGGCCTTTTTACAGTTTTTGCCGAAAATGGACCTGTGGCAAAATAAAAATTGGTTCACGTCCATTTTGGGTCTGAGACCTTACCGCCAGCCATTGATGTGCAGTAATCGCCTACGTGTGTCAACTTGAAGTTACTGCCTGATTTTCGCTGCACACCAGCTATTGGAGGCAGGGCCGCCGAGAGACTGGGCCATGCTTGGGGCAAGGCCACCCCCGGAGCCCCGCCCATGCCGCCCTCGCCCCCCCCCCCCCCCCCCCGAGGTCGCCACCGCTGTTTCCCCCCTCCACCCCTCCCGAGGTCGCTTCCGCCACTCCCCCCCCCTCAGTCCGCCACCGGGCCGGGCCCCCTGCATTGAACGCCTCCCTTCGGCCCTCCTTCCCTTGTGTCCCGCCCTCACGGAAGTTATGTCAGACGAGGGCGGAACACAGGGAGGGAAGGAGGCCCGAAGGGAGGCGTTCTGCTGCCTGCAGCGCTACTTTCATGGAGGTGAGACTGTGATTTAAATGCAGGGGGCAGACGGTCGACGACGGAGGGCGGGTGGGACTGCGGCGCCGGTCCCCCCTTGGAGGCCCGGGCCCGGGGAAGTTTGTCCCCCCTGCCCCCCTCTCGGCAGCTATGATTGGAGGGATGGTTCTTAAGGTGGTCCTGGCTATTGGAGGGACTTTCCTTAAGGGAGAGAGACGATGTTCTGTAGACCCCCTCACACAGGTCTATGACTGGCAGCCCTGCACCCAAATAGTAGGCGCATGCAAAGGTGCCTGTGTTCCACTACAAAATAGTGCCCTTACATGCACCCTGGTGCACAATTGGACAATATCAAAACTCGCCCTACGAGGCCCTAATGCCTCTGTGACCCTTAAATGAATCAATTATAATTATTTTTACATTAGTCACAACTCTGACTTAATAACAGAATGTGAGGTGACTCTTCAGAATGAAATTGTACCACCAGTTGTATAAGTGATTACGATACAGCAAATGTTGTAAAGTTCCGTTGCCGTTCAATTGTAAACCGCTGCGTGCGACTGGTAGCGCTATAGAAATGATTTATAGTAGTAGTTCATAATTCATCATCGATTAAAACCATAGTGGTATAAATATATGCAATTTAAAAATGTTCATCTACAGTCTCATTTGGCTCCCTCCTGGAGAAAAATAGGATATGGCACCCTTTAAAAGAGAATCTACAAGCACAAACTTTCAGTAACTCCAAAATTGTTCTGACTGTCACCCCACAGTGTGTTGGAAGGGAACAGATATAATCGTAAACCTTTCATTATAATAGTTTTGCCTGACTCTGGGAATGGTTGTTAATGTATTTTTTCTTACCTTGTTACATTACCGTTTTATACTTGTTTATAACATAGGTAACATTTTATTTTGTAACTATGTCACTTCATAAGAAATGCAATAACATTTCATTCAAAAAATGTGTATCAAATATATATACAACCAAGGCCTCAATCCATACATCTATGCAGATGATGTCACAATGTTAAGAGGAAATAGACTTAGGAGGAATCTAAGAAAACACTCTTTCACTGATAGGATGGTGGATGTGTGGAATGGCCTCCCGATGGAGGTTGTGGAGACAAGGACTATGTCAGAATTTAAGAAACCGTGGGACAGGCACGTGGGATCCCTTTGGAAAGGAAGAGTTAGTGGTTACTGAGGATGGGCAGATTGGATGGGCCATTTTGCCCTTATCTGCCGTCATGTTTCTATGTATATTTGTTAAAGTCCTTCCATATCAGCGTAGCATTTACACTAAGACCTCTGTGCTCTGGCATGCTAATCATTAATGCTTTACGAATTTTAGTGTCTGTAATGCACAAAACTGTTATTCTACTGATATGTGCCAGTGATTAGAGCAGTGGACTTTGTTCCTGGGGAACTGAGTTCAATTCCCACTGCAGCTCCTTATGACTCTGGGCAAGTCACTTAACCCTCCATTGCCCCTGGTACAAAATAAGTACCTGAATAAAACCTCTTTGAATGTAGTTGCAAAAACCTCAGAAAGGCGGTATATCAATTCCCAGTTCCCTTTCCCTATTTGAGATTGTATATGGAATGTTGCTACTATTGAGATTCTGTTGCTACTATTTGAGATTCTACATGGAATGTTAATGTTGCTATTCCACTAGCAACATGCCATGTAGAAGCCTGCCCTTGCAGATCAGCAACGCGGCCGCGCAGGCTTCTGTTTCTGTGAGTCTGACGTCTTGCACGTACGTGCAGGACGTCAGACTCACAGAAAAAGAAGCCTGCGCGGCCGCGTTGCTGATCTGCAAGGGCAGGCTTCTACATGGACTGTTGCTTGTGAAGGAGTAGGCTAGTGGTTAGTGCAGTGGACTTTGATCCTGGGGAACTGAGTTCAATTCCTACTGCAGCTCCTTGTGACTCTGGGCAAGTCACTTAACCCTCCATTGCCCCTGGTACAAAATAAGTACCTGAATATATGTAAACCGCTTTGAATGTAGTTGCAAAAACCTCAGAAAGGCGGTATATCAAGTCCCATTTCCCTTACCCTTTCTTCTGAATTATCCCCTGGATTAGGGAGCAGAGTAGCCCCTTATTTAACAGTCAGACCCCCTAGGGATAGTACACAAAACTGCCACTAGGGGTCAGGCTATACCAGTTTGAATGTGGCAGGTGTCAGGGCAGGTGTGAGTGGGAATTGCTCCTACCTGCAATGCCCAGAGCTGTCACTAGGTGGGGTTCAAGGGGAGCAGCCTCTTCCCCAAACGGATGTTGATTGAAATGGTGCCTGCGAAGATGGGCCCTTCAGCCTCGCACCGGTGTCTGTTTTACAAAAGGTCTGCTCCCTCTGACATCAAGATCTGGCTATGCTTCTGGCAATGCCCCGAACTTCCTAAGTAAGTCGGAGTCAACATTTTCGATTTAAGGGGCGATTGGAGAAAAGGGGTTAGTGGTATCCTAGACCACCTATTCAGGGAGGACCAATTTTTTTCATCCATTGCCTGAAGCAGGGCTAAGGTGGGATGGGGTGAAGTTAGGGGGCTTTGAAACTCTAGAGGTCAGAGGCTCCCTGGGGCTTGGTTCCGGGGGGGGTGGGGGGGAGGGCCTCTGATTCGAACCAGCAAGCTCCTTAATTATACACTGCTACTGTGCAAAGTAGGTCTTTTAAAAACATTTTCACACTTTGCTTCTGCTGCTGGGAACATGTGAAGTTTACAGCCATGGCAACGTGCAAAACATTTCTTCTGATATTTATCTAAATTTCACAGAAGTGAATACAGACTCGCCTAAAAGAGAAACCTCACATGATGTCAATTTATCTTTGTTTCCAGGACGGGATGGTTTTAAGGACTGTTTCAACAGTTAATTTGAAGTTTTCGTATTAATTGAAAAAAAAAAAAGTGTGTGCATAAATTAGATGTAAGATAACAGATGCAGAAAAGGGTTGATTTAAGACAACTTGTGAGCAGTTATCAAGATTTTAATGTCCTTCTGTGCATCTTTCATATTAACAAAAGGGAAGCGTTCAGTTTCCGTGAGCTCAGGGGTTGAACCAGAAGGCTAATTGAGGGCAGAAGCGCGTGGCTAATGAGCAGCCTATGCACTCATTACTGGCCACTGGATATTGCTACTACTTAAAATTTCTATAGTGCTTCTAGACATATTCAGTGACACACACCAGTGGCATAGCCTGGAGAGGGGGGCTTAGGGGCCTAGATCCTCTCATCTTTTTGACTTGAGCCTCCTCTGCTTATGGCAGGTGAGGAGTGTCAGCAATCATTGTCTAGGGATGGTCCCAGGTCCAGTTCACAGAGGCAGTAGGTATGTAGAGGCAGTCGGGTCCAGTTCACAGAGGCAGTGGGTTCCCAAAGAATACACAATCCACATGGGTTTGGATATATATAGAAAGTATGTTGTATTTGCATATAGGGGATCACAGCACTTAGTATAGGTAAATATTCCAATGTTGTATCTGTATGTGGGCGTAGAGGGGGATCAAGGAGAGACAGGTAAGAATAGGGAGGGGGGTGCAGCAAAAGAGGGAAGCCTTGAGGTAGGGCTGGAGGTGTGTGTGTGTGTGTGTGTGTGTGTGTGTGTGTGTGTGTGTGTGTGTGTGTGGTGTGTGTGTGTGTGTGTGTGTGTGTGTGTGGTGTGTGTGTGGTGTGTGTGTGGTGTGTGTGTGTGTGTGTGTGTGTGTGTGTGTGTGTGTGTGTGTGTGTGTGTGTGGAGAAAGCTTTGGGGTACAGCTGGGGAAGAAAGGGGGGCCAGAGCCGGGGCTCTGGTGGCTGGAGATGGGTGTGTGCAGACAGAAAGACAGAGAGAAGGAAGTGAGAGCAGAGCCCTGTGCTCTGCTTTATATATCTCAAATAGCTTCTTTTCTTCCCAGCCTTTGATTTCAGCTCTTTCCTTTACCAACTCCAGTTTGCTTTCTGAAGTCAGGAAGGTGACCATTTTCAGAGGTTCTCCTCTGAAGTCCCTAGTTATGGAGCCTCTCTATCTGGCTTCCTTTGTTCTCACAGAGAGCCCTGCTCCCAGATGCCCAGAGAGGACAAAAGGTATGTTAATTGAGACAGGCAGCTGGGCAACATTTGGTCCATTTGCTATCCTCAATGATTCCTGAGGGAGGGGGGAAGTTATCAGAAGTCAGAAGCTGGTTTAATATTAATCTAAGTATGCCAAGCTGGTTTCATATTAATCTAAGTATGTCCAGCAATCCTGACAAGGAGGTCAAGCCCCGCCAGCCAAAGAGGGCTCCTTTTCCCCGCCTGTGCCGTCTGAGCAGCACTTAAGTCAGCAGGCAAGCTTCACCTGCAGATACCGACTCTCTCACGCATGCTCAGTTAAGAGACTGAACTGAGACTATGAGAGAGTGCCAAAATCAGTGGCTGACATGCTCCATAGCGCTGCTCTGGCAGCTCAGGAGGAACTCACGCAGGAGACCTCGTCGGCTGGGGGGGGCTTGACATCCTCATCAGCAAATGTATATTTTAAGGTGGTGATGGTAGAGAGTGTGTGTGTGTGGGGGGGACAGAGAGCATTCCTGACTCTCTCAGTCCACCTTTGCCCCCCCCCCAAATGGACTTCTGGATATGCCCCCTATTGCACAAAAAACACTAAGAGACAGTCCTTGCTTGACAGAGCTTACAGTCTATTTGAGACAGACAAACAGAGATTAGGGAAATACTTATTGTGGGATACAGAAAGGGTTCAACTTAACTCATGCAATAGAGTAGACATCAGCACACAGCAGATTAAAACGTATAGTAAGGAGGTTTTTAGTCTGCAGTAATGTAGAGACATTTTTTTTAGATGTTCACTGATGTTTCCTGGGCGAACATAACACCAGAAATGTACTACCAAGTTAGTGCTGAGTAGTGGCGTAGCAAGGTCGGCTGCCACCCGGGGTGGATCGCTGCTGGGCACCCCCCCCCCCCCCCGGGTGCAGTGGCGTCCATCCCCCCAGGGTGCACCATGACACCCCCCTCCCCTGGCGCAATGGCACCCCCCCTCCCCGGGTGCATTCACCTGTCGGCTCCACTGGCTTCCTCTGCCCCCGAACAGGAAGTAACCTGTTCTGGGGCAGAGGGAGCAGGGAACCAGCAGAGCCGACAGGCGCTCGGCTGCTCTATGCACCCTCCAGCAGCGTGCACCTGGGGTGCACCGCCCCCACCGCCCCGCCCTTCCTATGCCACTGGTGCTGAGGCAATCCGTGGGCCGAGCCTGGCAGGCTGGTACTTAACCGACTAGTGGTGATATTCAGACCACTAACTGGTTAAGTAAGTGGCTAAAATTAGGACAGCCAAAAGGTGTCCTCATTTTAGCCACTGAACTAACTGAGAACCAGTCTGAATATTGTCTGGTACCTGTTTAACTTCTGGGTAGGAGCATCAGGGGTTTCTGATCACTGTTCCCTCTATTCTGAGCAGGAGTCCTCCACCTACAGTCCTGCCAGTGGGAGGTGCTGTTTCATTATCACATTTTCAATAGTGAGGGACAGGACTTCAGGGAACCTGCCTGTTCCTAGTGATTGAAAGAACAATATTGAAGCACTGCCCCCCACTGGCTGCAATGTAGTTGGAGGACTCCCACTGAGCTTAGAGGGAGCAGTGTTTCTGGTGTCCCCACCCCCACCCCCCACACCAAAATCTGGATCCCTCCTTCCTCCCACCCCGAAGACAGGAAGCCATGGTACTCCCATCCCTCCCACCCCTATAGGACCCCTTGGGCTTACCTTAGATATGCCTGTTGATCTAGGAGGTCCGATGGTCAGGAGTGATGCCCACTCCTGCCTCTTATGGTTTTGGCTTCAAAATGACCACGGTGACCTTTAGCAACAGTCTCAAGGTACTTACATAAGTGCATAAGTATTGCCATACTGGGAAAGACCAAAGGTCCATCAAGCCCAGCATCCTGTTTCCAACAGTGGCCAGTCCAGGTCACAGATACCCGGCAAGATCCCCAAAAAGTACAAAACATTTTATACTGCTTATCTCAGAAATAGTGGATTTTCCCCAAGTCCATTTAATAACGGTCTATGGACTTTTCCTTTAGGAAGCTGTCCAAACCTTTTTAAAACTCTGCTAAGCTAACCGCCTTTACCACATTCTCTGGCAATGAATTCCAGAGTTGAAGTACACATTGAGTGAAGACAAATTTTCTCCGATTCATTTTAAGTTTACTACTTTGTAGTTTCATCGCATGCCCCTAGTCCTAGTATTTTTGGAAAGCGTAAACAGACGCTTCACATTTACCTGTTGAACTCCACTCATTATTTTATAGACCTCTATCTTATCTCCCCTCAGCCGCCTTTTCTCCAAGCTGAAGAGCCCTAGCCGCTTTAGCCTTTCCTCATAGGGAAGTCGTCCCATCCCCTTTATCATTTTCGTCGCCCTTCTCTGCACCTTTTCTAATTCCACTATATCTTTTTTGAGATGCAGCGACCAGAATTGAACACAATATTCGAGGTGCATCCCAGAGCCTGGTGGAGTTGTAGGGTGGAGGTGCTGCTAAATACCAGGGATTGTTTTTAAATGGGGTGAATGGGAGTCATATTTGAGAATGGGGGGGGGGGGGGGCCACTTGACACAAGGAATTTTTTTTGTCAGGGAAGGGTAAGGATTGCTGCTGCTGATAGATACCAGTCGTCCGATAGCGCTATTTAATTGGCCAGGAACAGCTCCTGGCTGGTTAAATAACACTTAGCCGGCTATGCGCTAATATTAAGCATGAGATAGCCTGTTATCTTCACTGAATATTAGTACATAGCAGCTAACTGGCTGTATCGTGGGATATAACCATCAAGCCTGAATATTCAGCACTTTGCTGGCTAAGTTTAGCTGCCAAATCGGACCACCTAAATAACAGTCCTGTCTTTAGCCGCTATAAACCAGTGGTGTAACTACGTGGGGCCAGGGGGGCCTGGGCCCCTGTAGATTTGGCCCTGGACCCCCTGCCAACGACCCTCTTGACCCCCCCCTCCTGCCGTCGCCTTTGCTGGCGGGGGACCCGAACCCCCGCCGGCCGAGGTCCTCTTCTTCCCGCAAAAGGCTTCCTTCTGTTTCTGACGTCCTGCACGTACAACATTCAGGACGTCAGAAACAGAAGGAAGCCCTGCACGGGAAGAAGAGGACCTCGGCTGGCGGAGGTTAGGGTCCCCCGCCAGCAAAGGTAGGCGACGGCGGGTTGGCGGCGGGAGGGGGGGGGTCGAGAGGGTCGTTGGCAGGTTGGTGGTAGCAGCGGCGGTGGCCGGGTCGGCAATGGCGGGGGGGAGTTGGCGGCGCCGGGGGGGGGGGACTAAAATGTGCCCCCTCACCTCGGGCTCTGGACCCCCCTCCCGCCGAAGTCTGGCTACGCCCCTGCTACAAACTTAACCGACTGGCGCTGGATAGTCTAAATCCCTGGTTACTTACTGCACATGCATTAATTTGCTTCTTGAACTAATTGTAATTTGTGTTATATTCTGTACATTACTATGTTTTATTCACTTTATTGTTTGTAAGCCACATTGAACTTGAGTCTATTTCGGGCTAATGTGGGGTATAAATGTCATGAATAAATAAATAAAATAAATATTAACTTAGCCAGTTAAGTTTAAGCCAGACAAAAACCACGGATCACTGGAAATAACCCAGCATTGAATTTCTGGGCTCTTTTGTTTTTTTGGAATCCAATCATTCGAAGTTTTCCTTTGTACTAGAGTAGCTAATTCTGAGAAAAGCAGTATTATTTGTAGGTTTGTGTTTGTGTTGGGGATATTGAAATTTATTGTTGTTACGTGATAGATTTCTTTTATTATCTGCTCTTTTTGGTGACTTTCAGCTGATCCCGTGACGTGGTCTTGGTCCAGATTTTATTTACTTGACTACTTTCTAACTGTATTGCTTGATTCATTTCTTTTCTTTTTAATGTGGATATAAATGATGTAAATCTAATAAAACAAAAATCTGAGCTTAGCGCTGATCGTGGCACTTAGCCATCCTGCGTCCCATGTCCCGTGGGCTGAATATCAGTGGCAAAGATTTTTCTTTTTATATTGAGTGGGGGGAGGGGTGCAGATTGGGTTGGAGGCTATTAGACTAGCAGGGATCTTTTTTAAATGTTGGAACGGGAGTTAGAAACATAGAAACGTGACGGCAGATAAAGGCCATATGACCCATCCAGTCTGCCCATCCTCTGTAACCCCTAATTCTTCCTGTTCCTAAGCGATCCCACATGCTTATCCCATGCCTTTTGAAATTCTTGAACACAGGGCCGCCAAGAGACTGGGCCGACCAAGGTCATCGTCGTCGCCGCCCCCCTCCGTCCACCACCGGGCCGGGCCCCCCTGAATTCAAATCATAGTGCCTCACCTCGACCTCGACCTCGCTCCATGTGACACAGGGAAGGAAGGCCCGAAGGGAGGCGATCTGCAGACTGCCTCTGCTGTGCTTCTTTCGCATGGAGTAAGGTCGAGGTGAGGTGCTATGATTTGAATTCAGGGGGCCCGGCTTGGTGGTGGACGGAGGGGGGGCGGGTGGAGGCACCGGGCCCAGGGAATTTTGTTTCCCCTGCCCCCCCCCCCCCCCCTCGGCGGCCCTGCTGGAATAGTCCTCGACTCTACCACCTCCACCGGGAGTTGAGTTGGGTTAGGGGGAGGGAGAGAGCTGCCAGACTAATAGGGATTTATTGAGGGAGGTGCAGACAATGACTTGGTATTTATTCATTTATTTATTGTTTGAATGTCACCCTTCCTGTCAGTGCATGAGCCAATCACCATTCATGTACTGACAGGAAAATGGAGATTTTCAGTGAATTACGGATTACTTCCTCATGGTTAACGTGGTAGTAATTTGCATAATCATTGATTACAGTGTAGCCGCTGTAAATTTTGTACTTAGTTTGGCAGTAGAAGCCGGGCGCTGAGCCTTTGGCTTTCTGCATTGGCCCCTCAGTTGTAAACTGATTCAGCGCCAGATGCACTAAACTTAACGAGCCAGCAACGTGGTTTTTAAACCAGTTCTAGCCAGTCTAGTGAGCAAGTAGTAAAACAAGACATGCACAAAAGGGGTTCTCCGAGCCATTTTCCTGTCATGGTAGCAGCTTACGAAAACGGAATGCAAATGATCTAAAAGTTATTATAATGAGCTAATTAGTATTATAGTGCGCATGCAAGGCAGATGCACAGCCGTTTTCCGACCCCATGCACCGTGGAAAACCTAACGGGAGGTCTGCACCTCTCGTTGGGGCTGCTGTGAGCGGGACCCGTGCAGAGGAGGACGCCCATCGCAAAAATCGGAAGAAAGAAAAAACGTCCAAGTGCTCGTCAGGGACGTCCTTTCAAGTGCCTAACACTTGGACATCCTTCACTTAAAAAATTCTTCCGATTTTTTGATGGGTGTCCTTCTCTTGGACGTGTTTTTCTTATGACTAAGGTGCCCGAAATGACCACCGCCGGAGAGAACCGGGGATCGGGACGCGCAAGGACGTCCAAATCAAAACTATTTGGACGTCCTTTTCGATTATGCCCCTCCAGGTCACTGTTAGGATTTCACAGAGTGTGTGACACTACTTTTTTATATATCGTTTGATTCGGTGATATTGCATGACGAACTACACACTGGACTGAGTTCGAAGTGACAATCAACACATTGGCGGGACACGAAAATTTGCAGATAAGTAAATACGCTGTGATTGGCTGAGAGAGATCTGGAGGGGCATAATCGAAAGGGACGTCCAAATTGTTTTGATTTGGGCATCCTCGCACATCCCGATCCCCAATTCTCTCTTTCTAGGGTCCCGCTCTCTCCCTCTGCTGCACAAAATGCCCGGCAATTTATTGACGGCTATTATACACGCAGCTTGTCTGCGTGTATGAAGCCGTCTTTGGCACGCGCAGAGCAGCTAGCATAACTCTTGGCTGCTCTGCGCATGCTCAGCTGGCCAACTGGCTTCCCCTCCTTAGGAAGGACATCGCGTGCAACTGAGCTAACAGCGAGCAGCTCATTTGCATGTGATTTCCTTCATGCATGCCCATTTTTTACCGATTCGCTAAGGGATCGGTAAGGGAAGGGCTCTTTCCGTGGAGTTAGTGCATATCCCTAAGTATTTGCTTGACAGGTGGTCAGTAGGTGGAGAATTTGGAGATAAATACACGGGAAACATTAGAGACTACACCCGGCAGCGCAAGTGCAGTGTCTGACTCTTAAGTGTAGCACAGAAAGAAACATGTATGGTGGGAAGCATAAGAAACAGAAAAGGGCATGCATTTAAAAATGGTGGCGAGAGTGAGCTGTAGGAAAGAAAGTTGTGGAGTTAGGCAAATCACGCAGGAAAGAAAGGACTGCTGGAGACTGATTAAGAAACCTTGGGGTACGTCCACTAAATCACACAAGCTAATGAATGAATCCTCAGAAGCTTAGCGGAGATTGGGTGGCAGAGCCGGTGGGGGGAGGCGGGGCTAGTGGTTGGGAGGCGGGGCTAGTGCTTTGCAGACTTCTACGGTCTGTGCCTTGAAAATGGCAGATACAAATCAAAGTCAGGTATACACATAAAGTAGCACATATGAGCTTATCTTGTTGGGCAGCCTGGATGGACCGTACAGGTCTTTCTCTGCCGTCATCTACTATGTTACTATCCAGCTTATAATCGAACGAGAAAAACGCCCAAGTTCCGACCTAAATCGGGAGATGGACGTTTATCTCACAAAAACGAATAAAGCGGTATAATCGAAAGCCGATTTTTGGGCGTTTTCAACTGCACTCCGTCGCGGATGCGGACAAAGTTGATGGGGGCGTGTCAGAGGTGTGGCGAAGGCGGAACTGGGGCGTGGTTATCTGCCGAACAAAGATGGGCGCATTTCAGCGATAATGGGAAGAAAGTATGCGTTTTTAGCTAGAATTTAGGACACTTTTCCTGGACCCTGTTTTTTCACGAATAAGGCCCCAAAAAGTGCCCTAAATGACCAGATGACCACTGGAGGGAATCGGGGATGACCTCCCCTGACTCCCCCAGTGGTACCTAACCCCCTCCCACCACAAAAAAATGATGTTTCACACATTTTTATTTTCACCCTCAAATGTCATACCCAGCTCCCTGGCAGCAGTATGCAGGCCACTGGAGGAGTTGTTAGGGGGTGCAGTGGACTTCAGGCAGGTGGACCCAGGCCCATCCCCCCTACCTGTTACAATTGTGCTGCTTAATGCTTATTAGTCGTCCAACCCCCCCAAACCCACTGTACCCACATGTAGGTGCCCCCCTTCACCCCTTAGGGCTATAGTAATGGTGTAGACTTGTGGGCAGTGGGTTTTGAGGGGGATTTGGGGGGCTCAACACACAAGGGAAGGGTGCTATGCACCTGGGAGCTCTTTGACCTTTTTTTTTGTTTTTGTAAAAGTGCCCCCTAGGGTGCCCGGTTGATGTCCTGGCATGTGAGGGGGACCAGTGCACTACGAATCCTGGCCCCTCCCACGAATAAATGTCTTGGATTTATTCGTTTTTGAGCTGGGCGCTTTCATTTTCTATTATCGCTGAAAAACAAAAACGCCCAGCTCACACATTGTTGAATAAAACATGGGCATCTATTTTTTTCGAAAATACGGTTCGGTCCGCCCCTTCACTGACCCGTTCTCGGAGATAAACGCCCATGGAGATAGGCGTTTTCGTTCAATTATGCCCCTCCATGTAATGGGGCTTAGCAGTCCATTAAATGTTCTATGCCAGAGCAGCTGGAACTCCTGCTTCCATAGAAATGCTTTTTTTTTTTGATGGGGTGAAGGTGAACCTTATTTCTCTGGAATCGCTGGTCCATTTTTGCCCATTTTTGAACTGGAGGTGTATTTTTACTGGTTTTTCCCTCATGCCAAGGTTTGTCCCATCCCGTTAAAATTTCGGACAGTTATTTTTTCCCCAGACAGACAGATGGACAGACAGGCAGGCATTCATTAGATTGGAAAAGATAATAAGGTGTTCATTTTTTTTATTGTTATTTTTGTTTCGTATATTGACTTTTATTTCCTTGCATTGAAGTGGACTAATATGCTATCAACCCTATATTAATATATGTGATAATATTAATGGGATAGATAGGTATCCAATGAACGTCATTATTGAAATCTAACAGGTGACCCTGACTAAAGTAAGTACATAAGTAATGCTACACTGGGAAAAGACCAAAGGTCCATCGAACCCAGCATCCTGTCCCTGACAGCGGCCAATCCAGGCCAAGGGCACCTGGCAAGCTTCCCAACGTACAAACATTCTATACATGTTATTCCTGGGATTTTGGATTTTTCCAAGTCCGTTTAGTAGCGGTTTATGGACTTGTCCTTTAGGAAACCGTCCAACCCCTTTTTAAACTCTGCTAAGTTAACCGCCTTCACCACATTTTCCGGCAATGAATTCCAGAGTTTAATTACATGTTGGGTGAAGAAAACATTTCTCCGATTTGTTTTAAATTTACTACACTGTAGTTTAATCGCATGCCCCCTAGTCCTAGTATTTTTGGAAAGCGTGAACAGACGCTTCACATCCACCTGTTCCACTCCACTCATTATTTTATATACCTCTATCATGTCTCCCCTCAGCCGTCTCTTCTCCAAGCTGAATAGCCCTAGCCTCCTTAGTCTTTCTTCATAGGGAAGTTGTCCCATCCCCGCTATCATTTTAGTCGCCCTTCGCTGCACCTTTTCCAATTCTACTATATCTTTCTTGAGATGCGGCGACCAGAATTGAACACAATACTCAAGGTGCGGTCGCACCATGGAGCGATACAACGGCATTATAACATCCTCACACCTGTTTTCCATACCTTTCCTAATAATACCCAACATTCTATTCGCTTTCCTAGCAGCAGCAGCACACTGATTGTAGAGTAGACTGATCTGTTTAGAATTTAAATACTAGTCCAGGGAGATGCTGTTGTGAGACCATGAAAGCAATTTCTTTGGCAGATGCTACCAGCCGTACAGTGTGTGGTGGTGATGGGGTGCTGTGAGGGAGTTGATTTTCCTTAGCTCACCACTAGGGGGCATGTGGCGAGACAGTTCAACAAGGTTGAACATTTCAGGATTCTGGTCTCCTTCCAACGTAAATACAAAAGAGAAATTAGAAGACTGTGCTGAAAATGTTCTTAGTATATTCAAACTGGCTTTTTAAATTACATGTATTGCTCCAGGTAAAACTGAGCCAAACCGTTCAGCTTGTGCATGTCCAAGAAAAGCAGGCACCTGACCTCCCTGGTGGCTGGATTGAGAGAACTTGTGGCTTCATTGCCTTGGGTCTGACGGACCTGCAGCCATTGTAGATGATACCCTTTCCATATTCAACATAAGGACATAAGTGTTGCCATACTGGGACAGACCGGAGGTCCATCAAGCCCAGTATCCTGTTTCCAGCAGTGGCCAATCCAGGTCACAAGTTCCTGGCAAGATCCCAAAACAGTATAATACATTTTGTGCTGCTTATCCTAGAAATAAGCAGTGGATTTTCCCCAAAGCTATTTTAATAATGGCTTATGGACTTTTCTTTTAGGAAGCTATCCAACCCTTTTTTAAACTCCGCTAAGCTAACTGCTTTTACCACATTTTCTGGCAATGAATTCCAGAATTTAAGTACACTTTGAGTGAAGAAATATTTTAAATTTACTACTTTGTAGCTTCATTGTGTGCCCCCTAGTCCTAGCATTTTTGGATAGAGTAAAGAAGTAATTCACATCT
This sequence comes from Microcaecilia unicolor, assembly GCF_901765095.1. Lineage (NCBI taxonomy): Eukaryota > Metazoa > Chordata > Amphibia > Gymnophiona > Siphonopidae > Microcaecilia > Microcaecilia unicolor. The sequence goes on from NC_044033.1 coordinate 16,465,476, forward strand.
ACCTGTTCTACTCCACTCCACTGTAATTTATTTTTAATAATGCAAGGATTCTCCAGGGTAAGAGTTGCATTGGCATGACTGACCTCTCAGTTGTGGGATGTAGAAGACTACATCTTAACATTTCTAGAGCGCTACTAGGGTTACGCAGCGCTGTACAGTTTAACAATGAAGGACAGTCCCTGCTCAAGGAGCTTACAATCTAAAGGACGAAATGTCAAGTTGGGGCAGTCTAGATTTCCTGAGTAGAGGTATGGTGGTTAGGTGCCGAAGGCGACACTGAAGAGGTGGGCTTTGAGTAAGGATTTGAAGATGGGCAGGGAGGGGGCCTGGCGTATGGGTTCAGGGAGTTTATTCCAAGCATAGGGTGAGGCGAGGCAGAAAGGGCGGAGCTGGAGTTGGCGGTGGTGGAGAAGGGTACTGAAAGGAGGGATTTGTCTTGAGAGCGGAGGTTGTGGGTAGGAACGTAAGGGGAGATGAGGGTAGAGAGGTAGGGAGGGGCTGCAGATCGAGTACATTTGAAGGTAAAAGCTTGAACTGTATGCGGTACCTGATCGGAAGCCAGTGAAGTGACTTGAGTTGAGTATAACGATCCAGGCAGAAGATAAGATATGCAGCAGATGTGTACGGTTAATGCTGCTTGTTCTAAGTGTGTGTGTGTGTGGGGGGGGGGGGGGGGGGGGGGGTCATAGCTCCTTCTACCATGCGTTGTGGCAGTGTCCAATGGTGCGAGCATTTTGGCAGCGGGTCCGGGGGTTTCTGATCAGGCTTGGGAATAAAATTGAGGGCACGGAGGGACAGTTTTTGCTAGACCATCCAAGGGCTTTTGCCTCTTTGAGCACTCCTGCAACTATGCTATGCAGAAAGCTGAGTTTGGTAGCTCGAAAGTGTATAATGCAATATTGGACCTCTTCGGAAGCGCCCGCCTACTGGCATTGGCGTAATCAGGTGCACCTTTTAGCATCTTGGGAGGCTAGAGATTCCAAAATGTCACCTAAACGTAGAAAACAATTTCTCCAGATATGGATGCCTTATCTTCAGATTCTAAGCCCAAGGGGGTCGGAGTTTACGTATTAATGCTTGTTGATTTTGGTTGTGGAGTGGGTGGGGGGTTTCCAAAGGTACAAAGGTAATCGCGTAGTCTGTGGGCTGCCAAAAAGTTCTGGATTACTGGTACTGTTGTACTTCCTTGAATTAACACGGATAGCAACAGGAAGGTTCCTGAGACTTTGGAAATTGAGTGGTACAGGGGTTGGGAAGGAGAGGGGTGGGGTGGGGGGGAATGGGCAGTTTACAAGCTGTATGGTTCATGCATAGTATCTTATTGTTTGTAAGTTGGCAATATTGTGTATGTTGTGTGTTGTGTTGCTTAACTTTGAGTTATCAATAAAATTACTTTAAACTAAAAAAAAAAAAAAAAGACGTGCAGCAGAGTTCTGAACGGACTGAAGGGGGGATACATGGCTAAGTGGGAGGCCAGTGAGGAGTAGGTTGCAGTAGTCAAGGCGAGAGGTAATGAGAGAGTGGATGAGAGTTCGGGTGGTGTGCTCAGAGAGGAAAGGGCGAATTTTGCTAATGTTATAGAGGAAGAAGCGACAGGTCTTGGCTATCTGACTGACCTCTCAGTTGTAGGATGTAGAAGACACTCACAGTTCTTCAGATATATATTCTGGGCCCGATATTCAGCCAGCGGCGATCAGCATTTTTCTGACTGACACTGGCATTATCCCCTTAAACTTAGTGCCAGGCCATGTCCAGGCTCTGACATTGAACTTCTGGGTATACACAGCAGGTGAAAACATATCCATTTAAGTGCGATATTCACTACTTAACCAGCTATTTATCAGGTGACTTTGACTAGTTAAATGCTGAGTATCGGCACTTAACCGACTAAATGCCGATTCCACCCCCGCAATGCCCACAAAATAGCCAGTTTTGCGTTGGGCGCTAAGCGGCCATTTTCAGCCGTACTAACTGTTTTAAGTGCCACTGAATATGAGCAGTTGTCCAGAAGCCGTGTCTAGCTGGCTAAATAACTTTGAATATCGACACCTCTGTCTTGCTGTGTCCTCATGAAAGGTGGTATATCAAATAAACTAAACCATAAAGGACGACTATGATAAAATGAAAAAAAATGGTTAAGAAGTCGCTAAAAGGGTCGAGTGTAAAGGTTAGAACTTTAAATCAGACATTGACGTTGTGTGAAAACACAATCTTTGAAACCCAAACCAGATATATTCCATATGTTTACAAAGGTGGAAAGAAGGCAAATGACAGTCAACATGGTTAACAGGTGAAGTGAAAGAGTTATTAGAGCCAAAAGAAAATCCTTCTCAAAAAAGATATAGTGGAATTAGAAAAGGTGCAGAGAAGGGCGACGAAAATGATAAAGGGGATGGGACGACTTCCCTATGAGGAAAGGCTAAAGCTGCTAGGGCTCTTCAGCTTGGAGAAAAGACCGCTGAGGGAAGATATGATAGAGGTCTGTAAAATAATGAGTGGAGTTGAACGGGTAGATGTGAAGCGTCTGTTCACACTTTCCAAAAATACTAGGACTAGGGTGCATGCGATGAAGCTAAAATGTAGTAAATTTAAAACGAATCGGAGAAAATGTTTCTTCACTCAACGTGTAATTAAACTCTAGAATTCGTTGCCAGAGAATGTGGTAAAGGCGGTTAGCTTAGCGGAGTTTAAAAAAGGTTTGGACGGCTTCCTAAAGGAAAAGTCCATAGACCATTATTAAATGGACTTTGGGAAAATCCACTATTTCTGGGGTAAGCATTATAAAATGTTTTGTACTTTTTTGGGATCCTGCCAGGTATTTGTGACCTGGATTGGCCACTGTTTGAAACAGGATGCTGGGCTTGATGGACCTTTGGTCTTTCCCAGTATGGCAATACTTATGTACTTATGTAATGGAAAAAGGACATGAATGAAGAAGGTGGGAAGAAACAAGCACTGGCAAGCTAGATGCAAAGAATTGATAATGAAGGCTCAAAGAGAATATGAAGAGAAACTTGCCACAGAGGCAAAAGCTCAGAATAATAACTTTTTCAGCTACGTCAGAAGCAGAAAGCCTGCGAGGGAATCCATGGGACCGTTAGATCATGAATGAGCAAAAGAGGCACTCAGGGAACACACAGCGGAGAGACTGAATGAATTCTTTGCTTCGATCTTTATGGAAGAAGATGAAAGAGACCCCACCTGTACCAAAAATGTTTTTCAAGGGTGACCACGTGAAGAAACTGAAAGAAATCTCTGTGAACCTGGAAGACGTACTGAACCAAATCAACAAATTAAAAAGTAGTAAATCACCTGGACTGCATGGCATCCGAGATCTATGGTTAGTGATGTGTAGCCTGTCGTTAAAAACCTCTGTAGTATCTGAATTTGGAGGATGGCCAATGTTAATGCCTGTTTAGGTGTGATCTGGGAAATTAGACCGGTAAGCCTGACTTCAGTGCTGGGCAAAATAGTGGAAACCAGTGGCGTAGCTACGTGGGGCCTGAGGGGGCCGGGGCCCCCGCAGATTCACCCCAGGACCCCCCTCCCGGCGAACCCGCCCCCGCCGCCGCTTACCTTTACTTTTGCTGGCGGGGGATCCCACTCCCCGCCCAGCCGACGTCTTCTCAGTCCTTCCTGCTCTTCAATGTGTTTGCTGACGTCCTGCACGTAATTGTACGTGCAGGACGTCAGACTCAGAGAACAGTTCTGTTCTCTGAGTCTGACGTCCTGCACGTACAACGTGCAGGACGTCAGCAAACACATTGAAGAGCAGGAAGGACTGAGAAGAAGATGTCGGCTGGCGGGGAGTGGGATCCCCCGCCAGCAAAAGTAAAGGTAGGCTGCAGCGGCGGCGGTGGGTTCGTGGCGGGCGGGGGGGGGTGGCAATGTCGGCGGTGGGGGGGCAGCGCCGGGGGGAGGGCTAAAATGTGCCCCCTCCCCCGGGCTCTGGACCCCTCACCCACGGAAAGCTGGCTACGCCCCTGGTGGAAACTATTATAAAGATTAAAATTATGGATCACATTGACAAAACATGGTTTAATGGGACAGAGCCGGCATGGATTCAGCCAAAGGAAGTCTTGCCTCACTAATTTGCTTCATTTCTTTGATGGCGTGAATAAACACGTCGATAAAAGTGAGCTGGTTGATGTAGTATATCAAGATTTTCAGAAAGCTTTTGACAAAGTTCCTCATGGGAGACTCCTGAGAAAATTAAGGAGTTATAGACTAGGAGGCAATGTTCTGTTGTGGATTAGGAATTGGTTCTTGGACAGAAAACAGAGGGTAGAGTTTGACTTGATTAAATTTGCAAATGACACAAAACTTTTGAAAGTTGTTAAAACACATGCAGACTGTGAAAAATTGCAGGAAGGAAGCTGGAAGACTGGGCATCCAAATGGCAGATGAAATTTAATGTGGACAAATGCAAAGTGATGCACATTGGGAAGAATAATCTGGATCGTAGTTACTTGATGCTAGGGTCCACCTTAGGAGCCAGCACCCAAGAAAAAGATGTAGGTACTCTAAAATCTTCTGCCCAGTGTGCTGTGGCGGCTGAAAAAAGCAAACAGGGTGGTAGAAATTATTCGGAAGGGATGGCAAATAAGACCAAAAATATGGTAATGCCTCTGTATCACTCTATGGTGTGAGCTCAGCTTGAGTATTGCATTCAATGGTGGTCTCTATATCTCAAAAAAGATATAACAGAATTGGGAAAGGTTCAAAGAAGAGCGACCAAAATGATAAAGGAGATGGAACTCTTTTCATATGAGGAAAAAGTAAAGAGGTTAGGGCTCTTCGGCTTGGAAAAGAGACGGCTGAGGGGGAATATGATTGAGGTCTACAAAATCCTGAGTGGTATAGAACGGATAAAAGTGAATCGATTTTTTTACTGTTTCAAAAAGTACAAAGAGTAGGGGACACTCAATGAAGTTACATGGAAATACTTTTAAAACAAATAGGAGGAAATATTTTTTCACTCAACAGTTAAGCTCTAGAACTTGTTGCCGGAAGATGTGATAACAGTGGTTAGCATATCTGGGTTTAAAGAAAGGTTTGATCAAGTTGCTGAAGGAAAAGTCCATAGTCTGCTATGGAGATAGACATAGGGGAAGCCACTGCTTTCCCTGGGACTGGTAGCATGGAATCTTGCTACTATTTGGGTTTCTACGAAAACATTCAAGCATTACTGTGACAGTCTGACAGGGTAGGAGGAGGGGGGTGGGTAGGAAGTATGCATGGGGACATCAAAGCATATCATTGATATTCTAACAGGGTGGGTGTGGATAGGTGAGGGGAGGGTGATCAACCGAGACATACAGCTTTATGGTTTATAATGGGCTAGGAACCCCAGATCCTTGTTAAGTCCTTTCTGTTGGGTGTTAAAATATTCAATCATTCTGACTTCAAAGGTCTTACGTTCTTGTATGGTTTTAAAGTTACCTTTGAGGATTCTCACTGTGAAATCACTGGTACAGTGTCCTGGTCCTGTAAAATGTTGACCAACAGGCGTGGGAACCTTGCTGGCACCAGTATTGTTCATATGATGTCTATGTAAATTGAATCTTGTCTTAAGCATCTGGCCTGTTTCTCCAATATAGCATCCTTCGTTACATTTTTTACACTGAATGATATATACCACATTGGAAGATGAGCAAGTGAAAGATCCCTTTATGTTGAATATCTTTCCTTTGTGGATGACTTTGGGGTCCTGTGAAATATTTTGGCATAGTTTGCAACTGGATAAATTACAGGGAAGTGTGCCCTTCTGTTCCTTAAACACTGTCAGCTAGCACATTTGCTTATTTCCGATCTGAGGAAGAAGGGCAACCTTCGAAAGCTAATCAAGAAATGTATTAAGTTATGTCCAATAAAAAAGGTATCATCCTATTTTCTTTTCCATGTTTTATTTTGTTTGATTTCTATTGAATACCAGATACTGGTGACCACTGTTGGAAAAAGGATACTGGGCTAGATGGACTATTGGTCTGACCCAGTATGGCTATTCTTTTGTTCTTATATAGACCATATTCAAAATTAGTGTTTTCAGATGCCTTCCTTTGATGTTTCTGCAGTTTGCTTGGGGGTTTTTTTTTGTCATTTTTTGTGCAACCCTGACTGATTTGTTTGACATTTATTTTTGAGGGTTTTCGTGTGCCTAGGCAGTAGCAGATATGGCCAGTTTCAAAGACTTAAAAGCTTCAGGCTGCACTTCTGTTCCAGCAGTTATTGGACTAGTAGTGTGGAGTGACTTTCGTTTTGCTTGGCTGTGTCCTCTTGCATTGCCATCTTTACTGTCCTGTCCTGCCGTCTGCATTGCATCCCTGCGATAAGGATGTGTTAGAAGCCACCTCTGGGTGGGCTGGATCATTTGCAGTAGGGTGGGTGTTACTTTGTAATTAGCGATCCTTTTACTAAGGTGTGCGAAAAAATGGCCTGCGCTGGTGTAGACGCAGGTATTCCTGGACGCAGGTATTATGCCTGGAATAGACTTCCTGGACCTATACGTCTAACTCCATCTCTACCTGTTTTCAAATCTATGCTGAAAACCCACCTTTTCACTGCTGCTTTTAGCTCCTAGCCACTACTCAATTGCCCTCCCCTTGTCCCTTCCTTCCTTCTCACCCATTACTTCCCTCACCCGTAACTGTCTTGTCTGTCTGTATTATTTAGATTGTAAGCTCTTTTGAGCAGGGACTGTCTCTTTGTGTCAGGTGTTCAGCGCTGCGTGCGTCTGGTAGCGCTATACAAATGCTAATGATAATAATAATATTAGATGTGTTCAAGTTCACTTTTCAGCGCACCTGCAAAAAGGGACTTTTTTTTTTTTGGCCGAAAATGGACGTGCGGCAGAATAAAAATTGACGCGCATCCATTTTGGGCCCGAGACCTTACCGCCACCCATTGACTTAGCGGTAAGGTCTCATGCGTTAACCGGGCAGTAACGGTCTATGCGCGTAGAACAACGATTACCGCCCTGTTTCTGCCGCACGCCGGAAAGTAAAAAATTATTTTCCGGCGCGCATAGCGGACGTGTGTAAAAATCAAAATTACCGCCCGGGCCACACAATAACTGCAAATTGACAGGCGTTGGGTGCGCATAGGCGCCTGTGCAGTTTTGTGAAAGGGCCCCTAAATGCTTAAATGGCATAGCACTTAATTATTAGAGGAGCATTCACAGGGCGTCGATGGTGCCATATTCATGTATTCACTCTCTTCGGTCCTCTCAGCTCCCACCACCATTACGCTGACGCTTGAACGTAATTCTTGAAACCCCTTTTGCTTATCCCATTCCAAAACTTACTATTCCTATGGAAATAAAAGCTGAACCCTCCTATTTCACCTTTAATCTAGCTTTTCAATCAGTTTTCCAGGAGAAATACATGAACCTTTCTCTGGACATTCGACATACTTGTTTTCCCTTTCGTTATTTTCTTTTCCCATCCCACCCCTGTTTATTTATTTTGTTACATTTGTACCCCGCGCTTTCCCACTCATGGCAGGCTCAATGCAGCTTACATGGGGCAATGGAGGGTTAAGTGACTTGCCCAGAGTTACAAGGAGCCGCCTGGGCCTGAAGTGGGAATCGAACCCAGTTCTCAGGACCAAAGTCCACCACCCTAACCACTAGGCCACTCCTCCACTGTTGCTACTATTTGAGATTCTACATGGAATGTTGCTATTCCACTAGCAACATTCCATGTAGAAGTCGGCCCTTGCAGATCACCAATCTGGCCGCGCAGGCTTCTGCTTCTGTGAGTCTGACGTCCTGCACGTCAGACTCACAGAAACAGAAGCCGGCACAGCCTTCTACATGGAATGTTGCTAGTGGAATAGCAACAATCCATGTAGAATCTCCAATAGTAGCAACATTCCATGTAGAATCTCCAATAGTATCTATTTTATTTTTGTTACATTTGTACCCTGCGCTTTCCCACTCATGGCAGGCTCAATGCAGCTTACATGGGGCAATGGAGAGTTAAGTGACTTGCCCAGAGTCACAAGGAGCTGCCTGTGCCTGAAGCAGGAATCGAACTCAGTTCCTTAGGACCAAAGTCCACCACCCTAACCACTAGGCCACTCCTCCTTGTTCCGCCTATTTTTTAAATTTTGTAAACTGCGTAGCTGCATTTTATGCAATTTGCGGCATATGAATGTTTGTAAATAGATACATAAATAAAACATTCACGGGAGCAACTGACATGTAAATGTCTCGCTTAGGCGCTAGCGTTGACAAGAGCTATAGAGCTGCCATCAAAGTATACATCTGCATTTTCGTACACTGATGCCGGTTTACGATACTATTCTGTAGGGACATTTACACCCATAACTGTCCTTATAGATTGCCTCACTACCCACATGATGCCACCCATAACATTGCCTCCTTAGAGCCGAGTATTCCAAAGGTTAGGGGTGGGCAACCTCAGTCCTTGAGGGCCGCAACACAGTCAGGTTTTCAGGATATCCCCAGTGAATATGTATACTCAATATAAATAAACTGGGTATCCCCTATACACTGTAGTCCCAAATCTCAATAATAATAAAAAAAATAACTAAGTAAGTACTTACCACATTAACATCTTTATTATAAATCTTTTAATTATTCTATTTAATCCCACCAATTAAAAACAAACGTGTAGTTCAATACTTTTGTTTTTATTACCAATGAATATGCTTGAGATTTATTGGCATGCCCCCGTCTCCATTGTATGCAAATCTATCTCATGCATATTCACTGTGAATATCTTGAAATCCAGACTGGCTGGAGAGCTGAGAGGTTCTTGTTGCTGGTTGTTCCATCAGTCACTGCCCGAGGAGACGCCATCACCATTGAGGTCGTGGTGTGGGGCTCTCTACCACTGCTGCTTTTGAGCATCTCTGCCACGTCAAGCGACCTGTGGTATGTGCCCATTGGCACGTGCCTGAAGGGGCAGGTCCCTCCCCTTTGGGGCCTGAGGAGCCTGGAGCATTCTACTTTGCTCCCCCTCATAGGGAAGTGCAAAGGGAGCAAGACAAGTCTCAAACATCAGCTGTTTTGAAGGGACCGACGGACCAGCATCTTTGTGCAGCAATGCTCGGCTTGTCATTTCAGTCGGCAAGCCTGTTGGTCTCCCCGGAAGTTCCCCTTTCTTGAGGGGGTCCAACTCCACCCCAGCAACCTGTCTTGCGTTGAGTTTTGGATGGTTTTCCTGGACAACTGGAAGCCACAGGCATGGCTCCGACTTTGTCGAATGTTCCATCTCTCGTTTCCTTGTCTCCTGGAGTGGGAGTTCAACCGCCTTCCCAAGTTAAGGTACCCAGGGCTGTCTTGTTTAAATTTGCTACTGTTTCTTTTTGTCAAGGGGAGGTTTCTTTGAAAGACTTACTGGTGGCGATTACTAAAATGGACAGATTCCTGCAGGATAATTTGTCTGCTTTTTCTAAATCTACAAAGGAGACTGTGGTAAGTTTAATGACAATGAAGTTAGACAGATTCTCAATTAACTTTATTTCAATATGCAATGACTGCTACTACCCAAGACTGTGACTATGCATTCCTAAATGGAATCTGTACAAAGTATGTCTAGAGCCCGTAACCTTAGATTCTTAAATTTTTCTGTTACTCATTTCTTGGCACCCATAGAGCTACTGAAAATGTAACAGTTGACAGTTGAGGAGTTCTCAATTAGTCATGTATATTATTTTCTCAGGGGCTTTAAGGTAACTAAAGAGGAAGGAGTTCTCGATAATATTCAGTCATCTGGTAGCCTGGATTTAACAAGATTTTGGGAGTCATCTTAGAAGCAAATTACCAAAAGAGGAACTCTGTTGGTATCTTTCCGTAAAGAGGAATTCAAAGTTTTGGTTCTAAAAGTTTATTTTCGTAACAAGTGTGTTTCCTTTTTGGGGCAGGCTATTATGTTATTCCCGGACATTGCTAGACCCACGCAACTGAGGTGGAAGGGTTTTCTTCAGTTGAAATCGAAGGTTTTAGCTATTGGGTTCTCCTTCTTTTTGAAGTTTCCCTATCAATGTTTGGCAACACATGGGAGTAATTCCTATATTTTTCTTGATCCCACTCAGTTGGAAACTCTTGATTGGAGTTTGACTGATTTATTATACAGTGCTTGATGGTCATTCTTTAGGTTTGTTTTTTGATTTGTGCAGTGTGCATTCCTCTTCTGTTGGCCTTGATGTGGACTTGTATACTTATGCATAATACTGTATGTTTCTGCTTTTGTAACATATTAAGATATGCCAATAATAAAAAAGAAATCCAGTCTGGCTTGGTGTGTTCTGAGGACTAGGCAGAGGCAGTAGGGCTCTGCCCCAGTGAGCCACAGGAGAGTCGTAGGTTGTGCCCAGTAGCTTTATAGAACCTTCATCAATTCCGGACTGCCAGTACGTTTTATCATTTGCAACTAGTTTTAGCTAAAAAAAAATCACATATTTCTCATCTCATCTCTCAATCCCATTGTCCTCCAAGGAAACGTTTTCAGATCTTTTCACACGCAGTCAGCTTCTGCATCTCCTTGCCTTCTGGCCAGTGCTCTCGCTTCCTAGTTTTCTTCCAAAGTCTCTTCCCTCCAGAATTTCTTTTCCTTGACCTCTCCCTCCTTGCTTCCTCAGAGTTTATCCATGCCTTCACTGTCACATCTATCTTCTGCTCAATCTTCTTCTTGGAATTTGTTCTCTATGCATCTCACCGCTTGTCTCCTTGACCCTGTTCCATCTAGTTGGCTAAAACTTCCTCGCCATGGTCTGTCTCCATTGGCACTTCAGTTGTTATGCAGAGTCTTTCACTAGACCTTTTCTCCAAGCTGAAGAGCCCTAGCCATTTCAGCCTTTCCTCATAGGGAAGTCATACCATCCCCTTTATCATTTAAATCAGTGGTTCTCAACCAGTGTGTCATGACACAGCCTCTTTTGTTAAATGTTGTAGCATAGGCTCTCTTCCTTTCCCTCATGGATCTAGAACCTCTCTCATCTTCCTCCAGCCTGTCCCATCCCCAGATTCAGCCCTTCTTCATCCATCTTCAGCCTCCCTGCCCTGGTTCAGCGGTATAAAAAGAGCAGATCACACAAGGAAAATCCCCTTGAGAAATGCTTTATTCATTATTGGCCGCTGTCGTGGACAGGATGTTGGGCTCGATGGACGCTTGGTCTTTTCCCAGTGTGGCATTACTTATGTACTTATGTAGGAAAGCATATTGACCTCCACACCAGTACGTGCTTTGAAATAATGGTGCATATTTTACCAGTGGGCATGAACAGGAGGGGAGGTTGGGTAGATCACACAAGTGTGTGCATAGATTATAAAATACCGTAAGTTATGCTTGTTTTTGACAAATACTGATGTGGAGATTTGCACCAGCTGTAGGGCTGCTGTAAATAACTGCACCTGCCACTTACACTAGTATTTTGTAAAGAAAAATAGGCATCTATCAGGCTTATTTTCGAAAAAGAAGGGCGCCCATCTCCCGACACAAATCGGGAGATGGGCGTCCTTCTCTCAGGGTTGCCCAAATCGGCATAATCGAAAGCCGGTTTTGGGCATCCTCAACTGCTTTCCGTCGCGGGGACGGCCAAAGTTCACGGGGGCATGTCGGCACCATAGCGAAGGCGGGACTGGGGCGTGATTAAGAGATGGGCGTCCTCAGCCGATAATGGAAAAAAGAAGGGCGTCCCTGATGAGCACTTGGCCGACTTTACTTGGTTCATTTTTTCTTGTGACTGAGCCTGAAAAAGGTGCCCGAACTGACCAGATGACCTCCCCTTACTCCCTCAGTGGTCACTAACCCCCTCCCACCCTAAAAAAAAGTTTTGTAAAATATTTTTTCCAGCCTCTAATATCATACGCAGCTCCATGACAGCAGTATGCAGGTCCCTGGAGCAGTTTTAGTGGGTGCAGTGCACTTCAGCCAGGCGGACCCAGGCTCATCCCCCCCCCCACCTGTTACACTTGTGGTGGTAAATGTGAGCCCTCCAAAACCCACCCGAAACCCACTGTACCCACATGTAGGTGCCCCCCTTCACCCCTTAGGGCTATGGTAGTGGTGTACAGTTGTGGGGAGTGGGTTTTGGGGGGCTCAGTACAGAAGGTAAGGGAGCTATGCACCTTGGAGCAATTTGTGAAGTCCACTGCAGTGTCCCCTAGGGTGCCCGGTTGGTGTCCTGGCATGTGAGGGGGACCAGTGCACTACGAATTCTGGCTCCTCCCATGACCAAAGGGCTTGGATTTGGTCATTTTTGAGATGGGCGTCCTCGGTTTCCATTATGGCCAAAAACCGGGGATGCTCATCTCTAAGGTCAACCATCTCAACATTTGGTCAACCAAAATGTTGAGATTTGGGCATCCCTGACCGTATTATCGAAACGAAAGATGGACGCCCCGTTCGATTATGCCCCTCCATGTGTCTTTATAAAACAGATTTCACAGAAGTGCTTTTAAAGGTGATTCAACTATGTGTCCCCTTATAAAATTTCTTTCTCTGTGCAAATGTTCTCTTTGAAAATTAGGTACTAGGGGTACTGTTCCCTCTAAGCTGAGCTGGAGTGTCCTTCACCTGCATTGCTGCTCAGTGGGTGGCAGTGGTTCAATAGTGTGTTTTCAATCACTAGGGACAGGCAGGTTCTCTGGAGTCCCGCAGAGCTTTATCCTTCACTATTAAAAATGTGATAGTGAAATAGCGCCACCCACTGGCAGAACTGTAGGTGGAGGACTCCCACTCAGCTTAGAGCAGAGGTTCTCAACCCAGTCCTCAAGACACACCTAGCCAATCAGGTTTTCAGGATATTCACAATGAATAAAAACAAAACAGAGAGGGTATACAGCTTACATAGAAAGTATACACACAAAAAAAGCAACACTGGGCCTTCAAGGCTGGGAAAACAGGAGTATTTTATTGAAAAATGACCCAACACGGGCCGTGTTTCGGCGTTTAGTAATGCTTGCCTCAGGGGGTCAGAGTTTAGTTGTAAATTATACAAGATGTATAAATGTCCAGTGCCTCTGAGAATAAAATAAAAAAACTTGTGAGCCAAGCTGTCCTGTTGAGAAGGACAGCCATGGTCAACTCCTGTGTTAGCCGTTCCTTTGGTGAAAAAATTGTTTTCATGAAAGGAACGGCCAACACAGGAGTTGACCATGGCTGTCCTTCTCGACAGGACAGCTTGGCTCAGAAGTTTTTTTTTATTTTATTCTCAGAGGCATTGGACATTTATAGATGACCCCTGAGGCAGGCGTTACTTAACGCCGAAACACGGCCCATGTCGGGTCATTTTTTAATAAAATACTCCTGTTTTCCCAGCCTTGAAGGCCCAGTGTGGCTTTTTTTGTGTGTATACTCACAATGAATATGCATGAGATAGATTATTCATTGTGGGTGTCTTGAAAACCTGACCGGTTAGATATGTCTGGAGGACTGGGTCAAGAACCCCTGGCTTAGAGGGAACAGTGAGCAGGGGCATAGATAGGAGGCCTTGGCAGACGTTGCATTTTGTTATTTCCACGGGCTGAATTTTGTTTGGAACACAGTTCACATACTTTTTGAAAGTCTCATTTATGCACGTTTTATTCTGACTCCAATTAAACAAACCCCTGGAACACCTCCCCTTCATCTGGCTAAAATTAGGAGCTCTGGAAGCCCACATGGATTGAGGCCAGTTTATGAGGTGAATTGCTTTTCACCTTGGTATGTGGCTGTGAAACGTGCCCTCTGTGCATCTGGTTCTTTTGCTTTGTTTTTGCAACCAGGGGTGTAATTTTGTGCCTGAAGGATGCAGCTTTGGCAACTGAAGGAAAGCGTGACTATTTATTTTGTAGCCATCTTGCTTTGGTTGGATTCAGTCGTCCAACATGCTGACTCTGGCTACCCCCAGCTTGAAGTGCTGAGATCGCCATGCTGCTCTCAAATTCTGTTCCCTTTTGAAGCTCTTCTGAATCTGCCATTTTTGCTTAGCTCGGAAGGAGCGTGTTGAACAAATACCTTGAATAAATCTCATGTGTGTAGAGCACAACCAAGTGTATGCAAAGTGTCTGAACTTTTTTGCAGATCATCTGCAGATGCATCCTTTCAACATCATATGATATCCTTCCCCTGTACCCTAGGGTGTAGGATAACTGCTTAAGTAGTGCCAGAAAAATTTTCTCCCGCCATTTAGGTGAAAAACAAGAAATTTAAGGTGCTCTTTTTTTTTTTTTTGCACTACTGTGCCCATGCCCATTCCTGTTACTGCTACTTTCAGGTCTTCTATCTCAAGCTGTCTAACCATTTCAATGTGTCCTGCAGATCTGAACAATATTCCTTTGCTGTAAATGCCCCTTTCATGTCCGAGGATGTTGATACATGAGTGTGAAAACTTGTTGCCCACTTATTTTGCACTTCTTTACCATAGTCCTCGTGGCTGGTGAAGTGATAGCCTACGACCTTGATCTTCATTCCCAATCCTCAAGGGCGGCCAACAGGTCAGAGTTTCAGGATATCCATAGAGCCGGTACGTCAAGCTCCATCTCTGGCCATCTTCAAATCTAAGCTAAAAGCCCACCTTTTTGATGCTGCTTTTAACTCGTAACCCTTATTCACTTGTTCAGAACCCTTATTTTTTTTCATCCTCACTTTAATATTCTCTTATCTCTTGTTTGTCCTGTTTGTCTGTCTTAATTAGATTGTAAGCTCTGTCGAGCAGGGACTGTCTCTTCATGTTCAAATGTACAGCGCTGCGTACGTCTAGTAGCGCTATAGAAATGATAAGTAGTAGTAGTAGTCTTTAGGATTCCGGAATCTTGCTATTCTTTGGGTTCCGGAATGTTGCTACTCTTTAGGATTCCGCACAGAATCTTGCTACTCTTTGGGATTCCAGAACCTTGCTACTTTTTGTCCTTATCCCTTATTTGTCCTGTTTGTCTGTCCTAATTAGATTGTAAGCTCTGTCGAGCAGGGACTGTCTCTTCATGTTCAAGTGTGCAGCGCTGCGTATGTCTAGTAGCGCTATAGAAATGGTAAGTAGTAGTAGTAGTAGTAAGTATTCATGAGAGAGATTTGCATGCCTACTACTGCCATTGTATGCAAATCTCTCTCAGGTATATTCATTGGCGATATTTGAAAACCTGAGTTGTTGGCAGCCCTCAAGGACTGGGACTGAAGACCAAAGGCCTATAAAGTTTGTTTTTTCGTTTGAAAAGTGTTTTGGCCAGTGGTTCCCAAACTGTGCGCCGCAGCAAACTCTCAGGGGTGCCGCGGCGCATTGCTCCCTACTTTCCCCTCCCGCAGGTCCGGCATCTGCTGCAGCCTTCTCCTGCCACCGCTGCAGTGCTCGCAGCTTACATTTTCAGGCCATCCGCGATTCACACAGGCACTGCGGGGACTTCCTTCTGCTGCGTCTGGCCCTCACAAGAGGAAGTTGCATCAGAGAGGACCGGCCGCGGCAGATTGGGAAGGCCCCGGAGTGCCTGTGTGAATCGCGGATGGCCTGAAAATGTAAGCTGCAAGCACTGCAGCGGCAGCGATCCTGGACCTGCAGGAAGGAAGGTGGCGAGCGATGCTGGATTTAGGGAAGGCAGAGGTGTGCTGCTGTGAGAGGAGGGGGCCGCAGGGAAAGGGAGACCCATGTATTGGGGGGGGGGGGGTGCTACAAACCGAAAAAATTTGGGAACTCCTGGTTTAGTCTTTTCAGCACTTTGGACAGTAATGGGGAAGTGAGTTATTAAGAGTCAAGTACAGTGCAATCTCGATTATCCAACGTAAGTGGGACCTAGCTGTTGTCGGGTAAGTGAAAAGTCAGATAAGATGGAAAACAATGGTTACCCCTTAAAAATGCATGGAAAACATAATTTGAGTCCTGTAACAAAGGTGCGCTATCGTTTTTAGCGTGCACTAAACGCTAGAGATGCCCATATATTTCTATGGCGCTTACTATAGGATCATCAGATTAACGTACCAACCTCTAAAATGGCTATTGAGAGCCAAGCATTTTGAAGAGAGGCGGTATCGAAATCCTCGTCAATCCCAATTCTTTGGATTTTTAACTTATTTTTTCATTGTAATATTTTTTTATATCATTTATCTTAGTCTTTCCAATTCTATCTTTAAGCTCAAAGTTAATACTTAGCTTTTCAGCAACCTTAAATGATGTGCTGTGGAGACCCAATATCACCGACATAGATCCATGTTTCGCATAGAGCTGTATCAAGGTAGTCTCCTATGTTTTCAGCAGCGGTTTAAAACATGTCGGTAATATTGGGTCTCCACCGCACATCATTTAATGTTGCTGAAAAGCTACGTATTAACTTTGAGCTTAAAGATAGAATTGGAAAGACTAAGATAAATGATATAAAAAAATGTTACAATGAAAAAATAAGTTAAAAAATCCAAAGAATTGGGATTGATGAGGATTTCGATACCGCCTCTCTTCAAAATGCTTGGCTCTCAATAGCCATTTTAGAGGTTGGTATGTTAATCCTGATGATCCTATAATAAGCGCCTCTGAGTGTTTAGTTATATTGAGGATATAATTGAAGCTGAGTATATTGGAAGTAATTGACTAAACACTCCCTTCACATCTTTAATTAGATGTATGCCTATATATTACTGTAATAGCAAATATTTCTATAGTCATGCTGTGTTGGTAGGTGAAGAGGGTTACGTAGGGTCGTTGGGGTAGGTATTTTTGAAGAGGTTGGTTTTTAGTGATTTCCTGAAGTTCAAGTGGTCGTGGATTGTTTTCACTTTTGGGAGGCCATTCCATAGTTGTGCGCTTATGTAGGAGAAGCCGGCTGCGTAAGTTGTTTTGTATTTCAGTCCTTTGCAATTTGGGTAGTGTAGGTTTAGGTAGGATCTTGATGATCCGACTCTGCTTCTTATTGGTAGATCTATGAGGTCTATCATGTATCCTGGGACTACGCCATATATGATTTTGTGGACTAGAGTGCAGATTTTGAAGCTCCACAGCCCTGTTATGTACAGACTGTCTGTAAAGGAAAACAGGCACCTGCTTCCCTGTATAGAATACCTCTATAATCGGCTACATGTACGTATATGAACTTAGGCGCAAGCACTTCTGACAGCCATAGAGCTGCTGTAAAGTTTGTGCCTAGATTCAAGAGGTATGCACATCCTTCCCATGCTCCCCCCAGACTGCCTATGAGAATGCCACCTGTTAAATGTGCAACCATGGAAGATATGTGCATTGGATTTTTGGCATGTGCAAGCTTATGTGCAGGACGTCAGACTCACAGAAACAGAAGCCTGTGCAGCCGCGTTGCTGATCTGCAAGGGCAGGCTTCTAGTGGAATAGCAACAGAATCTCAAATAGTACCAACATTCTATCTAGAATCTCCAATAGGGAAAGGGAAATGGGACTTGATATAATGCCTTTCTGTGCATACAATCATTGTTTACATATTATAAATCCAGGTACTTATTTAATAGCTGAGGCAATGGAGGGTTAAGTGACTTGCCCAGCGTCACAAGGAGGTGCAGTGGGAATTGAACCCAGTTCCCCAGGATCAATTTCTGCTGCACTAACCACTAGGCTACTCCTCCACTCTGTCACTTATAGCAGTGATTTTGATTTCTAGAGACATTTCTTATTTGTTTGTTTGTTTAATTAAGGGAAGAATTTACATGGGCTCCCATTAAGATGTGCTATTTTACTGTTAACCCCAGTTGTTAATAACTAGGTTATAACATGTCGTAACAGTAGACCATGTTGATAATTATACCCCTGACTGTGAAGAGTTTCAATCTCTGTAACCTGAGCTTATATTGTGATGTCATAACACCTCATTCCACCAATAAGAGCCAACCTCATCAGTGATGTCACAATGGCTTGATTGTCCTTTACTTGGCTCACTTTTGTTACATAGAGGGGGAGAGGGAAAGGGACTTGATATATCGCCTTTCTGTAGTTTTTGAAACTACATTCAAAGCGGTTTACATAGTATATACAGGTACTTATTTATACCTGGGGTAATGGAGGGTTAGGTGATTTGCCCAGAGTCACAAGGGCCCGCAGTGGGAATCAAACCCAGTTCCCCAGGATGAAAGGAAGGTTGCTCGGTCCTAATACTCTGGAGTTTAGGGACTAGAGACCACGAGGAGGTAGCTAAGATCAGCGAGACTGGACTGAATGTCACGTTCCCACAGAGTTATTATCAACAATATGGAAACATTAAGGGGTCCTTTTACTAAGCTGTGGTAAAAAAGGGGGCCTGCGCTAGCATCAGCGTGTATTTTTCACACGTGCCGAAGCTCCCTTTTACCGCAACAGGTAAAAGGCTGTCTTTTTTTCGGGAAAAGAAATGGCCGTGTGGTATGTGAGCCATTTGCCGCAGGGCATTTCAGGGGGGGGGGGGATCACTTACTGCCACCCATTGAATTGCGGTAAGGGCTCCCATGCTAACCCAGCGATAACCCAGCAGTGCATGGCGCTGCCCGATTACTGCTGGATATGCACTGGCACTACAAAATTTAAAATATTTTTGTAGTACCGAAAATGGCACGCACTGGGGGTGGGAACCGCCACCAGGCTCCTGCAGAAGCCCGGCAGTAATTCCGGATTGGCACGCGCCAACCCTTTAGAAAAGGGCCCCTAAATGAATGCAAAGCAGAAGATGATGTGATATTCACATTGACCAGGTTACAGACCTGGAATGAGAACGTTTTTGGGATTCTAGAATACATTTCTATTTTCTTTTTCAGGAGCAAGAGGATCCAAACAAGTTGGCGACCAGTTGGCCAGACTACTACATAGACCGCATCAATTCCATGGCTGCAGTAAGTAACCCAATTTGAGTAAATGCTGCGACAATCCCACTGTTACTGGCTTCCTGGGGCAATCTCAATACTATGCATGGGCAGCCATCATCGATATTTTAAGGTCCAAGTGCCAGTTGAAATGGGAGGGGTCCGGTGTTATATTTAAGTTCTTGGGTTGATGTTGGTTGAGTTTGGTAAACGAGTTTAATTTAATTGATCTAACTTTTGGGCTATGTTTAGTTTTAATCTTAGACTGAAATTTGCATCTGATACCACTTGTTCATTTGCAGAATCCTAGTACTGTGTTTCAGCTCGATAGAATGAAAGTTACGGCAGCAAAGGGCACCAAGGAATTCAGTATTAAGGCCATCCACTGGAGAGCAGAGCAGGTCCAGGCCATGCTGGATAGTAACGTAGCAAAATAAAAAAAAATAAAAAAAGCCAGAGAATGATACAGTGGAGATAACAAAACAGTGAAAGGGTTGACCCCAAAATTGTTCTACAATGAATTATTCATTAGAAATTTTTTTTTGTTTAAATATGATATTATAAATATGTGAGAATCATAGAGAAGTTCTCAGAGTATAAACTCACCCAAGCGAGGCTACACCGAAGTGAATAACGTCTCTAACGGTGGACAAGTTTCTCGATCGTAGAGCTTCTCTTAATTTTTAATCAAATGCACCCACGTGCTATAAGTGATTCCCAAAAAACAATGTTCGTGAAAATTCTCTTATCACTAAATTTAAAGAACAAGTAAGTCAGTCCTGTCACTGGCTCCAACAAGCCTCTTGCACACAAAGAAATATGTTTATATACTTGTGAGTGTGCTACAGTCAAAGACACTGCCTGTTTAGTATGCAGTAGCTATTATAAACAAAAACTGAAAAATCTCAAAGGCACTTAGTAGTAGATGTCACTACAGAAAAACCAATTGACCTGGTTAGTTCCTGCAGTGGAGGAGTAGCCTAGTGGTTGGAGCACCAGGCTTGACATTTAGGGATGCCCAGTTCAAATCCTCCCCCCCCCCCCCCCCCCCCCCCCCGTGATCTTGGGCAAGTCACTTAATCCTTTATTGCCTCAGGTGCAAGAATAGATTGTGAGCCCTCCAGGAACAGGAAAATGCCTAGTGTACTTGAATGTAACCAGTGGCGTAGGAAGGGGGGGCAGGGGGGCGGTCCGCCCCGGGTGCACGCCGCTGGGGGTGTCGGCTCCGCGCTGGCGCACTGCCCTCTCTGCCCCAGAACAGGTTATTTCCTGTTCCGGGACAGAGAGACCAGTGAACCAGCGCGGAGCCGACACACCCCAGCAACGTGCAGTCGGGGCGGATCGGCCCTCCCGCCCGTCCCTCGCCGCAGGTATGCGCTCCAGGGTTGGGGGTATGCGCTCCGGGGGGGGTGCACTCCAGCGGGAGGAGGGTGCACCGTGCTGCACCCGGGGGGGGGGGGGGGGGGAGTGCGCAGCGGCGACCCGCCCCGGGTGTCAGCTCCCCTCACTATGGCTCTGAATGTAACTCACCTTGAGCTGCATCTGAAAAAGATGCGACAAAAAAAAAAAGATGGATTTGGGAAAATGTAACGTTTTTTTCTAGGTTAAGCAGCATAAAATCTGTCTCACTGTTCTGGAAACTTGCCAGGTACTTGTGACCTGGATTGGCCACTGTTGGAAACAGGATACTGGGCTTGATGGATCACCAGTCTGTCCCGGTATGGCAACGCTTACGTTCTTATTTAAATTCCAGATAAATAATGTTGGAGGCTCTTACTGAACTGCTGTAAAATTTGCAGTTATCATGGCTTGGAAAAGAAACAGCTGAGGGCGGATATGATTGAGGTCTGCAAAATCCTGAGTGGTGTAGACTGGGTAAAAGTGAATCGCTTTTTTACTTGTTCCAAAAGTACAAAGACTAGGGGACACTGAGGGAAGTTATATGGAAATACTTTTAAAACAAATAGGAGGAAATATTTTTTCACTCAACGAATTGTAAGCTCTGGAACTTTTTGCCGAAAGATGTGGTATCAGCGGTTAGTGTATCTGGGTTTTAAAAAAGGGTTGGGCAAGTTCCTGGAGGAAAGGTCCATAGTCTGCTATTGAGACAGACATGGGGAAGCCACTGCTTGTCCTGGGATTAGTAGCTTGGAATGTTGCTACTATTTGTGATTCCAGAATCTTTGTTACTTTTTGGGATTCCGGAATCTTGCTATTTTTGGGGGGTTCCAGAATGTTGCTACTATTTAGATTCTTCCAAGTATTGAGACCTGGATTGGCCACTGTTGGAAGCAGGATACTGGACTAGATGGGCCATTGCTCTGACCCAGTATGGCTGTTCTTATGGCTTAACATGGGACTTTACTGAGCGGTAGCTGCAGATGTAATGTGACATCTTTTGGGGGCGTTGCCAGTATATCCTGGCATGTTCCACATTAACAATTTTTATACTAAACTTTACTTTTGCAATTGTCTTTCAAACTTCCAGTGTAGAAAAAGCAGCTTTCAAGTGTGATGTCACAGCTCTAACTGCTACCCTGAGGAAAGACACGAAACTTGGCCATGTCGGCAGTGCGTCTGGTCTTATCAGTCAGCCGAGCGATGTTGTATAAGTTAAGTACTTTGACATTGCACTTGAAGATGCTTTTTCTACACTGGAAGTTTGAAAGGCAATTGCAAAAGTAAAGTTTGGTGTAAAGATTTGGTCCTGTGAGGAAGAGGCTATTTTTGCATTATCGTTGTATCTATGCTTAAATATGCCAGTTGTTCTGAGGAACCCTCAAAATGTATTTATCAGTAGTAGATGTGCTGCGACGTCAGACTCAGTCCGAAAGTGGAAGGGATGCAGGCAGGCAGTTTTCAATAGCACGAGGATGGAAGAACTTCTTAAAACAAGACCTCGGCTGGGCTGGCGGGGGTTGGGGGTCCCCTGCCAGCTGAAGTAATATTTTTAAAGGCACCGGACCGGAGGAAGCGGACCTCGGCGGGGGTAGGTGACGGCGGTAGGCGGGAGAGGGTTGACGGCGGTAGGGGGGTCCAGGGCGATATCTGCGGGGGCCCAGGCCCCTGTGGCTCCACACAGATACGCCCCTGGTTTCAATAATACGGTTGGGGCCGGCCAAATCTCAACATTTAGGTCAACTACTACTACTACTACTACTATTTAGCAATTCTATAGCGCCACAAGGCATACGCAGCGCTGCACAAACATAGAAGAAAGACAGTCCCTGCTCAAAGAGCTTACAATCTAATAGACAAAAAATAAATAAAGTAAGCAAATCAAATCAATTAATGTGAACGGGAAGGAAAAGAGGAGGGTAGGTGGAGGCGAGTGGTTACAAGTGGTTACGAGTCAAAAGCAATGTTAAAGAGGTGGGCTTTCAGTCTAGATTTAAAGGTGGCCAAGGATGGGGCAAGACATAGGGGCTCAGGAAGTTTATTCCAGGTGTAGGGTGCAGTGAGACAGAAGGCGCGAAGTCTGGAGTTGGCAGTAGTGGAGAAGGGAACAGATAAGAAGGATTTATCCATGGAGCGGAGTGCACGGGAAGGGGTGTAGGGAAGGACGAGTGTGGAGAGATACTGGGGAGCAGCAGAGTGAGTACATTTATAGGTTAGTAGAAGAAGTTTGAACAGGATGCGAAAACGGATAGGGAGCCAGTGAAGGGTCTTGAGGAGAGGGGTAGTATGAGTAAAGCGACCCTGGCGGAAGATGAGACGGGCAGCAGAGTTTAGAACCGACTGGAGAGGGGAGAGATAGTCGACCTAAATGTTGAGATTGCTGGACGTAGAGATGGCCAGCTTCGGTTTTCGTCGATAATGGAAACCGAGGCCAGCCAAGGTATTTGGTCGTGGGAGGAGCCAGCATTTGTAGTGCACTGGTCTCCCTCACATGCCAGGACACCAACCGGGCACCCTAGGGGGCCCTTGCACTGGACTTTATTAATTGATCCCAGGTACATAGCTCCCTTTCCTTGGGTGCTGAGCCCCCCAAATCCCCCCCAAAACTCACTCCCCACAATTGTACACCACTACCATAGCCCTTATGGGTGAAGGGGGGCACCTACATGTGGGTACAGTGGGTTTTGGGGGGTTTGGAGAGCTCAACACTTACCACCATAAGTGTAACAGGTAGGGGGTGGATGGGCCTGGGTCTGCCTGCCTGAAGTGCACTGCTCCAGGGACCTGCATACTGCTGTCATGGAGCTGGGTATGACATTTCAGGCTGGCCAAAAAATGTTTAAAAAATTTTTTTTAGGGTGGGAGGGGGTTGGTGACCACTGGGGGAGTATGGGGAGGTCATCCCCGATTCCCTCTGGTGGTCATCTGGTCAGTTTGGACACTTTTTTGAAGCTTGGTTCTGAAAATAAATGGACCAAGTAAAGTCGCCCAAATGCTTGTCAGGGCTGGCCTTCTTTTTTCCATTATTGGCTGAGGGTGGCCATGTGTTAACCACATCCCCGTCCCGCCTTTGCTATGCCTCCAACACGCCCCCTTAAACTTTCGCCGCTCCTGCGACAGACTGCAGTTGAGGGCGGTCAAAATCGACTTTCAATTATGCCGATTTGGCCGGCCCTGAGAGAAGGGCGCCCATCTCCCGATTTGTGTCGGAAGATGGGCACCATTCTCCTTCAAAAATGAACTGGATAGTAACATAGTAGATGACGGCAAAGAAAGACCTGCACGGTCCATCCAGTCTGCCCAACAAGATATATGTGCTACTTTTGTGTATACCTGACCTTGATTTGCATCTACCATTTTCAGGGCACAGACCGTAGAAGTCTGCCCAGCACTAGCCCCGCCTCCCAACCACCAGCCCCGCCTTCCACCACCGGCTCTGCCTGCTTCATTTTCTCTCTCACTGCCATGAATGAGGAGGGAGAAGAGAGGAAGGGTTTCCGAACCTCTGACCCTAGGTTTTTCATTGACGGCATTTCCTAGCTAACCCTCTATCCTCCCCCTAAAATGTCCAGCTATAGGTCATGTGTTATAACTCTCTCTTGAGCCCTGACAAATACATTCGTCCATCCTCTGCTGTTAAACACCAACGAAGACTCCTTTCTTGGGAGAATTGTTAGGCCTGTAATTGTAGGTCTCTGACTATACCCTCAGCCCCTGTAGGGTTACCATATTTTGTCCCCCAAAAAGGAGGACACATGCCCCCAACACACACACACACCCCGCCCCACTCCCTGTTGCACCCTCGCTGCGCCCCTTATCACATTTCCCCTCCCCCCGTCACATACCCTGTCGCCCCCCCCTCCCCTTCACCCCCCCTCCCCTTACCTTACTACTGCCCTGGTGGTCTAGTGACCTCTTCGGGGCAGGAAAGAGCCCCCTCTTTCCTGCCCGGAGCGCTGCCCTGCATGCATCCTTCCTGTTGGTGATCTCGGCGCCGATTCAAAATGGCCGCCGAGAGTTGAAGTCTCGCGAGGTCACTTCAACTCTCGGCGGCCATTTTGAATAGGCTCCAAGGATCAGCAACAGGAGGGATGCATGCAGGGCAGCGCTCCGGGCAGGAAAGAGGGGGCTCTTTCCTGTCCTGAAGGCGGAAGAGTTCACTAGACCACCAGGGCAGTAGTAAGTAAGGGGAGGGGAGGGTAGCAATCTGCCCATTTGTCCGGATTTCTGGACAAATGGGCAGATTGGCAAAACCCGTCTGGTTGCCCGGACATGCCCTCAAAAAGAGGACATGTCCAGGTAAATCCGGACATATGGTAACCCTAAGCCCCTGGGTCTGGTCCTGGATTTGAAGCCAGTCTCCTGCAGGGTGGCACAATCCTGCTTATAATCGAACGAGAAAAACGCCCAAGTTCCGACCTAAATCGGGAGATGGACGTTTATCTCACAAAAACGAATAACGCGGTATAATCGAAAGCCGAACTTGGACGTTTTCAACTGCACTCCATCGCGGAAGTGTACAAAGTTGATGGGGGCATGTCGGAGGCGTGGTGAAGGCGGGACTGGGGCATGGTTAGCACCCGAACAGAGATGGGCGCCTTTCGCCATAATGGAAAAAAAGTATGCTTTTGTAGCTAGAATTTAGGGCACTTTTCCTGGACCCTGTTTTTTCACGAATAAGGCCCCAAAAAGTGCCCTAAATGACCAGATGACCACTGGAGGGAATCGGGGATGACCTCCCCTGACTCCCCCAGTGGTCACAAACCCCCTCCCACCCAAAATATGCCGTTTCACAACTTTTTATTTTCACCCTCAAATGTCATACCCACCTCCCTGGCAGCAGTATGCAGGTCACTGGAGCAGTTATTAGGGGGTGCAGTGGACTTCAGGCAGGTGGACCCAGGCCCATCCCCCCCACCTGTTACACTTGTGCTGGTAAATGGGAGCCCTCCAAACCGCCCCCCAAACCCACTGTATCCACATGTAGGTGCCCCCTTCACCCCTTAGGGCTATAGTAATGGTGTAGACTTGTGGGCAGTGGGTTTTGAGGGGGATTTGGGGGGCTCAACACACAAGGGAAGGGTGCTATGCACCTGGGAGCTCTTTTACCTTTTTTTTGTTTTTGTAAAAGTGCCCCCTAGGGTGCCCGGTTGGTGTCCTGGCATGTGAGGGGGACCAGTGCACTACGACTCCTGGCCCCTCCCACGAACAAATGCCTTGGATTTATTCGTTTTTGAGCTGGGCGCTTTCATTTTCCATTATCGCTGAAAAACAAAAACGCCCAGCTCACAAATTGTCGAATAAAACATGGACGTCTATTTTTTGTGAAAATACGGTTCGGTCTGCCCCTTCACGGACCCGTTCTCGGAGATAAACGCCCATGGAGATAGACGTTTTCGTTCGATTATGCCCCTCAATGTCTCCTGCACACATTCTCCTGAGAGGATAACCCTTGTGAAGCTGACAGCACAGTGAACTCGAGGGAGTGGGTTTTGCAGTATATAATGTCAAAGGAAGGGATGGGATTTTATATATCGTCTTTCTGTGATTGGTTACATATTTTTTTATAGGTGCTTATTTTGTACCCGGGGCAATGGAGGGTTAAGTGTCTTGTCCAGAGTCATAAAGATCTGGAATGGGACTTAAAACCCAGTTCCCCAGATTCTCAGGCCACTGCGCCAACCATTAGGCTACCTGAAGGCCCAACCTTGTCACCTCTGGAAAGAAAGGCCACATCTGCGAGTGCCCCAGAAAGAGGATGAAAAACGGCCTGTCAGCTGAATTTGTTTTTCCAGATCAGAAGCCCTGGCATGGTACATTGCGTTGGCATAAGATGAGAAGGTTTGCCTCTGTGGCGTTCTGTGTCATTTTGCCACATGACAGGAAATGACTGGTTCTCTCAGCGAGCGGATTTTGACTTTTCAGCGTGCAGCAGAAGACTGCGGGCCCTCTCTTTCCCCAGAATAACATCTGGCCCCTGCACCAGCTGTGCAGTGGTTATTACTGGCCACAGAGCGATGGCTCTTGTAACAGGGGGAGGGGTCTGACTTCTCACATGCCGTCTTTCTCACTGATGCTGCATCGCAGTGTGAATATCGGTGTCACAGATCCTCGTAAAGCTGATGAGGAAACTTCGATTGATACAAAACACAGCTGCGAGGTTGATATATCAGGGCTTAAGATATGATTAGGTTAAGTTTTTAAATTGTGCTGACTTTGCATGGAGATGTGCCTGAGAATTTCCCTAATATAGGGGTCCTTTTACTAAAGTGCACTGAAAAATGGCCTGCGATAGTGTACACGCATGTATTGGGCGCACACAGAATTATTTTTTAGCGCACCTACAAAAAATGCCTTTTGGGGGGGGGGGGGGGGGGGGGGAAATGGACATGCGGCAGAATGAAAATTGCTGCTCGTCCATTTTGGGTCTGAGACCTTACCGCAAGCCATTGACCTAGTGGTAAGCTCTCATGCAGTAACTGGGCAGTAATGGTCTACGTGCTTCAAATTCCACTTGATGCACATAGCTGCCGTGCATCAGAAAATAAAAAATATTTTTCAGATGCGCATAGCGCAGGGGTGTAGCCAGACTTCGGCGGGAGAGGGGTCCAGAGCCCGAGGTGAGGGGGCACATTTTAGCTGTCTGGTACCTTTGCTGGCGGGGGTCCCCAACCCCCACCAGCTGAAGTCTTCTTCTCCAACACGGCCGCATTGCAGATCAGCAACGCGGCCGCGCAAGCTTCTGTTTCTGTGAGTCTGACGTCCTGCACGTACAGGACGTCAGACTCACAGAAACAGAAGCCTGCCCTTGCAGCTCAGCAACGCCTTGTTCCATTATGGCTGAAAAACGTCCAAGTGTTAGGAACGCCCAGATCCCACCTTTTAACACGGCCGTGACACACCCCCTTGTGATTTGAACGCACTTCTGACGGACTTCGTAGAAAAGCATTTTAAAAATTGGTTTTGAAAATACCATTTTGGACGTTTTTCTCTTTTGAAAATGAGCTCCTTTGTGTCTGAGGAACTATAAATGCTGACCAGGAATTTTTTTAATTTGTGGGCCGGATTCTATTAGTGGCGTAGCGCCGATTCCCATGTCCTAACTTTGGGCGCTAGACTTACACCTGCTGAAACCTGGCGACCAATTTTGGCACGGAGACACACGGGGCCCTTTTACTAAGCAGCGGTAGGGCTAACGCACAGGTAGCATGCGCCAAATCAACATTACCACCCGGGTAGCGGGGGCGCCATTCAGCTAGCGTAAAGTTAGATGTGCAGCTGTGGACTTACTCTAGCGCTGTATAATGAGAGTTGTGCAGGGCCGCCGCCGCTGCTGCCCCTCCACCCCCCCTCCGTCCACCACCGGGCCGGGCCTCCTGCATTGAAATCACAGCACCTCTCACTTCCGTGTGAAAGCGCAGCAGGGCAGCAGATCGCTTCCCTTTGGGCCTCCTTCTCTCCCTGTGTCCCGGAGGTGAGAGGCGCTGTGATTTCAATGCAGGGGGCCCGGCCCGGTGGCAGACGGTCGACGACGGAGCGCAGGTGGGACTGCGGCGCCAGGCCCCCCTTGGAGGCCTGGGCCCATGGAATTTTGCCCCCCCCTGCCCCCCCTCTCGACGGCCCTGGAGTTGTGCACAATTCCTGATTTAGAATTTGCATTTAGCCCAGTTCCATTAGGTGATCTGTAGAGAACTAGCCCCTTTTAAGTCAGAGGGAAAAAACTTTGGATCGATTAGGCTGGTTGAATCACAGTTATCAATAACAGTCCGAGGAACTTAAACTCGGTGAGAAAAGGATTTTCTCACATGCTGAAAGTCAGTGATGGAAAGAGTGTTTCTTCCAGTCAGGGAGGGTGCTTGGGGGGGGGGGGGCGGGACATCATCTCAGCACATATTATCTAGATTGTAAGCTCTTTGAGCAGGGACAGTCTTTTCATGTATGGTGTACAGCGCTGCGTATGCCTTGTAGCGCTATAGAAGTGATAAATAGTAGTAGTAAACCACTCGCCTCCACCTACCCTCCTCTCTTCCTTCCCGTTCACATTAATTGATTTGATTTGCTTACTTTATTTATTTTTTGTCTATTAGATTGTAAGCTCTTTGAGCAGGGACTGTCTTTCTTCTATGTTTGTGCAGCGCTGTGTATGCCTTGCAGCGCTATAGAAATGCTAAATAGTAGTAGTAGTAGTAGTAATGTTGAAGCCTACCCTTGCAGATCAGCAACGCGGTCGCGCAAGCTTCTGTTTCTGTGAGTCGTGCAGGACGTCAGACTCACAGAAACAGAAGCCTGCGCAGCCGCATTGCTGATCTGCAAAGGCAGGCTTCTAGATGGAATGTTGCTAGTGGAGGAGTAGCCTAGTGGTTAGTGCAGTGGAACATGGGATGTTGTTACTATTTGAGATTCTGGAATGTTGCTATTACTTGAAATTCTACATGGAATGTTGCTACTATTGGAGATTCTGTTGCTACTATTTGAGATTCTACATGGAATGTTGCTACTATTGAGATTCTGTTGCTACTATTTGAGATTCTACATGGAATGTTTCTATTCCACTAGCAACATTCCATTTTTAGATGTGAGCTCTTTGAGCAGGGACTGTCTTTTCGTGTATGGTGTACAGTGCTGCGTATGCCTTGTAGCGCTATAGAAATGATAAGCTGTAGTAATATTGGACTGCTTTAGTGTGAATGATCATGCAGCGTGGGCAGTGGACTTCACCTGAGTGCAAAATGCAGATTACATTTGTTTTGAGTTAGGCGGGTCTTAAACAACTACTCTCTGGGGCTTATTTTCAAAACAGAAAAATGTCTAAAAAGTGGCATAAAATCTGCATTTGAACGTTTTATCTCACAAAAACGTCCAAATCAGTATTTTCGAAACCTATTTTTAGACGTTTTTCTATGAAGTCCGTCAGAAGTCAGTCCAAGTCTCAAGGGGGCATTTCAGGGGCGTGTTTGGGGCGGGACTCGGGCGTTCCTAAGACTTAGGAGCGTTTTTCAGCCACTATGGAACAAAACCAAACCGTCCAGGGCTAAAACTTAGACATTTTGAGCTAGACCTGTTTTTATTATGAATAAGGCACAAAAGGATGCCCTAAATGACCAGATGACCACTGGAGGGAATCAGAGGTGACCCAATACCCCTCCAGTGGTCACTGACCTCTTACCACCCCCTAAAAATGTGATTTAAAACATTACTTGCCAGCCTCTGTGCCACCCTCAGATGTTATACTCAGGTCCATCAGAATAGCATGCAGGTCCCTGGAATAGTCTAGTGGTGGGTGCAGACAGGTGGACCCAGGCTCCTACCTCCCCCTTCCTGTTACACTTGTGCATGAAACTGTAAACCCTGCAAAACTCACCAGAAACCCACTGTACCCACATATTGGTGCCCCCTTCACCCATAAGGGCTATGGTAGTGGTGTACAGTTGGGGATAGTGGGTTTTGGGAGGCTCAGCAGACAAGATAAGGGAGCGATGGTGAGATGTTTACCTGGGAGCATTTTATGAAGTCCACTGCACTGCCCCCTAGGGTGCCCTATTGCTTTTCTGGGATGTCAGGGGGACCAGTGTACTAAAAATGCT
The DNA here is from genome assembly GCF_901765095.1 of Microcaecilia unicolor. NCBI lineage: Eukaryota > Metazoa > Chordata > Amphibia > Gymnophiona > Siphonopidae > Microcaecilia > Microcaecilia unicolor. The sequence continues at coordinate 16,495,183 of NC_044033.1, forward strand.
AGTTCCTCCTACATCCCAATGGCTTGATTTTGTACGTTTTTGGGGGTTTTTTTTTCCGAAAATGGACCAATAAATAAAACGTCCAAATCACAAAACCTTCTATTTTCGAAAACAAAAGATAAGACATTTTCTTGTTTGGAAATGACCTTCTTTCCTATTCAAATTTTGGACGTTTTTTTTGCACAAATTCCCAAATCGGACTTAGACGTCATATCGAAAATGCCCCTCCACGTTTGTTAACCATGAGCTGCCTATCAGCAAATAGGACTCACGCTCCACACCAGGGGTGACAAACTGCAGCCATGGAGGGCTGCAACCCAATATTCTACCTGCCGATAGCTACCTAGGATAACGCAGACTTATTAAGGGTTTCCTGAAAACCAGACTGGTTTGTGGCCTTCCAGGATTGCAATACCCAGTAGGTTTTGGTACATTGATGGGCAGGGAATCTAGTGGATTGTGCCCTCCCCCCAGGAACATGGGCTGACACCTCCAAATTCCTTCCACTTCATGATATGCCTTATCCACAGGACAGGGCTTCCTCTACTTTAACAGGAGTTTAAAACTCAAGAATGGGTGAAATATGGAGTTATCATGTGTGATGTGTGGAGGAGTGGCCTAGTGGTTAGGGTGGTGGACTTTGGTCCTGGGGAACTGAGGAACTGAGTTTGATTCCCACTTCAGGCACAGGCAGCTCCTTGTGACTCTGGGCAAGTCACTTAACCCTCCGTTGCCCCATGTAAGCCGCATTGAGTCTGCCATGAGTGGGAAAGCGCGGGGTACAAATGTAACAAAAAAAAAATAGATACTATTGGAGATTCTACATGGAATGTTGCTACTATTGGAGATTCTACACGGAATGTTGCTATTCCACTAGCAACATTCCATGTAGAAGGCTGCGCAGGCTTCTGTTTCTGTGAGTCTGACGTCAGACTCACAGAAGCAGAAGCCTGCGCGGCCACATTGGTGATCTGCAAGGGCCGACTTCTGCATGGAATGTTGCTAGTGGAATAGCAACATTCCTTGTAGAATCTCAAATAGTAGCAACAGTGGAGGAGTGGCCTAGTGGTTAGGGTGGTGGACTTTGGTCCTGAGGAACTGAGTTTGATTCCCACTTCAGGCACAGGCAGCTCCTTGTGACTCTGGGCAAGTCACTTAACCCTCCATTGCCCCATGTAAGCCGCATTGAGTCTGCCATGAGTGGGAAAGTGCAGGGTACAAATGTAACAAAAATAAATGTTATAATGCCTGTAGTTCAGGAGCAGGGATGTTTCGAGCCCGTGTGTTTCATCCTGGCATGATACTATAGTAGGTTTCTGCCGCGCCTGTTCTAGGGGATGTCAGGGGGTTCTGAAGCAGCAGTACTTGTTTTTACTGCAATCCTCACTCTTTTCTTACCCTTCACCTCTCTCTCTCTCTCTGTTCACATTGTGCCGAGCAGATGCAGTCCCTGTATGTCTCTGACGAAGAGGATACGGAGGCGAGGAATAAAATAGTCGAGGACTTGAAGACAGCTCTGCGGACTCAGCCCATGAGGTGATGACTCAGTGTCTACTGCAAAAAAGCTGGTGTTAGCGGCGACAAAAGCATTCAATGGTTACTATGAACAGACAAGACCAGACTTCACGTCTGGTTATGGAGCATAGATGTGAGGCTGAGATGGGGGTACCAGGCCCTACTTCCTGCTTATTTTGTAATAGAAAGGGCTGGAAAGGATTTCCAATTCGGTGTAGTAACCTGTGGCATGGATGTATGGCAGAGCGTGCTTCTCACCTCACTGCCAGTCACTTCCCTACACTGTAGGATCTTCAGTGGCATCATTCTCTTGATCACTGACCAGCCCGATGATCAGAAGTAAATGCAGGGACAAGAGGCCACTAGCACCCGTGATCAGAGGGCATCAGGCACGAGCGTGCAAGGAATACCGCAGAGCTCATTTAAATTATATCTAAATGAGCTCTCCAGTATTCCGTCCGTATGATCAGAGCACTGCGCTCTGATCGCCAGCTCAGAGTTGGCTTTATGGTTAAGACCCTTCCTCTTCCCCCCCCCCCCCCCATCCATGCTATGCAGCCTGGGCTGCCATTGTTAGTCCTGGGGGTTCAATGGATTCCCAGATTCCTCAATGACTGAGGCCATGGTGCCCCCTCAGATCTCCAGACCCCCAACCCTTCCCCCAACACTAGGGCATGGTGGGGCTGGAGATCCACCCCCCTGGCTCCCTGTATAAACATTGTTGGTGTCTCAGTGGGCTACATACCCTATTCCCCACTCCCACCCACCCTGGTGGTCTAGCAGCTCCCTCCTCCCCCCCTTACCTCCTTGTGTGATTGAGGAGGGAGTAGCACTCCCTCCTTTTCTAGCGCCACCTCCAAAATGGCAGCGCCCTGCCCTGCCAGTGCATGCTGGGAAAGCCCCATTCAGTGCATCCCAGGATGCACTGGGCAGGACAGGGCATCATCATTTTGGAGGCGGCGCTGGTAGAGGAGGTATGGGAGGGAGGAGGGGGCCGCTAGACCACCAGGGCGGGTGGGGGTGGGGGTAGGGTATGTAGCCCACTGGGGGGGGCCGGGAGGAGGGTTAGGGGGCTAGTCAAGACACACAGAGAAGGCAAATCAGAGCTGTCAGGAATGTGTTTATTACTGGAAACATGGTTAAATCAACAAGGTTATGATTGGGGGGAGCCAGGGTTCAGGACATAAACGCAGCCTCATAAATGCAAGGTTTACAGTAGGAGGAGCTTGGGAGGAGAGTGACCACACGAGCGTACCTATAATATGCCAGATTAATTTTCTCATTCCCTGACTGTTATCTGAACCGCTGAGCTCCCGTCTGTTTTTAGCACTCTTGTGAAGGATTGTATTAACTTGACGTTGATCACTGTGTGCGGGAGTCTTATTATCTGTTTTTGGGTTTCCCTCCAGCAGCGACAACTCCTGTCTTTCTAGTCTTTCTTGGATTTTGAGCAGACACTGCGTACTGGTCTTTGGATAAGAGTTAGGAACCTGGGAGGGTATCCCGTTTTCATGATGACATGGGAAGTACTTCCTACCTCAGGATTATCAGCTCAAACCACATTGAGCTCTGGGTATTAGAAAACCAGGACTGGATTCAGGTTAAATTGGCTGGGTTAACACCATGGCTCAGATCACAGCTCTGCATTACCTCTCCTGTTTGCTGGAGCAGCCAGAGGTGATGGGCTAAGTCCTGGAGAGAAGGGAAAGACCAAAGGAGTAGCAGCAAGGATACATTTCTGGAGTAAGAATCCCTTCCCAAACTACTGGCCAGCGAGCATGTATAAATTAAGGGATAAGGGGAGGGGTGGGGTGAATAATAGACCATACGCAGTGACTACCAGATGAGAAAGCTGGAAAATTTCATTTTTCTGCTTCCTAAGCCACAATGCTTGTATTAAATATCAGAAAATTATTCCAGGCGTTTGCACCAAGCTGCTATGTGCCAGCTTCCCTTGGGGGTAAATAGACAAAAGTGACTCACCCTGCTGCTGGCAATGGAACATGTCGCTGGAAGAGAGATGCATGAGGTTGTGGTCAATTGAAATGTCAAACACACAAGTGGATTAAAAGGATCATTTTATGACCGAAGAGTACATCTGTCGAGCAACCAGCGTCAAAGGCAACGTGACTGAGATTTAATCAAAACTTGCTATTACTGTTACACGCTATCCCAGTGCAAACCGGAGACAAGGGTGTGACTGCAAGGAAGGCCTTTTGGATTTTCTTACTGGCTTTTCAGGCAGTGAAATTAACCATATCCACCAAAACTGTGGAACACTTCACGTGGGCTAACAGTGGCCGTTAGCTATGGTGGCTAGGGATAGGCACTAAAAACTCAAGCTCATGGTGAATTCCATAGAGGTGCAGTAGGTGTTTCCTTGTCGGGAGGGGTACAGTCTGAGGCTCTCATTTACTTAGCTGTGTTGTGACATAATGTGTGTTAAATAACACAAGCCCATTATTCTCATTGGGGCCTGTTAATGCAGCTTAGGAAATGAGGGCTTGAGGCAGGGGAGCATGAAATGACTTGCCCATGGTCAACTGGGGAGAGGCAAGATTTGAACTCTTGACTGCCCTGGTACATAGCATTCTGCTTTAACCACTAGACCTACTCCTGCACTCCACTTCCAGGAGCAAAACCCAAGCAGGCCAATAGTAATGTCGCCAGAATCAATGGAGGGCCAGACAAGAGAGCGAGGGAGAGGCTCCACAATGTTTCAAGGGAAGAAGAGAGCGAGAACATCTTGCATGCCTCACTTTTCTTACCTCCGTGGCCGAGCTGTGGAACAGTATGGGAAGAGCTCATACTGCCACTGTCTTTTCGTCTGATGCCTTGTAACTGAAGGATATCAACATAAAAGTGCTGTCCTTGTGAAAATCAGTAGTAAAAAATAGTGAATCAATTTCAGCAGCGATGACTGAGAGATGCTGTTGATGCACTGCTGAATGTGAAATGTCAGAAATATGCCACTGAGTGCGAGATGCCATTGATACACTGCTGAGCGTGAGACGTCATTGATGCACCGCTAAGTGCCAGTTGCCATTGATGCACCACTGAATGCGAGATGCCATTGATGCAATGCTGAGCTTGAGATGTCATTGATACACTGCTGAGCGTGAGACGTCATTAATGCACCACTGAATGCAAGATTCCATTGATGCACTGCTGAGCTTGAGACGTCATTAATGCACCACTAAGTGCCAGTTGCCATTGATGCACCACTGAATGCGAGATGCCATTGATGCACTGCTGAGCGCGAGATGTCATTGATACACTGCTGAGCGCGAGACGTCATTAATGCACTGCAGAGTGCCAGTTGCAATTGATGCACCGCTGAGAGCGAGATGGCATTGATGCACTGCTGAGTGCGAGACATCATTGATACACTGCTGAGCGCGAGACGTCATTAATGCACTGCAGAGTGCCAGTTGCCATTGATGCACCACTGAATGCGAGATGCCATTGATGCACTGCTGAGCTCAAGACGTCATTGATGCATCGCTAAGTGCCAGTTGCCATTGATACACCACTGAATGCGAGATGCCATTAATGCACTGCTGAGCACGAGACGTCATTGATACACTGCTGAGCACGAGACATCATTAATGCACCACTGAATGCGAGATGCCATTGATGCCTTCTGAGGTTTAGATGTCATTGATACACTGCTGATCATGAGACGTCATTGATGCACCACTGAATGCGAGATGCCATTGATGCACTGCTGAGCTCGAGACATCATTGATGCACCACTGAATGCGAGATGCCATTGATGCACTGCTGAGCTCGAGACGTCATTGATGCACTGCTGAGTGCGAGATGCCATTGATACACTGCTGAGCACAATGAGATGCTGTATAAAGCACCAGAGGCAGTTGATCCTGGCTTTGTTATGAGAGGCAATAAATTCAATAATACTTATTTGTAGTGTATTGGTAGAGTAAATGCCATTGTACAAGAGAAACCACACATAAACAAGGGGCCTGCTTCAATCCATTTATAAAATTACTAATTTTTCTTCTGGAGCTTGAGTGTTTCCCCTCCACTATGCTCATCTTCCTCCCGGGGTCCAAGTGTATCCCTTCTATCTATGACAGGCTTCTTCCTCCTGGGGTCTGAGTGTATCCCCTTTACAATAGCAATCTCCTTCTTCCTGAGGTATTCCCTCTACAATGGCAGGCTTCTTTCTACTTGGGTCCAAGAGTATCTTCTCTACGATGACAGTCTTCTTCTTCTTCTTCTTCTTGGTGTCCGAATGCATTCCCTCTACAGTAACAACCTTCTTTTCCCTCTGCTGTACAGTGACAGTCTTCTCCCTCCTGAGGTCTGAGCGCATTCCCTCTACAATGATGGTCTTTTCCCTCCTGGGGTCCGAGTGCATTCCCTCTACAATGACGGTCTTCTCCCTCCGGGGGTCCGAGCACATTCCCTCTACAATGACGGTCTTCTCCCTCTTGGGGTCCGAGCGCATTCCCTCTACAGTGACGGTGTTCTCCCTCCTGGGGACCGAGCGCATTCCCTCTACGATGATGGTCTTCTCCCTCCTGGGCTCTGAGTGTTTTCCCTCTACCATGACGGTCTTCTCCCTCCTGGGGTCCGTGCGCATTCCCTCTACAATGACGGTCTTCTCCCTCTTGGGGTCTGAGCGCATTCCCTCTACAGTGATGGTCTTCTCCCTCCTGGGGTCCGAGTGCATTCCCTCTACAATGACGGTCTTCTCCCTCTTGGGGTATGAGCGCATTCCCTCTACAATGATGGTCTTCTTCTTCTTGGTGTCCGAATGTATTCTCTCTACAGTAACAGTCTTCTTTTTCCTGGAGTGTGAATGTCTCTGTTGTACAATGACTTTCTTCTCCTCTTCGGGTCCGAGCGCATTTCCTCTACAATGACACTCTTCCTTCTAAGGCCCAAGTGTATCCCTTTTATAATGGGAATTTCTTCCTCCAGAGGCTCAAACATACTTCTATACAATGTAAATCTTTTTATTCATGGGGCCCAAGTATATCCAGTCCACAATACCAGCCTTCTTTCTCCTGTGGCCAAATGTATCCCTTCTAGTGTGTCTGCATCCTGTTGACCCCAGTGAGTGAGAAACCTAAATCTTACATATGCTGTTCTGTCTCCTGTGCTCTTTAGCTTTGTGTTTCTCTTTCCATAGATACAACAAAAATAGTTGATTCCTTGTCCTTTCTTCTTTGCTTTTCAGGTTTGTGACTCGATTCATAGAGCTAGATGGTCTCTCCTGTTTGCTGAACTTCCTGAAGAGTATGGACTATGAGACATCAGAGAGCCGCATACATACATCCGTTATAGGGTGCATCAAGGCGCTGATGAACAATTCCCAGGGAAGGGCGCACGTGCTGGCTCACCCCGAGAGCATCAATATAATCTCCCAGAGTCTACGCATGGAGAACATCAAAACCAAGATCGCTGTGCTGGAGATCCTGGGGGCGGTCTGCCTGGTCCCAGATGGCCACAAGAAAGTCCTACAGGCCATGCTGCATTATCAGGTGTATGCAGCTGAAAGAACCAGGTTCCAGGTGAGCATTTGAGAAGAACACAGCAAGAACGTGTTCTGAGTTGCTGTTCTTGGAATACTTCAGCTGTGTATGTATATGTTGGGTGTTTATCACATCACCTTTTCTAGACCAATCAGAGATGGGGAGCATGACGTGACATGCTGTGCTGTTTTGAACCTAGCTTTTCCCAAGGAACCAGGGGATTTCCAAGGATGTAGCTGGAAACATTTCAGAGCTAACGACTTCTCAGTTTCATGTTTGGTTACCGCAATGTGCAGAACTGGATTTTTCTTATCTTGTTGCTTCTGAGTCATGGATTGCCAGTGAGGTGAATGCAGGAATTGTAACGACACCTGTTGCTTTTCAGTATAAAAACATTTTAAGTTAATAATGTTATCAATAGAAATCAAACAAAATAAAACATGGAAAAGAAAATAAGATGATACCTTTTTTATTGGACATAACTTAATACATTTCTTGATTAGCTTTCGAAGGTCGCCCTTCTTCCTCAGATCGGAAATAAGCAAATGTGCTAGCTGACAGTGTATATAAGTGAAAACATTCAAGCATTACTATGACAGTAAAATAGATACCATTGGAGATTCTACATGGAATGTTGCTACTCTTGGAGATTCTACATGGAATGTTGCTATTCCACTAGCAACATTCCATGTAGAAGGCTGCGCAGGCTTCTGTTTCTGTGAGTCTGACGTCCTGCACGTACGTGCAGGACGTCAGACTCACAGAAGCAGAAGCCTGCTTGGCCACATTGGTGATCTGCAAGGGCCGACTTCTACATGGAATGTTGCTAGTGGAATAGCAACATTCCATGTAGAATCTCAAATAGTAGCAACAGTGGAGGAGTGGCCTAGTGGTTAGGGTGGTGGACTTTGGTCCTGAGGAACTGAGTTTGATTCCCACTTCAGGCACAGGCAGCTCCTTGTGACTCTGGGCAAGTCACTTAACCCTCCATTGCCCCATGTAAGCTGCATTGAGCCTGCCATGAGTGGGAAAGCGCAGGGTACAAATGTAACAAAAATAAAATAGATACTATTGGAGATTCTACATGGAATGTTGCTACTATTGGAGGTTCTACATGGAATGTTGCTATTCCACTAGCAACATTCCATGCAGAAGCCTGCGCGGTCACATTGGTGATCTACAAGGGCCGACTTCTACATGGAATGTTGCTAGTGGAATAGCAACATTCCATGTAGAATCAATAGAAATCAAACAAAATAAAACATGGAAAAGAAAATAAGACGATACCTTTTTTATTGGACATAACTTAATACATTTCTTGATTAGCTTTCGAAGGTTGCCCTTCTTCCTCAGATCCAATAAAAAAGGTATCATCTTATTTTCTTTTCCATGTTTTATTTTGTTTGATTTCTATTGATAACCTTAAGAGTGGACTAACACGGCTACCACACTCCTCTACTTAATAATAAAAGACACAGAAAATTATGACGTTTAGTCCAGGCTGTAAAATGTACAGTCTAACGACTGTGTTGAGATTTGTCCATGCTTTCTTCCCCATGTAACTTTGCATGTTTACAAAAGCTACTACTACTACTATTTAACATTTCTAAAGCGCTACCAGGGTTGTGCAGCGCTGCACAATTAACAAAGAAAGGACTCTGTGGTCAGGGCCGGTCTTAGGGCGAGGCGACCGCATAGGGCCTCGCGCTCAAGGGGGCCCCGCGCGGCATGCCTGAAGTCGCCCCACCTTGACCGCCCAAGCTCCAGTCCCCCCTCCCTTTGGATTTTAAAAGTTACCTCGCGTTGACGTCGGGACGGGTTACAGCGCCGGTAGGTAGCAGAGGCAGCAGTCAGTGAAAAGCGTGTGAGCTGCTCGGCGCTTCCTTTCCCTCGCTCAGCTCTGGTCTCGCCCTCGTGGAAACAGGAAATGAGGGCGGGATCAGAGCTGAGCGAGGGAAAGGAAGCGCCGAGCAGCTTGCATGCTTTTCACTGACTGCTGCTGCTGCTGCTACTACCTGCCGGCGCTGTAACACGTCCCGACGTCAACGTGAGGTAACTTTTACAATTCAGAGGGAGGAGGGAGGGAGCTGGGTGGGTGGGAGGGAGGGAGGGGGCCTTTGGAGCTGGGAGGGAGGGAGGGGGGAGGAGGGGGGCCTTGGAGCTGGGGGCCCTAGGGGGGGAAAGCCCTGGAGCGGGGGCCCTAGGGGGGAGGGGGCCTTGGAGCTGGGAGGGAGCGGCTCGGAGGGAGCAGCGGCCAGCCCTGGAGCTAGGGTGGGGGCGGGGCAAGGGTGGGGCCCCATCAAATTGGTTTGCATAGGGCCCCGCACTTGCTAAGACCGGCCCTGTCTGTGGTGTTGGTAAATAAAACAAAGTGACAGATCAGCAGGCCGCAGTTTGCACTCTCTTGCCACTCCTTGGGTTCCACAGAGGATATATTGTCGCTTCTGCCTGATTCTGATACAGTACAGTCTCGATTATCCGATATAAATGGGACCGGCCCATTGTCAGATGTCAAAAGTGGGATAATACGGAAAACCGCATAAAACCCTCAAACAATGCATGAGCAAAGGCATAGATTTCCCAGTTTTCGAAATCGTTCTAAAACAAAGATTTTTAATAGAAATAAATGTGATGACATCACGGGGGGGAGGGGGTCTGCCGGATGGTCGGATTAGCCATGGTCAGATAATTGAGACTTTACTGTACTTTGTTCCTGGCCACTTAAAGCTTTGTAAGACCAAGAAATCTGATAAGACACAAGTTATGGAGGCAGTAACATAGTATATGAGTTAGAAAAATACCAGACTGGCCCACTGGATTGGCCACTGTTGGAAACAGGATACTGGGCTTAGTGGAGGAGTAGCCTAGTGATTAGTGCAGTGGACTTTGATCCTGGAGAACTGAGTTCAATTCCCACTGCAGCTCCTTGTGACTCTGGGCAAGTCACTTAACCCTCCATTGCCCCTGGTACAAAATAAGTACCTGAATATATGTAAACTGCTTTGAGTGTAGTTGCAAAAACCTCAGAAAGGCAGTATATCAAGTCCCAGTTCCCTTTCCCTATTGGAGATTCTAGATGGAATGTTGCCACTATTGAGATTCTACATGGAATGTTAATGTTGCTATTCCACTAGCAACATTCCATGTAGAAGCCTGCCCTTGCAGATCAGCAACGTGGCCACACAGGCTTCTGTTTCTGTGATTCTGACATCCTGCACCTATGTGCAGGACGTCAGACTCACAGAAACAGAAGCCTGCAGGGCCGCATGCCAAGTAGTAGTAGTAGTAGTACATGGAATGTTGCTAGTGGAGGAGTAGCCTAGTTGTTAGTGCAGTGGACATTGATCCTGGGGAACTGAGTTCGATTCCCACTGCAGCTCCTTGTGACTGTGGGCAAGTCACTTAACCCTCCATTGCCCCTGGTACAAAATAAGTACCTGAATATATGGAAACCGCTTTGAATGTAGTTGCAAAAACCTCAGAAAGGTGGTGTATTAAGTCCCAGTTCCCTTCCCTTCCTCTTCCCTTTGATCTGTCCCAGTATGGCAAGACTTATGCTCTTATCCAGGCTGCCCAGTTAGATAAGCAAACAACACCCATATGAACTCCTGAGCTGTTTTTCTACTACTGCCCTCCAGGATATTTTGGCATTTCAAATGTGATGGTGTTATCAGCAGTGTAAGAATAATCTTAGTTGACCAGTTAGGCTTTATGGGGATAATTCTATATATACTACCCAAGTAGTAAAGGTCTCAAATAAAAAATCAACTTATGCATCCAGCTTTTCTTACTTAAGCGCACAACTATGGGACGCGTAAAAACAACGTACGACCACCTACGTTTCCGGAAAGAACTAGAAACAAACCTGTTCAAAAAGGCATACCCCACCGACCCAACATAAAACCCTAAGTTCCTACGACACTGCAAAACCAAAGGCTGTAATGGACACACCTTAACCCTCATCCCCCCTCCCTAACTTCCCCCAATGTATCTACCAAACGCGAACCTTCTTCTTTTACCACAATAACACCTTGTATTTGTTCATACCGCAACTGGCGAACGCCGTTATGGTACCATGTAAGCCACATTGAGCCTGCAAATAGGTGGGAAAATGTGGGATACAAATGAAACAAATAAAAAAAAATAAAATATAGGTGTCTAGAGGGCACCTGATAAGCCCTTCCTTTCTTTTGTAGAAATGTAGCGCTACTGGGTATATACGCACATATGCACACTAGGCATGAGCCCTTACGCCGTCCATACAGCCGGAGATAAACACATAACGCAGTATTCTATGCCTACTGAAGATCTGTGCATCAGGGCTGCTGAGAGGGGAGGCAGGGGTGGGGGGGAATTCCCCAGGCCTGGCCTCCAAGGGGGGCCCAACACCTGGGTCTCTCTCTCTTTCTCTCCTGCTCTTGACGGGACCTGGGTGATTGCATCCTGACAGGAGAAGTACAGAGAAAACTCCAGTACTGCCCCCCCCCCTTGGAGGCTGGGGAGGAGCATACACAGCAGGACTTCAGACCAGGGTAGGGTTACCATATTTTGTCCCCCAAAAAGGAGGACACATGCCCGCCCCTTTCACACACACACACCCCTTCACTCCCTCGCTCCGTCCCCTGTCACATTTTCCCCTCCCCCCCTGTCACACACTCCATCACTCCCCCTCCCCGTCACCCACCTCCCCTTACCTTACTACTGCCCTGGTGATCTAGTGACCTCTTCGGGGCAGGAAAGAGCCCCCTCTTTCCTGCCCAGAGCGCTGCCCTGCATGCATCCTTCCTGTTCGTGATCTCGGCGCCGATTCAAAATGGCCACCAAGAGTTGAAGTCTCGCGAGGTCACTTCAGCTCTCGTCAGCCATTTTGAATCGGCGCCGAGATCACGAACAGAAAGGATGCATGCAGGGCAGTGCTCCGGGCAGGAAAGAGGGGGCTCTTTCCTGCCCCAAAGGCAGGATTTCTGGATGAACGGGCAGATTGGCAAAACCAGCCCGGTTGCCCAGACATGTCCTCAAAAAGAGGACATGTTCGGGTAAATACGGACATATGGTAACCCTAGGCCAGGGCCTCTGGTTTGGCTGGCGGGGGTCCCCTCAGCCCCCACCAGAAGAAGTGGTCTTCCTCCAGTGCTGCTGTTCACTGTGCCTAATTGCCGTGAGAAGAGGCCACAGGGTCTAGAAGAGCCCCAAAGCCACATAGTTACAGAACAGCACATAAGCATATAACCGGCATTTACATGCACATGCGCACAGTGGAGGAGTGGCCTAGTGGTTAGAGCACCAGTCTTGCAATCCAGAGGTGGCCAGTTCAAATCCCACTGCTGCTCCTTGTGATCTTGGGCAAGTCACTTAACCCTCCATTGCCTCAGGTACAAACTTAGATTGTGAGCCCTCCTGGCACTGAGAAATATCCAGAGTACCTGAATGGAACTCACCTTGAGAGTCTACATGGAATGGAATGTTGCTACTATAGGAGATTCTACATGGAATGTTAATGTTGCTATTCCACTAGCGACATTCCATGTAGAAGCCTGCCCTTGCAGATCAGCAATGCAGGAGCACAGGCTTCTGTTTCTGTGAGTCTGATGTCCTGCACGTACGTGCAGGACGTCAGACTCACAGAAACAGAAGCCTGCGCGACTGCGTTGCTGATCTGCAAGGGCAGGCTTCTACATGGAATGTTACTAGTGGAGGAGTAGCCTAGTGGTTAGTGCAGTGGAACATTGAATGTTGTTACTATCTGAGATTCTGGAATGTTGCTATTACTTGAGATTCTACATGGAATGTTGCTAGTGGAGGAGTGGCCTGGTGGTTAGAGCACCAGTCTTGCAATCCAGAGGTGGCCAGTTCAAATCCCACTGCTGCTCCTTGTGATCTTGGGCAAGTCACTTAACCCTCCATTGCCTCAGGTACAAACTTAGATTGTGAGCCCTCCTGGCACTGAGAAGTATCCAGAGTAGCTGAATGTAACTCACCTTGAGCTACCACTGGAAAAGGTGTGAGCAAAATCTAAATAAAATAACACAGAGTATATGCCAGTATTCTCATAATCTATGTGCATAATCAGTGAATGAATGTCAGTGCCTGCGTTATAGAATTACCCCAATATGGGTTAGAATCTGCCATTTTTTAATGATCAGGAATAAATGAAAACAGAGAAATGAAAATAAGATGAGACCTTTTTTTATTGGACTGTTTTTGATCTCAAAGTGTAATATCTTCTTAAAGCAGATACTTACAAAAATAACCAGACAGCATAACCTCAGCATGACAGCAAACACCAGAAGTCTCTCATCTTTGTCTGCAATTTACTTTTATTGAATAAGTGTAGCCAATTTACTCACAGTTAGTAGATTCTCAGAAGTTACTGCCCCGAGGCAAGAGACGTCATAGTTCTGAGAGCTGTAACGGACGTGGAGATGGAAATTTGAACAGAAATTCCCTGGGAATTGTTCTTCGGCGCCTTGATGCACCCTATAACGGTGGAAGAGCTGATAGGTGAATGAAGGTGGTTCAGAGCAGGGCTGCACTGACGGTGGTTGGGGCCCCTGGGCAGTAAATGTCATTGGGTCCCCGACGGCCACTGCCCACCACACCACCGCTGCCCTCCTGCACCATCGCCGCCCTCGTCCTACCTTGAAGGGCCTGGTGGCCTAGTGGCTTGTTCGGGGGCAGGAAAGAACCCCAATCTTTCCTGCCTGCTATCGCTACTGTGCCTGGCCAGCGGCAGCACCGCTGTGTTTTTCAAAATAGCTGCCGGGACTTACCCCAGTAGTCTCGTGGGTCTCGGCAGCCATTTTTAAGACGTGGCGGCAGCACGCACCACCATGCGGGCAGAAAAGAGTGAGATTCTTTCCTGCCTCTGCAAAGGCCACTGGACCACCAGGCTCTTCAAGTTCAAACTGGGGAAGGCTGCAATGTGCTGCTGCTATGGTGGGCAACCGGGCAGAGCCTCTGGGCCCTCGGGCACTGCCCGGTTGCCTGAATGGTCAGTCCGCCACTGGTTCAGAGGTGGGATGCTGAAGCTTAGCGGAGATTGGGTGGCAGAGCCGGTGGTGGGAGGCGGGGCTAGTGGTTGGGAGGCGGGGCTAGTGCTGGGCAGACTTCTACAGTCTGGGCCCTGAAAATGGCAGATACAAATCAAGGTCAGGTATACACATAAAGCAGCACATATGAGTTTATCTTGTTGGGCAGACTGGATGGACCGTGCAGGTCTTTCTCTGCCGTCATCTACTATGTTACTATGTTGTGAAAAAGAATGAATGATACTAAAAGGTATCATCTTATTTTCTTTTCTCTGTTTTATTTCTATTTATAACCTTTAAAAGTGGACTAACACGGCTACCACACCTCTTTACTTAACAGTCATAAGTAGAGGAGTGTGGTAGCCGTGTTAGTCCACTCTTAAGGTTATCAATAGAAATCAAACAAAATAAAACATGGAAAAGAAAATAAGATGATACCTTTTTTATTGGACATAACTTAATACATTTCTTGATTAGCTTTCGAAGGTTGCCCTTCTTCCTCAGATCGGATATAAGCAAATGTGCTAGCTGACAGTGTATATAAGTGAAAACATTCAAGCATTACTATGACAGTAAAATAGATACCATTGGAGATTCTACATGGAATGTTGCTACTCTTGGAGATTCTACATGGAATGTTGCTATTCCACTAGCAACATTCCATGTAGAAGGCTGCGCAGGCTTCTGTTTCTGTGAGTCTGACGTCCTGCACGTACGTGCAGGACGTCAGACTCACAGAAGCAGAAGCCTGCGCGGCCACATTGGTGATCTACAAGGGCCCGACTTCTACATGGAATGTTGCTAGTGGAATAGCAACATTCCATGTAGAATCAATAGAAATCAAACAAAATAAAACATGGAAAAGAAAATAAGATGATACCTTTTTTATTGGACATAACTTAATACATTTCTTGATTAGCTTTCGAAGGTTGCCCTTCTTCCTCAGATCGGAAATAAGCAAATGTGCTAGCTGACAGTGTATATAAGTGAAAACATTCAAGCATTACTATGACAGTAAAATAGATACCATTGGAGATTCTACATGGAATGTTGCTACTCTTGGAGATTCTACATGGAATGTTGCTATTCCACTAGCAACATTCCATGTAGAAGGCTGCGCAGGCTTCTGTTTCTGTGAGTCTGACGTCCTGCACGTATGTGCAGGACGTCAGACTCACAGAAGCAGAAGCCTGCGTGGCCACGTTGGTGATCCGCAAGGGCCGACTTCTACATGGAATATTGCTAGTGGAATAGCAACATTCCATGTAGAATCTATAGAAATCAAACAAAATAAAACATGGAAAAGAAAATAAGATGATACCTTTTTTATTGGACATAACTTAATACATTTCTTGATTAGCTTTCGAAGGTTGCCCTTTTTCGTCAGATCGGAAATAAGCAAATGTGCTAGCTGACAGTCTGACAGTGTGGGAGGATGGGGGTGGGTCGGAGGTATGCATGGGGACATATATATATATATATATATATATATATATATATATATATATATATATATATATATACACTGTCAGCTAGCACATTTGCTTATTTCCGATCTGAGGAAGAAGGGCAACCTTCGAAAGCTAATCAAGAAATGTATTAAGTTATGTCCAATAAAAAAGGTATCATCTTATTTTCTTTTCCATGTTTTATTTTGTTTGATTTCTATAGATTCTACATGGAATGTTGCTATTCCACTAGCAGCATTCCATGTAGAAGTCGGCCCTTGTAGATCACCAATGTGGCCGCGCAGGCTTCTGCTTCTGTGAGTCTGACGTCCTGCACGTAACTCACAGAAACAGAAGCCTGCGCAGCCTTCTACATGGAATGTTGCTAGTGGAATAGCAACATTCCATGTAGAATCTCCAATAGTAGCAACATTCCATGTAGAATCTCCAATGGTATCTATTTTACTGTCATAGTAATGCTTGAATGTTTTCACTTATATACACTGTCAGCTAGCACATTTGCTTATTTCCGATCTGAGGAAGAAGGGCAACCTTCGAAAGCTAATCAAGAAATGGATTAAGTTATGTCCAATAAAAAAGGTATCATCTTATTTTCTTTTCCATGTTTTATTTTGTTTGATTTCTATTGATAACCTTAACAGTCATAGAAAGAGAGAGATGCTAAGGCCGTGTAGTCATTCCGGAGAGAGGTTTGTCCGATTGACGGAAGTTCCAGCGTCTTTCTAGGGAGTTTGTTCCGATGGTTAACCACTCTGAGCTGTGTCTCTGTACTGTGGAGTATTCTCCTCTCTGTACGGAATAAGCTCAGCAAAGCTAATGGACTTCAGGCCTCTCCCATAATGATTAACAGAAGGCTGATGTACCAGGGAACCTTGTATCCTGCGTCACCCTTGAACCAGCAGAATGTAAAAAAAAAAAATTACCCTTGTCCAGAGCTCTAACAAGTGATGTCAGGAGCAGAAGAAAAAAATGAAAAGGGGAAAAAGATAAATGGTTTTCAGTCTTGATTTTTTTTTATTTGCTTGCAAACTGGAGATATATCTATCTATCTATCTATCTATCTAGATATATAGATATATATATATATTTTTTTGTCTTACAGCTTTTATAGTAATTCTGAACTGCTATGGGGGAGGGGCATTTTCCTGCAAGAATGAAACCTCTTGAGGTTTCTTAAAAACAGACCTATCCCTCTTGTGGTACTATGGAGTTCACCAAAAGCGATTTGGGAGATTGACTAGGAATGTTACTGTGTGTGTGTGTGTGGGTGGGGGGGGGGGGGGGGGGGGGGGGTGTTCTTTCAGTGACTCTCCATCAATGTGCCGGGGAGCAGCTCCTGTTAGCAAGAGGTCCCAGAGTTACCTCATGTTCAGTGGGTCTGATTGATCTGCTGGGGTCATGACCTTACCATTAATAACATGCACACCCTGTCTGAAGCAATCAGATCCCACCATATCACAGCAAGGAGCGGATACAACACTGCTTCCCAATGTGGCTGTTTCCAGGAGTTCAGGAGTGTGGCTAAAATCATTTCAGCAGTGCAGATTATAATGATTGCACTTCTGACATTTTGAAGGCAGTTTTATATCAGGTTGTCTATGCACGAAGGGTAGAACAGCCACGCCCAGCCCAGTCCTCGGGGGCACACCTAGTCCCATTAGGTTTTCAGTATATCCACATTGAATATGCATAATAATTCACTTTTGGACTAATATATTATCTTTGCTATATTAAACATATCACAATACAATTTCATTTGTATTATTTTTTAATTATTATTCAATTGAATTATTATGCATTGAATATGCATGAGATAGATTTGTATATATATATATATATATAGTCTGTTGAAAAAGTATCAAAAAAAATTTAACATGCCAAAATCCAGATCAGCATCATTTTGTATCACCATTCCTCTCATGCCACCCAGTGAGAATAATGGTATCTCTCTCCTGAGTGATAAGCAAAAGAACTACTACTAATCACTTCTATAGCGCTATTAGACATATGCACTGCTGTACACATTATATGCAGACACTTTCTCTGTCCCCAGAGGGCTCACAATCTAAGTTTTTGTACCTGGGGCAATGGAGGGTTAAGCGACTTCCCCAAGGTCACAGAGAACTGTAGTGGGAATTGAATCCAAGTCACTAGGATCAAACCCATTAGGCTACTCTTCCGCTCCCATACTGGGTCAGACTGAAGGTCCATGAAGCCTTGTATCCTGTTTCAAACAGTAGACAATCTAGGTCACAAGTACCTGGCAAGATCCCAAAAGAGTAACGACAGATTATTTGCTTATTATCCCAGGGATAAGAAGTGGATTTTCCATCTTAATAATGGCTTATGGTCTTTTCTTGTACGAATGATTATCTCCCAATTGGTGAGGTGTCATATGTGTGTGCCCGATGCAAAGAGCTCCTAGCTCTCAGAGAACGTGTCCGTTCTCTTGAGGCTAGAGTAGCAGACTTGATGGAGCTGAGGGAGACAGAGAGGTACATAGAGGAGACCTACAGGGATGTTGTAGAGAAGTCCCACCTCCAGTCAGGTAGCCCCTGTGCTACCTTGGAGGAGGGAGGTCTCCTAGAAGGAGAGCATCACCCTGGTGAAGTAGGAAGTACTCCTGTAGCCAGGACCTGCCCACCAGGGGATGTACTATCCTTTCGCACCGAGGATATATCTCCAAATATTGCCCGGGAGGGAAAGGTTAGGACAGCTGTTGTACTTGGTGATTCGATCATTAGGCATATAGATAGCTGGGTGGCTGGTGGACGTGAGGATCGCCTGGTGACTTGCCTGCCTGGTGCGAAGGTGGCGGACCTCACGCGTCACCTAGATAGGATTTTATATAGTGCTGGGGAGGAGACGGCTGTCTTGGTACATGTGGGTACTAATGACATAGGAAAATGTGGGAGAGAGGTTCTGGAAGCAAAATTTAGGCTCTTAGGTAGAAAGCTGAAATCCAGATCCTCCAGGGTAGCATTTTCTGAAATGCTACCTGTGCCACGCGCAGGGCCCAAGAGACAGGCAGAGCTCCAGAGTCTCAATGCGTGGATGAGACGATGGTGCAGGGAGGAGGGCTTTAGATTTGTTAGGAACTGGGCAACATTCTGGGGAAGGGGGAGCCTATTCCGAAAGGATGGGCTCCATCTTAACCAGAGTGGGACCAGGCTGCTGGCATCGGCGTTTAAGAAGGAGATAGAGCAGCTTTTAAACTAGAAATGGGGGGAAGGCCGACAGTCGCTCAAAAGAGCATGGTTCGGGATAAGGTATCTTTCAAAGATATCACCATAACAGGGAAGATAGAGTATCCTGATAGTGAGGTTGCAAAAGAGATTGTAGTAGATCGGGTATCTTTAAATAACAATAAAAATCAGACAAAAGATTGCCAATTAATACTGTCAAGTACTAAGCATGATGTACTTAGGAACAACAAACATAGTTTGAAATGTCTATATGCGAATGCCAGGAGCCTAAGAAATAAGATGGGGGAGTTGGAATATATTGCACTAAATGAAAAATTAGATATAATAGGCATCTCTGAGACCTGGTGGAAGGAGGATAACCAGTGGGACACTGTCATACCGGGGTACAAATTATATCGTAGTGATAGGGTGAATCGGATTGGTGGAGGGGTAGCATTGTATATTAACGAGAGCCTTGAATCAAATAGATTGAAAATTCTGCAGGAAACAAAACACTCCTTGGAATCACTGTGGATTGAAATTCCATGTGCAAAGGGGAAAAGGATAGTGATAGGAGTGTACTACCGTCCGCCTGGCCAGGACGAACAGACGGATGCGGAAATGTTAAAGGAAATCAGGGACGCAAACAAACTGGGCAACACAATAATAATGGGGGATTTCAATTACCCGCATATAGACTGGGTTAATGTAACATCTGTACACGCAAGGGACATAAGATTTCTTGATGAAATCAAGGACAGCTTCATGGAACAGCTAGTTCAGGAGCCGACAAGAGAAGGAAAAATACTAGACTTAGTCCTTAGTGGTGCTCATGATCTAGTGCAGGGGGTAACGATACGAGGGCCGCTTGATAACAGTGATCATAATATGATCGGTTTTGATATTGGCATTGAAGGAAGTGAAACTAGGAAATCAAGTACGCTAGCGTTTAACTATAGAAAAGGTGATTACGACAAAATGAGAAAAATGGTGAAAAAAAGACTGAAAGGAGCAGCTCGCAGAGTAAAAAACTTGCATCAGGCGTGGATGCTGTTTAAAAACACCATCCTGGAGGTTCAGGACAAATATATTCCACGTATTAGAAAAAGGGAAAAAAGACTAAACGTCAGCCGGCGTGGCTAAACAGTAAGATAAAGGAAATCATTAGAGCCAAAAAAACAATCCTTCAGAAAGTGGAGAAGAGAACCAACTGAAAGTAACAGGATAGATCATAAGGAAGGCCAAGCCAAATGCAAAGCGGAGATAAGGAGGGCAAAAAAGGACTTTGAGAAGAAATTAGCGTTGGAAGCAAAAATACATAGTAAAATTTTTTTAGATACATTAAAAGCAGGAAACCGGCCAAAGAGTCGGTTGGGCCGCTGGACGAAAATGGTGTTAAAGGGGCGATCAAGGAGGACAAAGCCGTAGCGGAGAAATTAAATGAATTCTTTGCTTCGGTCTTCACCGAGGAGGATTTGGGGGGGACACCGGTGCCGGAAAGAATATTTGAAGCGGGGGAGTCGGAGAAACTAAACAAATTCTCTGTAACCTTGGAGGATGTAATGGGTCAGTTCAGCAAGCTGAAAGAGTAGTAAATCACCGGGACCTGATGGTATTCATCCCAGAGTATTAATAGAACTAAAAAATGAACTTGCGGAGCTACTGTTAGAAATATGCAATCTGTCCCTAAAATCGAGTGTAGTACCGGAAGACTGGAGGGTAGCCAATGTTACTCCGATTTTTAAGAAGGGTTCCAGAGGAGATCCGGGAAATTATAGACCGGTGAGTCTGACGTCGGTGCCGGGCAAGATGGTGGAGGCTATTATTAAGAATAAAATTGCAGAGCATATACAAAAACATGGACTGATGAGACAAAGTCAGCACGGATTTAGTGAAGGGAAGTCTTGCCTCACCAATCTAATGCATTTTTTTGAGGGGGTAAGCAAACATGTGGACAATGGGGAGCCGGTTGATATTGTATATCTGGATTTTCAGAAGGCGTTTGACAAAGTGCCGCACGAAAGACTCCTGAAGAAATTGCAGAGTCATGGAATCGGAGGTAGGGTATTTATTATGGATTAAGAACTGGTTGAAGATAGGAAGCAGAGAGTAGGATTGCGTGGCCAGTATTCTCAGTGGAGGAGGGTAGTTAGTGGGGTCCCGCAGGGGTCTGTGCTGGGTCCGTTGCTTTTTAATGTATTTAATAAATGACCTAGAGATGGGAATAACTAGTGAGGTAATTAATTCGCCGATGACACAAAATTATTCAGGGTCGTCAAGTCGCAGGAGGAATGTGAACGATTACAGGAGGACTTGCGAGACTGGGAGAATGGGCGTGCAAGTGGCAGATGAAGTTCAATGTTGACAGTGCAAAGTGATGCATGTGGGTAAGAGGAACCCGAATTATAGCTACGTCTTGCAAGGTTCCGCGTTAGGAGTTACGGATCAAGAAAGGGATCTGGGTGTCGTCGTCGATGATACGCTGAAACCTTCTGCTCAGTGTGCTGCTGCGGCTAGGAAAGCGAATAGAATGTTGGGTGTTATTAGGAAGGGTATGGAGTCCAGGTGTGCGGATGTTATAATGCCGTTGTATCGCTCCATGGTGCGACCGCACCTGGAGTATTGTGTTCAGTACTGGTCTCCGTATCTCAAAAAAGATATAGTAGAATTGGAAAGGTACAGCGAAGGGCGACGAAAATGATAGTGGGGATGGGACGACTTTCCTATGAAGAGAGGCTGAGAAGACTAGGGCTTTTCAGCTTGGAGAAGAGACGGCTGAGGGGAGATATGATAGAAGTGTATAAAATAATGAGTGGAATGGATCGGGTGGATGTGAAGCGACTGTTCACGCTATCCAAAATACTAGGACTAGAGGGCATGAGTTGAAGCTACAGTGTGGTAAATTAAAACGAATCGGAGAAAATTTTTCTTCACCCAACGTGTAATTACACTCTGGAATTCGTTGCCGGAGAACGTGGTACGGGCGGTTAGCTTGACGGAGTTTAAAAAGGGGTTAGATAGATTCCTAAAGGACAAGTCCATAGACCGCTATTAAATGGACTTGGAAAAATTCCACATTTTTAGGTATAACTTGTCTGGAATGTTTTTACGTTTGGGGAGCGTGCCAGGTGCCCTTGACCTGGATTGGCCACTGTCGGTGACAGGATGCTGGGCTAGATGGACCTTTGGTCTTTCCCAGTATGGCACTACTTATGTACTTATGTAATGTGTCCAAATCTTTTTTAAACCCTGTTAAGCTAACTGCTTTTATCAATTCTCTGGCAACAGATTCCAGAGTTTAATTACACATTGAGTAATGAAATATTTTCTCCCAGTTGTTTTAAATGTACTACTTAGTAGATTCATTACGTGTCCCCTAGTTCTTGTGTTTTTTATGATGTGATTATGTCCATCTTTAGTAACCGGGGTCTGCATTCATAGTCCTACGTGGTAATGAGTCTGGATATAGGCCCCAAATGTGTTTCAAAGATGGTTCACCACTTTGGTTTCATGACCTTAGCTCAAATTTTCTCTGTCATCATGTTTATATTACACCAGTGGCCAATGTGTCAAAGGTGGTTGAGGATCCCTCCAGTGGCTCAAAATATGAATTTGTTTTGACCTGCAGGAAAGCTTTCTATAAAAATAATTTCAAATATTTGTCCCTCATTTGCACTTTTGGGGCATTACTGAAAAGCATAAACTCAGGATCCAGCCTATATGCCATCCCTATGATCCTATTCAAATAGTGGGTAACTGTAGACCAACCCCAAGGGTACAGTCCAGTAGGCCAGAGATGAAACAAAAAAGTGGAGTCTTAATTTGGAAGAAGCAGAATTTATTGAAGGATCCAACACAACATAAATTTAAAATAATCATAACAACATAAAACAATAATAAAAACTTTGATAAACATATATAAAAGGTTTAAAAATAAAAAAAATGAACAATACAAATATATACAGATACCATATGCAATTCAGTAACAAGAGTATTCAAAATTAAGGGAGTCTTTTACTAAAGATTAGCTCGAGTTATCTGCAGCAGGGCTCATTTACTCCTATGGGCCCTGCTGCAGATAACTCGAGCTAATCTTTAGTAAAAGATCCCTTTAAAGTAGCTGCAATAAGCAATATTGAAAATGAATGAAAACAATAAAACAGGTACAATGCTAAAATTAAAACATCAAAAACAAAAATAAAACAATGAATTCAAATGTTAACCACAATCTCAAAGTTTGCGTACTGTTGATAAACGTGGAGGGGCATAATCAAAAGGGACGCCCAAGTTTTGCTAAGGACGTCCTCGCAAAACGTCCTGATGGAGGGGCGGGGAAACCCGCATTATCGAAACAAGATGGACGTCCATCTTTCGTTTCGATAATATGGTCATGGACGTCCAAATCTTAGGTCGTCCTTAGACATGGTCGTCCCTAGACTTGTCGTTTCTGATTTTCGGCGATAATGGAAACCAAGGACGCCCATCTCAGAAACGACCAAATGCAAGCCCTTTGGTCGCGGGAGGAGCCAGCATTCGTAGTGCACTGGTCCCCCTGACATGCCAGGATACCAACCGGGCATCCTAGGGGGCACTGCAGTGGACTTCATAAATTGCTCCCAGGTACATAGCTCCCTTACTGTGTGTGCTGAGCCCCACAAACCCCCCCCCCCCCCAAAAAAAAAAAAAATAAACCCCACTAACTACAACTGTACACCACTACCATAGCCCTTACGGGTGAAGGGGCACCTAGATGTGGGTACATTGGGTTTGTGGTGAGTTTTGGAGGGCTCTCATTTAGTCTCCTCAAACCACTTATACAGGGCACCTATTCATATATGTCAGAGGTGTCCCTTGAATGCTGAAGCAAGATGTGAATCTTAGGGCATTTAATGAGAGGGAGAAGCCCCAGTCAGGAGTTTAACTACAGGAGAAGGGATTGTGGAGAAGGAGTCCCTGGTTAAGAGAGTCTGTGTGGAATAGGATCCCCGAAAGGAGAGATGGTGAAGTTTGGGCAGAAGAAATGGGTTTGCTTAGCAGCCAGAAACCCCCACCTTCCAAAAGACGGGGTGCAGACAGAGGTAAAGGATGTGAGATGTGTGATCTACAGTGTTTATCCATTGCTGTACAACCCTAGGACTTCTGCTGGATTATTTGAGAAGAATGCTTAGAGGAGAGCTAACTGCCTTCAAGAAAGTAAGATCTGCCACACTGTGTCAAACCAAAGCTCTATCAAGCCCGTATCCTGGTGCCAAGTACCTGGCAGAATCCCCAAATGTAGTAAGATTCTATTCTGCTTATCCCCAGGGGTGGGCAGTGGCTCTCCCCAGGTCTGCCTTAAAGAATTATGGATTTTTCCTCCAGGAACTTGTGCAAACCCTTTTTAAGCCCAGCCGAGCAGGCCAGAACATATGCTGAACATAAGTTGAAATATATTTGTGTGTTAATTTACATTTCATCTTTATTTTTAACAAGATTCTTCTGTCTTTAACTGGTGTGACATTCTCCTCCAGGCTTTTTTTTCTGTCACAGACCAGGGAGGGGGTTGGTGGGAGGGGGGTCGGCTAACATAGCCACTTCTGTCTTTGAAGCTGGGTGGACAGCGAGACGTCTGGCATGACCATACACAAACCACATACAGGCTGTTCTCAGACAACAGAGGCACAGAAAAGGCGTCTTCTGCCCCACATTCATCTTTAACACTTTCAGCCACCAAATTGAGAAAGGCAAAATGACTGAACTCAGATCAAAGACGTTCATGTTCTGGAGACATATTTTATGTATGTAGAGAAAAAAAAAAAAGATTCTCGGGGGGCTTGTGATTTAAAAGACAAACTTTCCTTTTAATTCTCCTCAAAATTCATCCAGCGTCGGCGCTTTTGTCTTTGAGAAGCCACGAATGCTGTCAGAGGGAATTAAAAGCAGATGAGGCTCGGTCGTTTTCTGCTTTGCTGACTCTGTTTAACTCTGGTGGTGCTGTTCAGTGCACCTGCCAAGGGCAAGGATCAAAAAGAGAGGCAGGAGGACACGAATGGGTCGATGTTCAGATGCCGCAACCAGCACTTGCTTTAAGCACCAGCTGCAGCGTTTAAAATTGTCCACGTATATTCAGCACCGCTGTCCGTAGAAGTGTGGCGCCAAATATTCGTATTCGGCAGTAATCATGCTGGATATCTGAATAGCAACTGGATAGCTCCAGCTATCTATAGCGCCATCTATCTGTAGAATTAGGTGTAATGCCGGTGCTCTGCCTTCGCTATGACCTGACGCTGTCCGGATAGTGCGGAGAGATCTGTACCTCTGCTGAGTGGGCCATTGGAATCAGTACCCTATCCAGGTCCTATCTGTGAATTTTCAGTGGCACACCTTTGCTATGGCTGGTAGGGATCCCCAAGCCCCCCCCTCCCCCCCCAGCTGATAGCTCCTCCTCCAGAAGTCAGAACTCCTTCCAAGCAGTGTTGCCAGATGGGTGGGTTTCCCACCCAATTGGGCTGGTTTTTAAGCCAGGATGCTGGAAATTTTCGAAGGCTGCGGGCTGCGGGAAATTGGGCTTCTTTTTCGTTGCAGCTGTGCGGGGTTTGCGCTTTTTTCGGGGGCTTCTATTGGTCCAATTTGGTCCAATAGAAGCTTTTCCGGGATAGGGTTGACATCAGGGGCGGGGTTAATGACATCAGAGGTGACGTCAGGGGCTGGGCTAACGACGGCAGCGGTGACGTTGGGGGCGGGGTCGGTGACGTTGGAGGCGGGGTTTGACTTTGGGTGGGTTTTGGGCTGGTTTAGGGCCGATTTGGGGTGGGGAAAATTTTTCCCATCTGCCCACGCTGCTTCCAAGCTCAGTAGTTAGTGGGAATGTCCCTGGGCCACCACTGCCACTTTCATGGGTGCTGCTATCAATTGCCAAGCTTGCTAGGAGTTCTGGACACCAGGGGAGGAGGTTTTCAGCTGGCGGGGCTTGGGGATCTGTGCCAGCTAAGGTATTTATATGTTTGAGTTGGGAGGAGCACTGGGGAGGACAGGAAAGGGGCAGAGAGAAAACATTTGTCTCAGGACTTGCAGAGGAAAGAGGCAGCAGGAACGATGCTAGGTCTGGGGGTAGGGAACAGGATGGAAGCAGGAGAGGAACACTTGATGGACCCCCCTATGGTGGGGGGGGGGGGGGAGGAGGAAGAGGCAGAAGAAAACGGTAACAGAATTCAAACACGCGTGGGATAAACATAAAGGAATCCTGTTCAGAAGGAATGGATCCTAAGGAGCTTAGCCGAGATTGGGTGGCAGAGCCAGCCGGTGGCGGGAGGCGAGGATAGTGCTGGGCAGACTTATACGGTCTGTGCCAGAGCCAGTGGTGGGAGGTGGGGCTGGTGGTTGGGAGGCGGGGATAGTGCTGGGCAGACTTATACGGTTTGTGCCAGAGCCGGTGGTTGGGAGGCGGGGCCGGGGCTGGTGGTTGGGAGACAGGGATAGTGCTGGGCAGACTTATACGGTCTGTGCCCTGAAGAGGACAGGTACAAATCAAAGTAGGGTATACACAAAAAGTAGCACATATGAGTTTGTCTTGTTAGGCAGACTGGATGGACCATGCAGGTCTTTTTCTGCCGTCATTTACTATGTTACTATGTTACTATGCCAGAACTCGCTGGGGAAGGAGGGGGAGGAAGAGATGCTAAAACTGTTTGGGGGGGAGGGGAAGAGGAGGGAGGGAAGAGAGAGCACTTACTGGAGCCCCAGGGAGGAAGCAGGAGGGAGAAATAAGAAGAAGGAATGCTAGCCCTGGGTGAGCGGAGCAGGAAGAGATGCTGGACCTGAGGGGAACAGGAGGGAAAGGTGATGAAGAGATGCTGGCCCTAGGGAGGTGGGCAGTGCAGGAGGAAGAGTGAAGGGAGAAGCTGGACGTGGAGGGATAGGGACACACAGGGGTAATGCTGGACAATGTGAGGGGGATAGGGGCACAGAGGGGTGATGCTGGATGCATGGGGTTCATAGGGACACAGAGGCATGATGCTGAACAGAGGGGGATGGATATGGACACGGGGAGTTAACATAGTAACAGAGTAGATGACGGCAGAAAAAGACCTGCACGGTCCATCTAGTCTGCCCACGATAAACTCAAATGTGTATACCTTACCTTGATTTGTACCTGTCTTTTTCAGGGCACAGACCGTATAAGTCTGTCCAGCAGTATTTCCCACCTCCCAACCACCAGTCCCGCCTCCCATCACCGGCTCCGGCACAGACCCCGTATAAGTCTGCCCTCTCCTATCCTAGCCTCTCACCTACCAACCCCTCTTCACCCCGCCACCCAATTTCAGCTAAGTTTCTGTGGATCCATTCCTTCTGCACAGGATTCCTTTATGCCTGTCCCACGCATGCTTGAATTCCGTTACCGTTTTCATCTCCACCACCTCCCGCGGGAGGGCATTCCAAGCGTTCACCACCCTCTCTGTGAAGATGCAGAGAGGGGAGATGCTCAGTATGTCAGGAGGATAGAGGCAGGGACACAGAGGCGAGATGCTGGACATGGCAGATAGGGAGGCAGAGGGAAGATGAATTATGGACGGAGAGAGAAGAAATGCCAAATGGACAAGAAGACCCTGGTAAGAGAATTAAGAGAAGAGAAAGGAAATGAAAGCAAAAACAAGAGACTGGGACCAACACGATTAGAAATATAAAATGACCAGAGAACAAAGGTAAAGAAAGGAATTTTATTTTCTATTTATGTATTAGAATGTGCCAGTTTTTGGAATGTGCAACTGCTAGAACTGGTGGTAGATATTGCGAAAAACCTCATTCATTGGCCTTCAATTTCAACAATAGCGATGGTAAATCTCCAGCTTTGGGATGGGCTACCCTTGGCATCCCTGGAAATGTGGGAGAGACCGTGGAATGTGACTCTGGGAGGGGTGAGAATAACATAGTAACGTGGTAACATAGTAGATGACGGCAGAAAAATCCGCTACCGTATACAGTTCAAGCTTCTCCTATTGACCTTCAAGTGCACTCAATCTGCAGCCCCCCATTACCTCTCTACCCTCCTCTCCCCGTATGTTCCCACCCGTAACCTCCGCTCTCAGGACAAATCACTCCTATCTGTACCCTTCTCCACCACCGCTAACTCCAGACTCCGCCCCTTCTGCCTCGCAGCACCATATGCCTGGAACAGACTTCCTGAGCCCATACGCCATGCGCCCTCTCTGCCCATCTTCAAGTCCTTACTCAAGGCCCATCTCTTCTCCCTTGCTTTTGGCGCCTAACCACCTTCCCCATTCCTGATACCTACACTGACTACATAGCTTATTACCTTTAGATTGTAAGCTCTCTTGAGCAGGGACTGTCTTTCCCCTTGTCTAAACTTGTACAGCGCTGCGTAACCCTGGCAGCGCTATAGAAATGCTAAGTAGTAGTAGAAAAAGATCTGCATGGTCCATCCAGTCTGCCCTACAAGATAAACTCATATGTGCTACTTTTTGTGTATACCTTACCTTGATTTGTATCTGCCATTTTCAGGGCGCAGACCGTAGAAGTCTTGCCCAGCACTAGCCCCGCCTCCCAACCACCAGCCCCGTCTCCCCCCACCGGCTCTGCCACCCAATCTCGGCTAAGCTTATAGAAGTAAATGGGGGTCCATGGTAGGGAGGGCACCTACAAATATTGCTTAGGGCCCAATATAGTGTTAATCCAGCCTTGGACTCCTCCAGTCTGGATCCTGCTTCAGAACAGGTGTAAATGTCTGCCTCAGAATTTCATGCTATAGGGGCTGGTTCTGGTTCCTGTTTTAATAAAAGGTACATAGATGTCTTTGTTACCTGTCCCAAGGCCCTCACTGCTTGACTGCACAGACCCTGTTCCTCCACTGTCCTCCAAACAATTGTCACTTTTCTTTAAAAAAAACAAAAACCCAAAACACCTTTATTGGTGCAGTCCCCAAAAACAAAAATTACACACAGTAGGATGGAAAATCTGTATTCACAGGACAGAGTTTAACAAGAAAAAAGCAGCAATCACAATCTCTTGAGTCTGTACGTCATCTTCAGCAGGTCATTCTCCTCCTCTGTTACAGTCAGCCAGCCTGTCTCCTGGTTTTGCCTTCTGCCAGGTCTCCTCCAGATGTCGTCATTAGGACACCATCTTCTGGGCCTCTGAGTGGCACCTGGTCTCCTCTTTGCCTGAAAGGCAGCTCACTCTTAAGATGGTCTGGAGTGGATTTCGATAGAAACTCCAGTAGTTGGGAAGTAGGGCCAATGCTGAGCAGACTTTATACAATCTGAGCCCTGAAAATGGCAAGGATGGATCAGGATCAAGAATGGGCATCTTATGCCACATTCATATTGTATGCTATGAGTGCAGGTGTTGTATATCACAGTGGGGGAAGGGAAGACATTGTAAAGTAGAACTTAGTGAGTAAAATGTTGTAATAATACTACTGGATTGTTGGTTCAATAACAGATTGATAATGAATGTGACTGTTGGGCAGACTGGATGAACCATGCAGGTCTTTATCTGCTGTCATTTACTATGTTACTATGAAAGGGAAGAGAATATGCTGGACACAGGTGAGAAAAGTTAGGGAAGGGAGTTGCTGG
This sequence comes from Microcaecilia unicolor, assembly GCF_901765095.1. Classification (NCBI taxonomy): domain Eukaryota; kingdom Metazoa; phylum Chordata; class Amphibia; order Gymnophiona; family Siphonopidae; genus Microcaecilia; species Microcaecilia unicolor. The sequence goes on from NC_044033.1 coordinate 16,524,458, forward strand.
ACTATAGGAATGGGGAGATAGGGAAGGGGAGATGGTGAACTTTGGGGTCATATGGCTGAAGATTTACTTAGGGTATCAGATACCCTTTGGATGGCCCTGCTGGAGCTTCACCCTGGAAATTCCAAGGTACTTAATTGGGATGAACTTCTGGATCCTACCAACTCCTCAGGAACAGAAACCAGAGTCAGCGGAATATCTTTTTGGTCGGAGAGGCCGAACAAACCAGTCTTCAGCCCCATCTCATGCTCTGCTGGGCAAAATATTATTGAGACCATATCTCCTGTGGGTTTCGCTTGCAATGACAGAAAGAGCTTGAGACCATTAGGAGTATCTGGCATGATCTGCCTAAGACTTTTTATCTGAAAACTTCTTTAACAACTGGATGCTCAAGTTCCTTCAGATCCTCTAGAGTAAATTCTTAGGCCCAACCAGCTTGGGAGATTTCCTTCTGTAGGTTCATGCCTAGACAAGAGAAGGGAGAGTTCCTCCTGAACAGCACACAGCCCCGAGCCTCTTGGTCTCTAACACTCCCTTCCCCCCCACTCCACTCCAAAATAAGCAGAATTTTTCATAGTTCGGAATACAGATGGGAATACCACACCCACTTACTTAGACATCCTGACCTAGCCCATTTTCCTTTACATTACTCTGTTATATAGCAAAACTCAGAGCATGTTCCCCAGAAATGTCTTCATTCACAAGGTAGAGGAACATTTTGGGGTCCTGTTACATGAATCTGTAGACAACCAAAATTACATTTCCAAGAGCAGAGAGACCCTGGGTTTGAATGGACCTCCTGCTGATTCACTTTGGCTTCCCGAAACTCTGCAGCCTTCCAGGCATCTGCATGGGATAGCATGCCTGCTCATGAAACTTCACGATCCCATGAATAGATGCAACGGTCCATTTCTCCAGATGAAAGGGAACAACAGGATGGTGTCATCAGATTTATTTGCCTGTGGATTCCTAGAACAGTTTCAAAAATCATTTGCAGACTGTGACTTTTGTCCAAGAGTGGCCAAACCTTGGCGAGGGAAGGGTGACCTCTGCTGGCTGTATGTCTTTCAGCTTGTTTTGCTGTCACTATTTCTTAGCCTCTAGGAGTCATGCTTACTCCTGGACAGGACAGACCTTTCTGATGCTGGAGGAAACTGGGTTCTTTGCAGCTTTATCATTCCTTTTCTTGAACCAACATAAAAAGAAAACCTCCATAGTTTGTAATACATAAGCTTTCCAGACCTCGTAACTGTTTTTTCTTGTCACATCTTTGAAAGGGACCTGCCTGACTTGGAAATCTTAAATGCCACAAGTCTATGAAGGATCCAGTTAATAAGCAATAAGACTGATCCAGCAGCCCCTGGCCTGGTCTTTGCTGCTAGAGATTTGCCCACTTACACCCATTAAAATATGCTGGAAGAACCAGGACTGAAAGGGAGCCCAATAAGCAGAATCATAACCTTATGATTATGAGCCGGTGGTGGGAGGCGGGACTGGTGGTTGGGAGGTGAGGATATTGCTGGGCAGACTCATACGGTCTGTGCCAGAGCCGGTGGTGGGAGGCGGGGCTGGTGCTGGGCAGACTTATACGGTCTGTGCCAGAGCCGGTGGTGAGAGGCGGGGCTGGTGGTTGGGAGGCGGGGATAGTGCTGGGCAGACTTATACGGTCTGTCCCAGAGCTGGTGGGGGGAGGCGGGGCTGGTGGTTGGGAGGCGGGGCTAGTGGTTGGGAGGCGAGGATATTGCTGAGCAGACTTATACGGTCTGTCCCAGAGCTGGTGGGGGGAGGCGGGGCTGGTGGTTGGGAGGCGGGGCTGGTGCTGGGCAGACTTATACGGTCTGTGCCAGAGCCGGTGGTTGGGAGGCGGGGATAGTGCTGGGCAGACTCATACGGTCTGTGCCAGAGCCGGTGGTTGGGAGGCAGGGATAGTGCTGGGCAGACTCATACGGTCTGTGCCAGAGCCGGTGGTTGGGAGGCGGGGATAGTGCTGGGCAGACTTATACGGTCTGTCCCAGAGCCGGTGGTTGGGAGGCGGGGCTAGTGGTTGGGAGGCGAGGATATTGCTGAGCAGACTTATACGGTCTGTCCCAGAGCTGGTGGGGGGAGGCGGGGCTGGTGGTTGGGAGGCGGGGCTAGTGCTGGGCAAGACTTCTACGGTCTGTGCCCAGAAAATGACAGATACAAATCAAGGTAAGGTATACACAAAAAGTAGCACATATGAGTTTGTCTTGTTGGGCAGACTGGATGGACCATGCAGGTCTTTTTCTGCCGTCATCTACTATGTTACTATGTTTATTGTGGCAGGAAATTCCTCAAGGCACTTTTCCAGTGTATCGCCTTTGACAGCTAATGCAGCAACAATATATGGTTAACCTTCTCTTTCTCCCTGTCTTTGTTTCAGACGTTGCTAAATGAGTTAGATCGAAGCATGGGACAATATCGAGATGAGGTGAACCTGAAAACAGCGATCATGTCCTTCATCAATGCCATACTGAACGCCGGCGTGGGCGAGGTGAGCTGCAGGTCTGGAATTTTGGCCCCCAGTTGCTCTCCATCTATATTCACAGCTGACAGAGGAAACGGGGCCGATAGCTTTGGACATAAATCTGAAGATTTCCCCTGGCCTCTTGGGTGATAGCGGCACTTGAGTCTGACAGGTCTGCTCACTGTCAGGCTGAGGAGCTGGTCGGAGGGGGGGGGGGAGGGAGGGATGAGAATTGTATAATACATGGGATTTTGCTGGCTTTCTGAGACTGTTTTTCTGATTTTTATGTGCCCCCCCCCCCCCCCCGGGCCCTTTTTCAACTTGTTTCTTGAATAAACAATGACGGGAGGAGTGGCCTAGTGGTTAGGGTGGTGGACTTTGGTCCTGGGGAACTGAGGAACTGAGTTGGATTCCCACTTCAGGCACAGGCAGCTCCTTGTGACTCTGGACAAATCACTTAACCCTCCATTGCCGCATTGAGCCTGCCATGAGTGGGAAAGCGCAGGGTACAAATGTAACAAAAATAAAATAAATACTATTGGAGATTATACATGGAATGTTGCTACTACTATTGGAGATTCTACATGGAATGTTGCTATTCCACTAGCAACATTCCATGTACAAGGCTGCGCAGGCTTCTGTTTCTGTGAGTCTGACGTCCTGCACGGCCACATTGGTGATCTGCAAGGGCTGACCTCTACATGGAATGTTGCTAGTGGAATCTCAAATAGTAGCAACAGTGGAGGAGTGGCCTAGTGGTTAGGGTGGTGGACTTTGGTCCTGGGGAACTGAGGAACTGAGTTGGATTCCCACTTCAAGCACAGGCAGCTCCTTGTGACTCTGGGCAAGTCACTTAACCCTCCATTGCCCCATGTAAGCCGCATTGAGCCTGCCATGAGTGGGAAAGCGCGGGGTACAAATGTATTAAAAATAAAAAAGATATATGTAGTGAAACTGTGCCTGCATTTCGGCAATCCCTGCAAATATTCTTTAGGGTTCGCTCTGATAATCTTGAAACAACTTTGGATGTACCTTTTGCTTTGGTTACTGCTCACAAAAACGTTCTCCTTTGGTGCAGGTGCAGATTTACAAGGAACGGTACCATAGGCACCCCGTATAAGAGGCTTGGGGAGGCTAAGCTTCCCCAGCCCAATCGTGGACTTCCATTTGCGATGCAGCCCACCACCCCCCCCCCCCCCGCCCCGCGCGTTTTGACCTTTTATTTCTGTGGCAGCGACGTCAATGAAGGAAAAGACTACAGGCTCGCCGCCAGCTTCTCCCTTCTCTCTGCACACAGTGTCCCGCCTTCTGCGGTGATGCATTTCCTGTTTCCGCGAGGGCGGGACACTGTGTGCAGAGAGAAGGGAGAAGCTGGCGGCGAGCCTGTAGTCTTTTTCTTCATTGACGTCGCTGCCACGGAGCGTATGGAGGTACGCTCCGCCCCCTTTAGCCTCCCCAAACAGTTGGGCTACCGACCGTCTATGAACGGTACAGTATAGGAGGTGAAGTGCTTCAGTGTACGAAGGAAGAGTGGGACTTGGGGGTGATTGTGTCTGATGACCTTAAAGCTTCCAAACAGGTAGAAAAAGCGACTGTCAAAGCCAGAAGGATGCTTCGGTGCATAAAGAGAGGGAAGACCAGCACGAAGAAGAAGGCGATAGTGTCATTGTATAAGTCTCTGGTGAGGCCCCATTTAGAGTACTGTGTTCAGTTCTGGAGACCACACCTACGAAAAGGTATAAACAGGATGGAGTCGGTCCAGAGGGCGGCTACAAAATTAGTAAGTGGTCTTAAACACAAATAAATATAGGGACAGGCTTATGAACCTCAACATGTACACGCTGGAAGAGAGGAGGGAGAGAGGAGACATGATAGAGACATTTAAATATCTCAAAGGCACTAAAGTACAGGAAGTGAGCCTTTTTCAGCTGAAGGAGAGCTCTGGAACGAGGGGGCATACGATGAAGTTAAGAAGGAACAGGCTTAGGAGTAATCTAAGAAAGTATTATTTCACAGAAAGGGTGGTGGAGGCGTGGAATGGCCTCCCGATGGAGGTGGTGGAGTCGAGGACTGTGTCAGAATCTAAAAAGGCATGGGATAAGCATGTGGGATCGCTTAGGAAAAGGAAGCGTTAAGGGTTACAGAGGATGGGCAGACTGGATGGGCCATATGGCTATCTACCATCATTTCTAGGTACTTTTCAAATGAAAACTGTACGTGTAAATATCACCCTGGAAATGGCTTCTAAACCCCATAGGGCTTTGACGAATGCGGTATGTTTATCCATGGAGAGGGTGGGTAAGCATCATAAAGACCATTTCTGCGGGAAAGCAAGCTTTCACCCCAGGAAAAGGGCTGTGATTATTGCTTTCTGCGAGATTAAAGTGAACCTGTTCTGTACCAACGGCAAAGAATGTAGAAACCGACAGAAGATAGGGGGCAGTTGACCTATTTGGTTTGGCTAGCTTCCTCATTCACCATGTGATGACAGACCTTGCTCCCTCCCCGATTATTTCCTTCCCTCGCTGTTATCTATCTTGAGCAAATTTGAACCCTGTTTCCAGGAATGTACAGAGTTGCCAAGTTACCCGGTTCCACTTTAATAAATAGAAATAAAACAAAAGTTCTAGGAAGGGAGACTTTTTGTCCAGTCCGGGTTTTATACTTATATCCCAGTAAGAACATAAGAATAGCCATACTGGGTCAGACCAATGGTCCATCTAGCCCAGTATTTTGCTTCCATCAGAGGCCAAACCAGGTCACAAGTACCTGGCAGAAACCTAAAGAGTAGCAACATTCCATGTAGAATCTCAAGTAGTAGCAACATTCCATGTAGAATCTCAAAGAGTAGCAACATTCCATGTAGAATCTCAAAGAGTAGCAACATTCCATGCAGAAACTCAAAGAGTAGCAACATTCCATGTTGAATCTCAAAGAGTAGCAACATTCCATGTAGAATCTCAAAGGGTAGCAACATTCCATGCTAACAAACCTGGGGCAAGCAGTGGCTTCCCCTGATGTCCATCTCAATAACAGGAATTTTCCTCCAGGAACTTGCCCAAACCTTTTTTTTAAAACCCAGATATGCTAACCGCTGTTGCAACATCCTCTGGCAGCGAGTTCCAGAGTTTAACTGTTCTTGTGGTATTTGTAGTCCCTGATTCCACTTATTGAAATCCGTGCTGCAGGTCTCATAATGCATCAGAATGGGGTTGGCAGAAACCCAGGACTGGCCTAAAATCTCTCTCTTGGAACTAAGTAACTTGGAAGCTCTATGTCCACCATCCTGTTATTTAGATTAAATTTATTGAGTGCATTTTTAAGCCATCTTTCCAAATATGCTGAAAGTAGGATACAAGAATATCATAAGCAATATCCAAATATATCATGGAGGTATTTTTATTACAATACACTAGTATAAATTATAACACACAGGCATACATCACAACTCCATCTCCACTCCACCAAAATTACATCCTTGGCATAGCTCCATCTCCCTTCCCCTACTACTACTACTACTACTACTACTACTATTTAGCATTTCTATAGCGCTACAAGGCATACGCAGCGCTGCACAAACATAGAAGAAAGACAGTCCCTGCTCAAAGAGCTATGTAATAAAAGTGAGCCAAGTATTGGACAATCAAGCCATTGTGACATCACTGATGAGGTTGGCTCTTATTGGTGGCCTGAGGCATTATGACATCACAATATTAGCTCTGGTTACAAGAGACTACTACTACTACTATTTAGCATTTCTATAGCGCTACAAGGCGTACGCAGCGCTGCACAAACATAGAAGAAAGACAGTCCCTGCTCAAAGAGCTTACAATCTAATAGACAAAAAATAAATAAAGTAAGCAAATCAAATCAATTAATGTGAATGGGAGGGAAGAGAGGAGGGTAGGTGGAGGCGAGTGGTTACAAGTGGTTACGAGTCAAAAGCAATGTTAAAGAGGTGGGCTTTCAGTCTAGATTTAAAGGTGGCCAAGGATGGGGCAAGACGTAGGGGCTCAGGAAGTTTATTCCAGGCGTAGGGTCCAGTATATCCCACCTCAGGTCCAGTATATCTCCATTTCCCTCTCTCTCTCCCTCCCTCTCTCCCTAACAAATCCAGTGTCTCTTCCTCTCCCTACCCCTCTAAATGGGTCTAGTATCTCTCCCTCACCCCCAAGAGTCCAACATCTCTCCCATCCTGCTCCTCAGGGGTGTGCTGGTAAATTTTTAACAACAGGCTCTTTCTCCGGACGTAGCCAGCTCTGCAGTTGGAAGGGCCAGGGGTGGCCGGGAGGGGGGAGGGAGCAACACTTGCCTCTCTCTCCTCCCTCCCTTCGTGTGGGCATGCTAGGCATACCTTTGCTGGCAGCCAATAAATGGACTGCCACCACTCCCAACGTCTTGCTCTGAGCAGCATGCTGGAACTTCTCTCACATGGTCGAGAAGTCCCAGCCTGCTGCCCAGAGCTGGAAACAAGGAGCAGGGAGCAGCAGTAGTCTATTTACTTGGCTGGCATGGCTCAGCATCCCCACCAGCAAAGTAAAAGATAATTCAGCCGGGGGCCCAAGCCCACATTTTGGGAGCCAGTTGTTAAAGTAGCCATGGAGGGCCTAGGGAAATGGGGCAGGTGAGGGAGAGATGTTGGACCTGCATGGAGAGGGGTGGGGTGGGAGAGAGAAAATTTCAAGTACACGCCCAGTGAGTTGAAAATGGAAAAAAAATCCCTGTAGAAAAAGCAGGTGCAGATCTCGACTGTACTTTTCTCCCAGGCCAACCTGCAAAGAGAAAATACAGGCTTCCACTTCCTGTTTGAGAACCGAAGCAAAATGCACAGGGATTGGAGTTGGTAAAATAATGGGCATTTGGGGCCTGGTATGATGGCCCCCTTACGTTCCCGCCCGTAACCTCCGTTCACAGGACAAATCCCTCCTCTCATTACCCTTCTCCACCACCGCCAACTCCAGGCTCCGCTCATTCTGCCTCGCCTCACCCTATGCTTGGAACAACCTTCCCGAGTCCTTACGCCAAGCCCCCTCCCTGCCCATCTTCAAGTCTTTGCTTAAAGCCCACCTCTTCAATGCTGCGTTCGGCACTTAACTCTTACCTTTCAGGAAATCCAGACTGCCCCAATTTGACTGCCCCTATCAGACTGATGTTCACGTGTCCTTTAGATTGTAAGCTTTTTGAGCAGGGACTGTCCTTCTATGTTAAATTGTACAGCGCTGCGTAACCCTAGTAGCGCTTTAGAAATGTTAAGTAGTAGTAGTAAGTTAAAAAAGGGGCCTATTTGAAGTCTATTTTCTGAAGGCAACACAGACACCTGTAAGTCTTTATAAAATAAGGAACCAGCTCCAAAGTTGCTTCAAAGTTGGTGGGATGTGAATAATGTACATCTCAACCCTGCCTCTGTTCTGCCCAAACTGTGCCACTGCTAAAATCTATGTGCATGTACTTTTTACCCTTTTCCTAAATCCAAGTGATGAACAAATTATACAAATGTATTCTCTATAAATTCCAAAAATGTTTTAAGAGTTTTTAAAAATATAATTTATAAATAATTATATTATGCACTCAGAAATTTGGTGTCAAAGTACGGGACCATAAACACTGTCTTACATCACGCACTGTCCATTATATACACTCATTGCTTATCACAAGCACAGTCCAATAGTTCATAACAGTTAAAACAATATTTGCCTCTTATCTAAGTACATAAGTATTGCCATACTGGGAAAGACCAAAGGTCCATCAAGCCCAGCATCCTGTTTCCAACAGTGGCCAATCCAGGTCAGAAATACCTGGCAAGATCCCAAAAATGTACAAAACATTTCATACTGCTTACCCCAGAAATAGTGGATTTTCCCCAAGTCCATTTAATAACGATCTATGGACTTTTCCTTTAGGAAGCCATCCAAACCTTTTTTAAACTCCACTAAGCTAACCGCCTTTACCACATTCTCTGGCAACGAATTCCAGAGTTTAATTACACGTTGAGTGAAGAAAGGTTTTCTCCGATTCGTTTTAAAATTGACTACATTGAAGCTTCATCGCATGCCCCCTAGTCCTAGTATTTTTGGAAAGTGTGAACAGACGCTTCACATCTACCCTTTCAACTCCACTCATTATTGTATAGACCTCTATCATATCTCCCCTCAGCCGCCTTTTCTCCAAGCTGAAGAGCCCTAGCCACTTTAGCCTTTCCTCATAGGGAAGTTGTCCCATCCCCTTTATCATTTTCGTTGCCCTTCTCTGCACCTTTTCTAATTCCACTATATCTTTTTTGAGATGCGGGGACCAGAATTGAACACAATATTCGAGGTGCGGTCGCACCATGGAGCGATACAAGGCATTATAGCGTCCTCATTTTTGTTTTCCAAAGCAATGTCCTTTCCCGACGAAACTCAAATATATTTTTGAATGCTGCCTGCATCCAAAAATAGATGTAAATTCAAATGAATTCCACTGGAAGAAGTGTAAGCAATAAGGGGTTGCAGTGTTTTAAGTCCAAGAGTGCAATGTGTCACTCCAACAAGGATCCCTGTTTCACCGAATCAGCTTCTTCAGGGGGTGTATAAAGCATCGAACACAGTCGTACAGTCCAACCGACACAAAACAGACAGTGCAGTGATGGAAAGACGGCGTTTACGGTCCCGTACTTTGACACAGATTTAATTTCTGAGCGCATAATAATTATTCATAGATTATATTTAGAAAAACATTTTTGGAATTTTATAGAGAATAGCGCCTGTGTTTACAATGGCGCGCTATAGGCGCGTTAGCATTTTTAACGCACATTAAATGCTAACGTGCCTATAGGAATGTATTGGCGTGTTAGCGTTTAACTCGCCTTAACTTTAAAGGAATGTTGAAAACGCTAATGCACCTTAGTAAACATACCCTTAAATTTGTATGATCTGTTTATCACTCTTTATCCAAGGTTTTTATATATAACAAAAGAAAAAAACATTTTTTCCATGCTATTTTTTTGTGGACAACATGTGCTTTTTACACACAGATGCTTAATTTGATTGAAGTCCTTTATACACAGAAAAGGCTTGTTAAGATTTCATGTATGCCCCTCAAGAAAATTGTGTTATTTTGGGGCATCTGAATTGGACCTGAATGCGTGCCACTTGTGGCTGTGTGAGATGGGCTACCTCGGAGCTTTCTTGTGGGGTCTCATGTAGCTTTGTGCATGCGGACTCTCTCTATAGGATAACCTGGAGTTCCGATTGCATCTTCGGTACGAGTTCTTGATGTTGGGGATCCAGCCAGTGATCGAAAAACTGAGAAGACATGAAAATGCAACGTTGGACAGGTGAGACATATGATGTCCTGTGCTGACATGAGACTGGATAGAGGTGAGATCCTGTGTGAGGTGGATGAGACTCTCTGCCAAAGAGTTATATGTGTGTGGGGGGGGGGGAGGGGGGGGTTGTGCTGACATGTGGCACGTTGGGCTCCATACCATCCCGAGAAACATGGCATTCCATGCATGTTAAAGATGTACCAATATGAGAGTTTCATGCTGCCTGTGTGATTCACATTAAGAAGTCTGGAAAGACCATATGAACATAAGAGTTACCGTACTGGGTCAGACCGATGGTCCATCTAACCCAGTATCCTGCTTCCAGCAGTGGCCAGTCCAGGTCACAAGTACCTGGTAAAGTCCCAAAAATTAGCAAGATTGCATGCTACTGATCTCAGGGATAAGTAATGGTTTCCCCCATGTCTACCTTAATATCAGTTTATGGGCTTTTCCTCCAGGAACTTGTCCAAACCACTTTAAACCCAGATATTCTAAGCGCTTTTATCATAATTTTCTGGCAGTGACGTCCAGAGCTTAACTATGCACTGAGTGAAAAAATATTTTCTCTGATTTGTTTTAAATATACTACTTGTAAGTTCATGGAGTAAACAATTGATTCACATTTACCCATTCTACTCCACTCAGGATCTTGTAGATCTTAATCATATCTGCCCTCAGCCTTCTCTTCTCCAAGCTGAAGAGCCCTAACCTCTTTAACCTTTCCTCATGTGAGAGGAGCTCCATCCCCTTAATTATTTTGGTCACCCTTCTTTGAACCTTTTTTAATTCAAGAAGCTTTCTAGCACAGAGGAAGGGTTAATTTCAGCTTGAACAGTAAGAACGAGACATTGAATTGATTTCCAACATACCCTGGCACAGGATAAATGTTCATTCTGGTCGTAGAATGCACAAAACTGACCCATTTGGAGACTTTACCCAGTCAGACATGTGAGGCCAGGGCTAGTGCAAAGGTATTAAGCATCCTCAACAAACCTTCAGTTTTGCAGCACCCTCCCCTCCCCCCATTAACTGTCAAGACCCTAGCCCCTCTCACCCAAGATTTTGACAATTCAGCTCAACAGTCATGATTACCCTAGCATCGCCCCTCTCAGAATCTTGCACAAAATGGATATCATATTTTATTATGTATATCTAATATAATAATTCGCACCTCCAGCGTGGCAGTGAAGCTGTGTAGTGCTCACAGGGTTCGTAATCGCACTCCCGATCTCTGCCCCGCCCACCAGAAGTTCATTCCCTCCCTCCAAGTTCCAGGGTCGTCGTCCATCCCCCCTCCCTCCCAGTTCCAGTGTCCCCCCTGCCTCCCAGTTCCAGGGTCATCGTCCCTCCCTCCCTTCCAGTTCCAGGCCCCCTCCCTCTGAATTTTAAAAGTCATCCTGACTTACCTCGCGCGGTAAAAAGCGTGCAGGCTCGGCACTTACTTCAGTTTTCCCTTCTCTGTCTCTCAGCTCTGGTCCCGCCCTTGCGGAAACAGGAAGTGAGGGCGGGACCAGAGCTAAGAGACAGAGAAGGGAAAACTGAAGTAAGTGCCGAACCTGCACGCTTTTTACCGTTGCTGCCGGCCACCGTAACCCCAACGAGGTAAGTCAGGATGACTTTTAAAATTTGGAGGGAGTGGACCTGGAACTGGAATGGAGGGAGAGAGGGACGACGACCCTGGAACTGGGAGGGAGGAGGGACCCTGGAACTGGGGAGGGGGGACCCTGGAACTGGGAGGGAGGGGGATGCTGGAACTTCCCTTAAAAACATTAATGGCAGAAGGTGATTGCCTTGCTAGCGCCCGTTTCATTTCAATGAGAAAAGGGCTTTTTTTTTTACTAGTATTTACATAACAAGGACGGTTTCCAAAAATCACGTATGCAGGTAAAATGGGTTATCTGAAAATTGTCCACTCTTCTTCCTTCAGTGAAAGCGCATACTGGTGGCTCTTTACAATTGGGTGAGTGTCAGGACATGTTGTTGCCCCCCTCAAACGTTGCCACCCTGTGCAACTGCACGATTTACCCGATGGTTTGCATAGCAGTGATATCCCATGAACGCTAATAAGATGTATTTTGCTTCCTGTAGGCATTTAGACTTCTTTGATATGGTCAGAAATGAAGACGATTTGGAACTAGCCAAGAGATTTGACATGGTAAGTGTTGTGTGTTGGGAAGCTAGAACGGCACTGAAAAAGGTTTACAGAGAGCTTAGTATTACAGAGAGATCTCCTTCAAGCATTGCCTTTAGCACCGTCGTTTTCAGCCCAGTTCCTGGAAGTACCCTAGCAGTTCTAGTTTCAAAGCCATCTATAATGAAAAACATAAAATCAGCATGCATGGATTGTGCCGAAGACCCAGGCTGGCAGATGCAAATACAGCTCATGTTTATGTAGCACAGTGTGAAAATAGCACAAGATTTACTGTGAGTACCGGTCATCTCTTTTTTTTTTTTAGCATATATACTTTTGGCATTCAACAAAACGTTTTTTGGGGGTGCAGCCAATGTCGTTTTAGAAGACGGTCCTTTTTGGCAGATCGCATTGTGAGTGAAATATACATGGGTAAAGCAGGGGCGTAGCCAGACCTCGATGGGGAAGGGGGCCAGAGCCCAAAGTGGAGGGGGGGGAACATTTTGACCCGCCTCCCCGCCCCTCCCCCCTGTGCCGCCGCGTGGTGATACCTTGGCTGGCGGGGTTCTCCAACCCCCGCCAGCTGAAACCAGGGGCGTAGCCAGACTTCGGCGGGAAGGGGGTCCAGAGCCCGAGATGAGGGGGCACATTTTAGCCCCCCTGCCGCTGCCGATCCACCCCATTACTGACCCCCACCACCACTGCCGATTCCGCCGCCTCCACCACCAACAACTTTGACGACCCCTGCCGATGACCCTCTCGACCCCCCTTCCGCCGCCAACCCTCCCCCGCCGTCGCCTACCTTTGCTGGCGGGGGACCCCAATCCCCGCCAGCCGAGGTCCTCTTCTTCCCGCGAAGGCTTCGTTCTGTTTCTGTGAGTCTGATGTCCTGCATGTACAACGTGCAGGACGCCAGAAACAGAACGAAGCCTTCGGAGGAAGAAGAGGACCTCCTCGGCTGGCGGGGATTGGGGTCCCCCGCCAGCAATGGTAGCCCACGGCGACGGCGGGGGAGGGTTGGCGGCGGGAGGGGGGTCGAGAGGGTCATCGGCAGGGGAATCCAGGGTGAAATCTACGGGGGCCCAGCCCCCCCCAGGCCCCACGTAGCTACGCCACTGGCTGAAACATTTGTCCCGTGCTGGTCTTGCATTGCCCTGCCCTGCTGTGTTCTACGTTGCACCGTGCATGCTCGTTTTAATGAAACTGAGCATGTGAAGGACAAACGCTTTAGCTGTTGGGGTTTGGTGACCCCCGCCAGCCAAATGAGGGGCCTCAGAGCCAATTTGGGGGGGGCCCAGACCCCCATGGCCCCCCCGTAGCTACGCCACTGGGGTAAAGCAGTGGTATCAGAGTTCAGTTTTTACAAACTGAAATCTTTGAGGCAGCAAAGCAGTGTCCATGTTATAAAATGATCCCATAGGTGGCCGTGTGCAGGAGGAGCCTAATGATTAGTGAAGCCCAGTTCGAACCCTCCTGCAGATCTTTTGTGAATTTCTTGTTTGTTTATTTATTTTTGAATTGTAAAATGGAGGTCCCTCCTGAACGTCATCAGGGGTTGGATGCCCATTTCTCATGTATTTTAGAACAGGCTGAATGTTCACGGGATCATCTTCCATATTCTGAGCTGGACATCCTTTCTAAAGTTCCGTTGTATCGGATTAAGTTGTGTTCCGCAATGTAACCACACACCTGACCCTTTCCTTTTTTTTATAACTTACTACATTTATGCACCTTGAAAATTCAGGTTTTTTTTTTTTTGTAGTTGGAGCTAACTCCAAGCTAAGCAGTTAAACTTTCTGAAAATCCACCCCGAATGTGTGTCTTTTGTCATTAAACAAAGACCATCTGGGCCCTCTTTATGCTACCAACAGGGCACGGGAAATATTTTATCTTAAATGTATTGAGTGCAGCTGTGTCGCAGGTCAGGGAATGCTTCATTTAGTGAACACTGCTGCTTTGTGTACAGAATCACATGTCTCTCTCCAGTTGTGTCTAAATGCTTCTTGTATCTGAAAATATTGCTTCATTGCCTGGAAAACCATTGCCAGGAGCCTTTGCCCCCCCCCCCCCCGACAGCGCACATCTGAAGACCCCTCTCCAGCATCTCTCTCTTCCACCCCCCCCCCCCATCGTGATCTCCAGCATCTCTTTCTTGCACCCACCCACCCCGTGATCTCCAGCATCTCTCTTTTCCACCCACCCACCCACCCCTGTTGTCTCCATTACCTCTATCTTCTACCCCTACTCCCAAGGTCTCCATCATCTGTGTCTCCCCCCCCCCCCCCCACCCATGGTCTCCAATATGTCTCTCTTCCATCCTCCCTCCCCTCTGTGTTCTCCAGTATCTGTCTTTTCCACTCTAGACCCTACTCCAGTAGTTTCCAGTACCTTTCTCATTCCTTCCTTTCCTCCCCCCACCTCTCCCCTTCCGCACAAATTGTTCAGGTCTTACCTCCCTTCCTCTGGGGCATTTGTAATTTCGAGGGGTGGGAGCCGGCAAGCCTTGAGCATTCGCAGATGCTCAAGGCTCTGCAATGGCCACAGTATAGATGCCGACTGCCCCAAAGGAAGGGAGGTAAGGCCTGGACACCTTGGGGTGGAGGGAAGGAGGGAGAGGGAGACCAAGTGCCAATGCGATGCTGCCCCATAAATTGGGCTTCCCTGAGCGGCTGCCTAGTTGGATGGGCTGGCACTTCCTGTAGCGAATACAACAAAATTATTCACATGTTTAACCTCTCATTATAGATACAGAAAGTAGCAGTATGTTTACTACAGAGCGATAGCAGGGAAGGGTTGTACCTAAATATGAATGAACTTACTTGTGCTTTGCAAACTGAGAGAGCCCAGGGATTCTGAAGCAGCACAATCCTGTAGTAAAGACTGTTTTGAGAAACTGAGGCCTTGGTTACCTGTATGTATGCTGGGCACCCTCAGCTCACTATTATTCCCAGCTGAAATCAGGAGCGTTGCCAGTGCTCGGCGGGAGGGGGGGCCAGAGCCCAAGGTGGAGGGGCACATTTTAGCCTGCCAACCCTCCCCCGCCACTTTCGAACCCCCACCGCCACCGCAAGGTACCTTGCGGCGGCAGTGGGGGTTCGAAAGTGGCGGGGGAGGGTCGGCAGGGGGGTCGAAAGTGGAGGGGCCAGGACTAAATCTGTGGGGGCCCATGCCCCCGTGGCCCCACCTAGCTACGCCCCTGGCTGAAATACTGTCTTTCTTCTCAGTTACTGTAGAGAGAAAATTGAACACAAACCCTCGAACTCTATAATCTTCTGCGCATATTTCCGTGCTGAGAATACACATGTAACTTAATTGGTAAATTAGGCACTAATTGATGCTAAGGAATCATCAGGGATTATTGGAGTTAATTGGTGCTAATTGGCACTAATTTGCAGCAGGGGCGTAGCTAGGTGGGGCCACGGGGGCATGGGCCCCCACAGATTTAGCCCTGGCACTCTCTACTTTCGACCCGCTGACCCTCCCCTCCACTTTTGACCCCCCCCCTCTCGCCAGGTGCCTTTGCTGGCGGAGGTCCCCAACCCCCGCCAGCCGAAGTCCTCTTCAGTGCCGATCTCCAGTGTGTTCGCTGATCTGTTTCTGTAAGTCCTGACAGAAACAGATCGGCAAACGCACCGGAGACCGGCGCTGAAGAGGACTTTGGCTGGCGGGGGTTGTGGACCCCTGCCAGCAAAGGTACCTGGCGGCGGCGGCAGGGGAGGGGGCGGAAGTGACGGAGGTGGGGGGGGGGGGTGAAAGTGCCGAGGGGGGGGGGTCGGCGGCATCAGGGATGTATAATGTGCCCCCTCACCTCGGGCTCTGGACCCCCCTCCCGCAGAGGTCTGGCTATGCCCCTGATTTGCAGTTACACAAGAAACTGCACTTAGTCAGCATTCTGTAGACTTTAGTGCTCAAAATCTGTAGTGTGTAACTGTAAGGGGGCGTAGATATGGGAGAGGCATGGGTGTGGATATGGGAGGGGTATGGGCAGTTCAGGGGCACATACATGGGAGGAGCATGGGTGGGTCAAGGGTGTGTACATGGTTAAAGCATGGGCGGGTCAGGGGTCCTCACATGGGAGGGGCATGGGCGGGTCAGGGGCCTGCATATGGGAGGGGCATCGGTGGGGCATGGACATGTACATGGGAGGAGCATGGGCGGGTCATGGGGGTCAGGGGCGTGTACATGGGAGAATGTCGGCGGGTCAGGGGTTGTGCTAAACATTTTTATTGGTTTCTTTTTATTTTAAAATTTCGATTCCACCAAAATTACATACACAACCGCACTAAAAATAAATAAACTACTCTAAGCTTGTAGAATCATGTCACTTATGTGCACAAAGACAATACTTAGTCGCGGACATTTATAGCAGCCGTTGACATGGAGTTAGTGGCCACACTTAAATGTTGCGTATAAATCACGGGCGTAGCTACGTGGGGCCACGGGGGCCTGGACCACGTAGATTTGGCCCTGGACCCCCCTGCCGATGACCCTCTCGACACCCCCTCCCGTCGTCGCCCCGCCGTCGCCGTCTGCTACCTTTGCTGGCAGGGGACCCCAACCCCCGCCAGCCGAGGTCCTCTTCTTCCTTCGTTCTGTTTCTGAGTCTGATGTTGTATGTGCAGGACGTCAGACTCAGAAACAGAACGAAGGAAGAAGAGGACCTCGGCTGGCGGGGGTTGGGGTCCCCTGCCAGCAAAGGTAGCAGACGGCGACGGCAGCGGAGGGTTGGCGGCGGCGGGGGGTCGGCAGTGGTGGTGGGGGGGGGGGGGGGTCGGCTAAAATGTGCCCCCTCACCTCGGGCTCTGGATCCCCCTCCCGCCGAAGTCTGGCTACGCCCCTGGTATAAATGCAGACTTCTGCTAGTATTCTAGAATGGCATTTATGCGTAGACTTGTTGATATAGAATTTGCGCTTAGCAGGCAGTTTCATGACGCCTGAGGTGACCTTTAGAGAATTTGCTTGAAAGGTAAAGATGTGTTCTAATCTGAGCTGGACCAGCACATGGCTGCCATCCCAATGTTGTCTAACTGTCTTGTCCTGATGTCTGTCTGCAGTACCTTGAATGTATTTTTTTTCCTAATGGGATCTTGACTCATTAAACTGCTGTGTGAGGGATTGCGCCATGGGGCTGGCCTGTCTGCAACTTTTCACCCTTGCTCCTCCTGAATCCTCTGCTTTGACTCCATCTAGATTCACATCGACACCAAGAGCGCCACACAGATGTTTGAGCTGATAAAGAAGCGATTGAAACACACGGAGGCATATCCATACTTGCTATCGATCCTCCAGCACTCCTTGCAGATGCCTTGTGAGTATATCTGATGAGGCCAGGCTTGAGGCTTCCTCCAGTTGTGTGGCCTGGAATCTCTCAGGTTCAGATGATCAAAAGCCCTGCGCTATTCCAAACAGCGCTCTGAAAATAGCACCGGAACTGCACGGGGGCTTTACCACCCCTATGATCAGAGACATTAGCTTGCAAATTTAAGCATGCTGTTATCTCTGATCATAGGGGGACAGTGCAGGAGGATTGTGCTTGAGCATGCACTCAGGCACAAACCTCCCGCACCTGTTTGACAGGTCCGGGCTGTCAAAAGCCCAGACCTGTCAAACACAGGGGCTGGAGGTCCATGGGACCCCCAGACCCCCCTGCAATGCAAGTCCCTGGTGGCCTAGTGCTTCCACACCAATCCCCCACACCCCAACCCAAAGCCAGTGATATGGGTGCTGGAGGTCCAGTGGACCTCCAGTCCCCCGACCCCCACGACACAAATTCACGGGGGGGGGGGGGGGGCTGGAGATCCAGTGGCTCTCCAGCCCTTTTAACCCCCACTTGCACCCCTCAAAAAAGTCCTGCTGGCCCAGTGGGCTGCAAATACAAGCCCCGCCCCAACCTGGTGGTCTAGCGGCCCCCTTCCCTGCCCCCCCGTGGCCCAGTGGACCGCAAACACAAGCCCCCCCCCCCCAACTTGGTGGTCTAGTGGCCCCCTTCCCCCCCTACCAGAGTGGTGGAGGAGGGAGTAGTACACTCCCTCCTCTTCCAGCACCACCTTGAAAATGGTGGCGCACATCCCTGCCCAGTGCATCCTGGGATGTGCTGGGCGGGGTTTCACCACCATATAAGGGTCATTGGGGAGGAATAATAAAATACCAGTTTAGCATGCATTTGCATGCTGCTTGCATTCAGAGCCCACGAGCGCGTTGTTTCACTCGCTGGAGGGCTCTGATCATGGGACGGTAGCAAATACAGGCGTTAATATGACTCTAATAGCCTCTAGCACACACGTTTCCTTCTGATCCTCGGCCCATCAGAGCCTTAAAAGTCTCCTTAAAGCAGTGGGACCAGCTAAAACAGGATTTTTGTGGGAGAGTGTGATAGGAAGGCTATGTTTTTAACTCCATGGGCATTCAGCTACTTCGGAGCCTAAGCTGACCTCTTCAGGAGCCCTCAGTAGACATAATCCACTGCCCCATACAGACGTTAAAAAGATACACAAAAAGCATGAACACAGCACAGACAGCTGTTGAACAGATCATCATCAGAACCCCATGGAGGTTTCATACTGATGACATAAGACAGAGACATCTGTAGTGTGGGTGCTTGTGAGGTGAGTTTTAAAAATAAAGGGTCGTTTAAAAAAAAGAAAACATTTTGAAAGGTGCATACCTTGTACCACTAAAAAGAAACCTAATATGACAAAAAAGAAAGTCGCAAGGGGGTCCTGTTGATTTAAAGGGTGAACTTTTATTTTAATTCCTCCTGGAGAGGCAGAGGCAGGGCCGGCTCAGGGTCTGCTGGCTCTCAGGGCTCCAAAACTCCAAAGCACTAAAAGCCTGTCTCCCCAGCTCAGCCTCCACAGTGGTGAGTTTGTGTTCTGTTCTTAGTGCTGTGCTCTCTGCACAACCACCGGGCACCACTGCAGGTTTAAATGTGAGAACAGGTAACTCCTGCTCCCATGTTTAAACCCGGAATGGTGCTGCTGGGTTGAGAGTGGAAGAGTGCACACTGGTGAGAATAAATGAGCCGATGATCAGAAGCAAACATGGGTGCTAGAGGCTGGTAGCGCCATACTAGCACCTGCGTTTGATACCGCCCCATGATCAGAGCCCCCGAGCGCATGAAACAACGCGCTCGCGGGCTCTGAATGCAAGTAGTATGCAAATGCATGCAAAACAGGGCTCTTAGCGCAAGTAGCTTGCAAATGCATGCTAAAATTATTCATCCCCAATGATCAGCGACCATTGCGTCAAAGATTGGCTCGCTGGCTGCGGCAAACCCTATGCCAGCTCGGAGTTGACGTTAGGGTTTGCAGACCATTGGGGAGGAATGGTGAGCTCTGTTCAGCATGCATTTGCATGCTAGCAGGCCCCCATTCCCCCCAATGCAACAGCCCCCCTCCCCCGCAGGAACCCCGCCCCGACCCCCCCCCCCCCCAGCGACAGGGGGCTGGAGGTCCGGTGGGCCTCCAGTCTCCCCAATACAGGTTCAGGGGGGCTGGAGATCTGGGGGGTCTCCAGTTCCCCTAACCCCCCCCCCCCAGCATCCCCTCAGATGTCCCTGGTGGCTCAGTGGGTTGCCGGTCAATGCTCCCCCCTACCTGGTGGTCTAGTGGCCATTCCCCACCCCCTACCTTCAGTTGGAGGAGAGAGGTGGCCTCCCTCCTCTTCCCTTAGCCCCGCCTCGAAAATGGTGGTGCCCATCCTTTCCCATTGCATCCTGGGATGCACTGGGCAGGGCTTCACACCATTTAAGGGAGACTCCCAGACCTGTCAAACAATCCTCCCACATTTCTACCCTATGATCAGAGAGAATAGCGTGCTTAAATTTGCATGCAATTATCTCTGATCATAGGGGTGGTAAAGGCCTACGCCGTTTCAGCGCTATTTTTAGAGCACTGTTTGAAACGGCGCGGAGCTTTTGGTCATCTGCCCAAAAGTGACATGTTCTCTCCACTGTAAAAGGCAGAGCCCACGCTGGCAGGAAGAGCAGAGAGGGCACCAGTGCTGGGTGAGCGGGTAGGGAGGAGCCAATGTAGCCAGGGGTAGGGGAGGAGAGGTGCAAACGCAACCAGGGGTGGGGGTGGGGCGCCACAGGAACAGCTGGTTCAGAGAGCCGCAACTCCTGGAGCCAGCACCGTATAGAAGGAAGGTGATTTGGGCTTCTGCCATGCTTTTGTTCTGCGTTTAAGGCTGATTTCTTCCTGTTTAATGCAACTTTCTGCTCAGACGTACGGTATTTCAAGACATCAGCTTGAACTGTACAAGAGACGGGATTGAAAGAAGCCAGTTGTGAAGAGGTGCCCGTTCTAAGTGGACTGTTCTGCCAAGAAAAGGATGAGATTGCTTGGTGGGAAGAGTACAAATGAGCTTCCGGTGCTGAATGGGGGGGGGGGGGGGGTGCCTTCTCTCCCAGTTGCTTCTACGGAAGCACACAGATATATCTCTGCTGCTCCGAGGGGACACACGGGAGATGGATAGGAAATGAGAAGGGATCACAACAAGAAGCATTTTGAAGAACACCGTAGGGCTATGAGTCTGCGGAGACTTGGGGATTGGGGGACCACAGAGCCTCTCCCCTGCACAGAGAAATTGAGAGGAACCAGTATAATGACGGGGTGGGGGGGGGGGGTGTTGTCCAGTACAGCAAAGCTGCCAGTAAACATTGAGCTCATGCAGAGGTGTAGTAATTGGGGGAACCCTGAAACACGAATATGGAAGAGCAAAAGGATGGGAAAACGCCACTAAAATAAGCCAACTAGAACTACACTACAGTGACCTGCGGAGTCTATAAACTTGCACGCTCACAAATCTGTACACAGAATTCATAGAATAAGGTCCTTTGTGCACTCAACTTAATTTAATAATTGGCCTGTTAATTGGAGTTGACAGCCATTCCTTGGATTTATGGTACCCAACATTTTTATTGATGACAATCTGGGTAAACATAGCTTCAATTGTCAGAGCATACGTAAGAAATACAAAAAGATATAAGCCGTCATCAAACTTTTAACAATTTTCCCCAACACCCCCACCCCTCCGTATTAATTAGATGTTAATTCCTGATACTAAGTTCAGGTAAACAGACATGGTAACATGAAAATGTCCCAGTTCAACTTACTAGACAACGATATACCTAACTCCTCTTTCACCTACCCCTAACTTAATACCCTCTCCCCAAAAAAGACTCCCATCAGAACTGTCAAATGAACCTAACAAGGAGCAACAATGTTCTCATTCTAAGACTTCCAGAGCACTTCCCAAGTCAAATTACTACTACCACTACTTATCATTTGTAAAACGCTACTAGATGTATGCAGCGCTGTACACTTGAACATGAAGAGACAGTCCCTGCTCGACAGAGCTTACAATCTAATTAGGACAGACAAACAGGACAAATAAGGGATAAGGACAAAGAGTAGCAAGATTCCGGAATCCCAAAGAGTAGCAAGATTCCAGAATCCCAAAGACTACTACTACTACTACTACACGTAAGCAATGCTGTTCACTTGACCATGAAGAGACAGTCCCTGCACAACAGAGCTTACAATCTAATTAGGACAGAGAAACAGGACAAATGAGGGTAAAGGCAAAGAGTAGCAAGATTCCGGAATCCTAAAGACTACTACTACTACTACTTATCATTTCTATAGCGCTACTAGATGAACCCAGCACTGTACACTTGAACATGAAGAGACAGTCCCTGCTCGACAGAGCTTACAATCTAATTAGGACAGACAAACAGAACAAATAAGGGATAAGGACAAAGGGTAGCAAGATTCCGGAATTCGAAAGAGTAGCAAGATTCCGGAACCCATAGAATAGCAAGATTCCGGAATCCCAAAGACTACTACTATTACTACTAATCATTTCTATAGCGCTACTAGACATACGCAGCGCTGTACACTTGAACATGAAGAGACAGTCCCTGCTCGACAGAGCTTACAATCCAATTAGGACAGACAAACAGGACAAGCAAGAGATAAGGGAATATTAAAGTGAGGATGATAAAATAAGGGTTCTGAACAAGTGAATAAGAGTTTTAGAAGCCCGCTGGCATTAGCAGCATTCCAGTCTAACTGGTCCCGTTGTGCATTTGTTGTCATCTCATCACAGATAAGCGGAACGGGACAAATTTCCAGCAGTGGCAGCTCCTAGACAGGATATTACAGCAGATTATCCTGCAGGATGAGAGAGGGGAGGACCCGGACGTGTCACCGCTGGACAACTTCAACGTGAAGAATATCATCAAGATGTAAGCGGCGGCTTTTCTCTTTCTTTCTCCAGCTCCTCAGCGAGCGCTCATCTCTTTCCTATTAAAGCATATGTTTAATGTGGTCTGCTAGATGTATACTGGTTCAATGTTAACTGCTGTTGCCCACCGTCATTCAGCAAATTGGGATTTAGTTCATGTCTTTTTCATTCACGTCTCCAATGAGTAGAAAAACCTTTTATGTATTTATTTGGATTTAGCTCAAGGCAAGTTATTTTTAGGCAAAGTGGCTATTTCCCCATCCCCGGAGGGCTTGCAGTTTAAGGCAAGGGCTGGCCAATTTTTTCTGGCCCACTCCGTAATGGGAATTCAGGCCCATCAACTCTAAGGGCTAAATTAATGCATGTTAACACATCAATGTATGTTAGTCAGTGTAGCCCCCAAATGTCAGACCCCAGACCTCCACCAGTCCCCTCCCCCAATCTCACTCCTGCTTCCTAATGTGGTTCTTAGGTCAAAATATTTGCCCACCTATGCTGTAAGGATTACATTGACTACCATGCATTATTACCCATTAGCACAGGTTCAGTTATAAGTACCTTGCATTAATGCATGTTAAATGCCCTAAGTTTGTACCCGAGGCACTGGAGAGTAGGGAGGTGTGTAATTAAACTTTGGAATTCGTTGCCAGAGAATGTAGTAAAAGCAGTTAGCTTAGCGGGGTTTAAAAAAAGATGGGAAAATTTCCTAAAAGAAAAGTCCATAAGCCATGGACTTGGGAAAATCCACTGCTTATTTCTCGGATAAACTGCATATAATCTGTTTTACTGTTTTGGGATCTTGCCGGGTACTTGTGACCTGGATTGGCCACTATTGGAAACAGGATACTGGGCTTGATAGATCTTAGGTCTGTCCCAATATGGCAATGCTTATGTTCTTATGACTTTCCCGATCAGCAGAAGCCGCAGTGAGGGGGGGGGGGGGGTGAGATTTGAACCCTAATGTCCTTGGTTCATAGTTAGTGGTTCCTTCATTTTGTGTCTTCATAGCTTTTGGCTCTTCACCCACTGAGTCTTCCATGAGAGAGCTTCTATGATGCTCAGTAGGGTCATCCCAAATTTTAAGAGGGTGTTTTTATTTATTATTTACTTTATTTTATTTATTTTGAACATTTGGTATACCGCCATTAACAGAGTAAAACTTGAACAGAAATAAGTAACCTACACTGAAACTAAAGCCAACCCCCCCCCCCCCCCCCCAAAAAAAAAAAACCCCAGGAGCACATTGTGAGAACAAAACAGGACCAGACAGAACACGAAAGAGTGGAGGGATACTTGGAACAAAACAAAAAACCAACCAGAGTGACATTGTCATATTGAAACACAAAAAGGATTTTTTTTGGGGGGGGGGGGGGGCACACAAAAGTAGTAAGTTCCAAAGCTAGGAAAGATCAATCAAAGACCTTTGAGAAAATCCAAGATTTTAAATCTGCTTTAAACTTAGCAGTAGAAAGTTGCAAACACAGATCCACTTGGTCGATTCCGTAAACATGGAACCAAACAGCAAAAGGCAGTGGAACTGGTAGAGTCCAGACGTGTAGGAGGTAGTGAGGGAACAAGTGTTAAAGAAACGAAGAACACTTCTAGGAGACTAGGGAATCAGCACAGATGAAATATAAATGGGTGAGCCAGAAGTAAAAGCTTGCGTTGAGTACGACCAGAAGTAGGAAGCCAATGTTGAGTTTTCAACAAAGGATTAACATGCTCTAATTTCTTGGCACCTGTGAGAAGTTTCACGGCAGTGTTTTGAACTAACTGCAGTGTACAAAGAGAATAGAAAGGAACGCCAACAAAAAGTGAATTAGTCAGAGATGGTAGTGCATCTCATAGTTAGGAATCCAGTCTCTTCCTTAGCAGGTGC
Organism: Microcaecilia unicolor; assembly: GCF_901765095.1. Taxonomy (NCBI): domain Eukaryota; kingdom Metazoa; phylum Chordata; class Amphibia; order Gymnophiona; family Siphonopidae; genus Microcaecilia; species Microcaecilia unicolor. Next base: position 16,548,504 of record NC_044033.1, read on the forward strand.
AAAGGCAAGTCCGGCTCCTCTTTCGTGCAGCAAAGTTCTTCACCCCCTAAACTGTACTGTTCCCTCCAGTTTTTGCAGCCCAAATCCACGACCCTGCATTTTTTTTTTAGCATTAAATCTAAGCTGCCAAATTCCAGACCCTTCCTCTGTCTTTGCTATGTCCTTCCCCATGTTATCCACACCATCAGGGCTGTCTACCCTGTTGCAGACTTTGATATCATCCACAAAGATTATATCAGACAGCCTTTCATCAATATCACTTACAAAAATGTTGAAAAGATCTGTCCCATGAACTGAACCTTGCGGCACATCACTGGTAATATCATTTTCCTTAGCATTAGCTCTGTTTACCACTGCCCCCTGTCACCTTCCACTCAACCAGTTCCTAACCAGCTTGGAGAAAAGGCGGCTGAGGGGAGATATGATAGAGGTCTATAAAATGATGAGTAGAGTTGAACGGGTAGATGTGAAGCGTCTGTTCACGCTTTCCAAAAATACTAGGACTAGGGGGCATGCGATGAAGCTACAATGTAGTAAATTAAAAACGAATCGGAGAAACCTTTTCTTCACTCAACGTGTAATTAAACTCTGGAATTCATTGCCAGAGAATGTGGTAAAGGCGGTTAGCTTAGCAGTGTTTAAAAAAGGGTTGGCTGGCTTCCTAAAGGAAAAGTCCATAGACAGTTATTAAACGGACTTGGGGAAAATCCACTATTTCTGGGATAAGCAGTATAAAATGTTTTGTACATTTTTGGGATCTTGCCGGGTATTTGTGACCTGGATTGGCCACTGTTGGAAACAGGATGCTGGGCTCGATGGACCTTTGGTCTTTCCCAGTAGGGCAGTACTTATGTAGCCCAGTCAGTCACTTTAGGGCCCATACCGAGGGCTCTAATTGTATTTATTATCTGTGCAGAACCGTGTCAAAAGCTTTGCTGAAATCTAAATACACCACATCTAGCACTTTCCCTTGATCCAACTCTTTGGTCACCCAGTCAAAGAAATTAGTCACATTTGTCCGACATGACCTGCCTCTAATAATACCATGTTGCCTCGGGTCCTGTAATCCATTGGATTGCAAAAACTTTACTATTGTCTGTTTTACGGGTAAATATCTTTATTCATTTCAAAATATAAGAAACATCAACATAGCCATCCACCCCCCCCCCCCTCAGCCTATACCCCAACCCACCTCTTTCCCCCAAAGCCCCTCCCCCTTACGGCCAGCAGAAACGGAAACAAGCTCCATCGTATGCAAAACTAGTGGACACTCAATGAAGAATAAACAAACTCAATTAAACCTCTAAAGTATTAACATAGTAACATAGTAGATGACGGCAGAAAAAGACCTGCACGGTCCATCCAGTCTGCCCAACAAGATAAACTCATATGTGCTACTTCTTGTGTATACCTTACCTTGATTTGTATCTGCCATTTTCAGGACACAGACCATAGAGGTCTTGCCCAGAACTAGCCCCACCATCCAAACACCAGCTGAACGCACCCGTGTGGACAAGGTGGCTAAATAAGCCGACCAGGTGCACAGAAACGTCTTACGCACTCAGTTCGATCTAGTTTCCACAGATAAACGTTTCATGTTCAGCAATTCATACTTCTGATTCCTCCATAGCATCAAGGTGGCTGGATCTGACTGAATCCGCTGTAGCAAAATACATCTTTTTGCAACCAGAAGTGCTTTGTGAAGGAACAATACAGAAACCTGGGTACCCTCCACTATCAGTAGGCACATATGTGGAGTAGCAGGCCCAATAACTATTATATAGCACGCTCAACTTTTGCCAGAGCACAATCCAAAACTGGTGAAATGTTTTTTTGTTACATTTGTACCCCGCACTTTCCCACTCATGGCAGGCTCAATGCGGCTTACATGGGGCAATGGAGGATTAAGTGACTTGCCCCAAGTCACAAGGAGCTGCCTGTGCCTGAAGTGGGAATCAAACTCAGTTCCTCAGGACCAAAGGCCACCACCCTAACCACTAGGCCACTCCTCCACTGTTGCTACTATTTGAGATTCTACATGTAGAAGTCAGCCCTTGCAGATCACCAATGTGGCCGCGCAGGCTTCTGCTTCTGTGAGTCTGACGTCCCGCACGTACGTGCAGGACGTCAGACTCACAGAAACAGAAGCCTGCGCAGCCTTCTACATGGAATGTTGCTAGTGGAATAGCAACATTCCATGTAGAATCTCCAATAGTAGCAACATTCCATGTAGAATCTCCAATAGTAGCAACATTCCATGTAGAATCTCCCATAGTATCTATTTTATTTTTGTTACATTTGTACCCTGCACTTTCCCACTCATGGCAGGCTCAATGCGGCTTACATGGGGCAATGGAGGGTTAAGTGACTTGCCCAGAGTCACAAGGAGCTGCCTGTGCCTGAAGTGGGAATCAAACTCAGTTCCTCAGGACCAAAGTCTACTACCCTAACCACTAGGCCACTCCTCCCTGACAGTCCCAAAGACAATGTCTGTAGGAAGCAGTAGCTATGTTACATTTAGGACAAGTTCCATCAGAGGGAAGGCCCGTTTTTTGAGCTCTGGAAGGATGTATATACATTCTCATAAGGAATTTATAATGGAACTTCCTGCAACTGGAAACTGTCCACCAGATGAGCACCATCAGTTAAACTCTGAAGGTTACTACTGTCTGTTTTAAAAGTGTTTCCATTAATTCACTCCCACAGACGTTAGACGTACCAGCCTGTAGTTCCCAGCCTCTTCTTTATGTTTCCACTTTTGTGGAGAGGGATCACATCTGCTCTTCTCCAGTCCTCTGCGACCACTCCCTACCGTAGAGAAGCATTGACAAGGTCAGCCAAGTGGAGCTCTAAGTTCCTTCGGTACCCTCGGATGTATGCCATCAGACGCTGTCACCGCAAGGTCTCCGTCTTGGTCTGTGCTTCTACAGTACAGTGGGCTTGTGGGGACGGAGATGCACTGGAGGTAATCCTTACGCACCAAGTACGTGCATAAATGATTGGCAAAATGGAATACGAACATATATGTGTTCACATACACGTGTAAAGGCCAAAACTCCACTTACACACCATTCTGTAAATATGTACATATCTTACCTAGCCCATATTTTACGGGTAGACGTACGCATAGGCGGAGCCTGGACAAACCATGGGCTTGGCTTGCACTTAAGCCCATAACTTAGAAAATACTAGAAATTAGGTGCGTTTCATTGGCATTTGGTAAAAGCATTTACATCAGCTCTATGGCTGGCATCCGAGCTCATACCTAAATTATTGGCATGCGTCTCATCTGTTAGGCTAGTATTCCATGAAGAGACCACCTACTTTCCTCTATAGAATAGGCGCCCTCGAAGCACCCAAATACAGATGCACTGTTATAGAATTACCCCATCTAAATCTTACCTTCTCAAATGAATCATGGGCAACTGGACACATCTGGATCTGTGGGTCTTCCAGACTCAGGTGTGCCACCGCTCCTCACATTGCACAGCTGTCCTTGGGTATCTTGTTTCGTAAATAATTTGTAGCTTCTAAATTCAGTGAGCAAAGGAAGGGCTTTCTATGGCCTGGGACTGTGTTGACAAAGTCCTGTGTAACATCAAAACACCTGGGACCGATGCCCAGGGCAATGGTTAGAGCAAGTGGAGGGGATGGGTGCCTGTTTCCCAGCCCTGGTACTCTTCTAATTAGTCACAAGTGTGTGTGAGGCATTGTCCCTGCTTTTCCATGCTGGTTCCTGGGCTGAGCTCTGTGACATGGATGATCAGACTGTTAGCTGCATCTCGTGCTGCAGTTTCTGCTGGATGCATTTTTTTTTTTTGTTACATTTGTACCCCGTGCTTTCCCACTCATGACAGGCTCAATGCGGCTTACATGGGGCAATGGAGGGTTAAGTGACTTGCCCAGAGTCCCACTAGCAACATTCCATGTAGAAGTCGGTCCTTGCAGATCACCAATGTGGCCGCGCAGGCTTCTGCTTCTGTGAGTCTGACGTCCTGCACATACGTGCAGGACGTCAGACTCACAGAAACAGAAGCCTGCGCAGCCTTCTACATGGAATGTTGCTAGTGGAATAGCAACATTCCATGTAGAATCTCCAATAGTAGCAACATTCCATGTAGAATCTCCAATAGTATCTATTTTATTTTTGTTACATTTGTACCCCGCGCTTTCCCACTCATGGCAGGCTCAATGCGGCTTACATGGGGCAATGGAGGGTTAAGTGACTTGCCCAGAGTCCCACTAGCAACATTCCATGTAGAAGTCGGCCCTTGCAGATCACCAATGTGGCCGCGCAGGCTTCTGCTTCTGTGAGTCTGACGTCCTGCACGTACGTGCAGGACGTCAGACTCACAGAAACAGAAGCCTGCGCAGCCTTCTACATGGAATGTTGCTAGTGGAATAGCAACATTCCATGTAGAATCTCCAATAGTAGCAACATTCCATGTAGAATCTCCAATAGTATCTATTTTATTTTTGTTACATTTGTACCCTGCGCTTTCCCACTCATGGCAGGCTCAATGCGGCTTACATGGGGCAATGGAGGGTTAAGTGACTTGCCCAGAGTCACAAGGAGCTGCCTGTGCCGGGAATCGAACTCAGTTCCTCCGTTCCCCAGGACCAAAGTCCACAACCCAAACCACTAGGCCACTCCTCCACCCATTGCTAAAAGCAGTAAAAACTACGCTCGACCACCTAAATTTTCGGAAAGCACTAAAGACAGACCTGTTCCGAAGGACATACCCCACTGACCCAACATAAAAATACAGGTCACTTGCGACACAACATAACCAAAGACTGCAACGGACATTACCTGACTCTTCTTCCCCCTTTCCTGCTCTAAGTTCCAACCATTTCCTACCATACATATACCTCATTATACCACAATATCACTGTGTATTTATTTTTATTTTATTTATTGCATTTGTACCCCACATTTTCCCACCTCTTTGCAGGCTCAATGTGGTTTACAATACATCATGGATAGCGGAAGTAAGAAGAGAATATACATTTGGTGTTACAGAAGGATATTGGGTTGCATGGTAATGGAATACATAATAGTGATATAGAATTCATTATAAGACATTTCTGGATATATGTGGAGAATTTCACATGTGTTGATCTTTGTGGTATATCTTGTCAAAGAGATGGGTCTTCAGTAGTTTGCGGAAGCTGGTCAGTTCATAGATCGCTTTTAGGTTGCGTGGCGACGCGTTCCAGAGTTGCGTGCTCATATAGGAAAAGGTAGATGCGTGCATTAATTTCTATTTTAGACCTTTACAGTTGGAAAAATGAAGATTAAGGAATGTGCGAGAAGATTTTTTTTGCATTCCTGGGTGGCAGGTCTATCAGGTCTGACATGTAGGCTGGGGCATCGCCATGGATGATTTTGTGAACTAGGGTACATACTTTGAACGTGATGCGTTCTTTAAGTGGGAGCCGGTGTAGTTTCTCTCGTATGGGGTTTTGCACTTTCATATTTTGATTTTCCGAATATGAGTCTGGCTGCCGAGTTCTGGGCTGTTTGGAGTTTCATACTATGTATTTGTTCAAACCGTAATCGGCTAACACTGTTAACGGTTATATGTAAGCCACATTGAGCCTGCAAAAGATGGGAAAATGTGGGATACAAATGTAACAAATAATAATAATGCGATTCTCTCCTTGTGGTTTTTATGCGGTTAGAATTCTCTCCCTGGCCTGCCCACAACCCTTTCCAGAGACTGTGCAATACACGTTGCTGAGCTGTCTGGGCAGATCTGGGCTCTTGAGTCGAATGTTGGAACCATGTCTAGAGTGTGAGATCTGTTTGGCCATGGTGAGGAGATGGGCTGTCATTGTGTGTACATGTGTATATGTACAGTACAGTCTCGATTATCTGGCGTAAACGGAACCGACCCATTGTCGGATATGTGAAAAGTAAGGCAATACAGAAAACAATGCAATTTTCAAAAATTGTTCTACAACAAATATTTTTAATAGAAATAAATGCAGTGATGTTGCCCGGGGATCTGTCAGATATGCCGGATGGTCGGATTAGCGAAAGCCAGATAATCGATCACACTGTACTGTATTTAGATATATACAGAGAGGGAGTATGTGTATACAGATGTCATATGGCCCCAATAAGCAGTATATACAATCCATTGATGTTTATGTTTATTAAGGCTTGATGTACCACCTTTCAAATTAAAACCAAAACGTTTTACAGTGAAATCAATAAAATCATTGCAGAAAACTTAGTGGAGTAGTGGCCTAGTGGTTAGGGTGGTGGACTTTGGTCCTGAGGAACTGAGTTTGATTCCCACTTCAGGCACAGGCAGCTCCTTGTGACTCTGGGCAAGTCACGTAACCCTCCATTGCCCCATGTAAGCTGCATTGAGCCTGCCATGAGTGGGAAAGCGTGGGGTACAAATGTAACAAAAATAAAATAGATACTATTGGAGATTCTACATGGAATGTTGCTACTATTGGAGATTCTACATGGAATGTTGCTATTCCACTAGCAACATTCCATGTAGAAGGCTGCACAGGCTTCGGTTTCTGTGAGTCTGATGTCCTGCACGTACATGCAGGACGTCAGACTCACAGAAGCAGAAGCCTGCGCGGCCACATTGGTGATCTGCAAGGCAAGGGTTGACTTCTAACAAAAATAAAATAGATACTATTGGAGATTCTACGTGGAATGTTGCTATTCCACTAGCAACATTCCATGTAGAAGGCTGCGTAGGCTTCTGTTTCTGTGAGTCTGACGTCCTGCACGTACGTGCAGGCTCACAGAAGCAGAAGCCTGCGTGGCCACATTGGTGATCTGCAAGGGCCAACTTCTACATGGAATATTGCTAGTGGAATAGCAACATTCCATGTAGAATCTCAAATAGTAGCAACAGTGGAGGAGTGGCCTAGTGGTTAGGGTGGTGGACTTTGGTCCTGAGGAACTGAGTTTGATTCCCACTTCAGGCACAGGCAGCTCCTTGTGACTCGGGGCAAGTCACTTAACCCTCCATTGCCCCATGTAAGCCGCATTGAGCCTGCCATGAGTGGGAAAGCGCGGGGTAGAAATGTAACAAAAAAAAATAGGAAGGAACTACAAACCATAGATAGGACAGAGAAAGGAGATATTGATAGGGGATCAATGCTGCAAAAACAGTCATCCACTGACCAAATTGCACTATAAGCTCTCTAGGAAGGCCAAGGTGAAAAGATGCATTTTAGGGCTGTCCAAAACCTGAGGTGGATTGTTCAGCGTGAACATGGGCAGGGAGGGAGTTCCAAAGGGAGGGGACAATGTAGAAAAACGCAGAACGGTGCGTCAATTCAAGTCGAGAACAAAAAACAGAGGGCCTGATATTGAGCCGGTAAGGATCAGCTAACCTAGCAACACCTCAAGTCACTGCAAAGGCCACCAACTTGACCCCATTTACAAACTATGAAGACGTGCTTATATCTAACACTACATGGACATCCGTCCCATGGTCAGACAACAGCAAATTTACCTTTGCCCTGAACTGGAAAGAGGAAGGTACACCCCGGAAATCAACACCATGTCCCTCCAAGTTCCCCTCAAGGGGCATAATAACAGCCACCAGCTTCTAGACCAAAATCTTGGCATGTCACCCAACACTAGAACCCGACTCGATAGACTTATTGAAAATGTGGGACCAAATAAGTAAAGACATTTTAGATGTCATAGCACCATCTTTCCCCTCCCCTGCAATAATGTACAGCTATGATCAGGCCAAGCTGGCTAATCCCTTCCTGTTTTGGTCCTCGCCTTTGTGGTTGTGACTTTCCCATTGAACTCAACTTTGTGCGTGCAGGGAGGTAAAAGCCAGGAGTGGCTCTGCTTGTCTGTCTGACCTGGGTTGAAGTGGCGGCCCCATTCTTCCCTCCAGTGACATGGCAGTGTGTGTGAGCACTGCACCGGGTTCCGGGGAGGGTGACAGAGTCTCACCAATGTGTCTTTTCCTTTTCAGGCTGGTAAATGAGAATGAAGTGAAACAGTGGAGGGAGCAAGCAGAGAAGTTCAGGAAAGGTGAGTCTGCTTTGCTGGGGGGGGTGGGGAGGGGGGTCACTACACTCCCAGTTTACCCCTACTGCATACCGGGACCTGTGGTTCTGACTCCCTTAAGACAAGGAAAAACCACAAGTCCATGCAGGCAGTGGGATAGAACCAGGACTGGGTCAGCATGACCTGCAGCCAGTTGGCAACCCTACACTTGTAGATTCTAGGTGACCCCCACCCCAGCTGTTCTAGTACTGGGGTCTAGGCCTTTGTTGCTATTACTGGTCAAGTTCTGGGACAGAAACTTTAGTTCAGTCTGACTTTCTGATTCCTCCTTCCCCCTACCACCCCCACTTTCCCTTTCATTGCATCTTGGTACCTGGACTACTAGTTTCAGACAGGGGCATAGCCAGACTTCGGCGGGAGGAGGATCCACAGCCTGAGGTGGGGGGGCACATTTTAGCCCCCCCCCCGGCGCCGCCGCCACCACCAACAACTTTGACCCCCCCCCCTGCCGACGACCCTCTCGACCCCCTCTCCCACCCTCAACCCTCCCCTGCCGCCATCGCCTATCTTTGCTGGCGGGGGACCCCAACCCCCGCCAGCCGAGGTCCTCTTCTTCTGGTGCAAGGCTTCGTTCTGTTTCTGTGAGTCAGTCGAACAAAACGAAGCCTTGCGCCGGAAGAAGAGGACCTCGGCTGGCAGGGGTTGGGGTCCCCCACCAGCAAAGGTCGGTGGCGGTGGGAGGGGGGGTCGAGAAGGTCGTCGGCAGGGGGGTCCAGGGCCAAATCTACGGGGGCCCAGGCCCCCGTGGCCCCACGTAGCTATGCCACTGGTTTCAGATACAAGAAACAGAGGTTACTGGGATCACTTTGCATTGAGTCTCTGAAACTCAAGTCCCTTGGCTGCTCTGTTCGATTGTGGCTGGGGTTTCACTTTAAAAGCCATCTCTCCATCTCTCTCTCAGGTGGGCTCTCCCTTCTAACTTTTTGTTTAAATATTTTTATCCTCAACACCATCAAAATAATGTATAGACATAACTATATAATGCATACTGTCAAGCTACTTAACGCTTTACTCTACGATAATATCAACCAACAGATCCACTGGACAGCTGTAGCGTCTAACTTCTTTTCATAATCCATCCCCTTCCCTCCCTTCCAAATATAACATTTGCAACATAGACAACCGTGTGTTGAGCCTATGTTGTCTAATTCTGTTCATAAAAGCTGCCATATCTGCTGGTCTACAGAGCTGAAATATGCAAAACTTGGGAGGTGCAGCAGGTTAATATGAGAATATATTAAAAGATTCCCACAAATAGGGGTGCATTTGAGGGTTCCAGGGCCCTCGGCAGGTTTAGAGTTTGCAGGAGGATGGTTGGACCCACAGGCCTTTCTTTCACTGCTGAGCTCCAGCAGAGCTTCTGCATCCCATTCCACTGGGCATGAATAGCTTATGCTGATCATCCAGTCACAAGTTAACTTAGGGATCGTTTTACTAAGGTGCGCTGAAAAATGGCCGGCGGTAGTGTAGGCACGGGTTTTGGGCACGTGCAGAATCATTTTTCAGCACACCTGTAAAAAAAGGCCTTTTTAAAATTTTTGCCGAAAATGGACATGCGGCAAAATGAAAATTGCTGTGCGTCCATTTTGGGTCTGAGACCTTACTGCCGGCCATCGACTTAGCGGTAAAGACTCACACGGTAGCAGGGCGGTAATGATCTATACGCGTCAAATGCCACTTGGCGTGTCCGACACACGCGGCGGAAATTATTTTTCGGCCACACGTATCAGACACGCTGCAAAAATGAAATTACCGCATGAGCCACATGGTAGCCATCTGGTAAGTCCATGTTGGCGCGTGTTGGGCGTGAATAGACGCTTACGCAGCTTAGTAAAAGGGCCCCTTAGAGAGTTGAAAGCCTGAAACAAAATTACTGCCGCACCTTCTGTTCTGCCTTCTGTCCTTCCTGTGGAAATACTGTATTAGGGCCTCCTATTTGGCCCCACCCACCTCTACAAAATTAAGAACCCTGGGGGCAGACATCACACTGATGCACGATAAACATGAAGACAGCACAGACAGCTGAAGAGAGTGCATTTGGGCAGTGACTTTTCAAAAGACATATGGCCATAATGAAGGGTGTTAATCCCGAGAAACACAAAAATGAAAACCAGTCAGGTCAAAAGCTAGCAGAACTAGGAGTAAGACCAACAGTGGAAGAAATACAACATGGCTGCCAAAATCCAGTCCTCATGGGCTAGTTTTCAAGGTAACCAACTGATGTAAATTAACTGTAACGTTTTGAAATATTTTCAGAATATTTAGGGGTTAATTCTGTAAGTGGGTGTCTCTTTTTAGGTGCTCCAGTCTCGCGCGGTGAGAGTCTATTTTATAATAGCATCTGGGCGTCCATATTCTGTTATGAAATACCAGCTTAAACAGACATCAGTACGACTTACACTCAGGGCGGCCCAACCATTAGGCCAGCTGAGGCGGGGGCCTTAGGTGGCATTCTTCAGGGGCAGCATCGCCCCACTCTTCGTGGAGTGGCTACCCCCGTTCGTGACGTTTACCTGTTTCATCATGTTACAAACCCGGCAGCGAATCTCATAGACTGTCCTGCCACCAGCACCTGCCTCTTTCCTTTACTGCGGCCCGCCTCTCTGATGTGACTTCCTGTTTTGTCAGAGGCTAGGCAGCTGCAGTAAAGGGAAGAGGTGGGTGCCGGCGGCAGGGCAGTGTGTGGGAATCACTGCCGCTGCCGGGTTTGGAACGTGACAAAATAGGTAAACGCTGCGGACGGAGGGGTGGCATCTCAGCCTGGGGGGAGTGGCATCTTGCCTTGGGCCAACACTGCTTACACTACTCACCCTCGGTTACACCAGTCATACACCTGGCACAAATGTAAATGTGAATGCCCAGTTATGGCATTCCTCTTTTAGGGGCATGGGTGCTATTAAGATGGTGATTTTACCACTAACTTGCTATTTTAGCACAGGTTCCATATAATGCAATGAGACCTAGTTACTAATAACTGGTGTTCATTCATTCAAGTATTTATATAACGCTTAGACCTAAGCAGTTTACAGCTTCGTTTTACAGATACTGGGTCTGTCTCAAGTGGACTCTAAGTAGTACATTGTACTACTGTTGTACCTGGGGCAACAGAGGCTTAAGTGACTTGCCCAGGGTCACACGGAGCTGCAGAGGGAATTGTACCTGGTTCCCCAGGATCTCAACCCACAGCCACTGTTGACCATCAGGCAGCAACGGGAATCAAACCCAGTTCCCCAGGTCCACAGCCCTCTACACTAACTATAACCCACATTGATAACTTTCTTCCTTAATTAAAGAAGGGGTAAATTAATCTAAAAATTGAGATTACTGCTATATGTAATAAAAGTGAGCCAAGTATAGGACAATCAAGCCATTGTGACATCACTGATGATGTTGGCTCTTAGGCATTGGTGGAATGATGCATTATGACATCATAATATCAGAAGTGAGTCAAATATAGGGCAATCAAGCCATTTGACATCACTGATGACGTTGGCTCTTAGGCATTGGTGGAATGAGGCATTATGACATCACAATATCAGTGTTGGATACCAGAGACTGAAAATCTTCACACTAAGGGTGAAAGTTGTCAACGTGGGCTATTTTAGCATGTCCCATTTTATACAATGAGACCTAGTTACTAATAACTGATGTTAACATTAAAATAACACATCTTATTGGTAGCCCACGTTGATAACTTTCCCCCTTAATTAAAGCAAAAAGAAATGAATCTAGAAATCAGAATCGCTGCTATATGTAATAAAAGTGAGCCAAGTACAGGACAATCAAGCTATTGTGACATCACTGATGTGGCTGGCTTTTAGGCATTGCTGGAATGAGACATTTTATTTTACCACTAACTCGTGCTGTTTTAGCACAGGTATCATCTTATGCAATAAAATCTAGTTACTAGTAACTGGGGTTAACAATCCTGCTTATTTTCAAAAGAGAAGGTCGGCCATCTTCTGACACAAATCGGGAGATGGCCGCCCTTCTCCTGAAGCCGGCCAACTCGGTATAATCGAAAGCCGAGTTTGACCGGCTTCAACTGCTTTCCGTCGCAGGGCCGGCCAAACTTCAAGGGGGCGTGTCGGCAGTGTACCGAAGGCGGGACGGGGGCGTGCTTACGAGATGGCCGGCTTCAGCCGATAATGGAAAAAAGAAAGCCGGCTCTGAGGAGCATTTGGCCGACTTAACTTGGTCCATATATTTTTAGGACCAAGCCTCAAAAAGGTGCCTCAACTCACCAGATGACCACCGGAGGGAATCGGGGATGACCTCCCCGTACTCCCCCAGTGGTCACCAACCCCCTCCCACCCAAAAAAAAACATTTTTTGCCAGCCTCTATGCCAGCCTGAAATGTCATACCCAGCTCCCTGACAGCAGTATGCAGGTCCCTGGAGCAATTTTAGGGGGTACTGCAGTGCATTTCAGGCAGGCGGACCCAGGCCCCACTTGTTACACTTGTGGTGGTAAATGGGAGCCCTCCAAAACCCACCCGAAACCCACTGTACCCACATGTAGGTGCCCCCCTTCACCCATAAGGGCTATGGTGTACAGTTGTGGGGAGTGGGTTTGGGGGGGGGGATTTGGGGGGCTCAGCACCCAAGGGAAGGGAGGTGTGTACCTGGGAGCAATTAATGAAGTCCACTGCAGTGCCCCCTAGGGTGTCCTAGCATATCAGGGGGTCCAGTGCACTACAAATGCTGGCCCCTCCTACGACCAAATGGCTTGGATTTGGCTGGGTTTGAGATGGCCGGCTTCAGTTTCCATTATTGGCGAAAACTGATGCCGGCCATCTGAAACCCGGCCATCTCTGACATTTGGCCGGCCCCAACCGTATTATCGAAACAAAAGATGGCCGGCCAACTTTTTCGATAATACGGTCGGGGATAGCTCTTTACGGCGACGGCCATATAGATGGCCGGCGCCGTTCGATTATGACCCTCCATAAGATAACCCATCTTAACAGTAGCTCATACTGATAACTTCCACGCTTTGCGTTGTGGTTGTACTGAAAACCAGCTGGATTTGCAGCACTTGAGGACTGGAGTTTGACACACACACACACCTTAGAGCCAGGCCAATGGACCAATGACTAGGCTGGTCCCGCTGTTGGAAGCTCCCTTACTTGGCTTCCGTCTTCCCCTCACCCCATTCTTCATAGTTCTGTATGGTTGAGAAGAAGCTAGGTGATGTTGTGCTTATTTTCTGATCCTATATCTAACTTCTTGGTACCCAGTCAAAATTCTGCTAGCTGTATTCATATATATCTCAATCTGTTTCTTCAGCTTATCTTTCCCTTTTAGATATACTTTACATAGACTTCTCAGTGACCTCAGTGATGTTCACCACCAACACTACAAGAGTTTTGGCCGGCTTCCTAAAGGAAAAGTCCATAGACCGTTATTAAACGGACTTGGGGAAAATCCACTATTTCTGGGATAAGCAGTATAAAATGTTTTTGTACATTTCTGGGATCTTGCCAGGTGTTTGTGACCTGGATTGGCCACTGTTGGAAACAGGATGCTGGGCTCGATGAACCTTTGGTCTTTCCCAGTATGGCAGTACTTATGTACTTATGTAGCCCAGTCAGTCACTTTAGGGCCCATACTGAGGGCTCTAATTGTATTTATTATCTGTGCAGAACCGTGTCAACAGCTTTGCTGAAATCTAAATACACCACATCTAGCACTTTCCCTTGATCCAACTCTTTGGTCACCCAGTCAAAGAAATTAGTCACATTTGTCCGACATGACCTGCCTCTAATAATACCATGTTGCTTCGGGTCCTGTAATCCACTGGATTACGTCTTGCCCCATCCTTGGCCACCTTTAAATCTAGACTGAAAGCCCACCTCTTTAACATTGCTTTTGACTCGTAACCACTTGCCTCCACCTACCCTCCTCTCCTCCTTCCTGTACACATTAACTGATTTGATTTGCTTACTTTATTTTTTGTCTATTAGATTGTAAGCTCTTTGAGCAGGGACTGTCTTTCTTCTATGTTTGTGCAGCGCTGCGTACGCCTTGTAGCGCTATAGAAATGCTAAATAGTAGTAGTAGTAGTAGTAATTTCAAAAACTTTACTATTGTCTGTTTTATGGGTAAATATCTTTATTAATTTTCAACTTATCTTTTCTAGTCGGACCTAGGGGTTCTATTCAGTTGAATAACTGAATAAGTGTTTCTACAAAAAGTAAGAAAAATAAAATAAGAGAATAATACGTTAAAGTGAACCCAGGAAGATGTAGATGTTATATACATCGCCATAAAAAACTCTTGTGTTGGCAGTGAACATCATTGAGATCACTGAGAAGTCTATGTAAAGTATATCTAAAAGGGAAAGATAAGCTGAAGAAACAGATTGAGACAGTGGCGTACCAAGGGGGGGGCGGTGGGGGCAGTCCGCCCTGGGTGCACGCCGCTGGGGGGGTGCCGCGTGCGCCTGTCTTCCGTTGTTCCATGCTTCTTCTCTGCCCCAGAACAGGTTACTTCCTGTTCCGGCCGGGACAGAGGGAGCTGCAGCGAAGTTAGCGAAGTCAGTGAACTCAGCTGAGAGGCGCGCGCCGCGGCACCCCCCCCCCCCAGCGGCGTGCATCCGGGGGGGGGGGCGCATCGGCGATCCGCCCCAGGTGTCATGCCGGCTAGGATCGCCACTGGATTGAGATATATATGAATACAGCTAGTAGAATTTTGACGGGGTACCAAGAAGTTGGCTATTGCCTAGATTCATGGTTCCAGGTTAAATATTGTAAGTTTTTGCCTTTAGCTTAGTATTTTCTGATCCTGCCATCTTCGTAGAACACATGGAGCTGATGAGCCGACTGGAGAAAAAAGAGAGAGAGTGCGAGACAAAGACTCAGGAGAAAGATGACATGATGAAGACCTTGAACAAGATGAAGGACAAGCTACAGAAAGAGTCCATGGAATTGCGCCAAGCCCGGGAACAGATGGGGGAGCTCCTGGCCCAGCTCAGTGATCTCTCGGTATGATCAAGCCTGCTTTCTTTCTTCCCGTTCAGATGGAAGCATTTGAGAATACAAGACTTTTCAGGAAGGAGTTTCGAAGCTATAGCTTCCTCTTTCAGGGCAGTATGCAACTGTAGGAAGTCCTAGAAACCAGTGCATTCCATTTGGTCTTGGGTTTAGAAAAAGTTGATGGAGCTTCACAGCATGTATTAAACAAGTGGAGGAGTGGCCTAGTGGTTAGGGTGGTGGACTTTGGTCCTGGGGAACTGAGGAACTGACTTTGATTCCCTCTTCAGGCACAGGCAGCTCCTTGTGACTCTGCGAAAGTCACTTAACCCTCCATTGCCCCATGTAAGCCGCATTGAGCCTGCCATGAGTGGGAAAGCGCAGGGTACAAATGTAACAAAAATAAAATAGATACTATTGGAGATTCTACATGGAATGTTGCTACTATTGGAGATTCTACATGGAATGTTGCTATTCCACTAGCAACATTCCATGTAGAAGTCGGCCCTTGCAGATCACCAATGTGGCCGCGCAGGCTTCTGCTTCTGTGAGTCAGACTCACAGAAGCAGAAGCCTGTGCGGCCACATTGGTGATCTGCAAGGGCTGACTTCTACATGGAATGTGCGGGGAACTGAGCAACTGAGTT
Organism: Microcaecilia unicolor; assembly: GCF_901765095.1. NCBI lineage: Eukaryota > Metazoa > Chordata > Amphibia > Gymnophiona > Siphonopidae > Microcaecilia > Microcaecilia unicolor. The sequence goes on from NC_044033.1 coordinate 16,564,195, forward strand.
CGATTCCCACTTCAGGCACAGGCAGCTCCTTGTGACTCTGGGCAAGTCACCTCCATTGCCCCATGTAAGCCGCATTGAGCCTGCCATGAGTGGGAGAGCGCAGGGTACAAATGTAACAAAAATAAAATAGATACTATTGGAGATTCTACATGGAATGTTGCTACTATTGGAGATTCTATTCCACTGGCAACAGTCCATGTAGAAGGCTGCACAGGCTTCTGTTTCTGTGAGTCTGACGTCCTGCAGGACGTCAGACTCACAGAAGCAGAAGCCTGCGCGGCCACATTGGTGATCTGCAAGGGCCGACTTCTACATGGAATGTTGCTAGTGGAATAGCAAAATTCCATGTAGAATCTCAAATAGTAGCAACAGTGGAGGAGTGGCCTAGTGGTTAGGGTGGTGGACTTTGGTACTGAGGAACTGAGTTCGATTCCCACTTCAGGTACAGACAGCTCCTTGTGACTCTGGGCAAGTCACTTAATCCTCCATTCCCCCAGGTACAAATAAGTACCTGTATACAATCTATAAGCCGCATTGAGCCTGCCATGAGTGGGAAAGCGTGGGGTACAAATGTAACAACAAAAAAAATTCCTTTTCCTAAAAGTGACATTTCATACTGGATTCTACTGCTGGAACGTTCTTTCTGACCATTTTGTATCCTTACTTTGAGCTGGAACCTTGAACTCAGGCTATCATCCACCAATGAATTCTGTCACTTTCTGGAATTGTTATGTTAAAGATGGCCGGCTTCTGCTCTCCAGGGGCACAAACAACCTGAGCAGTCTTTGTCAGTGAGATGTGTTTGCATGGTGTAAGCTATATCTAATTTAAATAACAATAGAGTCAAGCCTAATCTAATTTACATAAAGATAGGGTTAATTGGGCATTTTATTTTTCAGCTCTTAAAGCTGGTGATGGCCATCCTTCAGAGCTGCCTTCTGGTGTAGAGAATGAAGCAGGTCTAGATTTTTGCCTTGTCTTAACCAGAATATCTGGACATTCATTCTTTATGTGCTCACCGACAGGAGAGCTTTTGTGCTGACCAAAAGAATATTAAAACATTCGTCCTTTCTGTTTTGTTTTCCAGCAGGGCGGCACCATAAACTTTCCTCTCCCACCCCCTCCCCCTCCTGGCGGACCCTTTGCTGTACCATCCTCTTTGATGGTTGATGATATACCACCACCACCACCTCCCCTCCTTCCGGTCTCATGCTTCCCTCCTCCTGCTCCTCCACCGCCACCTCCGGGGGGACCCCCGCCTCCACCTGGTGCACCTCCATTCTTCAACTTGGGCATGGCAGCCCCACCCATGACCACCTTCAGCAGTGGGACAAGCCTAAGGATAAAATCAATTCCTCAACCCTCACACCCTCTGAAATCCTTCAACTGGTCCAAGCTCAATGAGGTAAATGTTTCCAAGTTATTAACCAAGTGAAGCATATGTAAAGAATTGAGTGCTGTATTAAACTCTGGAATTCGTTGCCAGAGAATGTGGTAAAGGCGGTTAGCTTAGCAGAGTTTAAAAAAAGGTTTGGACGGCTTCCTAAAGGAAAAGTCCATAGACCGTTATTAAATGGACTTGGGGAAAATCCACTATTTCTGGGATAAGCAGTATAAAATGTTTTGCACTTTTTTGGGATCTTGCCAGGTATTTGTGACCTGGATTAGCCACTGTTGGAAACAGGATGCTGGGCTTGATGGACCTTTGGTCTTTCCCAGTAAGGCAATACTTATGTACTTATTAGTCTGTTTGGATACTAGCCGTTGAGCCCATTAAAATGGGCTAGTTGGTCGCCGCTTCCCCCTCCCCCCGATGTCGCCGCTGGCCCCTCCCCCCCGAGTTTGCCGCTGACGGTACCCTTCCCCCCCCCCGAGTCGCCGCCGCCGCCCCTCCACCCGGCCTGTCTCTTCGCTATTCAACTTACATCTCCGCAGCAGACAGATCAGCTGAGCTCCTGTCGGCCTTCCTTCTCTGCCTGTGTCCCGCCCTCGTGTGACGTAACGTCGGCGAGGGCGGGACACAGGCAGGGAAGGAAGGCCAACGGCAGCTCAGCTGATCTGCCTGCTGCGGAGATGTAAGTTGAGTAGCGAAGAGACGGGCCGGGTGGAGGGGTGGCGGCAGCGGCGACTCCGGGGGGGGGGTACCAGTGGCGGTGACCTCGGGGGGGAGGGGGAGCTGTGGCGACCTCGGCGGTTCCCTCCCCTTCGCGCAGTTTCCCTCTCTGTCCCGCCCCCCATCATCACGTATTGACGCGGGTGTGGGACAGAGAGAGAAGTCTCTACTGCGCATTTGCGAGTGAATACGGTCACTCGCCGTTCATATGTTTGATATGGAAATAAGGGTCAACAACCAATTTGTAGGTGATGCCTTTTTACTGGACTAACTTAATGTATCTTTGACAAGCTTTTGAGAGTTATCCAAGACAGTTATATTGGATTTACATTGTACAAACTCATCTAGGTTTTATTGTTGGCATGTGAAAGGGGGTGAAGGGATGTACAGAGGTGATGAGATGGTAACACTTTTTATGTCTGATAATGGGTGAGAAAGCCAGGGTCTAAATCAGGGGTTCATGATAAAGTCTGGGAATGCTCCCGAGCCCTGGCTGACCCATAGGATGGAAGCTGAGCGTAAGGGCTGAATCCATGTTTCCCCTGTGGCAGCACTGCCTTAGGACCATTGGGTTGGTCGATAAATAGAACTCGTTTTGAATTCCCATCAGGAATAACATTTGAGTGGACATTTCCTGGCTCTTCATGACTGGCTGGGCTTAGAGCCCAATGCAGTGTCTACAGCCATTCATTATGTGGCAGGAAATGCCCACTCATCAGATGTCATGATTTAATGATGCCCCCCCCCCACCCTTATCCAATAGCTAATCTTTTTTGTACACATGCAAGCTCTCACCCGTCTCTTTTTTGAGTTGTTCACTTTTACACAGATAGAACATGTCTGTGTTGAATTTGGACTACAGCCTAGCAGTCCACTTTCTTTCAAATTAAACTCACATGGGGGCCCAATCAAGTGTTCCAAACGAGCATCTTGGGACCTCTGGAATGCAGAAGGAATGCCTTTCTTTTTTTCCTTGCTGGTATTTAACTAGGACAGAGTGAAATATGTGCTGTGCTGCCTGGACTCCGGCCCGTTTTTCTGTCCCTCTGTCCATTTATTAACACATTTTATAGCGCACAGAAGAGATAATCCAGAGGTGCTGAGCTACCCGTTGCCTGTAGGGAGATTTCAAGCCAGTTCTGGCTATCTGTCGCTGCTGATTTTAAGTGGAGGGAGCATGACTACAAGTCCCACAGTGCATTTGGAAGGAAGGTCAAAAGCTAGCATTGCTGTCAGCGGCATAATCGAAAGAGAAGGACGCCCATCTTCCGACACAAATCGGGAGATGGGCGTCGTTCTCTCAGGGTCGCCCAAATCGGCATAATCGAAAGCCGATTTTGGGCGTCCTCAACTGCTTTCCGTCGCGGGGACGACCAAAGTTCACGGGGGCATGTCGGCAGTGTACCGAAGGCGGGACGGGGGCGTGGTTAAGAGATGGGCGTCTTCGGCCGATAATGGAAAAAAGAAGGGCGTCCCTGACGAGCGTTTGGCCGACTTTACTTGGTTCAATTTTTTTCATGACCAAGCCTCGAAAAGATGCCCGAACTGACCAGATGACCACTGGAGGGAATGGGGGATGACCTCCCCTTACTCCCCCAGTGGTTACCAACCCCCCCCCAAAAAATTAAAAAAAATATATTTTTTCCAGCCTCTATGCCAGCCTCAAATGTCATACCCAGCTCCATCACAGCAGTATGCAGGTCCCTGGAGCAGTGGTGCAGTGCACTTCAGGCAGGCGGACTTAGGCCCATCCCCCCCACCTTACACTTGTGGTGGTAAATGTGAACCCTCCAAAACCCACCTGAAACCCACTGTACCCACATCTAGGTGCCCCCCCCCCTTCATCCCTAAGGGCTGTGGTAGTGGTGTACAGTTGTGAGGAGTGGGTTTTGGGGGGGGAGACAGAAAAGATGACGGCAAAAAACGTCTACTGGAATCTACAAAGTTCACAGTATAAGTTTAATTCTTAAAATGTGGACTCGACATGAGTCGTGTTTTGGCCTCTCAGGCCTTCCTCAGGAGTCACCTGTATGTTGTTGCTTAAATAATCTCTGGAAGACGTAACAATCTTTTGAGAAAATGAACTGGTAGCGAACCAGACTTAGCTGTGGAAAGATAAACTTTCTACCTCTGCGGTACACTGTCGCTGCTGGAAAAATGCCTTCTCTAAGACGTCGGAGTCCACATTTTAAGATTTAAACTTATGCTGTGAACTTTGTAGAGTCCTGTAGAAGTTTTTTGCCGTCATCTTTTCTGTCTCCTTCGCTGTGACTTTTTCATTTGGCTTGACCAGCGCGGAGGATTGTTTTCTTCTGTGTTTGTTGCGCCCACGTACACCAGCCATTGGCTTGTCGCAAGTAGCTGCACCAATGCGCATTTCCGCTGTTCTAGAATTGGCACAAAGCGTGCTCAATTGCGATGCCTAAAATAGAGTTGCCACCTAGTCTTCTTCCCCATCGATACAGAGCGAGAGAAGAACCTTTGTAAATCCAGCCCAAAGGGGTCCTGACTGCCCAGAGTTAAACAACCGCATTCCCCTCGCTGCTCTGCACGACACGGCTTGGCAGTAAAAATAATCCACGTTCAAGACGAAGTGACCTTTTGCAAAGCAAAGCCAGGGATTTATTTTCATTCTAAACTGTTAGTTTGGGACCATAAATATTTTTGTTTAAGCAAAGGAATCATTTCTCACAGCAGCTGTGGTATCCACCAGAGAGCTCTGCTGTGCTTGAGGTCAGAGAATGTTTCTGGCCAGTGACCGAGCGGCTGTGAACCAGTTAATCCACAGCAAAGCCCAAGAAAGTGACCTGACTTGCATCCTGCCAGCGGTTGGTGGGCTTCAGAAGCTCCTGCAGCAGATTTTAAAGGGGAGAACCTGAGATCAGAGCTGTTGGTTTACTCAGCTCCCCGAGGGAGACTTTTCAGTCAGTTCTGGTTTTACAGTACAGCTATGGAATACCCTACCTTGGGATCTAAGATTGCTAACTAACCAGTATACCCTGGAGGAAAGGAGAGACAGGGGTGGGATGAGGCAGACATTCAAAAATATTTGAAAGGTATCAGTGGCGTACCAAGGGGGGGGGGGGGGGGGACGGTCCGCCCCGGGTGCACGTCGCTGGGGGGGGGGGGTGCCGCATGCCTGTCGGCTCTTCGTTTTCATGCTCCCTCTGCCCCGGAACAGGTTACTTCCTGTTCCGGGGCAGAGGGAGCATGAAAACGAAGAGCCGGCAGGGGCGCGGCACCCCCCCCCCCCCCAGCAGCGTGCACCCAGGGGGGGGGGTTCTTTCGCCGGGGGATCGTGGGTTCTTTCGCCGGGGGGGGGGGGTGCATCGGCGATCCGCCCCGGGTGTCAGCCCCCCTAGGAATGCCACTGAAAGGTATTCATGTACAAACAAACCTTTTCCAGCGATAGGAAGGTGGTAGAACTAGAGGACATGAATTGAGGTTGCAAGAGGGGCCGACTCAGGAATAACACCAGGAAGTACTTTTCATGGACAGGGCGGTAGGTACCTGGAAAACAGTAACGGAATTCAAAAATGCGTGGGCTAAACACAAAGGAATCCTGTATGGAAGGCAGGGAACCAAACACGCTTAGCGGTGATTAGATGGCAAGACCAGTAACTGGGAGGCAGAGCCAGTGCTGGGCAGACTTCTATGATCTGTGTCCTGATCATGGTTGGATAGATTCAGCTTCGGTAGCTGGAGAACAAGGCCAGTGCCGGGCAGACTTCTGGAGTGGGGCTTCGATGACAGCTTCAGGAGTTGGAGACGAAGGATAGTGCCTGGCAGACTTCTATGGTCTGTGCCCTGAAAATGACAAATCAAGATCACGTATACGTATCATACCTTATACTACGAGTTTATCTTGTTGGGCAGACTGGATGGACTGTACAGGTCATTATCTGCCATCATCTACTGTGTTACTTTCTAACCTTGTAAACATTGAAAGACTTTCTTATTTTATAAAAATGTGGGACAATAATGAAATATACTGATCATGTAGTTTTGTTTTAATATAAACTTTTATTGTTTACTTCATGTATATTTCCAGCTAGCGTCCTTATTGTTTTCCCGCTTTGGACCGTATAAGGAGTTGGTGGAATACAAAACACTAGATTGGATTAAATCCCAAAGCACTGTGGGATTCGTAGTGCCTCATTCTTGCCACTGAATCAGAACTGTGGGTCTCATAATGCTTCAGAATGGGGTTGTCAGCAGTGGCCTAGCTACGTGGGGCCAGGGCCCCTGTAGATTTGGCCTTGGACACCCTGCCGCCGACCCGCCCGACCCCCCCCCCTCCCGCCGCCCACCTGCCGTCGCCTGCATTTGCTGGCAGGGGCCCCTAACCCCCGCCAGCCGAGGCCCTCTTCTGCTCGCAAAAGGCTTCCTTCTGTTTCTGACATCCTGCGGGACGTCAGAAACAGAAGGAAGCATTTTGCGAGCAGAAGAGGGCCTCAGCTGGATAGCAAAGGTAGGCGACGGCGGGTTGGCGTCGGGGGGGGGGTCAAGAGGGTTGGCGTCGGCGGGGGGGGGTGTCGGCAATGGCAGGGGGGGTGTCAGTGGCGCCGGGGGGGGGGGGGGGGCCTAAAAAATGTGCCTCCTCACCTCGGGCTGTGGACCCCCCCCCCCCTCCCGCCGAAGTCTGGCTTTGATTTTTGATCAAGAACTCGGCACAAAATCTACCAAGATAGCCAATTCTAGGAGGAAGACTTTTTGTACAGTGCTGGTTTTTAATTTACACCCCAAAGCTCAGTAATATTTCTAATCCCTGATTCTATCCATTGAAATCAGGTTCCATAAAGTACCAGACAGGTTTGTCAGACCTCCAGGACTGGCTTAAAATCTCCCTCTAAGGACTAGGTAATGGCCGGGCCGTTTGCTTCTCGGGCTGGGGATATTGTGGAGGAGGGTGGCCCAGGTGTTTTACAACAGTGACACCCAGTGATACTGGTTAATTTATTTCTGTAGTTAAATCATCCTTCCAAATACTCTTAGGGTGGGTCAAAATCACATACACAATAATACTACAAAAAAAAAAAAAACACATAAAAAACACAAACTTCATAAAACTGCAGAAAAACCATTGCAGACTGTTCCAGGCACCATTTCAATCCCTTCTACCCAGACACACTGTGGGTATAAAAAGTCATAAGTGCCCATCTGAAGCGCTTCGGATCATCAGCTATCCACATCACAAAAAGCACAGCCCCCGGCCCTTGGCAACCGAAAATTGTCGGCAGGGAGAAGCACTAGCAGTCACTCTCCCTGCAAGCGTGACGGACATGCCGGTGTCTCTGACATTGCTCACTTATAGACTCTGGGGCCAGACCATGCTAAACCTTACAAACTGAAACCAAATTCTTCAAATAAAATCCACATTGAGCCTGCAAATAGGTGAGAAAATGTGGGATACAAATGTAACAAATAAATAAACCTTGAAACCTGTCTTGAAATAGGCAGCCAGTGTGAAGACCTCAGGCTATGGGTGATGTTTCCTCTGTCTTGCCAATACCAAAAAAATCCTTCAGTCTCTGGTATAAAAATATAACAAATATCCAAACCTGGAGAAAAAGTTACCAAAATTGGAAAATAATAATCACAGCAAAGGCTACCCCAAGAGTATTAGTGTGTGTTCAAATTTTTTTAATTTTTTAAGAATACCCTCAGAATTTCCACTCAGTACTGCAAGTGATAATATCACTGCCTGGTGGTTCAGCACTTCGTTCAGCGGGTGATTCTTTTTTTAATATATTTATGCTGGTTCAGGTGATACTAATGCGTAATTCACCTTCTATTAAATGTGGTATAAGTATAACCAGTAGCCAATATTGCTGATAATATAGTCAATAAACACACTTGCACGTATCTTATGATTCACGAGTGCTCCATCTTGTTGAGTCGTGACAAGAGAATGTCCAATAGCCTCCCCCTAAAAGACATCCGACACCGCGGGTTTCAAAATCATTTCTTCAGGGACTCGGGTTTGAAGGCGTTAATTGGCAGCGTAATCATCCTGCTGCTGGCTTCCTTCCGTCCTTATCTCGGCTTCATATAAGTATTGTTCCTCTGTCTTGCCTGCATAAAACATTTTGCTGTAGTATTCTGGACTCATTACGACCACCCTGCACCCTTCACTAGGAGTCCTTGGTAAAGGGTATAATTGCTGATCTGGTGCCATGATCCAAGATGGTGGGTGGGAGGACCAGATGGTCGAGGAGAAGGTGGAGGAGGACTCTTTTCCAGCTGAAGGTAAACAGTGGGGGACCATTAGGGTGGGCAGTAGGTCATAGGGGGATGGGAGCTTTCCAGTCCTAGCCTGCTGTTAGGCAGGGTCTCCTGGGACAGGGAATCCGGAGTCTGGCTGTCTTCCAATTGGGAATCCCATCTCCAGGTGTCCCATTCTCTTCTCTGATAATTTGCAAACATTTTCTGATAGCCACCCTCCGGTGTCTAAAGCGATTTATATTTCCCCTAAATAATCTTCTTTATCAGAGAAAAGAGATGTGAACTTAACTGATATTTTGGAAAAGCTATATTACTAGTGACTTTCGCCTTTGATTTAGATAGGAATAATGTTTTGAAATTGTATTTCCGACACATGGTTGATAGTTTTTTGGGGGTTCAAAGATAAATATATTTCCTGACTTATCAGGGGAATCGCAGTCTAGGAGGTGTGAACTCTTGGCTTTTAAGCCAAAGATCATTGCCCTAAGTGGGACCTTCCTAGAGCGATTCCTTTGTAAGTGTTTTGTGGCCTAGTGGTTAGGGTGGTGAACTTTGGTCCTGGGGAACTGAGGAACTGAGTTGGATTCCCACTTCAGGCACAGGCAGCTCCTTGTGACTCTGGGCAAGTCACTTAACCCTCCATTGCCCCATGTAAGCCGCATTGAGCCTGCCATGAGTGGGAAAGCGCAGGGTACAAATGTAACAAAAATAAAATAGATACTATTGGAGATTCTACATGGAATGTTGCTACTATTGGAGATTCTACATGGAATGTTGCTATTCCACTAGCAACATTCCATGTAGAATCTCAAATAGTAGCAACAGTGGAGGAGTGGCCTAGTGATTAGGGTAGTGGACTTTGGTCCTGAGGAACTGAGTTCGATCCCCACTTCTAGGCACAGGCAGCTCCTTGTGACTCTGGGCAAGTCACTTAACCCTCCATTGCCCCATGTAAGTCGCATTGAGCCTGCCATGAGTGGGAAAGCGCAGGGTACAAATGTAACAAAAAGAAAATAGATACTATTGGAGGTTCTACATGGAATGTTGCTACTATTGGAGATTCTACATGGAATGTTGCTATTCCACTAGCAACATTCCATGTAGAATCTCAAATAGTAGCAACAGTGGAGGAGTGGCCTAGTGATTAGGGTAGTGGACTTTGGTCCTGAGGAACTGAGTTCGATCCCCACTTCTAGGCACAGGCAGCTCCTTGTGACTCTGGGCAAGTCACTTAACCCTCCATTGCCCCATGTAAGTCGCATTGAGCCTGCCATGAGTGGGAAAGCGCAGGGTACAAATGTAACAAAAAGAAAATAGATACTATTGGAGGTTCTACATGGAATGTTGCTACTATTGGAGATTCTACATGGAATGTTGCTATTCCACTAGCAACATTCCATGTAGAATCTCAAATAGTAGCAACAGTGGAGGAGTGGCCTAGTGATTAGGGTAGTGGACTTTGGTCCTGAGGAACTGAGTTCGATCCCCACTTCTAGGCACAGGCAGCTCCTTGTGACTCTGGGCAAGTCACTTAACCCTCCATTGCCCCATGTAAGTCGCATTGAGCCTGCCATGAGTGGGAAAGCGTGGGGTACAAATGTAACAAAAATTAAATTAAATTTCCTGATTACTTATTTGTTGAACCCAGGAAATTATAAGAGTTTGTGGAGTTGAAAGAACAGATGAAGAACCCTCTGCAGCAACTCGCTTTAGTTACCGGCTGCAATTACCAATTAACCTTCCTCCCTCAGAAAAAGTGAAGTGTAAGATTAACCATTTTGAGTTTTTCTTATTTTCTTTGAGATTGTTTACGGAAAGAGCCAAAACACATAAAGTCCACACTTACTGTTCATTAATGCATCATATATCCACTTCTGAACTCTCATCCCCCGTAATCTCACATCACTCATACCTTTACTCACAGAAATATGTATACCATATGTCTTTATGCCTTATTATTGCCCTTTAAGCTCCCATTGTCTCCTTCCAATGTTTCAATGTTTGTGTTCCATTGTTGCACTCCTCAACGACACTTCGATTGTCTCACATAATTCTGCACAATGTAATCCATAACCAATTTGTAACAAATTGTACTTCCATCATTCATTTCTTATTGTAAGCCACACTGAACTCGCAAAAAGGTGGGAAAATGTGGGATACAAATGCAATAAATAAATAAATAAATCTTGGATCTCCCAGTTGTGGACGATTGTATAGCATATATTGGTGGGAGAAAATGTTTTCTTTTTTAATATCAATTTCTGTTTTCCCTTACATTTATGGTGATAAATGTGAATGTAATTAAGTAAAATGATAAATAAATAAATAAAATAAAAAAATAACTTGCCATTCTCTTCTGTTGAAGTCAGCAGAAGTTGACTCTGCCTCTGGAGTGCTATTGAGGAAGTTAAAAGCGGCAGGAAACTTTAGCAGCTCTTTAGCATGGCCATTTCAAGCTAATTCTGCTGAGATGAGCACAGGGTCTACATAGACAGCGGAACCGCAGCTTAGGTATCTTACTAGCCCACATGAATTTAGAGAGCATGCCCTCTACGAGACGGCCATCTTTACAGTTAAGAGATAAAGGGAGAGTCTGAAAGACGTAAAGCCACTTGGGAAAAAGAGTCATTTTGAAAAGATTTGTAACGACAAAAGACTGCCATGTAGCCAGTTTCTGGCTAGTAAAACGTAATAGGCCCTGGATATTAACCTCATAGAGTTGTAAGGGATCCTCAGAAAGCTGAATGCCTAGGTAATGAAAGCTACCCGAAACCCAGCGCAGAGGAAACTCAGCTCCCTAATCCCTGTGCAAAAGAGGGCAAGTGGTTAAGACTTCCGATTTCTGCATATTAAGTCGAAAGCCTGAAAAATCACCATAAGACTTTCCAGTAAAGCTGGAAGAGACCGTCACCTCCTACAGCAAGGGATCCAAAACCAAGGCCAACAAAAGCGGCAACAGTGGACAGCCCTGCCTCACCTGGCTCCCTGTTTGCCCCCCTTTGGACCAAAAAAAACCAGCACTACGTGTACTGTTGACCATGATATAAGCCTGTGGATCATTATAAAGCGTGCGGATGGCATGATTAAACCACCCCTGGATACCATATTGGTCAAGAACCCCATGTAGAAACCGCCAATCCACATGATTGAATGCTTTCTCTGCATCAAAGCTGATGAGCAGAGGTGGTGTCGACCGGGCTCGCACCTCCTCCAAGGAGGCCAGGATCAACTGAAGATTCTTGGCAGCATAACGCCAGTGGATAAAACCAGCCTGAGGGGAAGCAATCAAGAGGGGCAAACAGGAGCCAGACGATTTACCAACACCTTAGCAAGCAATTTAGTTTCCATGCAAAGCATAGAGATCGGCTGATAGAACTCTACTTTGGTGGGGTCCTTGCCTGGCTTTGGTAAAACAACTATATGCACTAAACCAAGCACACCCAAAAGATGCTGAGACTCAAGAACAGCATTAAAATGAGCAGTCAAGGGACGAAGAATATGTTCTCCCAAAAGCTTATAAAATTCCACCATAAGGCCGTCAGGCTTAGGTACCTTACTGAGTGCACACTATCTAAAGGCCAAAGATTTCCTCCTCCGCTATAGGGGCATTCAACTTCTTGCGGTCCTGGTCTGTGAAGGTAGGCAAGTTCAAATCGACTAGGTAAGCTTGACTATCTAAATTAACCTCCCTATCTGCAGTATAAAGAGATGCAAAAAAGGAGTGAATCACCCGTACCGTAGCAGCATCTGAATGGAATACGCGATCTCCCTCCCGCAGGGAAGCCATCCATGCTGGCCCCTGCCACTGGTGCACTAGCCGAGCTGAAAGGCACCTTGATACGGTTGATATTGATAATATTTAGCCAAATTAACTGCGCTCTGATGCAGAAGTTCATTCAGAGTCATCTGAGTCTTCAATAGCTGAGTTTTAAGGTGAGCAGTGGGGGAATCTTGTTTGTGACAAGTGCAAGCAAATAATATCGCCGTGCAAGACTGCCTTAGCAGTCTCCCAGAACAAAGAGGGATCAAATTCATGAGCGGAATTATTCTGGGCATAATCCTGCCGTTTGTTAAGCAAGAAGTCTCCAAACGACGATTCCATGTGAAGATCCAGGGGAAAATGCCAGCCTGTACCTAAACTCTCACTGGACTCCAGTTCCAAAGTAACCCACACTATAGCGTGATCAGAGATCTCAATAGGCCCAAGATTCACGGACTCCACTTTAGAAGATAAAGAATGAAACACTAAGAGATAGTCAAGACGAGAATGAGTACCCTGAGCTCTCAACAAATGAGTGAAATCACGCAGAAAGGAGGTGTAGGACTTGCCTAGCATCAAGCAGATCAAGAGAATCGCATAAGATATGAACCCCTTTAATAACATCAACTGACTCAGAATGAGGATTCAAGGTCCTGTCAAGGGTAGGATCTGCCACCCTATTAAAATCTCCTCCCACAATTATTTATTTATTTATTTATTTGTTACATTTATACCCCACATTTTCCCACCTATTTGCAGGCGCAATGTGGCTTACATACTACTGTATAGCGATCGCCAAATCCGGTATGAACAAATCCAAAGTGATGTTATGGTAGAGTAAGGTTCATGTGTAACAGACACATTAGGGAACCGTAGAGAGGAAGGGTTATTATATGTCCATTACGAGCTTTGGTTTCGTTGTGTTGCAGGGTACAGGCATTTAAGTTGGGTCGGTAGGGTAGTTTTTAGTGATTTCCGGAAGTTTAGGTGGTCGTTTATGAAGTAACTTTAAAATACTGGCAAAAAAGGATTTGCTATAAACGTTAGGGGTGTATAAATTACATAGCACAAAGGGGCTAGCCTCAGTGATGACCAGAGCTATAATATAATGCCCCACAGTCAGTAACCACCTGTTGAACATCCACCAGTAGACCGTTCCGAAAAAGAGTAAGAACCCCTGCTCTCTTAGCGACCGCAGGAGATTCAATATACTGCGCCATCCACCAGTGTTTGAGTTTAGCATGCGGAACTTCCATTAATTTAAATGGAAGTCGTAAATGGCTGTGCACTGATAAAAATATAGGCGCACAGCCTTTTACTGCCTGAGCCATGACCACCACCGATTTAGTAGGCGCTAAGGGCTCATGCACGCCTACTCCCTGTCCCCCGAGCTAGAAAATAGCAAAATATTTTTCTGGCATGGGAAACGGCAAACACAAAACTACCGCAGGGCGCCTGAGAGTGCCTAGCGGTATTGTGTTTTGCTCACATTACCTGCGCGGTAGCCCCTAACGCCTCTTTGTAAAAGGGCCCCTTAATAAATTAGTAGCGAATTCTTTACGGAATAGAAAGCAACTACACATTGCACTCTCCAAATTATATCTACCAAAAGTACATCGGGGGAGTTAACTTTCCCAATCTGTATAACCATCACTGGGTATATATTCTAAGACAAGGAATGATGTGCATTCAAGGCACCTATGCCTCATCTCTACCTAGCTGGGTCATTTTTGAAAAAAACTTATGTAATCTGATATTGGTCCAACATATTACTTTTCGAAATACTTAAAGAATAATTAAGATCCTTGCATCAACTCTTAAAGCACTGAATATGATGGACTTGTCCCTTATCCACAAAACCGAAGAGAGTGACCACTGTTAGTAGACTTAAAAAAAATTCATGGTCTGCAACTTTGGAATCCAGTAGAGAAGAACAAGACTGGTATAGACGGTGGAGTAAAAGATTTTGTCCTTTCAGATCAGCATCCATATGTCAGTCTTTGTTGCTCATAGAGTTGTATAAACAATAGTGAAACTTAACAAAATTTCTCCAGATATCTCGGATCGCTGCTGGTCTTGCTCAGTGGACAAGGGTTCATTAGAACATACAGTAATAACTCGGTTTTCGTTGACTTCGGTTATCATCGGTTTCGGTTTTCGTCGATTTTTTCTGCAAAAAATTTGTCTCGGATTTCGTCAGTTGCCTCGGATTTTGTCGGCGTGCCCACGTGACCTCACTGCTAATTTTGCGAAAACAAAGGGCGACCCACGCGTTCTCCTGCTCAGGAAATAATTGCCTCGGTTTTCGTCGGTTTCGCTGATTGTTTTCGGACAGATTATTGACGAAAACTGAGGTATCACTGTATAATATATTGATGCCCAAATGTCCACTCTTTCTGGTCTCGGAAGTGGCAGAAAATACAAGAAATTCTGCACACATCTGAACCGTTATCATGTAGAGGCGTGCTTTTTAACCTCTTTCAACCTTATCACGCTTTTACAGAGGATAATGTTTGTTTAATAGCTATATTGACTGCCATGCAAGACATCTTACGCTCCTGGAAGAACTTCCAAAATCTTAACTTCCATCTTTCATGGCAAAATTATGTTGTATTTATCGTTATGAATTTAATATAGCTCAAAACATCCTGTGAAATCATGTCTTTCTCACATATGGGAACCCAGGGGCGGACTGGGCAGTTCTCGAGGGCCCAGAGGCTCTAGGGGGCCCAGAGGCTCTGCCTGGATGCCCGGTGCATCACTGGTGATCTACAGTGGCTTCTGCGGAGGGGGGGCATGTTCTTTCCTGCCCGGCCCATATTTTTAAAATGGCCGCCAAGACTCCCTGCGGAAACAACTTTAAAAGTTTTTGAACAAGTACAGTGCCAGGCAGACTTCTACGGTCTTTGCCTTGAAAACACCTTGGACAAATCAAGTTCAGGTATACATATGTAGTATCACCTTGTATCACCTCATACCTTATGTAATGAGTTTATCTCTTCGGGCAGACTGGATGGACCATACAGGTCTTTATCTGCCGTCATCTACTATGTTACTATGTTAGACTATCATTTCCTTTTGTGCATTGCGAATAAATGCTTGTTGGCCTCATTAAGATCCATTTTAATATATTTCAATACAATTTTTGGCCATCTGTAGCGTACATATTAACACCCAAGCTTGAGCCCTCTGAAAATTTGGCTCAAAATAAAATGCGCAAACCCAACGTTTTTACTGTACGTTAACGCTGGCAGTAGTTTTGAGTATCGGCCCCTTATTCCCTGGGGTATTTATTTTATTTATTTATTTATTTTATTCATTGCATTTGTACCCCACATTTTCCCACCTATTTGCAGGCTCAATGTGGCTTACATAGTACCGTCAAGGCGTTTGCCCAGTCGGTTAGTAGCAGATACAAGGTTGTGTATTGATTGTATGAGTTATAAGTGGAGGGTCGTAAGGGATGAAGATTGTCTGTTGTCCATTCCGATTATAGTCATGTTGTGTTGCTTGGGCGGTTTACGTGGGGTCATTGTGGTAGGCCGTTTTGAAGAGGTTGGTTTTTAGTGATTTCCTGAAGTGCAGGTGGTCCTGTATTGTTTTCAGAGCTTTTGGGAGGCCATTCCATAGTTTTGTGCTTATGTAGGAGAAGCCGGAATGCAGGGTTGAGTTTTTTGTTGAGTGGGGTGAGGGGAGCTGTATGGAGTCCTCCAGGATTACAGTTCGTAGAATCCTGAGGGAGGGGTTACTGTATCCAGACTGAAGGGGGTTACAAGGAGCCCTCCAGAGAGTTACAATTTCATCTTTACAGGTAACATTGAGTTTAGACCCTGCGATGTTTCTTGAGGGAGGTGCAGGATTGAGTTTTTCATTGGTGGTGGTGGTGGTGGTGGGGGGACTGTATGGAGTCCTTCAGGGTTACAGAATCCTGAGGGAGGAGTTACTGTATCCAGACTGCAGAATTCTGAAGGAGGGGTTATAGAGACAATATACTGTATCCGGACAGGGACAGTATACAGATCGTAGTATCCTGAGGGAGGAGTTACAAGGCAGTATATCGCATCCAGAGGGAGGGGTTACGGGTTCTGTATACCGTGTTCTATCAGTTGAGTCCTGAGCACTATTCCCTCTAAACTGAGTGGAAGGTGCTGTCTCACTATCACAATTTTAATAGCGAGGGACAGGCAAGATCTGCAGAACTCCAGGGGACCTGCCGGTCCGTAGTGACTGAAGACACAATATTGAAGTAGTACCCTCACCGGCAGCAATGCCGTTAGAGGTCTCCTGCTCAGCTTAGAGAGGTCCCGAGGGTGGGATTACTCAGACACTGCTTGTAGCAGAATGGCTCAGTGGATTGTGATAGGGGAGAGCAGCTTTGCTGAGTGTTTTGTGGATTAAAATATTCCCAGTGGTCTCACAGACCGAAGAGTTAATTAGCTCTGCTTAAGAAGTGTACTGCAGCCAAATACCATTGGAATATTATAAATAGACACGGCACAGATTGTTCTGCTCAATTAATTAGAAAACAATTTTCTTTCCAGTGCAAAAAATTAACCAGCTCGAAATGGCTTGCAGTCCTCACGTTCAGCTCGTTTCCCTACACAGCCTTGTTCAAGCGTACAGGAAGAAACCGCTATTAACTGCTGAGTCCTTTACCCTGTAAAGTAGGGGTTCTCAAATCGAATCCTCGAGGTCCAGAACCCAGCCTGGTTTTCAGGATTTCCACAACGAATATGTGTTAAGGTCTATTTGCATTCACTGCTCCCATTGCATGCAGACAGATCTCATACATATTCATTGTGGAAATCCTGAGCAACCAGGGTGGTTGTGGACCTCGAGAACTAGATTTCAGCACCCCTCTATAGAGTATGGGTGATGCCAGACTGTGTCATCCCTACTCATGTCATCATCAGCTGGGGGGGGGGGGGGGGGCGATAAATGTCTGATGTCATAAATTAGGCGAGAAAAGCTAAAGCTGATGAGTCCATGTTCCCAGAGCCATTGCCAGGAGGATATAAATGTGATTGTTCATACGGCCCAAGTACGTCCAGTGAGACATAAAGGGCAATTTTATAACTGTGCGTGCGTAGTTAGAGGTGCCATGTGTCTGCAGATGTTAAGTAGTAGTAGTAGTAATTGGCATTTTCTTTGTATGTGTGCCATGAGCTATTCAGTAAAGTAGCAGGTAAGTGCTTTAGTGCATGACTTCACAGGAGATGTGCACATTGGCAGGACAAGGATGTGTCTCCCACTTACTGCATCACTTACAGAATAAAGGGTGTTTTTAGGCTGCTTGTATCCCTTCCCAAATTAGCATGAACCAGCCAATCTCAACTGGGAGGAGTAAAAGAAGCCAATGCTAAGGGCATATTAGAAAGTATAATTTTATTCACTTATCAAGAGAAAGTTACAATTTACAAATGCTAGTTTCTCATGTGGAGAGCAGGGGACACAAACACGTGGTCTACCACTGCCTCTCCAACGTAATGCTCTGATTCAATTGTTTATATACCTTTTGTGTTAAGCAAGGCTTCACATTACTTCAGCACTTATCTTCCTCAGAGATCATTCTGTTCTCTATTCTCACTATCTGTTTTCCCTTAAGTTGCTAAATCACATTCTTTTGTCCATCCATAATTGCACCTTTCCCACGCCAGCTTGCCCGTAAGGGTATAAATTCCTGAGTTTACACAGGCTCATGTTCTTTAATAAATTACAGGCTTCTCAAAGTCTGATAGATTCCAGAGTCGCACAGGCTTGTCAGTCTCTGCCCGTTTTGACTTGTGCTGTGGTGCTGACCTGTGCTCATAATTCTACAAGGGCAACCGAAACTGAACCTGTAGTCAAAGTGTGCCGCTCGGTTTCGGCCGAAACTGAAACTGGCCCAGCCCTCCAACTGGTAACAACCTCCACTCTCTCCTTCCCTCCTCTTCCACAGCTGAAGATCGCTGTTGCCCTTGCCGGCTTCAGTGGCAATCTTGTCAGACTGCCGCTGGGAGTCACGGCAGCCATTTTGATTGGAGACACATCAAGGGCAGGAGCGCCTGGGGGTTGCTCCTGTCCCAGCTTGCCACTAGACCACCAGGGAAGTAAGGTCAGCCCAGGGGCATCAATGGCCTACGGGTCTGAGTGGGGGGGGGGGGGGGGGTGCTTCTTAATGTTTGGAGAGGGGAGAGAGCCATTGGACAGAAAAAAAAGATTTAGCTGAAACCGAAACAATGCCGAATGTGTATTTCTGGTTGGTTTTGGTGCCAAACCTGAAATCAAAACTGAAATTTGGTCGGCCTCTGTTACAGAATAGTGTAATTTGCACATGTGGCGTACCACTTAGGTGTGCCCAGTTACACCTGCCGTTGACATGGCGTGAGTGTGCTTAACATTTTGCCCTGAAATGCAGGTTTACGTCTGTATTCCATAACAGCATCTGTGTGCACAGCTTTCGTGATAGAATTAGCACTGGGCGCTCAGTTATAGAATTGTCCATATGCTGTAATGTCCTGCTGTGTTAGCAGGTGACTTTTGACTTCTTGTGATCTGATAGTGGAAGGCTGTTTCCTCTTCTCATAGCTCTTGACTTTGTGCTCTTTTTGGATTCCAGGACAAAATCAACGGTACCATCTGGAATGAAATTGACGACATCAAGGCCTTCAATGTTCTAGACCTGGAGGACTTTGAAAAAATGTTCTCAGCCTATCAGAGACACCAGGTAAGCTGTACAAACTCAGGGTGTCCCTTTATGCATGAAGAGCAACTAAAAAACCAGATAGAAGCTGCTAGCAATCCTTCCCCAGGGGCAAGGCTTGCGTGTACCACAAGGTGGAATAGGCATCTGCCTAGGGGGAAGAATTGGGGGGGGGGGGTGAGGGGGATTTTGGCATGGTGCTGGTACAGCCCTCAAGGCAGCCTCAGTGCAGCATTTGAAAACCTCCATCAATTCGATAGTTTGTCTTTGAGCACACGCCTCCATGCTCTGGTCCTGCTGCATCTCGCCCCCTCCAGCAGGAGGCTTGCATTGCAAGGGGCGGATGCAGCAGGCCTTGACCATGGACTAGAGCTCCAGGGTGTGCTCTACACATACTGCCTTCAGATCTGAAGGATGGGCCAGGGACAGGTAGGGGGACAGTGGGAACAGCCGAAGTAGGGAAGAAGCAATCTGTAAGGGAAGAGAGGAAATGAGGGAGGGGGGAGGTGGGTAGGGAAGGAAAGGAAAGGGAAGATGCGGAGCCATAGGGGGAGGCAATGGCTGGATGCCTAGGTGATCAGATACCCTTGCGTTGGCCCTGCCTAGGAGTATATGACTGCAGATGGTAAGCGTCATTAATCAGTGGTCTTCTAGGTAATGTGGAGCCAGGCACTCACCAGAAACTGTTTTCCTCCTCAGCAGAGCTCCAGGGCAATCAGGAAGTGTTATGTCTCCTCCACAGAACCCTGACAGAGAGAGAAGGGTGCTGTTGGGCACTTGGAGTTTGGTTGCAGGATATAGAGTCCCCAGAAATAAGAGACTAAGATGTTACTGAAAAAGTTCATCCCTAGAGTTCTTATGGCTTAGTGTAACAGTTGTATGTATTGTGGAGTGCAAGTTGGGTTACTCACTTATTGAGTTTTTCCCAATGTACTCCACCGTTGACGAAGCTCTGTGGCTTAGCTGGCTTTTGAGCATGCTCTGTTGAATGCTCCTGTAATTATGGGATTACTTTACTGAGGACAGAGGAGCACAGCTAGTCGGCTAAACCAGAGTTTCTGACTGTAAAGGAACAGGGGGCAGTTAAAAGCTTCATTGACAAGAGCCCATGGCAAGTGTACTGTTTTTGATGTGTTTTGAAAGGCATGTTTCTTTCCCAGTCACGATGGGATTTCAGTGTTGGGAGAATGCCTCAGGGAATACCTTCCCCAAGCCCAGTCTTTCTCAGAACAGTGCTTCTGTACCTCTGCCAGTACTACACAGACCTGTCAAGTGTCCCGCATTGAGAGGAAGACTCCTACTTTGGAATATAACTCCCGCAGAACGTGGGAGACGTTGGAAGCCAACCAGTCGGGTTTTTTTCTCTGTCTGCCCATGACCACAAGCGACTTCAAACTTCAGGGCTGACAATTGTGCTGCGAAATTAACATGCGGAAAGTGTGGACCGTGAACTTTGAAGCTGTTTATAGTCACAGTGATGGAAGGCAAGGGTTGCAGAGGAGTGGCGTGGGGGCATGCACTGGGGCAGGGTGGGGAGTGAGCCTGATTGGGAGATATGGTGTCAAAATCTCCTGCTTAAAAACTGCTCCCCGTAGGCATCTCTGTAAATACAGCACGGCAAACCGGAAACTGCTTCTGCGCTTACGAATTTAGCACTCGCAAGACCTAACTCAGCGCTCGACTTCTGTGCTTGCTTAGCCTAGCATAAGAGATGTGATCCAGCTGTTGTGGACTGTGGTGCCAACCAGGGGCGTAGCCAGACTTTGGCGGGAGGGGACTCCAGAGCCCGAGGTGAGGGGGCACATTTTAGCCCCCCCCCCCGCCACCACCACCTACAACTTTGACCCCCCCCCCCCCCGCTGCCGACAACCCTCTCGACCCCCCTCCCACCGCCAACCCTCCCCCGCTGTCCCCTACCTTTGCTGACGGGATACCCCAACCCCCGCCAGCCGAGGTCCTCTTCTTCCCGCGCAAGGCTTCGTTCAGTTTCTGAGTCTGACGTCCTGCAGGACGTCAGACTCAGAAACTGAACGAAGCCTTGCGCGGGAAGAAGAGGACCTCGGCTGGCGGGGGTTGGGGTCCCCCGCCAGCAAAGGACGGCAACAGTGGGTTGACGGCGGGTTGGCGGTGGGAGGGGGGGTCGAGAGGGTCGTCGGCAGGGGGGTCCAGGGCCAAATCTACGGGGGCCCAGGCCCACATGGCCCCACGTAGCTATGCCCCTGGTGCCAACTAGACTGCAAGACTGGAGATTTCAGGCTCCCATGTCCGATGACTTGTAAAAATCTTCACAGCCTTGTACGTTTCGCATTCTGCTGTCTTAATCATACGTTAGGAGGAGTTTTGCTGATCTACACAACGCACGCCTGTAAAGGGGACATCAATAAGAAAGAATAATTATGGAAATCTTCAAAAAGTAATTAAGACTAAGAAAGCAAAAACATCTGGATTGCATAAGTCTTCACAGTGTATAACTTGGTACTTGGCGGAAACCCTTTTGTCAGCAGTAGCACAGGTCTGGGATTTGACTGGGCCATTCAAGGACATTCACTTTCTTCTTGCTCCATTGTTGCTTTGGCCACTCCATTGAGCCACTCCATTGTTGCACCCCCATGGGCTTAGGATCTCAGCTCCAGGTCTGTGGCAGACCGGAACAGTTTTCCTCCAGGATCTACCTATACTTTGCACCATTCATCTTCCCCTCAATCTACATAAGCCTTCTTGTCCTTACTGCTGCAAATTATCCCCGGAACGTAGTACTGACATCGACACCATGCTTTAATGTAGGGATGGTGGGGAATGTGCTGCACCGAGAGCAGAAAGTTCCACTTAGGTTCTATTAGACCACAAAACCACCTTTCACATATGTGCAACTTTCCTAAAGGTTTCTTTGCAAACCCTTGGTCCCACATCATTTGGCTTCATCAGCCAGCTTAAACCATCCCCAAGTAGAAGCTTTACCGGCAGACTCTCAGTTCTTAAGCAAATCTTTTTTATTGTAGTACTCATAAGAAACAAAGAAAATCCAGTGTACAATTCAGTTGCTTAGAAGAGAATTGTTGCCCTCTGCACATAGAGTCTGTATCTAGCCACCCCAGAGGCAAGGAGATGGCCAGAACCTCAGTCCAGCTGAGAGGAAAAGCCATGGCTCTTAAAGGAAATAAAGTAGAGAAACTCAGGGTAAATAAAAGGGGAATGGTTTGGGGAAATGTTTACAAATCTTGACGGAATTACGGTAGATTAAGGAGGGATCACCCCTAGAACAGCTGCTGATCACAAAGGAATGCTAGCAAGACTGGGCTCTCTCACACAACCCACAGGGGTAGAGAGGGAGGGCTGGCCCTAGCTCAGAGATAACAGCCAATAGGGAAAGCTCACAAGGAGTCAATTATAGGATACTGCAAACTATAGGGAGGGGGAGCCCTAGTACACAGTGCTACGTATACACAGACAATGCAGTTGAACACAAATACTACTACTACTTAACATTTCTAAAGCGCTACTAGGGTTACGCAGCGCTGTACAGTTTAACAAAGAAGGACAGTCCCTGCTCAAAGGAGCTTACAATCTAAAGGACAAAATGTTAAGTTGGGGCAGTCTAGATTTCTTGAATAGAGGCATAAGGGTTAGGTGCCGAAGGCGATATTGAAGAGGTGGGCTTTGAGCAAGGATTTGAAGATGGGCAGGGAGGGGGCTTGGCGTATGGGCTCAGGGAGTTTATTCCAAGCATAGGGTGAGGTGAGGCAGAAAGGGCAGAGCCTGGAGTTGGTGGTGGTGGAGAAAGGTACTGAGAGGAAGGATTTGTCCTGTGAGCGGAGGTTACGGGTAGGAACGTAAGGGGAGATGAGGGTAGAGAGGTAACGAGGGGCTGCAGATCGAGTGCATTTGTAGGTTAGTAGGAGAAGCTTGAACTGTATGCGGTACCTGATCGGAAGCCAGTGAAGTGACTTGAGGAGAGGGGTGATATGAGCATATCAGTCCAGGCGGAAGATAAGACGTGCAGCATTCTGAACGGATTGAAGGGGGGATAGATGGCTAAGTGGGAGGCCAGTGAGGAGTAGGTTGCAATAGTCAAGGTGAGAGGTAATGAGAAAGTGGATGAGAGTTCGGGTGGTGTGCTCAGATAGGAAAGGGCGAATTTTGCTGATGTTATAGAAAAAGAAGCGACAGGTCTTGACTATCTGCTAGATATTGCCAGAGAAGGAGAGGGAGGAGTCGAAGATGACTCTGAGGTTGCGGGCAAATAATACTCATATCAAATATACATAGCAATGCACCCTGGCTCCATGAACATGGAGGCAGAATAATTGTGGAAAAATATTGAAACTGTCAAATCATCAACATTTTCCCAGTCTCAACCAGAGATTTCTGCAGTCTTTTAAAGTAATTTTAGCCCTCGTGGAGGGGCATAATCGAACACGGTGCCCAAGTTTTCCTGAGGACGTCCTCGCAGGACATCCCTGCGAAGGGGTGGGGAAACCCATATTATGGAAACAAGATGGGCATCCATCTTTCATATTGATAATACGGTCGGGGACGCTCAAATCTCAACATTTAGGTCGACCTTAGAGATGGTTGTCCCCAATTTTCGGCGATAATGAAAACCGAGGACGCCCATCTCAGAAACGACCAAATCCAAGCCCTTTAGTCATGGGAGGAGCCAGCATTCATAGTGCACTGGTCCCCCTGACATGCCAGGAGACCAACCAGGCACCCTAGGGGGCACTGCAGTGGACTTCACAAATTGCTCCCAGGTGCATAACTCCCTTATCTTGTGTGCTGAGCCCCCCAAACCCCCCCCAAACCCACTCTCCACAACGGTACATCACTACCATAGCCCTTAGGGATGAAGGGGGGCACCTACATGTGGGTATAGTGGGTGTGTGGTGGGTTTTGGAGGGCTCACACTTACTACAACAAGTGTAACAGGTAGGGGGGATGGGCCTGGGTCCGCCTGCCTGAAGTGCACTGCAGTACCCACTAAAACTCCTCCAGGGACCTGCATACTGCTGTCATGGAGCTGGGTATAATATTTGAGGCTGGCATAGAGGCTGGAAAAAATATTTATTATTTTTTCTTAGGGTGGGAGGGGGTTAGTGACCACTGGGGGAGTAAGGGGAGGTCATCCTTGATTCCCTCCGGTGGTCATCTGGTCATTTAGGGCACATTTTTGTGGCTTGGTTGTAAAAACAAAAACACCAAGTAAAGTCGTCCAAGTGTTAGTCAGGGACACCCTTCTTTTTTCCATTATCGGCCGAGGACACCCATGTGTTAAGCACGCTCCAGTCCCACCTTCGCTATGCTTCCGACACGCCTCCATGAACTTTGGTCGTCCCCGTGACTGAAAGCAGTTGAGGATGCCCAAAATCGGCTTTCGATTATGCCAATTTGGGCGACCCTGTGAGAAGGATTCCCATCTTCCGCTTTGTGTCGAAAGATGGGCGCCCTTCTCTTTCGAAAATAAGCCTGATAGTAACCTTCCTCAGCAGTTTCCTTAACACACAGCTACTGAGACTGACTTTAAAGGGAGGGTCTGGTTGAGACAGGGTCTTGGTAGTACCAGACTGTTTCCACTTTACCATGATACCCCAAGGGATACGGAAAACGCATTAAATTTTTCCTGTAGCCTTCCTCTAATATGAACCTTTGAATAACTTTATTCTGGAGTTCTTTTGGAAGCTCCATGTTTGAATGTTTAGACCTTTGCTTCGAATTCATTTCACAGAGCAACATCAGCTTAAGTCTTCATTCAGGAGTACTGGAATCAACTCATCTACTGCTGTAACCAGTCACAGGTAGACTCTAGTTAATTTATTACGGACCTTGTTAAAGCAATTTTTGGAAAAAGAGCTAATTGGGGTTTGCTGTGGCAAAAGGTATGAAGACTTATGCAATCAAGACCCTTTGGTATCTTAGAGTTGATTATTTTTTTGAATATTTTTATAATTGTTCTTTCACTTTGTGTAATGTAGATCAGTGAAACAAACTCCTACTTTAATTGTATTTTGAATTGTACTTTTTAGATATCAGAATGAGAAAAATGTACAGTGTTGTGAAGACGTTCACAAGGCCTTACAATTTTGACATTGCTGAAAACCAGCAAGCATCTGCAGGTGTTTTTGGGAAGCCATGGCGAATACCTCTGATTTTCTAAGGACATGGGTCTGTGAGAGAAAGCCACCATTTTGAGTTCTGTTGCCAGTTGGCTGCAAATTCGCTTGAGAAACCTGATCCAGTCCTGGATTCACCCCATGGCATGGAAAGACCTGTAAACTTGCTTTTTGACTAGGGAACACAACTGGGAAGTCAGAACTATAAAGTCTCTACATGCCATGTGGTAAACCCAAAACTGGATCATTCCTGCTGGGCGAACGTGGAGCCAACTGGCAACCCTCATTTCCTTAGGTTCAGATGAAAAGCAGAGACATCCAGTCCCATGAATTCTGTGGTCCTCTACGTGGTGGACACTGGGACAACAAATCCCAAGGGTAGTGGGAACGGAATTACCTTGCCAGGGTAGGGGTCCCTTTTCCTCCATATGGTCTTCAAGGACCAGAGCCCTCTGGTAATGGTATTAAAATATTCAGAGCTGTGAACTGCAGCCTCAGCAAACCTTGGCATAATCTGTTTTTTCTCTTGACTAATTTCTGAACCTTTTCGTTCTCTGTTTTCTGTGGCTGCCTGCGTAGCACCTGCTAACTAACCCTGCTCTGAAGCAGGTGAGTATGGAACACTTTTGGAAATCCAGAGGAGTTGGGGGGAGGGGGGGTGGCCGCTTTACTGACGTACGATAGTGCTGGTTTCAGATATTCTCTGGGGTTTGAAAAATATGATGAAAGTAAATTAGGGTTGCTGGCAGATCTAGATAGAGGGTGACTGAAACTGAAACCTGGAAAAGTCCATAGACCATTATTAAAATGACTTGGGGAAAATCCACTGCTTATTTCTGGGATAAGCAGCATAAAATGTATTGAACTTTTTCGGGATCTTGCCAGGTATTTGTGTCCTGGATTGGCCACTGTTGGAAATAGGATGCTGGGCTCAAGGGCGTAGCCAGATGGCCAATTTTGAGTGGGTCTGAGACCAAGGTGGGTGGGCATGGAATTCGCCTCCCCCCTGGCCCCCCTCCAGTTTGCCCCTCTTTTCACCCCTCCCTTCCCAGAAACACCAAATATGAAATACTTTAGCTGGCGGAGATCCCCAAACCCTGCCAACTGAAGATTTCCTCCTCGAGCAGCCAGCACTCTTCCAAACGGCAGCCGGCAGCACTTAACTTAAAATGATGCTGCTGCTGACAGTAGGCTGTGCATGCTCAGTGCCTTTGCATGTGCAAAAACTGAGCATGTGCAGAAGGGCCGGTCTCAGCGTCAGCTCAAGGCAAATGCTGCTGACTGCCCAAGGAGAGAAAATCTTCAGCTGGCAAGGTTTGGGGATCCCCACTAGCTACAACAAGTGTGTCACAATTTTGGGTGGGCCAGAGTCCAAAGTGGGGGGGGGGGGGGGGCCCGGCCCACCCAGGCCCACCTGTGGCTATGCCACTGGCTGGGCTTGATGGACCTTTGGTCTGTCCCAGTGTGGCAATACTTATGTACTAATGTACTTATGGCCAAATTTGAATTTTTCAGGAGCGTTTGGTCCATATCTGGTCATCTTTGGTATTATTTGCAGCTCTTTTCCATGTTTTTTTTCTTTTCCTCTTCAATTTACATTGATAAGATACAGGGGGATATATATAAATAGCCCATGTTAGGCTTGAACCTGGTGGTGAGTAGTTGCAGTAAATCCAACCGCTTTGATAACTCACAAGAAGTTCTGAAAACCTCCAGGAAGCCCAGCCTTTATAACGCAGAGGCGGCTGTGTCCCATGAACCTCATTAAATGAAACTCTAAGGACCCACGGTAGGCCTTGTCCCCTATAAACCAAAGGAAGCTGGGTCCTGAAGCCTATAGACAGCTCACCTTTCAGGGCAGACATGGGGAGAGGGGGGGAAGGGTGGTTCAAATAAGCCTGTGTAGCCCTATTACTGTCCTCTCCAATCCCCTCCCTTGCCAACACAAGTTCCTGTCCTCTCCCACCTCCTTCCCCTCCCCCAGCACAAGTGTCGCCTCCTCTCTGCTTCTTGCCTGTGTTCGCTGCATTCAGTCTGAAGTCTGAACCGTGCAGAACTGGATGCATGTATTAATCTATATTTTAGACCTTTACAGCTGGGGAAGTGAAGATTTAGGAAGGTATCAAAAACTCACTTTTAATGATAATTTTGCAAGTAGTACCACTTATCTTAAAAAAGATCAAACAGACCAAATGCCAGGACCAAAAATGCCAACATGGACCTTGTTTCACCATGAAGGCTTCACCAGGGAACTGTCCTCATGCTTGTGTTAGAGGACCGTTCCCTGACGAAGCCTTTGAGCTCACTGGGAAAGAGGGACCGCTGAGGCTGTTTGAGTTTGTGGCTGAAAAGTTAAATCAAGCGCTGAGCTACTGTTGTGTGTGAATGTTTAGAATTATAGCAGGTATGTGAGTACATGCCGGATATGCACCGAAGCGCTATTCTATAACTAGGTGTGTTTGTGTCCAATAGTCCCTGCTTTGCAGGTGAGTGTACACCAGTGGTGTAGCCAGACCCAGGGCCAGGTGCACTAAACTTAACGAGCCAGCAACATGGTTTTTAAGCTAGTTCTAGCTGGTTTAGTGCGCAAGTAGTAAACCGGGACATGCACAAAAGGGTTCTCCGAGCCATTTTCCTGTCACGGTAGCAGCTAACGAAAACAGAATGCAAAGCTATTATAATCAGCTAATTATTATTATAATGTTCATGCAATGTAATGCACTACCGTTTCTGACCCCATGCACAAAAGCAGTCCATACCTTTACCGTGGAAATTTTAACGGGAGGTCTGGACCTGCCGGTTCTTCATTATTGCAAGTAGGAGAAGGGGAGAAACAAGGCAGGGAAGATGGAGCAAAAAAAAAAAGTACACTGGCTTACACGCAGCTTCTTTGCGTGTATGAAAGCCGTACCATGATTCTTTTCTCAAATAACATTTTACTGGCAAGAAATAGGGGGGACAGCATAAAAGTTATGCTGACTTACCAAAAATGCAAGGAAGACAAAGGTCCAGGGTTGCCATATAAAAAAAAAAATTCCCCCACAAAACCGCTCAAAACCCGCCCAAAAACCGCACACACCCCACCCCCGACATCATCAACCCCGCCCCTTCCGTCATCACCCCACCCCCGCCGTCATCAACCCCGCCCCTTCCGTCATCACCCCGCCCCCGCCGTCATCAGCCCCACCCCTTCCGTCATCACCCCGCCGTCATCAGCCCCGCCCAATACGTCAACAAACCCCGCCCAAAACATCACAAATCTCGCTTCTGTCGCCATTAGCCCTACCCCCCGCCGGCCGAAAAACCTCCCCAAAACCCGCACAGAAAAAACAAAATGAGCCCAAAAAACTGCAACCCGCCGCGGGCAAAAGTTTCCTGCAGCGGGTTGCGGAAAACCGCCCATCTGGCAACCCTGCAAAGGTCAAACAATCTCTGCTGGGAAACAGCATCTCCCGTGCTAGAAGCACAACAGAGAGGGCCTAAACCAATTGGACAGTGTCAGCCTGGGATGTCCCGCCCACTCACTACTGGAGGGGGACACCAGGAAGTTCAGATCCAATCGGCTCACAGCTCTAGAGTGATGTCATCAGGGAAGCCCTGCAGGGAGGAGGAGTTGGGACAGCAGCCAGCCAATGAGAGTCCATCTTCCGGGAGACGGGTGTTCCAGGATGTCAGGCGGCTAATAGAAGGAAGCAGCAGGAAAAGCTGGGGGTGGAACCAAGCCATTCCTCAGAGCCCAGTGCCAGAGCAGCAGCCAGCATATTCCCAGCAGCAGGGAGGCAGGAAGCCCCAACAAAGGCCTGTCCATTAAAAAAAAAAAAAAAGCGCGCTACAGCTATCATACACACAGCTTGTCTGCGTGTATGAGAGCCGTCTGTAGCATGCGCAGAGCAGCCACGCATAGCGATTGACTGTCCTGCGCATGCTCAGCTCGCCGACTGGCTTCCCCGATATCGCATGCAAATGAGCTGGGTCGCAAAAGCAATGAGCAGCTCATCTGCATGCGATTCTCTTTATGATAAACCATCTGTGTTTCTAAATTGGTAAATTTTTACCGATTTGGAAACGCAGACGGATTCTTAACGGGACCTTTGTGCATCTGCCTCCCAGTATTTTGGATGTACATAAGTACATAAGTAGTGCCATACTGGGAAAGACCAAAGGTCCATCTAGCCCAGCATCCTGTCACCGACAGTGGCCAATCCAGGTCAAGGGCACCTGGCACGCTCCCCAAACGTAAAAACATTCCAGACAAGTTATACCTAAAAATGCGGAATTTTTCCAAGTCCATTTAATAGCGGTCTATGGACTTGTCCTTTAGGAATCTATCTAACCCCTTTTTAAACTCCGTCAAGCTAACCGCCCGTACCACGTTCTCCGGCAACGAATTCCAGAGTCTAATTACACGTTGGGTGAAGAAAAATTTTCTCCAATTCGTTTTAAATTTACCACACTGTAGCTTCAACTCATGCCCTCTAGTCCTAGTATTTTTGGATAGCGTGAACAGTCGCTTCACATCCACCCGATCCATTCCACTCATTATTTTATACACTTCTATCATATCTCCCCTCAGCCGTCTCTTCTCCAAGCTAAAAAGACCTAGCCTTCTCAGCCTCTCTTCATAGGAAAGTCGTCCCATCCCCACTATCATTTTCGTCGCCCTTCGCTGTACCTTTTCCAATTCTACTATATCTTTTTTGAGATACGGAGACCAGTACTGAACACAATACTCCAGGTGCCCAGAGTTAACTTAGATTGGCCCTTCCACACCATGCCACCCCTCCCCCCCCCCCCCCCCTCAGAGATCTAAAAAAAATGTAGGCTTTTTTCACCTACCTCATCAACATCTCTCCTCCTCTGCGATGCCTCGGCATCTGCCTGCCCGTTGCTGAACCCTGTCCTTCTCCAGTGTACCTTACAGCCGGATCCTGCCAGACAGGAAGCAGAAAATGGCATCTACAAGGGCAGAACCCGGCTGATGGAAGCCTGCGGGGCCGGCGCTGGCAGCAGTAATGGATCAGTGCAGGCGCCTGGGACGCCTGTAAGATACACCGGGGAGGGACGGTGTTCAGCGATTGGCGGGCAGATGCTGGGGTGCCGCCAAGGAGGAGAGATGTTGATGTGGGTTTTTGCCGCTGGGTGGGCCTGAGCCAAGAATGGGTGGGCCTGTGCCCATCCAGGCCCACCCGTAGCTACTCCGCCGCTGGTGTACACATAGGCGGAGTCTGGGCGGAATATGGGTGGGATGTAAAGTTAAAAATGTAACTTATAGAGTATGCATTTATGCCAGCTCTGTGACTGGCGTAAATGCTCACACCTAAACGCATACATGGGTATCTATGCAGTGATGCTTCTATTCTGTAAAAGAAAATAGGTCCCAGAGAAACAGAAGCCTGCGCGGCCGCGTTGCTGATCTGCAAGGGCAGGCTTCTACATGGAATGTTGCTAATGGAGGAGTAGCCTAGTAGTTAGTGAGGCGGACTCTGATTCTGAGGAACTGGGTTCAATTCCCACTGCAGCTCCTCTGGACTCTGGGCAAGTCACTTAAACCCTCCATTTCCCCAGGTACAAAATAAGTACCTGAATATATGTAAACCGCTTTGAATGTAGTTGCAAAAAACCTCAGAAAGGCAGTATATGAAGTCCCATTTCCCTTTCCCTTCCCCTTATGGCTCATCACAATCATCAGTCAAAAGTTTTCCAAAATATCTTTCCGAATGTTTATACTGCAGAAATTCACATATTCATGTATCATTTACTTATTCATAATGTTAAAGTACTGTGAAGCATTTATTAATCAGCTAGGGACTAGGCGCCTGGCCTGTGTTTCTCCTGAACTGCCTCAGGGCATTTGATCCATTACAAAAGAAAACAAGTACTTTTTTTTAGTATAAAAAACTTTATGAAGTCCACATACAACACCATTAGTGTACAACTATAACCTACTGCTACACGTTCCTTCTTGCATATATTATACGTGGTCCATCCAACATGGCGGCCTCGTATTTTTATCACAGCAGGTAGAGATCAAGTAGTCACCAGAGTGCAATCTTAATTGGATAATTCAAACTAAAGATATCCAATCTAATTCCGACTTTAAGCCGTGAGGCGTTAGGGAATTCACAAAAACTATCCAGTGTTGTTCTTTGTAATTTAAATAGAATTGTACCTTGCTCTCCGTTGCAGCAGGACGACAAAGCACTGTGCAGAGGAAGGTGTGACTTCATGCTCTTCTCTCTCTTTCTTACAGAAAGAGATGGGCTCCATGGAAGATTTGTACCTGTCCAGCCGCAAAGTCAAAGAGCTGTCAGTGATCGATGGGCGAAGGGCCCAGAACTGTGTCATTTTGCTTTCCAAGTAAGTGTGTATTTTAGGTACCTGCAGGAAGCTAGTGGTTCCCTACTCCACACCTGTCTTCTTTGAACAGCGGGGACCAGGGCCGCCGAGAGGGGGGGGGGCAGGGGGGACAAAATTCCCCGGGCCCGGGCCTCCAAGGGGGGGCCCGGCGCCACAGTCCCCTCCACCCGCCCCCTTCCGGGCCCCCCTGAATTCAAATCATAGCACCTCACCTCGACCTCGCTCCGTGTGAATGAAGCGCAGCAGAGGCAGTCTGCAGATCGTCTCCCTTCGGGCCTTCCCTGCCTGTGTCCCGCCCTCATGCAAGTTACATCAGATGAGGGCGGGACACAGGGAGGGAAGGCCTGAATGGAGCCGATCTGCAGACTGCCTCTGCTGCACTTCTTTCACATGGAGCGAGGTCGAGGTGAGGTGCTATGATTTGAATTCAGGGGGGCCCGGCCCGGTGGTGGACGGAGAGGGGTGGCAGCGACAACAAAGACCTCGGGGGGGGGGGGGCAGCGGGGGCCCGGCCCAGTCTCTTGGCAGCCCTGGCGTGGACCATTGCCTCCCTGGAACAGCTGGGTGCAGCTGTAACGCTGCAGCTGTAAATTGGAGGAAGGAATTAATTTGGGATGCTACGGCATTTGACAACACATTAGGAGTCACGGGCCAAGAAAGGGATCTGGGTGTCGTCGTTGATGATACATTGAAACCTTCTGCTCAGTGTGCTGCTGCGGCTAAGAAAGCAAATAGAATGTTAGATATTATTAGGAAAGGAATGGAAAAGAAAAATGAGGATGTTAAATGCCTTGTATCGCTCCATGGTGCGACCGCACCTCGAATATTGTGTTCAATTCTGGTCGCCGCATCTCAAAAAAGATATAGTGGAATTAGAAAAGGTGCAGAGAAGGGTGACGAAAATGATAAAGGAGATGGGACGACTTCCCTATGAGGAAAGGCTAAAGCGGCTAGGGCTCTTCAGCTTGGAGAAAAGGTGGCTGAGGGGAGATATGATAGAGGTCTATAAAATAATGAGTGGAGTTGAACAGGTAGATGTGAAGCGTCTGTTCACGCTTTCCAAAATTACTAGGACTAGGGGGCATGCGATGAAGCTACAATGTAGTAAATGTAAAACGAATCGGAGAAAATGTTTCTTCACTCAACGTGTAATTAAACTCTGGAATTCGTTGCCAGAGAATGTGGTAAAGACAGTTAGCTTAGCGGAGTTTAAAAAAGGTTTGGACGGCTTCCTAAAGGAAAAGTCTATAAACTGTTATTAAATGGACTTGAGGAAAATCCACTATTTCTGGGATAAGCAGTTTAAAATGTTTTGTACATTTTTGGGATCTTGCCAGGTATTTGTGACCTGGATTGTCCACTATTGGAAACAGGATGCTGGGCTTGATGGACCTTTGGTCTTTCCCAGTATGGCAATACTTATGTACTTATGTGACTTTAGATTTATTTTTCTCTGTTCTAGCATTGCACAGACTGTCTTCTGCAGAGGTAGCTGTAGTTTCAAAGCATTAAGGGCCCCTGTTACTAAGCCACATAAGCGTGTACGTGTGCCTAATATGCATCAAAATTGACTTACTGCCCAACTACCGCGTGGCTCTTGAGGTGATTTCATTTTTGACGCGCGTCAGGAACATATTTTCTATTTTCTGGCGTGCGTAGCGGACGCGCGCAGGTCATTATTGCCCAAATGTTTTACCGCTAGGTCTATGACGGGTGGTAAGGTCCGAGACCCCAAATGGACGTGCGGCAATTTTGATTTTGCCGCACGTCCATTTATTGGGGGGGGGGGGGAAGAGGCCTTTTTACAGGTGCGCAGAAAAATAATTCTACGTGCGCCTAAAACCCACGCCTACACTACCACAGGCCGCTGTTTACCGCGGCTTAGTAAAAGGAGCCCTGAATGCACTGAACATCTATCGCAATGAGTGTCAGGGACTGATTTACATTCTTGTGAGGGTGGAGAAGGGGAGTAGGGGTGTCCCATAATCCACGGAAAAGTTCTGCACTTCACTGGCAGACATAAGCAGATTGCACAAGCTGTGAGCCCCGTAGAGAGATTACTGACTTGTTTAAATCTGTTTCTGAAACCACCGTGAATCATGTTCCACTGGTTTGGATACCGTGCCATCTGTTTACGTCTGCTGTGTGCATAAAAGAGCTGCCTGACTTGCGTTTTGCCAGTGAACGCTGTGTCCAAGCTGCGAGTTAGGAGATGGGGTTTCATTGACATTGACAACCTTGCCGAACTGTGTCCTGGGCCCAGATTTACTGCCAAGCAGATGGGCTGTGTCTTTTCATTGACAGGAGAGCATGCAGGCACTAGAAAAGAGAACTTATAAATGCTTTGTCAACAAAACTACATTTTCAGGAGCTGTTTTGACAAAGCTGATTATTCTTTCTAGTTCTGGACAGCCGCATCGGGAATCCATGAACAGTTTTGCAGTGAAGAGTGCCAACTTATGGCTGAGAGCTCGCCGAGCTGATGGCGTTCGGGGCTTTGCTGGGATTAGTGTTGTAACTCCAAGCCTTAGCTGCTGGTCGGATTCATTCCTCTTATTGTCAGCGAACTGAAATTCCTGGGTATCATTTGCTGCAAGTTCTAATTTTGCATGCAGAACTGCAGAACAGGAGTTCAAGATGTCAGGTTTATCATGTGATAGTGGATTCAGGGCAGTGGTGTAGCTAGGTGGGGCGCCAGGGGAGCGACCGCTCCCCCAAACGGAGTTCTGCTGGTGACGGCGCCTATTTTGTTCTCATCGTGTTGCATAGAAAATGTGCACCGGCTTCTCGCTCTCGCTTTTGCGCCCCCCGTGCCGTCAACCTGGCTGTGCTTCTGATTCAGGGCCTCCGAGAGCCTGAGCGGGGCCTGGGGCAAGCGGCTACTGCCAGCCCCTCCCAAGGATCGTCGCCGCTGCTGCCCCACCCTCCCTGAACGCTGCTGCCGCCCGCCCGCCGTAACTAAGTACCTTGGCAGGTGGGGATCCCAAGGCCCCACCAGCAGAAGAGTTAGTCCTCCAGTTCTGCTCTTCTTCCTTGTGCCGCGTGTGGCCTTCCCCTGTGGCTGCTTTTTCTCTCAGTTCGCAAATGCACGGCCTGAAGGGAAAAGCAGCTGCAGAGGAAGGCAATGTGGCAGGCTGTGAAGAAGAGGAGCCTGCTCTGTCTGTTCCTTCAGGTTCTCCCCAGCCTCTTGGGACCTGTCAGGAGCAGGAGAGAGCGAGAGAGACCCTGGCGCTGGGCCCCCCTTGAAGGCCCGGGCCTGGGGGATTTTGTCCCCCTCCCCCTCTCAGCGGCCCTGAGTGGATTCACTCGGGCCATGTGGTGTGTCTGGGAGTTAAGCTGGTAACTAGGAGAGCTTGGCTTTTTTCCCAGCCTAGTCATCCATCTACTACGTCATATGAGGCCTAAACTCTGAGTGGAGGAGTGGCCTAGTGGTGGACTTTGGTCCTGGGGAACTGGGTTCAATTCCCACTGCAGGCACAAACAGCTCCTTGTGACTCTGGGCAAGTCACTTAACCCTCCATTGCCCCAGGTACAAATAAGTACCTAAGCCACATTGAGCCTGTCATGAGTGGGAAAGCGCAGGGTACAAATGTAAAAAAAAAAAAAAAAAAATTATTAAAGTGTGCTATCACATTACCATATGTATCTGAATCTGAGGTCGAAATTCACTGTGTGATTATGGACAAAGCTAAAACTGAAACCAAAAAATGGTATGGTATATTCCCCCCTCCCACTCCAAACAAAAGCAGGCCCTACTGCCGACCACCTTGAACAAAATCAGCCCCCCACCCAAAGGACCTCCCTGGGCCTACCTTACAAACCCTGATGGACTCATGGCAGTCTCGCGAGAGTACTGAAGGAGCTTGCGGCAGCCATTTTGAGACTGGAGCAGGCATAGATAGAAGTGAATTCGATCACTCCTGCCCTGACTAGGCCACTAGGGTTTGTAAGGTAGGCCTATGGATGGGGGGCTGACTTTGTTCAGAGGAGTCAGGAGTGGGGCCCACTTTTGTTCAGAAGGGGAGGGGCAGAGTGGGGTCCGCATTTGTTTGAGGGGGGGAACAGAGCAGGGGCTGCTGTTGTTCAGGAGGAGGGGGAGTTTCGGTTTCAGCTAGGGTTACCATATGACTCCAGAAAAAGGAGGACGGATTGAGCCAGCCGGATTTTACTTCCATTGCTTTCCAAGCAATGGAAGTAAAACCCGGCTGGCTCAATTACTTCCATTGAAAGCAATGGAAGTAAAACCCGGCTGGCTCAATCCGTCCTCCTTTTTCTGGAGCCATATGGTAACCCTAGTTTCAGCAGAAATTGCACCAGCGTTTTGGGGTGAAATCCGAAACAAGGCCAAATTCATATTTAGGGCCAGGTTCACCATCGAAACCGAAATTCGGTCAACTTCTAATGTTAGTAATTCTTAGCTTAAAACTCTAATCGGCTGAAACCACAAAGGGTGTCTCAAGGACTACCCCTTCAATCTAAAAACTGCTCCTTACAGATGTTAACTTAGAAAACGGTTAACTAGCCTTCAGCAAAAATAGTAGACTCGACTATTTAGACAACCCTTGGCTCTTGAACTCTGTTCATGTTTTGAGAATTTGAGTCAACTCTCTGTGCACAGTAGAAGACTTGGATTTTCTGGAACAATCATAAATGAACGAAAATAACAGAATGGCTTAAATCTCATAAGATGATTCTCAGCATTCCAAAGAGAGAAGCATTATGGTTATGAAGAACCAAACCTAAGCCATTTCAATTGACAGTTCAAGGCAAACCTATCGAGATAGGGGAAATGATTATATCCCCTGGGAGTGGTATGGGACTGTAGAGTCTCCTTTGGTTCTAATATTTCTCAAGGACTCAACATTACTTTCTTGCCTTCAGAAGAATTCAGTCTTTAAGAAGGTGCCTGGCCAGCAAGAAGACTACGAAGAGACTGAT
Organism: Microcaecilia unicolor; assembly: GCF_901765095.1. Lineage (NCBI taxonomy): Eukaryota > Metazoa > Chordata > Amphibia > Gymnophiona > Siphonopidae > Microcaecilia > Microcaecilia unicolor. The sequence continues at coordinate 16,600,377 of NC_044033.1, forward strand.
TCACTCTCTAGTAATCAATTTCCTTGATTACTGCAACCCCTTGCTAGCAGGTACCCTGTAGTACCAACTGAAAAGACTCCAACTAATTCAGAATACAACAGATACAAAAGATCAGATCATATCACCCCAGGATCAGTGATGGCTTCCAATTACAGCAAAGATAAAGTTTTTAAGGGCCCAGTATTCAAAACAATTTAAACAGCTAAGAGAAGCTCCTGGCCGTTTAAATCAGCTGTCCAGGGTTAACCGTGAATTTTCAGCAACACTTAACCGGATAGGATAGGGCTGCAAAGAAAGCCTGTCTGGAAGTAGGAAACATTAAAAGAAGAAAGTTTAAAGAAATGCTTGGAACACCACTAACAACCCTCTTTAGTCACTTGCCAGAGACAGGAGTGGTCTCACAGTCCAAAATGGGATGCTAATAGTGAGTGACATATGCTGCGGGGGGGGGGGGGGGGGCAGGAGACTGTATGCTTATTTGCCCCTTATCTGGCTACCTCACTGGTTGCTGCTCACAGTTCATTACTAGATGCTGTTCTGAGGACAGTGCTTATAACGACCAAAATGATAAACGGGATGGAACTCCTCTCGTATAAGGAAAGGCTAAAGAGGTTAGGGCTGTTCAGCTTGGAAAAGAGACGGCTGAGGGGAGATATGATTGAGGTCTACAAAATCCCGAGTGGTGTAGAACGAGTAGAAGTAAATCGATTGTTTACTCGGTCCAAAAGTACAAAGACTAGGGGACACTGGAGGAAGTTACTTGGAAATACTTTTAAAACAAATAGGTGTGGAGGAGTGGCCTAGTGGTTAGGGTGGTGGACTTTGGTCCTGAGGAACTGAGTTCAATTCCTGCCACAGGCAGCTCCTTGTGACTCTGGGCAAATCACTTAACCCTCCATTGCCCACCGCATTGAGCCTGCCATGAGTGGGAAAGCATGGGATACAAATGTAACAAAAAAAACATAGGAGGAAATATTTTTTCACTCAACAAATAGTTAAGCTCTGGAACTCTTTGCCGGAGGATGTGGTAACAGTGGTTAGTGTATCTGGGTTTAAAAAAGGTTTGGACAAATTCCTGGAGGAAAAGTCCATAGTCTGCTATTGAGACAGACATGGGAAGCAACTGCCACGATTTGGGTTCTAAATGGAATGTTGCTACTCTGAGATTCTTCATGGAATCGTTACTCTTTGAGATTCTGCATAGAATCTTGCTATTCTTTAGGTTTCTACATGAAATGTTGCCACAATTTGGGTTTCTACCAGGTACTTGTGACCTGGCTTGGCCACTGTTTGGAAAAAAGGATACTGGGCTAGATGGACCATTGGACTGACCCAGTATGGCTACTCTTATGTTCTTATGCATATCTAATACATTGAAACTAAAAAGGATCTAACAGCCACTGTAAATTCCCACATCAGCAGTACATAGGTGAAACCATTTTGAACGTGAGCCTCCTTCTCGTTCGTAATGTCGCCACCCTATCCTCGCATCTTCTCCCCCTCCCCTCCCTCTTTCAGGATTCCTACAAGAATGTTTCAAGATAAAAATATTAGGATTAAAAATGAAACTAAAGGAACACCACATCTGTATAATCATAAAATCAGGCCCTTAAATAACAGCGATCGGGTTACCTTCCCCTTCTCCACCAGATGCTTCCAATTGACATGAACTTTGCATAAATCCATGTGGTTAATTCCTCTCTTGTTTACACAGAGCTGTCAGGTTCATGTAGTGAAATATCTGGATGGATTTTCTTTTTTCGCTACTCTAATGTTTTTGTTTTACTAACACTGTTCTGGAAGGGTAGAGTTGAGTTCAAGTTTCATCCTAAGATTCATTGGCGAAAGCTATGTGTATGAAAAAGTTGTCTCTTCTATCTCCATGTACATGCCCACCAAATACAAAACTTATGATTGGCTCAGAGAGGATCACCTGACACAGCAGAATGAGGGCTTACCCTCTAAGAAGACAATGGCGTATTTGGCACATGATGTAGTCAGGAAAGCATCACTTCTCCATCTTCATAACACAACCACGGCCTGACACTTTTGCAGCAGAAGGGGAAAATAGCGACCTTCCATCTCTTGAGATGATGTGGAGGGGCATTTTTGAAAGGGACGTCCAAGTTACGATTTGGACGTCCTTGTAAAACGGCGAAATCCAGGGGCGGGGAAACCCATATTTTCGAAACAAGATGGCTGTCCATCTTTCGTTTCGAAAATATGGTCAGGGACATCCAAATCCTTAAGGACGTCCCTAGACATGGACGTTTCTGACTTTCGGCGATTTTCGAAACCAAAGACGTCCATGTCAAAAATGTCCTAATGCAAGCCATTTGGGCATGGGAGGGGCCAGCATTTGTAGTGCACTGGTCCCCCTGACATGCCAGGACACCAACTGGGCACCCTAGGGGGCACTGCAGTGGACTTCATAAATTGCTCCCAGGTACATAGCTCCCTTACCTTGTATGCTGAGCCCCCCAACCCCACTACCCACAACCACCACTACCATAGCCCTTACGGGTGAAGGGGGGCACCTAGATGTGGACACAGTGGGTTTGTGGTGGGTTTTGGAGAGCTCACTGTTTCCTCCACAAATGTAACAGGTAGGGGGGTATGGGCCTGGTCCACTTATCTGAAGTGCACTGCAGTATCCACTTAAACTGCTCCTGGGACCTTCATGCGCTGTCATGGACCTGAGTATGACATCTGAGGCTGGCACAACATATTTTTAAAGATGTTTTTTGAGGGTGGGAGGGGGTTAGTAACCACTGGGGGAGTAACGGGAGGTCATCCCCGATTCCCTCCGGTGGTCATCTGGTCATTTTGGGCACCTTTTTGTGCCTTATTCGTAAAAATATATGACCGGGTGAAAACGTTCAAGTGTTCATCATGGACGTCCTTACTTTTTTCGATTATGGGCCAAAGATGTCCAAGTGTTAGGCACGCCCAAGTCCCGCCTTCGCCACGCCTCCAATAGATACACCCCCTTGAGATTTGGACGTCCTTGCAATGGACTTCAGTTGGAGACGTCCAAAATTGGGTTTCGAATATACCGATTTGGACGTCTCTGGAAGATGGACGTCCATGTTCCGATTTATGTCGAAAGATGGACGTCCTTCTCTTTCGAAAATGAGTCTGATAGTGACTTCCAGAGGCAGTACAGCCATTTTCTCATCTGTTGAGGCCAATATTTTTGCAGCCTTAGCCTCATTGACGGTTCAACATATATCCATAAAAGTGACATGGGAGAATAAGCAAAGCCTTGGAACAGCATAAATTCCTCAAAGTTCAAGTACGCAGGGTCAAGCTTGGGAAGAATATAACATCAACACCCACCCTGCTTTTGCCTCGGGGGAGGGGGTGAGGGTGGAATAACTGTGTGCATTTGGGGACCTGCTTGTGTGCATGGTCATATTGGTCTCATCTGTAGAATTTTTTTTATCTTTGAGGCAGTGGTCTTTCTCCCACCATTACTCTTTTCAATGTCATTTATTTTTATTGGTTTATGTGTTCATACTGTCACAAAGATAAATTCTAATCCTGAGGTTACCAAACCTATCTTTTATTTATGTAAATACTAGCCGTAGAGCCCGTAAAAATGGGCTAGTATAGGAAAGGGGGGGTTGAAAGCCCCTTCCCATCGCCATTGCAAGGCCCCCCCCCCCCCGCCGAGCTCGCCACCCCTGAGTCGCCGCCACCCCTCCACCCGGCCGGGCCCTCGCTCCGCTATTGAAACAGCGAGAGGACGCAGCACACAGCTCTGCTCTGCTGAGCTGCCCTCGGCCTTCCTTCTTCTTCTCTGCCTGTGTCCCGCCCTCGTGTGATGTAACGTCGTCGAGGGCGGGACACAGGCAGAGAAGAAGAAGGAAGGACGGCAGCTCAGCAGAGCTGTGTGCTGCGTTCTCTCGCTGTTTCAATAGCGGAGCGAAGGCCCGGCCGGGTGGAGGGTGGTGGGGAGCGTTAGCGACGGCGGTTTCGTCCCTCGCAAATGAACAGTAGAGACCCTCTCTGTTCCGCCCCCGTCATCACGTATTGATGCGGGAGCGGGGCAGAGAGGGTCTCTACTGCGCATTTGCGAGTGAGTACGACACTCGCCATTTATATGTTTGATATATATATATACTAGACTTTGAGCCCGTAAAAACGGGCTATTATAGGAAGGGGGGGTTGAAAGGCCCGCCCCCACCGCCGAGTTCGCCGCTGCCCCTCCCCCTCCGAGTTCGCGCCCCCCCCCCCCCACCGAGCCGTCACCACCCACCTTCCACCCGGTCGGGCCCTCGCTCCGCTATTGAAACAGCGAGGGTCCGGGAACGCAGCACTGAGCTCTGCTGAGCTGCCGACGTCGGCCTTCGTTCTTCTTCTCTGCCTGCAGCTGCCTGTCCCGCCCTCGTGTGACGTAACGTCGTCGAGGGCGGGACAGAGGCAGAGAAGAAGAAGGAAGGGCGATGTCGGCAGCTCAGCAGAGCTCAGTGCTGCGTTCCCGGACCCTCGCTGTTTCAATAGTGGAGCGAGGGCCCGACCGGGTAGAAGGTGGGTGGCGGCGGCGACTCGGGTGGGGGGAGCGTTAGACGGCGGTGTCCCTCCCTCAGCAATGCGCAGTACAGACCCTCTGTGTTCCGCCCCCCGTCATCACGTATTGACGTGGGGGCGGGGCAGAGAAGGTCTCTACTGCGCATTTGCGAGTGAGTACGGTCACTCGCCGTTTATATGTTTGAGATATATATATATATATATATATATATATACACTTATTTATTTATTTTAGTTTGTTCTTTTTCCTGTTAATGTTTTATTGTTCTGTCCTATCTGAATGCTGCCATTCTTTTCCATTGATTTAATTTAATATGTAAACCGCCTTGTGTATTCATACATTTAGGCAGTATAGCAAGCAACTTTTAAACAATAAACCTATCCTAGGGACACCACAGCCAGTTAGATTTCGAAGGTATCCACAATGAATATTAATGAGGTACGTTTTGCATATACTTGGTTTCCAACGTATTCAGCTATGTTTCTTGCATAATCATTATGGATATCCTGAAAACCTGACTGGCTGTGGGATCCCAGGACAAGTTTGGAAAACCCTGTTCTAATCTGTAGCTGTCAGTTATCAGGCACTTTACTCAACACACCTTTATCCTACCATCAATTCAGACCACAAATAAATCCGTTTACAAATGGGAAACATATTTGTACTAGGAAGCCCAGCCGAACCTGGAGAAAACTGCTTTTCATGACACCAACCTTCATGTAGCTTTCAAGACGATGCCGGTCCCTTCTTCAGATGTAACTGCAAAGCTAAAATAGTTAAGCATTTAAGAGGTTTAGGTGCATAGCTAATGACTAATGACCAGCACAGTGGGCTGGGGAACTGGGTTCAATTCCCACCAGGGCTGCAGAGAGTAGAGTATCAGAGAGGCAAAATTCCCCAGACTCGGCCTCCCAGGCAGGCCGGGCGCCGGGGTCTGTCTCCTAGCTCCTGTGTGTCGGGACCCGGGTGATTGCGTGAATGCGATAACTCAGGTCCCGGCACACGGGAGCAGCGAGCGTGACAGACTGAGGGAGGAGAAGAAAAGATGCGGGAAGGTAAGGGGATGGCGGCTGCCCCCTGGGTGGGAGGGGATGGGGCAGCAAGGATCCTGTTCCGAGCCCGGCTGTGTCTCTTGGCGGCCCTGATTCCCACCATGGCGTTTTGTGATCCTGGGCAACTCACTTAACCCTCCATTACCGCGAGTACAAAAGCTTAGATTGTGAGCCCACTAGGGACAGAGAAAGTACCTGCAGATAATAAACGGAAACAGCTTTGGTTATACCATAAAAAGGCAATATGAAGCTGTAGCATACAAAATCATCATCGTGGGAGAATATGGTGTCAACAATACTCTACAACCACAAGCGGCTAAATTACTCCGCATACTACTACAAATTGCCTTAAAATTGATATGTCAAAACTGGAAAGACTTTACAAAAATTATCCTACAACATTGGGAGGCGGGGATAGTGCTGGGCAGACTTGTGGTTGGGAGGCAGGGCTGGTGGTTGGGAGGTGGGGATAGTGCTGGGCAGACTTATACGGTCTGTGCCAGAGCCGGTGTTGGGAGGCGGGGCTGGTGGTTGGGAGGCGGGGATAGTGCTGGGCAGACTTATACGGTCTGAGCCAGAGCTGGTGGTGGGAGGCGGGGCTGGTGGTTGGGAGGCGGGGATAGTGCTAGGCAGACTTATACGGTCTGTGCCAGAGCCGGTGTTGGGAGGCGGGGCTGGTGGTTGGGAGGTGGGGATAGTGCGGGGCAGACTTATACGGTCTGTGCCAGAGCTGATGGTGGGAGGCAGGGCTGGTGGTTGGGAGGCGGGGATAGTGCTGGGCAGCCTTATACGGTCTGTGCCAGAGCTGGTGGTTAGGAGGTGGGGCTGGTGGTTGGGAGGCAGGGATAGTGCTGGGCAGATTTATACGGTCTGTGCCAGAGCTGATGGTTGGAGGCAGGGCTGGTGGTTGGGAGGCGGGGATAGTGCTGGGCAGACTTATACAGTCTGTGCCAGAGCCGGTGGTGGGAGGCAGGGATAGTGCTGGGCAGACTTATACGGTCTGTGCCAGAGCTGGTGGTGGGAGGCGGGGCTGGTGGTTGGGAGGCAGGGATAGTCCTGGGCAGACTTATACGGTCTGACTGTGCCAGAGCCGGTGGTGGGAGGCAGGGATAGTGCTGGGCAGACTTATACGGTCTGTGCCAGAGCTGGTGGTTGGGAGGTGGGGCTGGTGGTTGGCAGGCAGGGATAGTGCTGGGCAGATTTATACGGTCTGTGCCAGAGCTGATGGTGGGAGGCAGGGCTGGTGGTTGGGAGGCGGGGATAGTGCTGGGCAGACTTATACGGTCTGTGTCAGAGCTGGTGGTGGGAGGCGGGGCTGATGGTTGGGAGGCGGGGATAGTCCTGGGCAGACTTATACGGTCTGTGCCAGAGCCGGTGGTGGGAGGCAGGGATAGTGCTGGGCAGACTTATACGGTCTGTACCAGAGCTGGTGGAGGGAGGCAGGGATAGTGCTGGGCAGACTTATACGGTCTGTACCAGAGCTGGTGGAGGGAGTCGGGGCTGGTGGTTGGGAGGCGGGGATAGTGCTGGACAGACTTGTACGATCTGTGCCAGAGCCGGTGGTTGGGAGGCAGGGCTGGTGGTTGGGAGGTGAGGATAGTGCTGGGCAGACTTATACGGTCTGTGCCGGGGCTGGTGGTTGGGAGGCGGGGATAGTGCTGGGCAGACTTATACGGTCTGTGCCCTGAAGAACACAGGTACAAATCAAAGTAGGGTATACACAAAAAGTAGCACATATGAGTTATCTTGTTGGGCAGACTGGATGGACCGTGCAGGTCTTTTTCTGCCGTCATCTACTATGTTACCATGTTACTATGACATGTGGTGGAACACAGATTGTTTGAACGCTAAATATGAAAAAGTAGCTGCGGGAAATGCGGTTCCCTTTTAACATATAAGAAAATTTGGTCTTCAGTATATAATTACTCGTCCTGCCAATGATTGTGATAATGGAAGGGTCCTATACTCCAGAAATTATCCACTGCATACATACTCCATAGACTAACTATAAAATGCAGTATTACAAATGTATCAAAAGTCACCATAGGCATCAGACTACACTGGCTTCCACTTAAGGAACGCGTCACTTTTAAGGTATGCACATTAGTCCACAAGATCATTCACGGTGAAGCCCCAGCCTACATGTCCGAGTTGATAGACCTACCACCCAGAAATGCTAAAAGATCATCCAGAACATACCTCAACCTCCACTTCCCATTGTCTCTTTCCAATGTTTCAATGTTGATGTCCCATTGTTACATTCCTAACGATACTTCGATGGTCTCGCATAACTTGTACAATGTAACCCATAACCAAGTTGTAACAAATGTATTTCCATTATTCATATATTATTTATTTATTTATTGTTTGCATTTGTATCCCACATTTTCCCACCTCTTTGCGAGCTCAGTGTGGCTTACAATAAGATAAGAATAATGAAAATACATTTGTTACAAATAGGTTATGGGTTATATTATACAAGTTATGCAAGATAATCGAATTATCATTAGGAAAATCACAATGGGACGTCAACATGAAGCTTAAGGGCAGTGTTAAATCACAAGGGCATGTGGTGTACATATTTCTGTGAGTAAGTGTATGAGTAGTGTTGAATTATGGGGGATGGGAGATCATAAGTGGATGTATGATGCATTGATGAACAGTGAGTGTGGACTCTATGTGTTTTGGTTCTTTCCGTAAATTGTTTCAAATAGATGGGTCTTCAGTGATCTGCGGAAGGATGCTTGTTCGTGGGTCGCTCTTAAGTTGCGCGGCAGTGTGTTCCAAAGCTGCGTGCTCATGTGAGAAAAGGTTGACGCGTGTAGCGTCTTGTATTTCACGCCCTTGCAAGTGGAGAAATGGAGGTTGAGGTATGTTCGGGAAGATCTCCTAGCATTTCTGGGTGGTAAGTCAATCAACTCGGACATGTAGGCTGGGGCTTCGCCGTGAATGATCTTGTGGACTAGTGTGCATACCTTAAAAGTGATGCGTTCCTTAAGTGGAAGCCAGTGTAGTTTTTCTCGTAGTGGTGTTGCCCTTTCATACTTTGGTTTTCCGAAGATGAGTCTGGCTGCTGTGTTCTGGGCTGTTTGAAGTTTCCTCAGTGTTTGCTCTTTGCAGCCAATGAGTTGCAGTAATCCAGATGGCTGAGGACGAGTGATTGCACTAGGTTACGAAAGACGAATCTTGGGAAGAATGGTCTTATCCTTTTCAGTTTCCACATGCAGTAGAACATCTTCTTAGTTGTGTTGTTTGCATGGGTTTCAAATGTTATGTGGCGGTCGATAGTGACTCCAAGGATTTTTAGCGGTTTTGAGATTGGAAGGTTTAGGTTTGGTGTATTTATCACTTTGAATTCGTTAATGTTGTATTGGGAGGTGAGTACCAGGCATTGAGTTTTATCAGTATTTAATTTCAGACGGAATGTGTCTGCCCATGTGTTCATGATGTGTAGGCTTTGATTGATTTCGTTGAGGATTTCTTTGATGTCTTGTTTGAAAGGGATGTATATTGTCACATCATCGGCGTATATATATGGGTTGAGGTTCTGGTTTGATAGGAGTTTTGCTAAAGGGATCATCATTAGGTTGAAAATAGTTGGTGAGAGAGGTGATCCTTGTGGAACTCCACATTCAGGTGTCCATGCCTTGGACGTGGTTGAGTGTGATGTAACTTGATACAAGCGCAGGGTTAGGAACCCCTTGAACCAGTTCAGGACATTTCCTCCAATGCCGAAGTATTCAAGTATGTGTAGTAGGATTTCGTGGTCGACCATGTCGAAGGCGCTTGACATGTCAAATTGTAGGAGGAGTATATTGTTCCCGGTTGCTATTATTTGTTTAAATTTGGTCATAAGGGTGACTAGTACTGTTTCTGTGCTATGGTTTGACCGGAATCCGGATTGGGCATCATGTAGTATTGAGTGTTTGTTTAGATAGTGTGTGAGTTGTTTGGTTACCATTCCTTCGGTTATCTTGGTTATTAGTGGTATTGATGCTACTGGCCTGTAGTTGGTAATTTCGCTCAAGTTTTTCTTTGTGTCTTTAGGAATTGGGGTGAGTAAGATTTTTCCTTTTTCTTTTGGGAAGAGTCCATTTTGTAGCATGTAATTTACATGGTTCGTTAGGTCAATTATGAATTGTTGAGGGGCTGATTTCATGAGGCTGTTTGGGCATGCGTCTAGTTTGCAGTTGGATTTGGCATATTTTTTGAGAGTTTTAGAGATGAGGTCTTCTGATAGTGGTTCGAACTCGGTCCAGGTTCTGTCTGCTGGGTGTGTTCCTTCTTCTGGGTCTAGACAGTCTAGAAGAGTGGCGTATTCTATGGGGCTGGCAGGTATTTTGTGTCGTAATAGTATAATTTTCTCCTTGAAGTACTTCACAAGGCTGTCGACGTCTGGTATGTTCTTACCGTTGTTTGTGACTGGTGTGGTATCTAGCAGTTTGTTCACGAGGTTGAAGAGTTTATGTGTGTCTTTGTAATTTGGTCCTATTATTGTTTTGTAGTGTTGTCTTTTTGTCTGTTTTATAGTGTATTTGTATTTTCTCCGAAGTAATTTCCAGTCGTTTAGTGTTTGTTCGTCTTTCTTTTTGTTCCAAGTTCGTTCTAGTTTCCTGACTTGTGGTTTAAGTTTTTTCAGCTCGTCGGTGAACCATGGGTTTGCTTTTTTCCTGTGTGATGTTCTTGTTTGGATTGGGGCGATTTTGTCTAATGTTGTTGTGCATAGCTCATCCCATTCTTGGAGGAATTGGATGGTGTCAGCGTTTGTTGTCCATTCATACTGGTAGATCTGTTGCCAGAATGTTGTGGAGTCTATTTTTCCTCTCGTTGTGTATGTTGTTCGCTCGGGTTTGTTGGTCGTGTTTAAGTGTGTTTTTCGCCAGCAGAGAGTAACATTTGCTTTATGGTGGTCTGACCATAGTGTAGGTATCCAACTTGTGTCCGTGTGTATGATAGTGGAGTCCGGTTCAAATTTATTCGTTATGATATCTAGTGTATGTCCTTTTTCGTGAGTTGGTTGCATGTAGGGTTCTTGCAGATCCCAAAGTTTTATGAATTCTTTGAACTCTCGTGTGCTTTGGTGAGGTGTCATCTTCTAGGTGTAAGTTGATGTCTCCTAGTATGAGGATGTTTGCGGAAGATACGCAGGAGTTCGAGATGAAATCCATGAGTTGTGTTTGGGAGTCTTGCCATTTTCCTGGAGGTCTGTAGAATAGGATTGTGTTGAGGTGGCCTGTTAGATTTGGATGGTTGATTCTTGTTGATGCAATTTCGAGTTGTGGGGAGGTAGATTCGCCCGTGATTGTGATGGTGAATTCGGGTTTGTAGATTATAGCTATTCCGCCTCCTCTTTTTATTCCATTTCTTGTCCAGTGGGTGTTTTTGTATTCTGGTGGGCATATTTCTAAGATGGCTGGATCTGTAGGACTATGGAGCCAGGTTTCTGTGATAAATAGGTGTAGGTCTATGGAGCCAGGTGTCTGCGATGATCCAGTCTAGTATGTCTACTGAATTCCTTACTGCTGATCTTGCATTGATGTATCCTAGATGGATTGAGCGATATGGTTCCAAGGGAGGGTTTGACGTGTTTATTTTTATTAGTTGTCTGTTTCTCCGGTGGTTGAATTTATTGTTTTCCTTGTTTTCCTCATTATTGTAAGCCACACTGAGCCCGCAAAAAGGTGGGAAAATGTGGGATACAAATGCAATAAATAAATAAATAAATAAATACATACATACAGGTACACAGGTACATTTGGTATCCCTGCAAAGCATATTGTGTTCAATTCTGATCACCGCATCTCAAAAAAGATGTGGAGGGGCATTTTCGAAAGAGACATCCAAATTGCGATTTGGACGTTCTTGCAAAATGGCAAAATCTAGGGGCGGGGAAACCTGTATTTTCGAAACAAGATGGACGTCCATCATTTGTTTCGAAAATATGGTCAGGAACGTCCAATTCCTTAACTTTTGCCATGATTTTCGGCAATTTTCAAAACCAAAGACGTCCATGTCAGAAATGACCAAATGCAAGCCATTTGGGCATGGGAGGAGCCAGCATTTGTAGTGCACTGGTCCCCCCTGACATGCCAGGACACCAACCGGGCACCCTAGGGGGCACTGCAGTGGACTTTATAAATTGCTCCCAGGAACATAGCTCTCTTACCTTGTGTGTTGAGCCCCCCAAAACCCACTACCCACAACTGTACACCACTACCATAGCCCTTACGGATGAAGGGGGGCACCTAGATGTGGGTAGTGGGTTTTGGAGGGCTCGCTGTTTCCTCCGCAAATGTAACAGGTAGGGGGGGTATGGGCCTGGGTCCACCTGTCTGAAGTGCATTGCAGTACCCACTAAAACTGCTTCAGGGACCTGCATACTGCTGTCACGGACCTGAGTATGACATGTGAGGCTGGCACGACATATTTTGAAAGATGTTTTTTGAGGGTGGGAAGGAGTTAGTGACCACTGGGGGAGTAACGGGAGGTCATCCCCGATTCTCTCCAGTGGTCATCTGGTCATTTAGGCCACCTTTTTGTGCCTTAGTCATAAGAAAAACAGGTCCGGGTGAAAACGTTCAAGTGCTCGTCAGGGGCAGCCTTGTTTTTTTCGATTATGGGTCAAGGACGTCCAAGTGTTAGGCACGCTCAAGTCCCGCTTTCGCTACGCCTCCGACACGCCTCCTTGAACTTTGGCCATCCTTGCGACGGAGTGCAATTGAGGATGTCCTAAATCGTGTTTCGATTATACTGATTTGGACGTCCCTGGTAGAAGGATGTCCATCTTCCGTTTTATGTCGAAAGATGGACGTCCTTCTCTTTTGAAAATGAGCAACAAAAATGATAAAGGGGATGGGACGACTTCCTTATGAGGAAAGGCTAAAGCAGCTAGGGCTGTTCAGCTTGGAGAAAAGACGGCTAAGGGGAGATATGATACAAGTCTATAAAATAATGAGTGGAGTTGAATGGGTAGACGTGAAGCATCTGTTTACGCTTTCTGAAAATACTAGGACTAGGGGGCATGCGATGAAGCTGCAAAGTAGTAAATTTAAAACAAATCGGAGAAAATATTTCTTCACTCAATGTGTAATTAAACTCTGGTATTCATTGCCAGAGAATGTAGTAAAAGCAGTTAGCTTAATAGGGTTTAAGAAAGGTTTGGACGGCTTCCTAAAGGAAAAGTCCATAGACCATTATTAAAATGGACTTGGGGAAAATCCACTGCTTATTTCTAGGATAAGCAGCATAAAATGTATTGTACTGTTTTGGGATCTTGCTAGGTACTTGTAACCTGGATTGGCCACTGTTGGAAACAGGATGCTGGGCTTGATGGACCCAGTGCCATAGCGAGGGCGGCTGACACCCAGGGCGGGTCGCCGCTGCGCACCCCCCCGGGTGCAACACGGCGTCCCCCCTCAGCGCACATACCCCCCTCCTGCTTGCACCCTCCCCCACCCCGGAGCACATTCTTACTTACTTTAGAAGCGAGGGGCAGGCGGGAGGGCCGATCCGCCCCCAAGTCCACGTCACTGGGAGCTGCGTCGGCTCCATTGGTTCCTTGCTCTCTCTGCCCCGGAACATTCCTGTTCTGGGGCAGAGGGCGCAAGGAACCAACGGAGACGACACCCCCCCAGCGGCGTGCACCTGGGGCGGACCGCCCCACCGCCCCCCCCCCTTCCTACGCCACTGGATGGACCTTTGGTTTGTACCAGTATGGCAATACGTATGTACTTATGTACTTATCTATTATACACATTTTTCAGTAACAAAGTTTTATAGTCCAAGTGTGTGTGTGTGTGTGTGTGTGTGTGTGTAACATGCCTGGGTTTTTCCATCTGCTGCTTTGTGGATTCATGCTCTCGCTCTCTCTGAGGTGTCCAAGTAAAATATATCAGGCTGAAGCCTAATGTTAAAATAAGGCACTTTACAGAATCGCCAAAAATGTATAACAGCAGGTGACTGGCTTGCTAGAAACCAAGCACTGATCTCGCCTCGATTTCTGCACCTCTAAAATGACCAGACATGGAAAGCAATCTGGCATCCTCTTTACAAGTATCAGAATTCCCCTCCCTTCCTGGAGCCAGAGCTATTTGCCCCACTGAGGTTAGCTTCAGTTGCTTCATCTGAGACCTTTTTTAGAAGCCTTCAGTCCTTTTCCCCAAACAGGTTACTGGGGCTTCTCATTAGAAGGAGCAACTGCAGTTAACATAAAATCCTGAACTGGAGTTCATCCAGGAAAAAAAACAGATTCTTGCAGACTCCTTACACTGTTCTGTTGCCTCTAATACTATGATGTGGCATGTACCAGTGCCGTAGCTACTTGGGACCACAGGGGCATGGGCTCCCCCCCCCCCCCCCCAAGATTTCCTCTGGGCCCCTGGTTTTGCTGGCAGGGGTCCCCAGCCGCTGCGTTGCCTGTCCTACTCTGTCTTCCCCTCACGTCGGGCACGCTCCTTTTAGTGCTGAATTTCAATAAAGGTGCGTTCAGGAGATGAGGGGAAGACAGAGCAGGGCAGGGAACGCGGTGGTGCCGGAGACCGGCGCTGGGCAAGGCTTCAGCCGGTGGGGGTTTGGGACCCCTGTCAGCCAAGGTATTTGCTGCGGCAGCGAACGGGAAGTGGCAGGGCGTTGAGGCAGCGGGGGAGCAGTGGCGGGGGGGGGGGGGGCGGCAGACTAAAATGTGCCCCCCCCCCCCCACCTTGGGCTCTGGCCTCCTCCTTCCTCAAGATCTGGCTATGCCCCTGCCACGTACTGTAATATATCTGCTTGAATGCAGACTGAATACAGCTCGGGACAGCTATCCATATGATCCTCTGTGTGTGAGATCCGTATCCTTGTTTTCCTCTTTCCTGCTAATCTCCTCCCTTCCTTACAGTTTCTTTTTAAGTTTGACGGGGTAGCTTCCTTGTCTCACGCCGGGTTTCCAGAACATCCAGAACCAGCTATGTCCTGCACTTTGTGATTTTATGAAGGAAAGTTAAAGTAGCTTCCCCCCCCCCCCCCCCACGCCCCACCTTAAATTCAGTCCGTCACTGCCTGTTACAAGCCTGACATTGCAGTGAGAATATTGCAGTAGGGAGCATGGATCACAATCCCCCTTTAAAGCCCAGTACTGTGCACAAGCAGTTACTGTTGTGTAACATCCAGGACTGTCACTCCCCTGCCACTCCCAGGAGCAGAAGTCAGGCTGGCATAGCGCTGCTGCTCCTGGTGGGTCATCTGGCTGACCCCTGCCCACGCCTTCATTTAAGAAATCTTTGAACAGAAGGGACCAGACTGAAAGTATTAAATAAAAAAAAAATAAACAAACCTAAATGAAAGGCTTGTTGTTTATCTTGAGAAAATCAAGCCCTGAGATATTATCTTTACAGTAACCTCCTTGTGGCCAGGGGGGGTGAACCAGGCTTCTGCAGGCTTGTGCTTATGTTTGCATGTTCCAGAGATAGATTCGATCTAGCAGAATTTAGATCTCTTGATGGGAAAAGAATAGACGCGGTCTGCTGGTGGAAGCAAAGAACTGCAGGTCTCCTCTGCGCTACCTCTGACTCCTCTGTGACCTTGGCAAGTCGCTGTATCACCCCGTGCCTCAGTTTGCCTCACAAGCATTAAGCAGTAATAATATTTGCTCTGTTCACCCTATCCCCTTTGGATGAGTCCATATACACCACATGCCTGAAGTGTGTTGCCAGGCCATCCACCTCCAAGTTGGCTGCATGCATGCTTCCGAAATGCTGTGACTGTAAAGTATATTGAGATTCTGTTTGGATGGAAATTGGTGGTTCTAAGTTTTAAAAGAAAGGGTTAGATTCTGATACTGGTCGCAGTGCGAGCAATTTGGTCCCGGCCTCTGCGAGGATCCTCTCTCCAGCAGGCCCAAATCAAAGAATACAAATAAACATTACACAGATAGGAAGAAATAACAAAACCAAAGGGGGGGGGGTCTTGGAAAAGAGTTTCTCCCTAACAGGCACTTCTTTTGGCAGGCTGGGAAATACTTCCAGAGCAATTTTAAGCCATGCTTACAGACTGAAATGTCAGCTTCATCCAGCTATGAAAACAAATCATTGGCTGTTCCATATGTCCAAATATGAAAGATATATACAGTACAAAACCAATGGGATGTTCTGTGCTAGGAGCTGAACTGGATGGAATCTGCATGTTTGGACACAAACTCATCATTATTTTATTTGGACTAGGTAAGCGGGTACAGTGGCACTGTAACCTTGTGGTCAGAACACAGATTCTTGGGAATGGATGGCTCCATGGTTGAGAAGAAGGATGGAGAAATTATGTCTTACCTGATCATTTTCTTTCCTTTAGTCCTATCAGATCAGTCCAGAACCAGTGAGTTATGTCCACTGACCAGTAGATGGAGACAGAGAAAGAAAGTAGTTCTGTTTGATTCACCCCTTAAAGGCACTGTGCAACCTTAGAATGCTCAGTATTTGAATGATGACCAGGCAATGGTGCTCATATTCACACTTCTGGTCAAATGTTGTATGCATCCTTTACCTTTATGAAGAAAGTACTGCTATGCTGTACTGATACAGTTCTCCAACTAGGTCAGGAGGTGAATGAAGATCCATTGAGATGAGTGAGAGGCTTTGTAAAATGTACTTGAAGGATGTTCATTTATGTTAAGTAGGGCAGGATTCTGGACTGGTCTGGTAGGACTAAAGGAAAGAAAATTATTTGGCAAGACATAATTTCTCCTTCCTTAGCTTCTGTACTAGACCATTTCAGAACCAGTGTGATGTAGCAAAGCAGTCCTCGATGTGGGTAGGAAAAGAGATGAATTACCTGAAGAGACTTAGGGTATGCACCTTGTAGAACTTCAGAATTACAGAGGGTTCAAGAACAAATACTGTAGCACATGAAAATCTCTGTCTTAGGAAAGTGACCATGAATGGATGAACTTGCTTGCTGCAGGTGTGTCTTAGGGAATAACATAGTAACATAGTAGATGACAGCAGAAAAAGACCTGCACGGTCCATCCAGTCTGCCCAAGAAATGTGCCAGTTTTTTGTGTATACCTTACCTTGATTTGTACCTGTCTTTTTCAGGGCACAGACCGTACAAGTCTGCCCAGCACTATCCCCACCTCCCAACCACCAGCCCCGCCTCCCACTACCGGCTCTGTTATCCAATCTAGGCTAAGCTCCTGAGGATACGTTCCTTCTGAACAGGATTCCTTTATGTTTATCCCACGCGTGTTTGAATTCCGTTACCGTTTTCATCTCCACCACCTCCCGCGGGAGGGCATTCCAAGCATCCACCACTCTCTCTGTGAAAAAATACTTCCTGACATTTTTCTTGAGTCTGCCCCCCTTCAATCTCATTTCATGTCCTCTCGTTCTACCGCCTTCGTATCTCCGGAAAAGGTTCGTTTGCGGATTAATTCCTTTCAAATATTTGAACGTCTGTATCATGTCACCCCTGTTTCTCCTTTCCTCCAGGGTATACGTGTTCAGGTCCGCAAGTCTCTGCTCATACGTCTTGTTACGCAAATCCCATACCATTCTCGTAGCTTTTCTTTGCACCGCTTCGATTCTTTTTACATCCTTAGCAAAATACGGCCTCCAAAACTGAACACAATACTCCAGATGGGGCCTCACCAACGACTTATACAGGGGCATCAACACTCCCTTTCTTCTGCTGGTCACACCTCTCTCTATAATTTGGCCCTTAAAGCTCCCAGACTTCCCAGAAACAATTAACTCTTGCAGCGGATAAAAAATGAGCACTCTGTGCAAGATTGCCTTATTTATTTAGATTTTGCTCACACCTTTTTCATTAGTAGCTCAAGGTGAGTTACATTCAGGTACTCTGGATATTTCTCTGTCCCAGGAGGGCTCACAATCTAAGTTTGTACCTGAGGCAATGGAGGGTTAAGTGACTTCCCAACATCACAAGGAACAGCAGCGGGATTTGAACTGGCCACCTCTGGATTACAAGACCGGTGCTCTAACCACTAGGCCACTCCTCCACTAGCAACATTCCATGTAGAATCTCAAGTAATAGCAACATTCCAGAATCTCAGATAGTAACAACATTCAATGTTCCACTGCACTAACCACTAGGCTACTCCTCCACTAGTAACATTCCATATAGAAGCCTGCCCTTGCAGATCAGCAACGCAGTCGCGCAGGCTTCTGTTTCTGTGAGTCTGACGTCCTGCACGTACGTGCAGGACATCAGACTCACAGAAACAGAAGCCTGCGCGGCCGCATTGCTGATCTGCAAGGGCAGGCTTCTACATGGAATGTCGCTAGTGGAATAGCAACATTAACATTCCATGTAGAATCTCCTATAGTAGCAACATTCCATTCCATGTAGACTCTCAAGGTGAGTTCCATTCAGGTACTCTGGATATTTCTCTGTCCCAGGAGGGCTCACAATCTAAGTTTGTACCTGAGGCAATGGAGGGTTCAGTGACTTGCCCAAGATCACAAAGAGCAGCAAGTGGCCTTGTCTGCCCCTCTACACTAGAACTGCAGAGAAATATGGCTGCAATCCCATGGCGCTGCCTAGAAGTAGTCCTAATCAGGCAAAAGGGAGGACGCAACAAAACCAAGACTGCAATCTGCTGCTGGGGTCTATTTGTCAGTCTGCCCTCAGGCTAGACTAGACAGAACATTCCTCCAGTGAACTCAGAAGATTTAACTGCAGGGCAACAACTTCTTCTACTGCCAGACACTCTAGAAGGAAGGAAGAAAACAGAATGCTTTCATGTAGCTGTTGTCCAGTAGCCCAGCTACTTCCATGCCCAGCCAAATGCTGCAGGAAACAAACTGAACTTGGAGGACATTTTCTTTTCTTTTTTTTTTAAGGAAAACTTCGGACTGTTTCTGGGGAGGGACCACTGCAGTAGGTCTGAACTTCATTGCTCCCCAAAATCTGACTCCACACAGAATATTCCCTAGTCTCGTCAGTAGGAAAGGCAACATGGAGACTTGGGACAGAAAGTTCTAATAGTTGTAGCACTAGCCCTACCAGGCCGACAGAGCTGAACCTCCCGAAAATAGAGTCGAAACCGGACCAGTAAGGAAACCTCTCCAAAAGAATAAATAGGCAGTCGAAAGCATTAGTGTGGAAACTTACAAACTACCCCTTAGCATTGACCAAAACAGGGCCAATAGACAGTAATAAAAAAGCATAAATTGGAAGCAAAGAGATTCTCCTGAGAAATCTTTCCTATGAAGGGAATATGACGATGGCTTAAGCCAGTGGTTCCCAAACCTGGTCCTGGAGGCAGCCCAACCAGTCAGATTTTCAGGATATCCACAATGAATAGTCATGAGAGAGATTTGCATACACTGCCTCCATTGCATGCAGATCTCTCTCATGAATATTCATTGTGGGTATCCTGAAAATCTGACTGGTTGGGGTGCCTCCAGGACCAGGTTTGGGAACCACGGGCTTAAGCCATGCAAACCCTTAGAGCTCTAAGACCCTAGTAATCACCAACTTAAAAGATGTTGGCCCAGACGATCATTTGAAGATACAAGGAAGTGAAAAATTATTTGCCCCCTCCTAATTTCCTATATTATTACATACTAGTAAAAAAGCCCCGTTTCTGATGCAAATGAAACGGGGGCTAGCAAGGGTTTCTTATGTGTGCATGTGGGAGTGTGTGTGTCCCTGCCCTCTGCCCTCTCTCCCTTCCCCTGTGCTCTCTCTCCCCTCCCCCCTCTGAGTCCTTCAGTAAAAAAGCCCCGTTTCTGATGCAAATGAAACGGGGGCTAGCAATGTTTTCTTCTGTGTGCATGTGGGAGTGTGTGTGTCCCTGCCCTCTGCCCTCTCTCCCCTCCCCCCTCTGAGTCCTTCAGTAAAAAAGCCCCGTTTCTGATGCAAATGAAACGGGGGCTAGCAATGTTTTCTTCTGTGTGCATGTGGGAGTGTGTGTGTCCCTGCCCTCTGCCCTCTCTCCCCTCCCCCCTCTGAGTCCTTCAGTAAAAAAGCCCCGTTTCTGATGCAAATGAAACGGGGGCTAGCAAGGGTTTCTTATGTGTGCATGTGGGAGTGTGTGTGTCCCTGCCCTCTGCCCTCTCTCCCTTCCCCTGTGCTCTCTCTCCCCTCCCCCCTCTGAGTCCTTCAGTAAAAAAGCCCCGTTTCTGATGCAAATGAAACGGGGGCTAGCAATGTTTTCTTCTGTGTGCATGTGGGAGTGTGTGTGTCCCTGCCCTCTGCCCTCTCTCCCCTCCCCCCTCTGAGTCCTTCAGTAAAAAAGCCCCGTTTCTGATGCAAATGAAACGGGGGCTAGCAATGTTTTCTTCTGTGTGCATGTGGGAGTGTGTGTGTCCCTGCCCTCTGCCCTCTCTACCCTCCCCCCTCTGAGTCCTTCAGTTAAAAAGCCCCGTTTCTGATGCAAATGAAACGGGGGCTGGCAATGTTTTCTTCTGTGTGCATGTGGGAGTGTGTGTGTCCCTGCCCTCTGCCCTCTCTACCCTCCCCCCTCTGAGTCCTTCAGTAAAAAAGCCCCGTTTCTGATGCAAATGAAACGGGGGCTGGCAATGTTTTCTTCTGTGTGCATGTGGGAGTGTGTGTGTCCCTGCCCTCTGCCCTCTCTCCCCTCCCCCCTCTGAGTCCTTCAGTAAAAAAGCCCCGTTTCTGATGCAAATGAAACGGGGGCTAGCAAGGTTTTCTTATGTGTGCATGTGGGAGTGTGTGTGTCCCTGCTCTCTGCCCTCTCTCCCCTCCCCCCTCTGAGTCCTTCACTGTTAGAGAGAGAGTGATTTGATTTCGTGCTTTGCTGTCCCCTCCCCCCTCTGAGTCCTTCACTGTTACAGAGAGAGCGATTTGATTTCGTGCTTTGCTGTGTTTTTTCCTTCACTGTTTGTGTTACAGAGAGAGCGAGGGCGGGGCAGACACTCATGGGGAAACCGGATATCTCTCCCCCTTCACACTTCCGGCTGGAGGCTTCATTTAGAACGTTGGTGGTGCCTTTTATATAGAGAGATTTGTCACACTGAATGGTTTCTGATCTTTACATAAAGTATAATGTTAGACAAAGAGGGGCATAATCGAACAGGGCGCCCAAGTTTTCATGAGGGCGTCCTCGCAGGATGGCCCCGTAAAGGGGCGTGGCAACCCGTATTATCAAAACAAGATGGGCGTCCATCTTTCGTTTCGATAATATGGTCGGGGACGCCCAAATCATGAAATTTAGGTCGACCTTAGAGATGGTTGTCCTTAGGTCGTTTTTGAGATGGTCGTCCCCAGTTTTCGGCGATAGTGGAAACCAAGGACGTCCATCTCAAAAACAACCAAATCGAAGGCATTTGGTTGTGGGAGGAGCCAGCATTCGTAGTGCACTGGCCCCCCTCAAATGCCAGGAGACCAACTGGGCACCCTAGGGGGCACTGCAGTGGACTTCACAAATTGCTCCCAGGTGCATAGCTCCCTTACCTTTGGTGCTGAACCCCCCAACCCCCCCCCCCCAAAACCCACTCCCCACAACTGTACACCACTACCATAGCCCTAAGGGATGAAGTGGGGGGCACCTACATGTGGGTACAGTGAGTACAAAGACATGGGAAGCAACTCATGTTCTCAATAGCCAGTTCCAAATTCTAACCAATAGGCTACATCTCTTTCTTCAAATCAATAATCATTAATTAATAGTCCATACACACTACATTAATCATAGCAGAAATAGGAAGAAGATATGGTTTCTAGACAAAACCATTGGATCATGAAGCATAGAGGGGCATTTGTGATATGTTGTCTAAATCTGACTTTGCATGTTTTACGGAAAACCAGTAGCAAACATGGCCAATTTCAAACCTGAAAAAAAGCCTATTTTTTTTAAATGGCCATTTGCTAAATGTTTTTGTGCTCACTGCATCTATCTTTTTGGACCATTTTCGGGGTGGGGGGGGGGTGAGAAACCCCATCCATGTGAAAAATGCACAAATTCAATCCATTGGGATGTAGGAGGAGCAGGCATTCTTAGTAGACTGTCCACACAGACATCCCAGCAGAGCAGTGGGGCACCCTAGGGGGCGCTGCACTTGTCTTCACATTAAAGGTCCTAGGTACGCATCTCATTGTTACCTCCTTGTATGGGGAGCCCTCCAAAGCACACCAAAAATATACTGTACCCAACTGTATACCACTATAATAGACCTTATGTCTGCAGGTGTCACATATATGTAGGTAGGTAGGA
Source organism: Microcaecilia unicolor (assembly GCF_901765095.1). Taxonomy (NCBI): domain Eukaryota; kingdom Metazoa; phylum Chordata; class Amphibia; order Gymnophiona; family Siphonopidae; genus Microcaecilia; species Microcaecilia unicolor. The sequence continues at coordinate 16,622,131 of NC_044033.1, forward strand.
TTTTGGTGGGTTTTTGTGGACTCACACTTTCCACCACAAGTGTAACAGTTAGAGTGGGTTATGGGTCTGGGTCCCCTTCTGTACAATGCACTGCACTGACCTCTAGGCTACTCCAGCGACCTGCTTGCTGTTGTAATAGGACTGCCTATAAAATCTGAGGCTGGCTTGTACTGTTTCTTTCACATCTTAGGAGATGGGAGGGGATCAGTGACCACTGGGGGAGTAAGGGGAGTCATTCCTTAATCTATCCAGTGGTCATTTAAGGCAGATTTTTGTGACTTAGTCGTGATAAAAACAGGTCTAGACCAAAAACGTCTAAATTATAGCCCTGGGCATTTTTGTTTTGTTCCATTATAGCAGGAAAAAATGTCCGAGTGTAGGAGCATCCAAATCCTGTCCTTAACACGCCTCCGACACACTCCCTTGTGATTCGGACGTGCTGCCGACGAACTGCATAAAGATACATCTTAAACATAGGTTTCTAAAATAGAGACCTGGATGTTTTGGCAAATAAAATAACAAGTGGAGTGGAATGGGTAGACGTGAATTGCTTGCTTACTCTTTCCAAAAATACTAGGACTAGGGGGTACGCAAGTAGTAAATTTAAAAGAAAATGGAGAAAATATTTCTTTAGTCAGCATGTAATTAAACTCTGGAATTCATTGCCAGAGAATGTGGTAGAAACAGTTATCAGGGTTTAAAAAAAGGTTTGGATAACTCCCTAAAAGAAAAGTCCATACGCCATTATTAAAATGGACTTGGGGAAAACCCACTGCTTATTTCTAGGATCAGCATAAAATATATTGTACTGTTTTGGATCTTGCCAGGTACTTGTAACCTGGATTGCTTGGTCACTGTTGTAAACAGGATGCTGGGCTTGATGGACCTTTGCTCTGTCCCAGTGTGGCAATGCTTATGTTCTTATGTCCCTAAAATGTCCAAATGCCGCTTTGTGGACATTTTTGTGGTTTGAAACTAAGCCCCAGAGTCTTTGACCACCAACACAACACATAGCCCCTATTATTTTCCATCCCCAAAGTGAAGCTTTACCCCTCGTGCTTTTTTTTTTTAAATTTTTTTTAATTACATTTGTACCCCGCGCTTTCCCACTCATAGCAGGCTCAATGCGGCTTACATGGGGCAATGGAGGGTTAAGTGACTTGCCCAGAGTCACAAGGAGCTTGCCTGTGCCTGAAGTGGGAATCCAACTCAGTTCCCCAGGACCAAAGTCCACCACCCTAACCACTAGGCCACTCCTCCACTCCATGAGGTCTATACTTTGCCTCAGAGGATTTTATTATATGTTGATCAAAAAAGGAAAATATTTTTTCATATTTTGCAAAGCTAGTTCTTACGTCATGGCCAATATAAATTGTTATAAGCCTTCTTAAGGTCAAAGGAGATATTTTGGAATCCTAGAAATGTTAGCCCAGTGGCCAACAGCTGGAAAAATGAAATCCGAGCTCAGGGTCTTCAAGTGCTTGAAGAGAAATCATATTTTAGTGCAAAGGCTTACACTGTGTTTTTCTAAATATTTACCTCTTTGAGTTTACAAATGATACTGTAGTACTAGAAATATTTCAGAGTGGGAAGATAGGTTTTCCAAGGAAAACATGCCACTTCCAAATCACGAATTCCAGATGTTGAAATACCACTGTCATTTGCTAAAACAGCAATCCATATAGAACACCCCCACAATGTCTGTTGTGTGGCAGAACCGTGGCACTGAGCCAAGCGGCCCTTTTACTAAGCCACGTAAGCGTCTACGCACGCCCAACATGCACCAAAATGGAGTTACCGCACGGCTACCGCGTGGCCCTTGTGGTAATTTCATTTTTGGCACGCGTCCGCTACATGCACCCGAAAAACATTTTTCTTTTCTGCCACGTGGCATTTGGCACGCGTAGGCCGTTACCCGCGTGAGACTTTACCGCTAGGTCAATGACTGGCGGTAAGGTCTCAGACCCAAAATGGACGCACGGCAATTTTCATTTTGCTGCTGCACGTCCATTTTCGGCAAAAATTTTAAAGAGGCCTTTTTTTACAGGCCTGCTGATAAATGGTTAGGCGCTTTGCTGCCACTTAAGGTCGGATTCAGTAAATGGAGCCCAAAGATAGACGCTAAGATCTGCGCTAAGCTAGTTGTCTGTAAATTCAGTGGACTTTAAATCAAGGGACCCAGGTTCAAATCCCACTTTAACACTTTTTCTTTTTTTTAATTGTGAGCCCTCCAGGAAGAGAAAAATACCTACTTTACTTAAATATTTAAGCCATGTGCAGTGGTGTACCGTGGGCGGGGGGGGGGGGGGGGGTCCGCCCCGGGTGCACGCTGCTGGGGGGGTGCCGTGCGCCTGTTGGCTCCGCTCGTTCCGTGCTCCCTCTGCCCCGGAACAGGTTACTTCCTGTTCCGGGGCAGAGGGAGCATGGAACGGGGGGGGGGGGGCAGGGGCGCATCGGCGATCCGCCTCGGGTGTCAGCCACCCTAGGAACACCACTGGCCATGTGCAAACCTGAAGGCTATTGAACTGGTGTACATTCGGTTGCCCCTCTGCTCTGCAGGGAGGTGTCTGTGGCCATTCTTCTTAGAATGCTGTCACACAGGTGTCCTTGTCCCTGGTTTTTTTGCCGATGATATGGTGGACGTTCCGGTTTTGAAAATTACTATTTGATGGAGGTCCTCAGCAGCATATGCACATCCATCTCCTGTATTTTCAGACAGGAAATCCTAGGGGACACTCAAGGAAGTTACATGGAAATACTTTTAAAACAAATAGGAGGAAATATTTTTTCACTCAACAAATAGTTAAGCTCTTTGCCAGAGGATGTTATAACAGTGGTTAGCGTATCTGGCTTTAAAAAAGGTTTGGACAAATTCCTGGAGGAAAAGTCCATAGTCTGCTATTGAGACAGACATGGGAAGCAACTGCTTGCCTTGGGATTTGTAGTATGGAGTGTTTCCACGATTTGGGGTTCTCCATGGAATGTTGCTACTATTTGAGATTCTGAATGGAATGTTGCTACTCTTTAGGATTCCAGAATCTTGCTACTCTTTGGGATTCTAATGGAATGTTGCTACTCTTTGAGATTCTGCATGGAATCTTGTCACTCTTTAGGATTCCAGAATCTTGCTATTCTTTAGGGTTCTACATGGAATGTTGCCACAATTTGAGTTTCTTCCAGGTACTTGTGACCTGGCTTGGCCACTGTTTGGAAAACAGGATACTGGGCAAGATGGACCATTGGTCTGACTCAGTATGGCCACTCTTATGTTCATAAGATGAACACCCAGGCTATTACCTGTTTCCTTGGGTCTAATTTGGAATCATGTCATCTAAATGAAAGCTGAAACTGATTTGGTTTGCCTGTTGACCCATAACAGGTCCGACTTGTCTGGATTTATTTATTTATTTATGTATTCTTGTATCCCACTATTATCCAAAAACAAGTTTTGGTTCAAAGTGGGTTACAATTTACATTTTGGTGGGGTTACGGTAGTGTTGTGCATTATGGAGAGAGCATCTATAATTCATGTGGTTAGACATAGAGTTTTTAGTATATGTGGAGGGGCATAATCGAACGAAAACGTCTATCTCCATGGGCGTTTATCTCCGAGAACGGGTCCGTGAAGTGGCAGACCGAACCGTATTTTCGAAAAAAAATAGACGTCCATGTTTTATTCGACAATTTGTGAGCTGGGCATTTTTGATTTTCAGCGATAATGGAAAATGAAAGCGCCCAGCTCAAAAACGAATAAATCCAAGGCATTTGTTCGTGGGAGAGGCCAGGATTCGTAGTGCACTGGTCCCCCTCACATGCCAGGACACCAACCGGGCACCCTAGGGGGCACTTTTACAAAAACAAAAAAAAAGGTAAAAGAGCTCTCAGGTGCATAGCACCCTTCCCTTGTGTGTTGAGCCCCCCAAATCCCCCTCAAAACCCACTGCCCACAACTCTACACCATTACTATAGCCCTAAGGGGTGAAGGGGGGCACCTACATGTGGGTACAGTGGGTTTGGGGGGGTTGGACGACTAAGCATTAAGCAGCACAATTGTAACAGGTAGGGGGGGATGGGCCTGGGTCCACCTGCCTGAAGTCCACTGCACCCCCTAACAACTGCTCCAGGGACCTGCATACTGCTGCCAGGGAGGTGGGTATGACATTTGAGGGTGAAAATAAAAAGTTGTGAAACATCATTTTTTGTGGTGGGAGGGGGTTAGTGACCACTGGGGGAGTCAGGGGAGGTCATCCCCGATTCCCTCTGGTGGTAATCTGGTCATTTAGGGCACTTTTTTGGGGCCTTATTCGTGAAAAAACAGGGTCCAGGAAAAGTGCCCTAAATTCTAGCTACAAACGCATACTTTTTTTTCCATTATCGGCGAAAGGCGCCCATCTCTCCTCGGCCGATAACCATGCCCCAGTTCCACCTTCGCCACGCCTCCGACACGCCCCCGTCAACTTTGTACGCTTCCGCGATGGAGTACAGTTGAAAACGTCCAAAATCGGCTTTCCATTATACCGATTTATTCGTTTTGGTGAGATAAACGTCTATCTCCCGATTTGGGTCGAAATCTAGGCATTTTTCTCTTTCAATTATAAGGTGGATAGTACATCTAAGTATTGCCATACTGGGACAGACTGAAGGTCCATCAAGCCCAGCATTCTGTTTCCAATGGTGGTCAATCCAGGTCACAAGTACCTGGAGAGATCCCAAAAAAGTGCGATACATTTTATGTTGCTTATCCCAGACATAAGCAGTGGATTTCCCCATTTCAATAATGGCTTATGGGCTTTTCTTTTAGGAAGCTATCCAAACCCTTTTTAAACCCTGCTAATCTAACTGCTTTTACCACATGTTGAAGAGAGAGATTTGAAAAGGAAAAGCTTTTGTGTTCAGGTGTAGCGGTTTGGTGATATTTATTCATGTAGTTTTTGAAGAGGTAAATTTGAAAGGAAGGCGACGATATCTCTGTGATTAGCTGTAGAATTTGTTTTGAAGCGATAGGATTAAATTTAAGAGTATTCATTTTCCGACCAAATTGTTACTTCACATAGACAGGCAACATGGCTTCCTAGATAGACATAGAAACAGTCTGCCCCCACGTGGAAGCTTGTATACCACCCAGCCACCGGTACTTAAGCAACTCTGATGTACCCAAGTGTGCGTTTTGCATTAGAGGATGAGGGATCTTGACCCCCAGAACAGAGACCACACGGTCTAGCCTGGTTGTGCCAGGATGAGCCTGACTTGTTTCAGTGTCCTCTGAGGGCTTCATGCAATACATTATGATACTAGGCATGTCATTTGAAATGTGTTGTTGTATTTTTTTAACACAGTACACATTATTATTATTATTCTACGAACCTTTTCCGTAGATGGGAAGGCGGTAGAACTAGAGGGCACGATACGAGATTGAAGGGGGGCAGACTCAAGAAAAATGTCAGGAAGTATTTTTTCACGGAGAGGGTGGTGGATGCTTGGAATGCCCTCCCGCGGGAGGTGGTGGAGAGGAAAACGGTAACGGAATTCAAACATGCGTGGGATAAACATAAAGGAATCCTGTTCAGAAAGAATGGATCCTCAGAAGCTTAGCCGAGATTGGGTGGCAGAGCCGGTGGTGGGAGACGGGGCTAGTGCTGGGCAGACATCTACGCTCTGTGCCCTGAAAATGACAGATACAAATCAAGGTAAGGTATACACAAAAAGTAACACATATGAGTTTGTCTTGTTGGGCAGACTGGATGGACCATGCAGGTCTTTTTCTGCCGTCATCTACTATGTTACTATATTATTATTATTAATAGCATTTGTATAGCGCTACCAGACGCACGCAGCGCTGAACACCTGACACAGAGAGACAGTCCCTGCTCGATAGAGCTTACAATCTAAAAATACAGACAGCCAAGACAATTGTGCTAGTTCATAGTAACATAGTAAATGACGGCAGATAAAGACCTGTACGGTCCATCCAGCCTGCCCAACAAGATAAACTCATTTTGCATACTTTATATGTATATCCGAGTTTGATTTGTCCTTGCCAGTTCTAAGGATGTTAACCTCTAAGAATTTTCTAGACTAAACAGCATTCTTATCCAAATTTTTCCAAGCAGTGGTCCTTTACTTTGCCCTTCTTGCTACGTTATGATGTTTCAGGTAGTAAATTTGAATCACTCAAAAAGTAGCTCTCTCAGAGCTCTCACTACTACTACTACTATTTAGCATTTCTATAGCGCTACAAGGCGTACGCAGCGATGCACAAACATAGAAGAAAGACAGTCCCTGCTCAAAGAGCTTACAATCTAATAGACAAAAAATAAAGTAAGCAGATCAAATCAATTAATGTATACAGGAAGGAGGAGAGGAGGGTAGGTCAGTGGCGTTCCTAGAGGGGGCGGTGGGGGCAGTCCGCCCCGGGTGCATGCCGCTGGGGGGAGTGCCGCACGGGCCTGTCCTCCGTTGGTCCATACTTCTTCTCTGCCCCGGAACAGGTTACTTCCTGTTCCGGGGCAGAGAAGAAGCATGGACCAACGGAGGGCAGGCGCGCGCAGCACCCCCCCCCCCCCACAGCGGCGTGCACCCGGCGGGGGGGGTTCCTTCGCAGGGGTGTCCTTTTCGCCGGGGGGGGGGGGTCCGCGCTGCATCAGGGGGGGCGCTGCACCCGGGGGGCGGGGCATTGGCGATCCGCCCCGGGTGCCAGCCCCCCCAGGAACGCCACTGGGGTAGGTGGAGGCGAGTGGTTACAAGTGGTTACGAGTCAAAAGCAATGTTAAAGAGGTGGGCTTTCAGTCTAGATTTAAAGGTGGCCAAGGATGGGGCAAGACATAGGGGCTCAGGAAGTTTATTCCAGGCGTAGGGTGCAGCGAGACAGAAGGTTACGCACTCCCTCACCTTATTAGCATCAAGGGAACGGATAGAATAATCTGGGGGTGGGGGCAAATTTAGGGTAGAGTTCTCATATGGTTTGGGGGGGTAGGGATGGTTCCCCCCCCACCCTCCTAATATAACCTACCTACTCCTTACCCCCCTCCCCACCAAATTATCTCATAAGTATAGCCTTTCTTATTATTCTTAAGGGGGTCAAATCTTCAGGTGTCGTACCATAGAGGGTTGAGGAATGAAATCTTCAAATTAGAACCCGAAAATTAGCCACTCTATTAACTCTGTAATTTCATACATGTTCGATGGGCATGTTAATGGCAGCCTTAGGCAATGTATCTTGACATGAGTTGCTACAACAGGCTTATATGGGTCTTTTATCATATTGAAAGGTTGAAGCTCTCTAATGAAGAAATCAAGCGAGCAATTCTGGAGATGGATGAGGAAGAAGACCTGGCCAAAGACATGCTGGAGCAGGTGAGCATGGCCATCACTGGTCCTTGTCTACTTCATTCAGTGGGGTCAGTTCATGTATCTTTCATAAAATAGTGACTGGTGTAAATGTATGTGTCCTGCCAAGAAGGCTTAACCAAGAGCGCGGACTGGGCAGAGCGTGGACAGAGTTCACAAGTTTGTCCATTAATAACGGGGCCAATATTCAAAGCTTCAATTGCTTAACTGGAGAGTGCCACTGAATATCCCCTCAGACCGCCCAACTAAAAAGTGGGCGGGTCAGGGGCGGCGCTGGGGACAATATTAGGGAGGAGCCCCAGATTATGTGGGTGCCAGCAATATTCAGTGCCAGCCATGGGCGTATCTGGACTCTGGCGGTAGGGGGGGCCAGAGCCAGAGGGAGGGGGCACATTTTAGCCCCCCCCGGCGCCACCGATCCCCCCCCCCCGCCATTTACGGACCCCCCCGCCACTGCTAGACCCCCCCCTCGCCACCAATGACACTCTCCACCCCCTCCCGCCGCCGCCAACCCTCCCCCGCTGCTGTCACTTACCTTTGCTGGCGGGGGACCCCAACCCCCCGCCAGCTGAGGTCCTCTCTTCCATGCAGGCTGCGCCGCTGCAAGTTGCAATGCTTCCTGTTCTTCTGAGTCTGACATCCTGCACATACAACGCGCAGAACGTCAGACTGAATTCCAAATTCTGAGTCTGACGTTCTGCACGTTGTACGTGCAGGACGTCAGACTCAGAAGAACAGGAAGCGTTGCAACTTGCATCCTGCACGGAAGAGAGGACTTCGGCTGGCGGGGGCTTGGGGTCCCCCGCCAGCAAAGATCGGCGACGGGTTGGTGGCGGACGGGCGGGAGGGAGGGGGAGGTGGAGAGGGTCTGTGGTAGGGGGGTCCAGGACGAAATCTGCAGGGGCCCAGGCCCCTGTGGCCCCACGCAGATACGCCCCTGGTGCCGGCACCCGCATAGCTAAGTGAAAACAACATATGACCACCTAAACTTCCGGAAACTACTAAAAACTAACCTGTTCAAAAAGGCATACCCTAACGAACCAACCTAAATGCCTCAATCCTGGAACACAACAAAGCCAACGCTCATATTGGACATAACTTAACTCTTCCTCCTTATGATTCCCCAATGTGTCTGTCACACATGAACTTTACTCTACCATAATCTCACCCTGTATTTGTTTCATACTAGTACTGGCGATCGCCTCTACGGTACTATGTAAGCTACATTGAGCCTGCAAATAGGTGGGAAAATGTGGGATACAAATGAAACAAATAACTTAATTTAGGACAGATGAAGAGCTATCCTAAATAAGGCTGCTTAGCTACGAATATCGGGCTGGTACCCACATAACTTTCTTTTTCCTCAAAAAAAATAACCCGAAACCCCTCCTGCCCCTCCCAACAATGTCCCCTCTTTTCCTCACCCCTCCACCCAGCCTGCATCAAGACAACCCCCTAGAAGTTCCCCAACCCCCTAGCAGAAACAGAAGCCTGCGTGGCCGCGTTGCTAATCTGCAAGGGCAGGCTTCTACATGGAATGTTGCTAGTGGAATAGCAACATTAACATTCCATGTAGAATCTCAAATAGTAGCAACAGAATCTCAATAGTAGCAACATTCCATCTAGAATCTCCAATAGTAGCAACATTCCATGTAGCATCTCAGATAGTAGCAACAGAATCTCAATAGTAGCAACATTCCATCTAGAATCTCCAATAGTAGCAACATTCCATGTTGTTGTTACATTTGTACCCCGCGCTTTCCCACTCATAGCAGGCTCAATGCGGCTTACATATTATATACAGGTACTTATTTGTACCTGGGGAAATGGAGAGTTAAGTGACTTGCTCAGAGTCACAAGGAGCTGCCTGTGCCTGCAGAGGGAATCGAACCCAGTTCGCCAGGACCAAAGTCCACCATACTAACCACTAGGCGACTCCTCCACTAGCAACATTGCATGTAGAAGCCTGCCCTTGCAGCCGCGCAGGCTTCTGTTTCTGTGAGTCTGACGTCCTGCACGTACATGCAGGACATCAGACTCACAGAAATAGAAGCCTGCGCGGCCGCGTTGCTCATCTGCAAGGGCAGGCTTCTACATGGAATGTTGCTAGTGGAATAGCAACATTAACATTCCATGTAGAATCTCCAATAGTAGCAACAGAATCTCAATAGTAGCAACATTCCATCTAGAATCTCCAACAGTAGCAACATTCCATCTAGAATCTCCAATAGTAGCAATATTCCATGCGGAATCTCAAATAGGGAAAAGGAACTGGGACTTGATATACCGCCTTTCTGAGGTTTTTGCAACTACATTCAAAGAGGTTTACACTGAGGACATCTAATCTGTACAACAGAGAAATACTGTGGCATGTCAATTTATTGACAATCACATTGTGCTATTTTGTTCCCCTGACTTTCATTGCTCGTGTCGCATGAACTCATCTGCGCTAAATAATATTAGATTAGATTATGATACCTTGTTAAGGCTTTATATGTACACATCACTGTTGTCACAATGCACTAGATTCAGTAAATGGTGGCCCAGTTTGGGTGCCGAAAAAAATGAGCGCTGAACGCAATTCTATAAACAGCGCTTCAAGTTGGGTGCTGTTTAGAGAACAGCGCTTACCCCCAGATTCTATATAGTGCGCCAAGAGAGCCACGCTGAAATCCAAGCGTATTCTAGCATTGATAACAGCACTTAACAAGCAATAATGAGCACTGATTGGCAATAATTAGAATTTACGCACACAACTCACTAACATGCTTATTTTGGAAAGAGAAGGACGCCCATCTTTCGACACAAATTGGGAGATGGGCATCCTTCTGGCAAGGTCGTCCAAATCGGCATAATCAAAAGCCCATTTTTTGACACCCTCGACTGCTTTCCGTCGCAGGGATGACCAAAGTTCATGGGGGGGGAGGGGTGTTGGCACGGTAGCGAAGGCGGGACTGGGGCATGATTAGGAGATGCTCGTCCTCGGCCGACAATAGAAAAAAGAAGGGCGTCCCTGACGAGCACTTGGCCGACTTTACTTGGTCTATTTTTTTTCACGAGAAGACGACGATCTATTTCTGGTTGGAAGGTCGATGAGGTTATTCATGTAGTTAGGGGATTCTCCATATATGATCTTATGAATCAGAGTATGGACTTTAAAATGTATTCTTTCTCTGATGGGGAGCCAATGAAGCTTCTCTCGAAGAGGTGTTGCGCTATCGAATCTTGACTTGCCAAAGATAAGTCTGGCTGCCGTGTTTTGGGTAGTCTGAAGTTTCTTCAGGATTAGGGTCTTACATCCTAAGAAAACACTGTTGCAGTAATCTGCGTGCGTGCGTGAGTACTGTCGATTGTACTAGGTTCCGAAAGGTGTCCAGGGGAAGGTATGATTTCACTCGTTTCAAAATCCACATCATATTAAACATATATATTTTTCAAACCTCTGTAAGGCACCCTGCTCTGTGGGAGTGCGCTGCAGTCTTTGGAAAAGGGCACTTAAAGCCAGGCTTGCCACCACTGATCTCAAACGACCTTCTAAAATGACCTTGGAAGGTCAGCGTGAATAGCTGTCTGCATGCAGCAGATATCCAGGGCATTGCATATTGTTTATTGTTTCTTGGTAGCTCGTCCTGCGTGGATGGGGCTACGAATGGCAGTGAAGGATGAAACAGAAGCCTTCATTTAGAAGGGATGTCCCTGAGTAAGCAAGAGCTTCTTTCTTTGGGAAAAGGGCCGAGGCACCATCAGAACTATTTCATTACAGGCCTGCTCTGCTCGGGCCGCCCACTCCTCTTTCCTTCAGCTCAGCATCTCACGCTGCTGTTTCTTCTCCCCCTCTTTCTCCTTGTTACGGAAGCTTCTTAATTGGGGTGTATGTTGTGGATAAGGGATCCCTTTTCCAGTGAAAACACTCAAAGGGACGAGGAGCAATCTCCAAACCAAAAAGAAAAGAAAGATACAGTGATGCAGCATTGCTATCTCTGTTCTCTCTCTTCATTCACCCCTGATTTACTTGGTATATCTGATATGTATGTCTGAGTTGTATATCGGACCTCTGTTTACATAGCTGAGAGAATTTAATGCAAGCCACACAGAACTAAGTCACGGACTCAGACATGTGTGGGGTATGAATCCAATAAAGTAAAGTATTGCAATAATAAACATCACAATAACATTTAAAAAAAGAATTAAACATACAGCATGCAATTTTATGATATAAAAATACCACATTTTAAACATAATGCAAATAAATACAATCAAAAGAGTTCCCAGAACAGGTAATTATAAACAGACTAATTGTACAAGGCACTTCAGTGGGTGAAACAGTGTTTGTGTGTCCAATATGTCCATAAACCTATGCGCATATAACTAGGAGTGGCCTAGTGGTTAGGGTGGTGGACTTTGGTCCTGAGGAACTGAGTTCGATTCCCACTTCAGGCACAGGCAGCTCCTTGTGACTCTGGGCAAGTCACTTAACCCTCCCCATGTAAGCCGCATTGAGCCTGCCATGAGTGGGAAAGCGCAGGGTACAAATGTAACAAAAATAAAATAGATACTATGGGAGATTCTAAATGGAATGTTGCTATTCCACTAGCAACATTCCATGTAGAAGGCTGTGCAGGCTTCTGTTTCTGTGAGTCTGACGTCCTGCGCGGCCAGGCCACATTGGTGATCTGCAAGGGCCGACTTCTACATGGAATGTTGCTAGTGGAATAGCAACATTCCATGTAGAATCTCAAATAGTAGCAACAGTGGAGGAGTGGCCTAGTGGTTAGGGTGGTGGACTTTGGTCCTGAGGAACTGAGTTCGATTCCCAGCACAGGCAGCTCCTTGTGACTCTGGGCAAGTCACTTAACCCTCCATTGCCCCATGTAAGCCGCATTGAGCCTGCCATGAGTGGGAAAGCGTGGGGTACAAATGTAACAAAAATAATAAATAAATAAATGTGTACGGGCTCTCTTCCTGGGATAATTCTCTAATAAAAACACACATTCTGCAGAGAGGAGGTGCCCCACACTGATCTGACAGCACTTCCCAAGCTCTTAAGTGGCTCTGTCCAGTTCCACAATGTGCAATACAGATTGTTTGTGCTTTTCTCTCTCTTCTCCTTTCTCCTTCTTTAATCTTTCCTTCTTTATCTGTCTTTCCCCTGCTCATTCTCAGTTCTCCTTTTGCACACTCCATTCCGATCATTCTCTCGCTCGTTACCTGTCTTGTCCTCTCTGTCTTTCTTTCTCTTTTCTTCCTCTCACCTGTTCCTCTCTCTCTTTCTCTTGTTTTCACCTCCATCCTCCAGGCCCTTCATTCGTTTTTTTTTTCTTCTGCATTTCAGCTGCTGAAGTTTGTCCCTGAGAAGAGTGACGTAGACCTGCTGGAGGAGCACAAGCACGAGATTGACCGCATGGCTCGGGCCGACCGCTTTCTGTATGAAATGAGCAGGTCAGCATCTGCAGTGGCCACGCTGCCTTTGGGACTGAGAACCAAGGCTTCAGACGCACTCCTGGGCAGATACACTCCGAAAGGATGGTTGTATAACTGGACGCCCGCACCTAGGCGTCCCTTGCCCACGTAAATGTACAGAATGCCAGCATTTTCATGAAGGTGGCATTGTGCGCAGTAGTGTAGCCAAGGAACCTTTCTGCACCGTCGCTGGCCCTGCCACCCACCTTAAAATACTCTGGGCTTTAGTCTTCAGTCTCAAGAGACCAGACAATTCAGGAAGGAAGTCCCAGAGCTGGCCGCAGACAGCCCATGAGTTCCGCTGCCTGGGTGAAGGCTAAAGCCCAAGAGGATTTTAAGGTGGGAGGGGCGGGGTCTGACAGGGGGTGCATACGCATGGGGAGGTGCATGAGCAGTGCTGCCATTTGCTGGATACTGTAAACTACATGTCTGCCCTTGGCCACATTAAAACAACCACAGTTACGCCAGGTCTGTGGATGCCTGGTTACACTAGAATTTGCTGCTTTTATAATTAAGAACCTAATTTATCAAGGGTTTTTCCCATGGACAAAGAATGGGGAAAAGTCATAGTTAATCCATCCCGAAGCAGCTGAAACAAAGCTTTTGTCCTTTCAAAATAATATACCATTAGGAGAAAGTTGTGTGGTCCCATTTGAAGATGAACTTAGTCAGTACAGTGCTCAGTGTTCAACACCAATATCTGTTTTATCATGCCCACCTTAGTAATTCCCGTATCCCTTATTTGTCTTGTTTGTCTGTTGAGCAGGGGCTGTCTCTTCATGTTCAAATCTACAGCATTGCATACATCTAGTAGTGCTATAGAAATGATAAGTAGCAGTAGTAGTAGTCTTTGAGATTCCAGAATTTTGCCACTCTTTGGGATTCCAGAACCTTGCTACTCTTTAGGATTCCAGAATCTTGCTACTCTTTGGGATTCCAGAACCTTGCTACTCTTTAGGATTCCAGAACCTTGCTACTCTTTAGGATTCCAGAATCTTGCTATGTTTGGGATTCCAGAACCTTTGCTACTTTTTGTCCTTATCCCTTATTTGCCCTGTTTGTTCTGAGCAGATTGTAAGGTCTTTCAAGCAGGGACTATCTCTTCATGTTCAAGTGTACAGCTGTGCGTACGTCTAGTAACGCTATAGAAATTATAAGTAGTAGTTGTAGTAGTAGTAGTAAGAGACGATTATATGCCCCAAACCTTCAGGATTATTTTATTTATGTGTTTCTGCCCATCATTTCTCAGTTTAAATAACAACCCCTGATTTTTTTTTCTACGATCTAGAGTTTTCTAGATTCTAACAGTTTTGGAAGTGGTGTAGACCTTTGCAGCATTTACCTGTAAGACTTGTGGGTCCCTCCTGGTGCCCATGGTTTAAGCCCGTCCAAATGCCAAGCACCCTTCCCAACACCTTGTAGTTCCCATGCGTAGGAACATGCACGCTGAGAAGCCCAGTCCAGTTATAAATTTTGTAGACGGGTTTTACTGCTCAGTGCTTTGGTTTATCCTCAGCTGCTTAAAAGAATTGAATTTGTGTTCCTTTTCCCAGGATTGATCACTATCAACATCGGCTCCAGGCTTTATTTTTCAAGAAGAAATTCCCTGAACGACTGGCTGAATGCAAGCCCAAAGTGGAAGGTGAGGCTGCAGTGGAGGGGGGGGGGGGGGAGAAGGGGGGAAGAGCAGTCCCAGGAAGACGTTCTGGTGTTACTTCCTTGCATCTCTACAGGCATTCCTCTGATTTTACCACTAACAGCAGAATAACTCCAGAGATACAGTGAGGTAGAATCAGGACTGCCTCATCCTGGAAGCAAAACCCGGACTGGATCAATGTGTCTTCTTCTTTCTGGGGCCATATGGTAACCCTAAATCTATTTGATCATTGTAGCTTAAGACTAAACATCTTATATAATAAAACGCACCTCCAACGTTCTGAAGCCGAGAAAGTGAAGCCTTCAAGCCTTGAAGCATTCCTGCAACGTTCCGGAACTATGGCTTCAGAACGTTGGAGGTGCGTTTTATTATATAGGATGTTCTCGGTGCTTTTCTGTAGCACATAGGGGAGAGAGGAGAATCGCTGGGTGGCTGGAGGGGGGGGCAGGGGACACAGAAGAATCACTGGGTGGCTGTAGGGGGGGCAGGGGAGAGAGGAGATTTGCTGGATGGCTGGAGGGGAGGCAAGGGAAAAAGGAGAATCACTGGGTGGCTGGAGGGGAGGCAAGGGAAAAAGGAGCATCGCTGGGTGGCTGGAGGGGGGCAGGGGAGATAGGACAATCGCTGGGTGGCTGGAGGGGGGGGGCAGGGGACACAGGAGAATCGCTGGGTGGCTGGAGGGGGGGCAGGGGAGAGAGGAGATTTGCTGGATGGCTGGAGGGGAGGCAAGGGAAAAAGGAGAATCACTGGGTGGCTGGAGGGGAGGCAAGGGAAAAAGGAGAATCGCTGAGTGGCTGGAGGGGGGCAGGGGAGATAGGACAATCGCTGGGTGGCTGGAGGGGGGGGGCAGGGGACACAGGAGAATCGCTGGGTGGCTGGAGGGGGGGCAGGGGAGAGAAGAGCATCGGTGGGTGGCTGGAGGGGGGCAAGGGAAAAAGTAGAATGGCTGGGTGGCTGGAGGGGGGAGCAGGGGAGAGAGGAGAATCGCTGGGTGGATGGAGGGGGGATAGAGGAGACACACTCGCACCCAGCAGTCTCACTCTCTCTCTGTCACACACACACTCGCACATTCACTCTCTCTGTCTTTCAAAGAGTCAATCTTACACATACTCTCTCAAACATACACACTCCGAGGAAAACCTTGCTAGCACCCGTTTCATTTGTGTCAGAAACGGGCCTGTTTTACTAGTAAGAACATAAGCGTTGCCTTACTGGGACAGACCGAAGGTCCATCAAGTCCAGTATCCTGTTTCCAACAGTGGCCAATCCAGGTCACAAGTACCCGGCAAAATCCCAGAACAGTAAAACAGATTTTATGCTGTTTATCCTAGAAAAAAGCAGTG
Organism: Microcaecilia unicolor; assembly: GCF_901765095.1. Taxonomy (NCBI): domain Eukaryota; kingdom Metazoa; phylum Chordata; class Amphibia; order Gymnophiona; family Siphonopidae; genus Microcaecilia; species Microcaecilia unicolor. The sequence continues at coordinate 16,637,938 of NC_044033.1, forward strand.
GATTTTCCCAAATTCATCATAATAATGGCTTATGAATTTTTCTTTTAGGAAATTATCCAAACTTTATTTTAAACCCTTCTGAGCTAACTGCTTTTACCACATTCTCTGGCAACGAATTCCAGAGTTTAATTACATTGCATTGTCTCCTTGAGCGTGATATCAAGCAGTTGTTGGAAAAGTTTTCAATTTCTGCACCTCTGTCCTGCCAAGTACATTTTCTGGATTTTCTTTCCATCTGAGAAGATTCTAAAAGTCCAAACGCGTCCAAACCGTCTTCATCAGGTTACAACTCTACTTTAGTTGTAGTTAAATAATATATCCAATGAACAGGTGGAATATTTGACTCAGAAAATTTCAAAACAATTGTCAAAAACATCTGGAAAAGCTCCTTCGGAGCCAATAATCTAGAAACTGAAAAGTTCAGAAATCTCAAATTTAAATGCTTATTGGCATTTTCGAAGTTCTCGATCTTCCTCATTAATAAAGCTTTATCTCCCACCTGTTGTGTAACAGATTTTTAAAACTATTCACAGTTTGTTTTTCCACATTATCCGTCCTCAAGGAATACTGTTGCTGGGTTGTCTCAAGACTTTGCAGCTTAGCAGAAGATGTTAAAGATATTGTTACAAAATTGGAGAATGCCTTGTGGAGGTGCTCTATAGTGTCCATAAAGCTTCCAGATCCACTCTTGAGAGTTGCTAACATACCAGATTTCCAGAGGCTCCAGGACCAGCCACAACCGGGCCCTCTTGTAGCAACTTGCTTTCACCATCACCAGTTGCCATAGTAACATAGTAAGTGACGGCAGATAAAGACCTGTACGGTCCATCCAGTCTGCCCAACAAGATAAACTCATTTTACATGGTATGTGATACTTTTATATGTATACCCAAGTTTGATTTGTCCTTGCCATTCTCAAGGTACAGACCGCTAAGTCTGCCCAGCACTCTTCTTGTACTAAGTTCTGAAGCTAACGTTGAAGCCCCTTAAAATTTACACTCAAGCCCATCCCTATCCAGTTATGATCAGGACGTAGACCGTAGAAGTCTGCCCAGCACTCGTTTTGTACTAAAAGTTCTGAAGATTCTGGAATCCTAAAGAGTTACAAGATTCCGGAATCCCAATTAGTAGCAACATTCCATGTAGAACCCCAAAGAGTAACATAGTAAATGACAGCAGATAAAGACCTTACGGTCCATGCAGTCTGCCCAACAAGACAAACTCATTTTACATGGTATGCGATACTTTATATGTATACCCGAGTTTGATTTGTTCTTGCCATTCTCAGGGCACAGACCATAGAAATCTGCCCAGCAGTGGTTTTGCTTCCCGATGACCAGTGTTGCCACCCAATCTCTGCTAAGATTCTGTGGATCCATTGCTTCTAACCAGGATTCCTTTGTTTTTATCCCACTCATGCTTGAATTCCATTACCGTTTTCATCTCCACCACCTCCCGCGGGAGGGCATTCCATATATCCACCACCCTTTCGTTTCGATCTCTCCCTGAGGCGATGGTATCTCAACCAAAGCTTTTGGGTCTTCAGAGAGCACTAACCGGGGCACACCGGATCCTTTTCGATGCCTTCCAGTGCCTTGGCCACTGACGCCCGCATCATCCCCGGAGGAGGAGTCGGTCTGCCTGGGCTGAACAATATTTCATTGTCCAAACTGGGCTCCTTCCTCAACCCAGCAGCAGAATTGCCCATTGCAGCAGGATCATAAAGGATGTTTTCACAGTCTGATGCGGGGAAGAGATAACAGGCTGGGCCAGAAGATAGACCCTCTGTTTCCCCCAACACTTAATTGTAACAAGGCAAATGCCAAAGTAAAGTAACATTTTTACTAGCACCCGCATCTCACTCTGACGCCATCTTGGTTCCTAGCATCTAACTTCATGCATAACTGACAGTGTTTTGTAACCCTGAACTCAACTGGTAGCCAGTGGTTCTGCTGCAGGAGGGGCGTAACGTGGTCCAATTTCCTGTTCCCCCAATTCTATACCCCACCGACCCAACATGAAAATACCTGGACACTTGCGACACAATGTAACCAAAGACCGTAACGGACAATACCTGACTCTTCTTCCCCCTTTCCCTCCCTAAGTTCCCCCCAATTGTACCTACCATTCTTGTACCTCATTCTACCGCAATATCACTTTGTATTTATTCATACCATGTATTTGTTCAGACCGGAATCGGCTAACGCCGTTAACGGTTATATGTAAGCCGCAATGTAGTAAATTTAAAACAAATCGGAGAAAATTTTTCTTCACTCAACGTGTAATTAAACTCTGGAATTCGTTGCCAGAGAATGTGGTAAAGGCGGTTAGCTTAGCGGAGTTTAAAAAAAGGGTTGGATGGCTTCCTAAAGGAAAAGTCCATAGACCGTTATTAAATGAACTTGGGGAAAATCCACTATTTCTGGGATAAGCAGTATAAAATGTTTTGTACATTTTTGGGATCTTGCCGGGTATTTGTGACCTGGATTGGCCACTGTTGGAAACAGGATGCTGGGCTCGATGGACCTTTGGTCTTATGGCAATACTTATGTACTTATGCACATCGAGCCTGCAAAAAGGTGGGAAAATGTGGGATACAAATGTAACAAATAATAATAATATATATGATGCCCAAAGTTAGGTGTGCAATTCCACGTGTGGTTTCCATTTCTGCGTATAACTTAATAGGTTAATTGGCTCTTAATTTGTGCTAAGGATCAATCAATTGACCTCAACAAACATTAATTGGAGCCAACTAATAGTTACATGTAGAAATCCCCTGCGCCCTATTCTATAACCCCTGTGTCTAATTTTCATCACACTCAACTCCAAAGTGGATATGGCCGTGGGGGGGGGGGGGGGGGGGGGAGACGGGACATGGCCATGGGGAGAGAGCATGGGCAGATCAGGGGCATGTCTGGAAATTAGGCCACTGGGTTATAGAGCCACCGAAATTGGGAGAGAGTGGAAGAGTAAATTGGGTCAACTTATACATATGGAACGCCTCACGGCATATTTTTTATTTTTGTTACATTTGTACCCCACGCTTTCCCACTCATGGCAGGCTCAATGCGGCTTACATATTGTATACAGGCACTTATTTGTACCTGGGGCAATGGAGGGTTAAGTGACTTGCCCAGAGTCACAAGGAGCTGCCTGTGCCTGAAGTGGGAATTGAACTCAGTTCCTCAGTTCCCCAGGACCAAAGTCCACCACCCTAACCACTAGGCCACTCCTCCACTGTTGCTACTATTTGAGATTCTACATGGAATGTTGCTATTCCACTAGCAACATTCCATGTAGAAGTCGGCTCTTGCAGATCACCAATGTGGCTGCGCAGGCTTCTGCTTCTGTGAGTCTGACGTCCTGCACGTACGTGCAGGACGTCAGACTCACAGAAACAGAAGCCTGCGCAGGCTTCTACATGGAATGTTGCTAATGGAATAGCAACATTCCATGTAGAATCTCCAATAGTATCTATTTTATTTTTGTTACATTTGTACCCTGCGCTTTCCCACTCATGGCAGGCTCAATGCAGCTTACATGGGGCAATGGAGGGTTAAGTGACTTGCCCAGAGTCACAAGGAGCTGCCTGTGCCTGAAGTGGGAATTGAACTCAGTTCCCCAGGACCAAAGTCCACCACCCTAACCACTAGGCCACTTCTCCACGTAGGGAGGGGTTAAAACGGCATAAAGGGGGATGGGATTCTTTACAGACACGGGTCCAGACTATTTAAGACTGTGTTTAAGATGTAATATTGCTAGCAGTTTTGTTGGGGGAGGGGTGTGTGTGGGGGGGAAGGGGGACAGGGGTTAGGGAGGGACGAGTGGATGAAGGCCCCTGCGTGGGCTGTTATGAGCGGGTTGTGCTTTTGGTTGTATTCACTGTTTGAATATGTGTTTGCTGTGTATGCTGATAAAAACATTTAAAGTTTAAAAAAAATGCTTGCTTCTAAACTTAAGCGTGAGAATTTGGACTTAAGCTAGTATTCTTTCAAGGCAGTTTCATATGGAGCTATCGATGTAGAATTGTGAATTGTCCTGGCACCTAACTTTGAGTGACCTTTACTGAGTTGCCCTCTGTATGCATGCTTATATATGGGTTTCCTTTCCCGTTTAAGCTCTCCTCCTGGCCTGTAAAGAGCTGACCCGCAGCAGACACCTGAAGCAGCTCCTGGAAGTGGTGTTGGCCTTTGGGAATTACATGAATAAAGGCCAGAGGGGGAACGCATTCGGCTTCAAGGTCTCCAGCCTGAACAAAATTGCAGACACAAAGTCAAGCATCGACAGGTAAGACGCAAAAGGCGAAGCCAGGGACCGTCATTAGCTTGGACTGAACCAGCTGTGGTCTTAATGTGAATCGCAAAATCTGCATAAAATACCAACATGGAGCCAGGTGACATGTCAAAGAGTTCACAGCATGTTAACCACATCCTCTCCAAAAGACGTTACATGATGTGATACCCGAAATCGAGCCTTCTCCGGAGTAGCCCCCACACTCTGGAATGCACTCCCTGAAAGGCTTCGTATCGGACGCCTGTCAAAAATTAAACTAACGCCAGGCCCATGCGGTAGCCGGATGGTAACTCGGAATTGGCATGCGTTGGGCATTCATAGACACTTACGCAGCTTAGTTAAAGAGCCCCTAAGTCCCCTGAGTTAGCCAGTTTCATGAATATTTAGCAGAGATAACCTGTTAAGTCCCGCTGAATCAGGGGCGTAGGTACGTGGGGGCCTGGGCCACCGGAGATTTGCCTCTGGACCCCCCTGCCGACGACCCTCTCAAGCCCCCCTCCCGCCAGCAACCTGCCGTCACCTACCTTTGCTGGCGGGGGACCCCAACCCCTGCCAGCCGAGGTCCTCTTCTTCCCAATCCGTGCAGGACGTCAAACTAGAACGAAGCCTTGCGCGGGATTGGGAAGAAGAGGACCTCGCCTGGCGGGAGTTGGGGTCCCCCGCCAGCAAAGGTAGGCGACAGTGGGGACGGGAGGGGGGGGGTCGAGAGAGTCGTCGGCAGGGTGCGTCAAAGTTGGTGGTGGGGGGTTCGGCAATGGCAGGGGGGGCAAAGTTGGTGGCGGGGGAGGTTCGGCAATGGCGGTGGGGGGGTCAAAGTTGGTGGCGGGGGGTTCAGAAATGGCAGAGGGGGATCGGCGGTGCCGAGGTGGGGAGGCTAAAATGTGCCCCCTCATCTCGGGCTCTGGACCCCTCTCCCGCCAAAGTCTGGCTACGCCCCTGCGTTGAATATTTGCAGTTAGTTGCATACAGGCTATTTAACCGGTCAGCAGCCATTTCTGACTGGTGAAATTGCTTTGAATATCAGCTGGAATGTGTTTATATATATATATTAGATTTGATTAACTACCCTTTGTAAATCACATCAAACTGGTGCACAATAAAAACATACCAATACATAAAAGCATATACATTGCATAAAACATACGCATGATATAAAAACCTGCAGTAGATCATTTAAGCAAAACATGAACTGAATGTAAACCAGTAGCAATAAAAATAAACCCAGAAAATAGAGGCAAAATAAGACCAAAAAACTAAACAGAATGAAGAAGACCTAGAAAACAACGCTCCGCCCAATGGCAAAACCCAGCGTTAAACCGTCGTTCACTCCCAACCAACCCAATACTTAAACTAAAACTAGCTCAAGTATATTCATCGTGGATATCCTGAAAACCCAACTGGCTGTGTTCCAACCAGCGGTGTACCGAGTGGCGGGGCGGTGGGGGTGGTCCACTCCGGGTTAACGCTGCAGGAGGGGTGCTGGGAGCAGCCACGCGGCTGTCGGCTCCACCGGTTCCCTTCTCCCTCTGCTGTTACTTCCTGTTCCGGGTTAGAGGGAGCAGGGAACCGGCGGAGCTGACAGCTGAGTGGCTCCTCCCAGCACCCCAGCAGGTAAGAAGAATGCACCCAGGGGTGGGGGTCTTGGAGGTGATGCGCCGGAGGGGATGATGCTTCACTCGGGGGGGGGGGGGGGTGCACAGCAGTGATCCGCCCCGGGTGGCGGCCGACCAAAGAACATCACTGGTTCCAACTGGACTGAGAACCACTGCGTGGGGGAGAAATGGTACAAACGTTGAAATGGCTTCCAGGCTTCAATGAACGACTAAAGGGAAGGATTTTCAACAGATTGAAAGGGAAGGATTTTCAACAGACTGAAAAATTCAGAGGCACAAACTGGGAGGAGAGAAGCTGGACCCCTGGTAGATACTACTGGTAGAGGTATTAGAAAGCCATTGCTTTCGTTAGTGCGATCTCTTCTGGCTAAGGGACATGAAGCCTCAACTGTATATAAACTGTTGTTGACGGCTACCTATAAAACGAATCACTCCCTCACTCGTTTATGGGAATCAGAACTTAATTATCAATTAGATGAAGATCTATGTAATAAGTTCCCATTAGCAGCTATAAGATCACTTTCTTCAGCAAACTTAATGCAATCCATGCTCTTCCTCTACCACAGAGCTTTATAGACGCCAAGAAGGTTACATATTGCTAATCTGGCTCTAACACGTCTATTTTGGCACTGCAAATCGCATCCATATGGAGCACCATAAAAATGATTTTTCATCTTAACACTCCTACGTCAGCAGCCCTGGTAATCTTTAAATCAGTTGCAGTTCAGGAGCAATTATCTGACCACCAAAACCAGTTATTTGATATTCTAATTATAGTAGCACAAAAACTAATCTTAATTAACTGGAAAGATGCGAACTTGTTATACACACACTTTTGGTGGCAATGAGTTTTACTAGATTGTAAACTTGAACTAGCAGCAGCCACAATTACAGGAGTACTTAAGAAGAAAGATTTAATTTGGCCAACACGAGATGCTTATTTAAAAACGACTGAACCTCATCAATACCTGCAGTAATAATGATTAAATGTAGTGAGCTAATGTTGATGATACTGTTAATGTATTCCCTACCCCTTAACCTCTGAACGACTTTGAGGGGCATAATCGAGAGGGACGCCCAAGTTTTCTTGAGGACGTCCTCGCAAAACGTCCCGATGGAGGGGTGGGGAAACCCGTATTATCGAAAGAAGATGGACAGCCATCTTTCGTTTTGATAATACGGTCGGGGACGCCCAAATCTTGAAATTTAGGTCGTCCTTAGAGATGGTCGTCCCTAGACTTGGTCGTTTCTGATGTTCGGAGATAATGGAAACCAAGGATGCTCATCTCAGAAACGACCAAATGCAAGCCCTTTGGTCGTGGGAGGAGCCAGCATTTCTAGTGCACTGCTCCCCCTGACATGCCAGGACACCAACCAGGCACCCTAGGGGGCACTGCAGTGGACTTCATAAAATGCTCCCAGGAACACAGCTCCCTTACCTTGTGTGCTGAGCCCCCCAAAACCCCCCTAAAACCCACTACCCACAACTGTACACCACTACCATAGCCCTTACAGGTGAAGGGGGGGCACCTAGATGTGGGTACAGTGGGTTTCTGATGGGTTTTGGAGGTCTCGCTGTTTCGTCCACAAACATAACAAGTAGGGAGAGGGATAGGCCTGGGTCCGCCTGCCTGAAGTGCACTGCACCCACTAAAACTGCTCCAGGGACCTGCATACTGCTGTGATGGACCTGAGTATGACATCTGAGGCTGGCAGGACATATTTTTAAAGATGTTTTTTGAGGGTGGGAGGGGGTTAGTGACCACTGGAGGAGTAAGGGGAGGTCATCCCCGATTCTCTCCGGTAGTCATCTGGTTATTTAGGCCACCTTTTTGGGCCTTGGTCGTAAGAAAAACAGAACCAGGTAAAGTTGTCCAAGTGCTTGTCAGGGACGCCCTTTTTTTCCATTATGGGTCGAGGATGTCCATGTGTTAGGCACGCCCAAGTCCCACCTCTGATACGCCCCCTTGAACTTTGGCCGTCCCTGCGACGGAAAGCAGTTGGGGACATCCAAAATCGGCTTTCGATTATACCGATTTGGACGACCCTGTGAGAAGGATGCCCATCGTCCGACTTGTGTCGAAAGATGGGTGTCCTTCTCTTTCGAAAATGAGCCCTCAAGTATGTTGTTTTTCTATTCAGAATCTACACCCTTTATATACCTTTTTTTTTGTTACTACATGGTATATTTACTGCTTATTAGTAGCAGTTTGCATCAATATAGGTAACTTAGATAATTGGTTGCATTTGTATATTTTTGTTTGTATTAAATAAAATTAATAAAGTTTCTTGGAAAAAAAAAAGCCAAAACAGTGATGAAATTCAAAATATATGACCCAGCCACAAAGTCTTGTCTTCATCTCACATGAATCTTGTGAGTGGAGTTGAACGGGTAGATGTGAAGCGTCTGTTCACGCTTTCCAAAAATACTAGGACTAGGGGACATGCGATGAAGCTACAATGTAGTAAATTTAAAACAAATCAGAGAAACCTTTTCTTCACTCAATGTGTAATTAAACTCTGGAATTCATTGCCAGAGAATGTGGTAAAGGCGGTTAGCTTAGCGGAGTTTAAAAAAGGTTTGGACGGCTTCCTAAAGGAAAAGTCCATAGACCGTTAATAAATGGACTTGGGGAAAATCCACTATTTCTGGGATAAGCAGTATAAAAATGTTTTGTACATTTTTGGGATCTTGCCGGGTATTTGTGACCTGGATTGGCCACTGTTGGAAACAGGATGCTGGGCTCGATGGACCTTTTATTTTTCTCAGTATGGCAATACTTATGTACTTATGTACCTTGCTGTCACTCACTTCTGCATCTCCGTCTTAGGAATGTGACGCTATTGCACTACTTAATCATGATATTCGAGAAGACGTATCCGGGTATCTTAAACATACAGGCTGAACTGGAGCATCTGCCAGAGGCAGCAAAAGTCAAGTAAGTCAGAACATTTTGTACCTCATTTAATCGGTGAGATGGTCTGTGAAATATTACTAATGGAAGACAGATCAACATTAATGCAGACAGTGCAAAATTAACTGTTGTGCTTTGCCAATTTTCCACGGTTTTCAATGCTCCCTTAAGCAAGGAGATAATGGATCTGCCCGAGACTGGCTTTCTCACCTCCTCTTTAAGGTCTCGTTGAAGGAGCGTGGTCACCTAGTGAGCTCATAAGGTCTGTTTGATTGCAGTGCTCTGTGTACTGGTGTAATAATGGTGTAAACATTTCACGCCCTCAGAAATGGGAAAGAAGAACTAGACTAGAGATTTGCTCTTGAATTTGAGTCTGTCCTTTGGTGCTGTGCACCTGACTGTATCCAGTCTCCTGTCGAGTTCCTGCTCCTTGAGACCAGGGGCGTAGCTACGTGGGGCCACGGGGGCCTGGGCCCCTGTAGATTTGTCCCTGGACCCGCCCCTGCCGACAAACCTCTCGCCCCCCTCCCGCCGACAACCCTCCCCCGCCGCTGCCGTCGCCTACCTTTGCTGGCGGGGGACCCCAACCCCCGCCAGCCGAGGTCCTCTTCTCGTTTCTGGCTGATCTGCAAGGCTTCGTTCTGTTTCTGTGAGTCTGATGTCCTGCACGTACAACGTGTAGGACGTCAGAGTCACAGAAACAGAATGGAGCCTTGCAGATCAGCCCAGCAACGCAGCCGCCCCGGAAGAAGAGGACTTCGGCTGGTGGGGGTTGGGGTCCCCCACCAGCAAAGGTACGCGACGGCGGGGGAGAGTTGGTGGCGGCGGGAATGGGGGATCGAAAGTGTTGGCGCCGGGGGGGGGGGGCTAAAATGTGCCCCCTCACTTCGGACTCTGGACCCCCCTCCCGCCAAAGTCTGGCTACGCCCCTGCTTGAGACTACAGCTCCACCAGAGCTGGCTAGCTGATTTTTTAAAATTTTAAATGCTACTCCCAGCTGTTGACATAAATAAAGACAAAGGGCCTGATAATCACAAGTTCCACGATTGACGCTGAGCCTGGACACTCAGTGCCAGGCCAGTTCCAGTGACCAGTACTGAATATCTGGTCTTATTTTTGGCCTACTCAAACTTAACCAGCTAAGGGGCCCTTTTACTAAGCCGCGTAGCGTTCGCCTATTTGGAATTACTGCGTGGCCGGGCGGTAATTTCATTTTTTTATGCGTGTTCACTACGCACGCCGGAAAATATATTTTATTTTCCAGCTCATGGCCCCATCTGGGCAGTAATCGCCATTGTACATGCATTGACGACTACTGCCCGGTTAATGCGTGAGACCTCACCGCTACGTGAACGGGTGGCACAGAATGGACGTGCGCCAATTTTCATTTTGCTGCACGTCCATTTGTGGCCACCCAAAAAATGGCCTTTTTTTTTACAGGCGTGCTGAAAAATGGATCTGCACGTATCCAAAACACGCGTCTATACTAGCGCACTCCATTTTTCAACACACATTAGTAAAAGGAGTGGAGGAGTAGCCTAGTGGTTAGTTCAGAGGACTCTGATTCTGAGGAACTGGGTTCGATTCCCACTGCAGCTCCTTGTGACTCTGGGCAAGTCACTTAACCCTCTATTGCCCCTGGTACAAAATAAGTACCTGAATATATGTAAACCGCTTTGAATGTAGTTGCAAAAACCTCAGAAAGGCGGTATCTGAAGTACCATTTCCCTTATGACATCACAATATCAGAAGTGAGCCAAGTATTGGGCAATCAAGGCATTGTGACATCACTGATGAGGTTGGCTCTTATTGGTGGAATGAGTGGAGGAGTAGCCTAGTGGTTAGTGCAGTGGACTTTGATCCTGGAGAACTGATTTCGATTCCCACTGCAGCTCCTTGTGACTCTGGGCAAGTCACTTAACCCTCCATTGCCCCTGGTACAAAATAAGTACCTGAATATATGTAAACCACTTTGAATGTAGTTGCAAAAACCTCAGAAAGGCGGTATCTCAAGTACCATTTCCCTTATGACATCACAATATCAGAAGTGAGCCAAGTATTGGGCAATCAAGGCATTGTGACATCACTGATGAGGTTGGCTCTTATTGGTGGAATGAGTGGAGGAGTAGCCTAGTGGTTAGTGCAGTGGACTCTGATTCTGAGGAACTGGGTTCAATTCCCACTGCAGCTCCTTATGACTCTGGGCAAGTCACTTAACCCTCCATTGCCCCTGGTACAAAATAAGTACCTGAATATATGTAAACCGCTTTGAATGTAGTTGCAAAACTTGAAAGGCGGTATATCAAGTCCCGTTTCCCTTTCCCTATTGGAGATTCTAGATGGAATGTTGCTACTATTGAGATTCTACATGGAATGTTAATGTTGCTATTCCACTAGCAACATTCCATGTAGAAGCCTGCCCTTGCAGATCAGCAACGCAGCTGCACAGGCTTCTGTTTCTGTGAGTCTGACGTCCTGCACGTGCAGGACGTCAGACTCACAGAAACAGAAGCCTGCGTGGCCACATTGCTGATCTGCAAGGACAGGCTTCTACATGGAATGTTGCTAGTGGAGGAGTAGCCTAGTGGTTAGTGCAGCAGACTCTGATTCTGTGGACTTGGGTTCAATTCCCACTGCAGCTCCTTGTGACTCTGGGCAAGTCACTTAACCCTCCATTGCCCCTGGTACAAAATAAGTACCTGAATATATGTAAACCGCTTTGAATGTAGTTGCAAAAACTTCTGAAAGGCGGTATATCAAGTCCCATTTCCCTTTCCCTATGTGAATATTCAGTGCTGGCCAGTTGAGTTTGTAGTGGCCAAATATAGGACCTGCTATTTAGGCGACCCGATTTGGCCACTAAATTTAGCCGGCCAGCGCTTGAATATTCGCGATACAGCCAGTTAGCCGGTATGCGCTAACCATGAATATTAAACGGAGATAACCGGCTATCTCCCGCTGAATATTAGCAGTTAGCCGGCTAAATGTTATGTAGCCGGCCAGGAGCCGTTCCTGGCCGGAAAATGTAGATCTGTGGTTATCCTCCTTGCGCATATTATGCTTGTGTAGTTTTACATCTCCTGATTTTTGTTTGACTGTCCCGCTAATTCTTACGGTCTTGTGTCTCTCCGCTCCTTTCGTTTGCAGCTTGATGGAGTTGGAAAAGGAAGTGAACAACATCAAGAGTGGGCTGAAGGCCGTCGAGGCTGTGAGTATTTCTGTATTCCTGATTAACTATGCATGAGCAGTACCTAGGCTCTGCCGTTGGGCAAGCTGCCAAAAATGAGTTGTCTGCTCTTTCTCACGCTTATCCTTTCTGTCAGCCGCACAGCGCTGGTGTTAAGACTTATCTTCTAAAACTGACTTGAGAAAGAAATATCCTAGACAGAGGGAAGCTTCTACCGTAGTAATGGGTATATTTCCATAATGATGTAGACCCGAATAATGGGGTAGAATGGATAGACTAATTGGATTTTTCTACTAGTGTTACTAGATCAACAACATAAGTATTTTGCCACATAAGCACCGCCATACTGGGAAAAGACCAAGGGTCCATTAAGCCCAGCATCCTGTCTCCGACAGTGGCCAATCCAGGCTTCAAGAACCCGGCAACCCCCCCCCCCCCCCAAAAAAAAAAAAATTTAATAATGTTCAATGGACTTTTCCCTCAGGAATCTGTCCAAACCCCCTTTAAATTCCGTAAGGCCAGCTGCTGTCACTACATTCTCCGGCAACGAGTTCCAGAGTCTAACTACACACTGAGTAAAGAAAACGTTTTTCCTATTTGTTTTAAATCTACCATATTCTAGCTTCATCTTTGTGTCCCCTGGTTTTGTTGTTGTTTGAAAGTGTAAACAAACGCTTCACATCTGTCCGCTCTACTCTGCTCATTATCTTGTAGACTTCTATCATATCACCCCTCAGCCGCCTTTTCTCCAAGCTGAAGAGCCCTAACCTTCTCAGCCTTTCCTCATAGGGAAGTCATTCCATTCCCTTTATCATTTTCGTCGCCCTTCTCTGCACCTTCTCTAATTCCTTTATATCTTTTTTGAGATGCGGCGACCAGAATTGGACACAATACTCGAGGTGTGGTCGCACCATGGAGCGATACAACGGCATTATAACATCCTCGTGTTTGTTTTCCATCCCTTTCCTAATAATACTCAACATTCTGTGCGCTTTCTTAGCCGCCGTAGCACACTGGGCAGAAGTTTTTAACGTCTTATCAACGATGACTCCCAGATCCCTTTCTAGGTCCATAACTCCTAACGTGGAACCTTGCATGACATAGCTGTAATTCGGGTTCCTCTTACCCACATGTATCACTTTGCACTTGTCAACATTGAACTTCATCTGCCACTTGGACGCCCAATCCCCCAGTCTCGCGAGGTCCTCCTGTAATCTTTCACACTCCTCCTGCGACTTGACAACCCTGAATAATTTTGTGTCATCTGCGAATTTAATTACCTCGCTAGTTACTCCCATCCCTAGGTCATTTATAAATATGTTAAAAAGCAGCGGTCCCAGCACAGACCCCTGTGGGACCCCACTAACTACCCTTCTCCACTGAGAATACTGACCATTCAACCCCACTCTTTGCTTCCTATCTTTCAACTACAATATCTGGGATTGTCCATGCTCTGCATGCCAGTGTTAATGATTAAAAAGATCTATGCTGAAAGCATTATTACCAAGCTCCCTGTTTCCATTGGAAGTGTTTACTGTAGAGCGTGGTTCCCTGACAGATGTTCTGTGGAGCTCCAAGGAGTCAGTGATGATTCGGTTACACATGGTTCTCCATGCATACAGGAACGCAGGTGCTGGTTAACCATTCATAGTCTTCCATGCTGTGGTTTAATCTTGATTTTCTAGTTGCCCTTACCTTGCAGGTTCAAGCATTAGTTATTAGTGCCCTCAAGCAGGGGCGTAGCTAGATGGCCAATTTTGGGTGGGCCAGAGCCCAAGGTGGGCGGACATGGAATTAACCGCCCCCCCCCCACGGTCCCCCTCCGGTTTGCTCCTCTCTCTACCCCTCCCTGCCCAAAAACCCCAAATATTAAATACTTGAGCTGGAGGGATCCCCAAAACCTGCCAGCTGAAGATTTCCTCCTCCTCCTCGAGCAGCCAGCACTCTTCCAAACGGCAGCCGGCAGCACTTGCCTCAAACTGATGCTGCTGCCTTCAAGGCCGTGTATGCTCAGTGCTTTTGCATGTGCGAAAACTGAGCATGTGCAGAAGGGCCGGTCTTAGCGTCAGCTCAAGGCAAGTGCTGCTGGCTGCCATTTGGAAGAGCGCTGGCTGCCCAAGGACAGAAAATCTTTAGCTGGCAAGGTTTGGGGATCCCCATCAGCCACAGCAAGTGTCACAATTTTGGGTGGGCCTGAGTCCAAAGTGGGTGGGCCCTGGCCCACCCAGGCCCACCAGTAGCTACGCCACTGCCCTCAAATATTGTAATGGTTTCTACGTAGTTTTAAGTTCTGAACATCTTCCAAGATTGCAAATTGTTCAAACTATGGCTGCTAGATGACTTTTGCATAGGAAGAGAAGGGAAAATGCTGGTTCTTTATTGTGACAGATTGTTGGGCTACAGGTGAAGGAGAGGCATCTTTTTAAGTTGATGGTCTTAACATTTAAAACACTAGTAAAAGAGGCCCGTTTCTGGAGCAAATGAAATGGGCGCTAGCAAGGTTTTCCTCCCCAATACCCCCCCTTCTTCCTCCCTCCCTCCCTATCTACCTACTGACCCCTTCGTCGTTCTGACGCCATTGCTCCGCTGCTCCTGAACGCATGGTACACCATTGCTCTGCCGTCGGTGTGACGCCATTGCTCCGCCCTCGACGTCATCACGTTTGACGCGAGGGCGGGGCCCCGAGACTTGGCGATTTCGGTGGCTTCACCACCACGAACCCTTCGAACCCTGAAGGAAGTGACGGATGTGACGTCAGTGTCTTCAGAACGTTGAGGGTGAGTTTTATTATATAAGGTAAGATGACTAATGGCTTGTTTTCAGATCAGATCTATCCGGGTCGTGGAACAAGGCAGGGCTGCTCCCGTTCCGCACTCTGTTTGTCCTTTGTATGAAGCCCCTATCGTGGTGCTTGCTTTCAAGATCCTGCGGTGACAGGCTTGCGAGTTTTAAAGTGGTCTTGTTTGCCAGCGATCTGCACCTCCAGATCGGACTACCTCAAGTCCTGCTTCATTGAAAGGCTTTTGGTCGGTTCTCAGGTTTGCGAGTGAGTCTTGGAAATCCTTCCATGCGTGGATTAGCTACAGATATAGAGAAGAATTGTCTTCTGAAATGGGTAAGAGGTAGTCTCAAATATATAAGCCTTTCTATACCCAATAACGTGACTAAACTTTATCAACGTAATTTTGGGCCATTGTTGTCTGAGGTGGCTAAATTGTTGAAAATTTGTCGGGATTATCACTTATCGCTAGTTGGGTGACTTCCAGTTGTGAAGATGATTTTGCTGCCAAAGTGGTTATACATGTTAGAACATCTTCCATGTGTACTGAAACGAAAGGATATGAATACCTTTTCCGGAGATGGGAAGGCGGTAGAACTAGAGGACATGAATTGAGATTGAAGGGGGGCAAACTCAAGAAAAATGTCAGGAAGTATTTTTTCACGGAGAGAGTGGTGGGTATGTGGAATGCCCTCCCGTGGGAGGTGGTGGAGATGAAAACGGTAACGGAATTCAAACATGCGTGGGATAAACATAAAGGAATCCTGTTCAGAAGGAAGAGATCCTCAGAAGCGTAGCCGAGATTGGGTGGTGAAGCCGGGGCTAGTGCTGGGCAGACTTCTATGGTCTGTGCCCTGAAAATGACAGATACAAATCAAGATAAAGTATACACAAAAAGTAGCACATATGACTTTATCTTGTTGGGCAGACTGGATGGACCATGCACATCTTTTTCTGTTGTCATCTACTATGTTACTATGAATAGGTGGGATGGGATTCTGGGAGAGTTTTTGTGGCAGGAGACAGAAGCCAAGTATGAGACTGGAAACACTGCAGCTCTTGCTAGGGGAAGGTAGAACGGGGCTCCCAGATATTCGCTGTTTTCATGTGCCTCATCGGATATGTCAAATCCTTGATTGGCTGAAGGGCACCAGCTGGCTCTGCAATCATATGTTGGAAGGACAGTTATTTACACCTTATAGTTTGGCGTATATTTCACATGCGCAACGGAAAAAGTTACCACCCGAGATCGAGAGGAGCGTTTTATGATCATCAGTAAGTTAGGCCTGGAAAATGGCATGTCAGAGGTTTGGAAGGCGGAATCTTTTGCTCTAAGTATCTTCCCCTGCTGGGAAATGGAGACTTTGCCCCGGGGTTAGAGAGAAGGAAGTACAGGAAACGGCAGGAGAAAGGGATAGGGCAAGTTTGGCTTTTGCTAGACAAGGCCCATCCTATAGTACAGCCCTTTACATGGTTGAGAGAATATTATTTATTTATTTATTTGCTGCATTTGTATCCCACATTTTCCCACCTATTTGCAGGCTCAATGTGGCTTACAGTGTTCCGTCATGGCAATCGCCAATCCAGAGTTAGAGATACAAGTGGTGATACATAGAGAACATGAATAGCATAGTAAACTTAATCAAACAAGTATGAATAGATCACAATTCAGGACTAGAGAAAAAGTGGTGTTGCATTAGGGTTTATACGATGGATCGTTGCGGTATGCTTTGATGAAAAGGAAGGTCTTCAGTGATTTCCGAAAGTTGGTTAAGTCAGGAATGTTTTTCACACCAAATGGTAGTGCATTCCATAGCTGCGTGCTTATGTAGGAAAAGTTGGATGCATGTGTTAATTTGTATTTTAGTCCTTTGCAGCTGGAGAAATGGAGGTTCAGGAATGTGCGTGCTGATCTTTTAGTGTTCCTGGGTGGTAAGTCTACGTGGTCTGACATGTAGACCGGGGCCTCTCCGTAAATGATTTTGTGAACAAGGGTGCAGACCTTGAATGTAATACGTTCTTTAAATGGAAGCCAATGTAGTTTTTCTCTTAGGGGTAAGGCACTTTCGTATTTTGTGGCTTGAATATGTCAGACTTTTTTCAGTACTTGCAGACGTGTCATTATGTGAGAGGTCTGTGCAGCAAAGGACACAGCTGGGAAGTCCCTCCCTGGACAGGTGGATAAGTCTGATGGGGGGCGGTCGATAGCAAAGTTTTACAGTGGCCCACAGAGGGATCTTATGGTCTCGTCCCTCTGGATGATATTGCGCAAACGGGTACAGGACTTAGAGCGAGATTATGAGAGAGATGATTTTTCTGGCTGCAGTGGTAGGCAGCTGGCGATTGGCGGAGTGTCTACATATGAAGGAAACACATTTTAAGTTTATGTATAGGTTGTATTTTCTCCCCAGCATGGGTAGCTAAGATTAGACCTGAAGTATTGGGTGAGTGTGGTAAATATTTTCAGGCAGGGTTTATGGACATCGTTTGCTTTTGGGGTTGTGATAAGAGGTAAAAGCATTTTGGGTGAAGGTGTAGAATCATTTACAAGGGCTGTTAAAAATGGGCTATAATTAGGACTCCAGAGATGCGTCTCCTGGATCTCTGCGAAGATCTTGATGTTCTGCTCATCGAGCAGAAACTCTTTCTTCGGAAACCTTGCTTAGTAGGAAAGAAAAGCATCCTGCTTTGCTGGATGGGTGTTGAACCTCTCATATTAACTTTTTGGAGAAATCAAATGCATGATTTATTGTGGATGGAATGACTTAACTGTTCTTCATGTGGGGGAAAAGGCGATTAACAAATTATTAACGATTTGGGAGCCCTTTTTTGAATTTACTCGCAATGCGCCTGCATAGTGCACTCGTTAACTCCATGAGGATAGGGGAGAGTTTCAGATTGTGGTACCAGTGCTATAGTAGGGGGAGGGGGGGGGCGGACCGGCCCGGGCGCCGTATCAGCAGAGGCAAAGTGGGTGCCCCAGGCACCCCCAAAATCGAGGCGATTGGCTGGCGGGGTCTCCAAGCCCTACCAGTGGAGGCTTTCCTGCCCGCGCACAGTGCCATTCTCTCCCGCCCAATTCTGTGTTTTTTTTTACAACCAAATACACACGAGGGAGGCCCACTCTTGCTCATGCGCGGTTTTCACACATGCTCAGGGGGGGGGCGGGCCTCCCTTATGCATGCTTGGTTGTTCAAACGCCCAGCATTGCGTGAAGGGGGAGTGGACAACGTGCGGACAGAAAGGATTTTACTAACAGGGCTTGGGGACCCCACCAATTCAGGTATGTGGTGTGCACCGGGGGAAGGAGAGTGGAGGTTGGGGTGCCGTCCTCTCTTACTATGCCACTGTGTGGTGGGAGAGGTAATGATGCGGCTATAAAATTTTCAAATAAATAAATATGTTGAACAAAGTTGGCAAGGACAGAGCCGGGCGGGGCTTCTACAGTCTATGTCCCAGAAACACCAAAGAAAGACCATGATCAAGTATATAATATCATGTTCACCTGCGCGCAACGTTGGAATAAACTACCGAATCCCTTAAAAAAAAAAACAAGATCTGACGGTCTTCTTGAGATCACTGAAAACTAAATTATTTAACGAGACTTACAACAAGAATCCTTCATAATAGACTCACTATCACATCTGTATTGGAAGTAATCAACATTGAACTCTTAATTTGGTTACTTTAATCACACTGTAATTATTTAATGATATACTCTACCTTACATTTTGCATATCCGATATGTATTAATTATTTCTTCTATTTCTAATTTTCTTGTTATCTAAAATACCTTAATTACTACTACTTAACATTTCTAGAGTGCTACTACAATTTAACAAAGAAGGACAGTCCCTGCTCGAAGGAGCTTACAATCTAAAGGACGAAATGTCAAGTTGGGGCAGTCTAGATTTCCTGAATAGAGGTGTAGTGGTTAGGTGCCGAAGGCGACATTGAAGAGGTGGGCTTTGAGCAAGGCTTTAAAGATGGGCAGGGAGGGGGCCTGACGTATGGGCTCAGGGAGTTTTCTTCTCATACCGTATATGACGATTGTCATTGCGGCATAATGTAAGCCACATTGAGCCTGCAAAGAGGTGGGAAAATGTGGGATACAAATGCAACAAATAAATAAATAAAAATTGTTGATTTAAATCTTGGATTGATAGTTAATGTGACTGTTGGGCAGGACTGGATGGACCGTTCAGATCTTAATCTGCCATCACTTACTATGCTACTATGTTCATTTAGTGTCTGCTGGTTCCTCCTGGTTATTCTCTTTCTCTCTTCTCAGTGTACCTTGACCACAAGGACACTCTATTTTAGCTAGAATACATTTGAGTTTCTACAATTCGTAGCTGTCCCTTCTTGCCCCTCACTTGAGTTGGCTCTTCCTGGCCCCTTGCCTGCACCTTGCTGGGGCTGCCTCGTTTACAGTGCTGCTCCCATACTGTGTACACTACTGACCCCTCCTCCAGGACCCCAGAAACATCTTAAAGCCTGGACCCTTCAGCAGAAACAGTTTGAAGTGTCACTATAAGGAAGCATCAGTGTTTTCGCTCAACAGCCTGTCCAGTGATAACTATGCTGTTTGTCCAAAGTCCATAAAATCCCAGCGAGACCTTCAAAAGGTTCACTGCGGGGGGTGTACTGTGTTAGTCAACTTAATATTTATTGATTACTATTAAATGTACCCCCTGGGATCTGACTTTCATAGCTTGGAAAAGCAAACTTTCAAGGTCATTGCATTTCTAAGTGAAGATATCATTTTTTTTTACACCAGGGAAATGGGGAAAGGGAAATGGGACTTGATATACCGCCTTTCTGAGGTTTTTTGCAACTACATTCAAAGCAGTTTACATATATTCAGGTACTTATTTGTACCTGTGGCAATGGAGGGTTAAGTGACTTGCCCAGAGTCACAAGGAGCTGCAGTGGGAATCGAACCCAATTCCCCAGAATCAAAGTCCACTGGACTAACCACTAGGCTACTCCTCCACTCATTCCACCAATAAGAGCCAACCTCATCAGTGATGTCACAATGGCTTGATTACCCAATACTTGGCTCACTTCTGATATTGTGATGTCATAAGTGGGAAAGGGAAATGGGACTTATTTTGTACCAGGGGCAATGGAGGGTTAAGTGACTTGCCCACAGTCACAGGGAGCTGCAGTGGGAATCAAACGCAGTTCCCCAGGATCAAAGTCCACTGCACTAACCACTAGGTGGCTACTCCACTAGCAACATTCCATGTAGAAGTCGGCCCTTGCAGATCAGCAATGTGACCGCGCAGGCTTCTGTTTCTGTGAGTCTGACGTCCTGCACGTACGTGCAGGACGTCAGACTCACAGAAACAGAAGCCTGTGCGGCTGCAAGGGCAGGCTTCTACATGGAATGTTGCTAGTGGAATAGCAACATTAACATTCCATGTAGAATCTCAAATAGTAGCAACAGAATCTCAATAGTAGCAACATTCCATGCAGAATCTCAAATAGGGAAATGGGACTTGATATACTGCCTTTCTGAGGTTTTTGCAACTACATTCAAAGCAGTTTACATATATTCTGGTACTTATTTGTACCTGGGGCAATGGAGGGTTAAGTGACTTGCCCAGAGTCACAAGGAGCTGCAGTGGGAATCGAACCCAGTTCCCCAGGATCAAAGTCTGCTGCACTAACCACTAGGCTACTCCTCCACTCCTCCAGCAGGTCTGAAAGACAACATTTCCTAATTCTGATATTTATTTAGTGACTGAGGTATACACAGTTTGCATGGCTTCTTTGCACCTTCCTCGAAGAGCATACGGCCTTGAGTTTGTGTACAGGCAGGTTAAGTGACGTCTTGTTGAGGGATGGAAGTGCGGCAGAGCTTAAAACCTCGACCATTCTGTGTGATCTCTTTGCGGTCTGCGCCACAGATATTTGCAAAATCCATAGAACATTGGTGAAATAAAAAATGTTCTTTTGGTAGGAAGGAATTGGAGAAGGTGCAGAGAAGGGCGACAAAAATGATAAAAGTGATGGGACGACTACCCTATGAGGAGAGGTTAAGACGGCTAGGACTCTTTAGCCTGGAGAAAAGGCGGCTGAGGGGTGATATGATAAGAGGTGTACAAAATAATGAGTGGGGTACAGCGGACAGATGTGAAGTGTTTGTTTACGCTTTCTAACGATAATAGAACCAGGGTACCCAAGTTGATATTAGAATGTGGTAGGTTTAAAACAAATCGGAGAAAGTTTTTCTTTACTCAGCGCGTAGTTAGACTCTGGAACTCATTGCCGGAGAAGGTAGTGACGGCAGCTGGCCTTGCTGAGTTTAAAGGGGGTCTGGATAGATTCCTGAAGGAAAAGTCCATTGATCGTTATTAAATTTGGGGTTTTTGCCAGGTTCTTGGGGCCTGGATTGGCCACTGTCGGAGATGGAGTGCTGGGCTTGATGGATCTTTGGTCTTTTCCCAGTGCTGTTGAAACCTCTGGGGGCAGATCTTGTGTAGAGAAGGGTGATTTTTCTCAAAATGAGAGCCAGCTGGAGACGAGAGCAATGAAGCACTTCCCTGGAGTTTGGGGAGGGGGAGGGTGGTACGGCTTCGAAGTGCTGCCTCTGCCAGGTCGCCAGGGAATGAGATCTTTTCAGGACTTAAAATGGGGAATTTTGACGCTGTTACCCTATACACAGATCAGTCATGGAGTGGAGGACTAGACCAGTGGTTAGAGCAGTGGGCCAAGAACCAGGTAAATCAGAGCTCCTGGGGATCTTGAGAAAATCACACCACCCTTCACGGCATAGGTGCCCTGTCTAAGAGGCTTGGGGAGGCTAAGCCTCCCCAGCAGCAAGAGCAACCTCCACAAGCTTTGTTCAGCAGCCCCAGCTCACAGCAGAGTCACCTCTCCTTTTTCCCTCTCTCCTGCTTCTCACAACCCGCTGTTGCTGTTAACCTACATTGTTTGCTGGTAGAGGCACTGCAGCAATTGAAAGGAGCAGCCTCGGGCCTCAGTTCTTCCCTGTGATACATCCTGCCCACACAGAACAGGAAGTTGCATCAGAGAAAGCAGGACGCATCACAGGGAAGAACCGAGGATCCGAGGCTACTCCGTTCAATTGCTGTGGTGCCTCTACCAGCAGTGAACAATGCAGGTTAGCAGCACTAGTGGGCCCTGGGGATTGGGAGGGAAGCTGGAACCTTGGGGGGAGAAATGCTGGACCTGCTGGCGAGAGGGATGAACAGAGAGTTGTTTGACTCAGGGAGGTAGAACTAAGGGCTGCTCTGCTCCACGGGGTGTTATGGGAGGGAGGGTCATATAGCAAGAGGTGCTGAACTAGAAGGGAAAAAGAAGAGGGTAGATGCTGGACCAGCTTGGGGGGGGGGGGGTTAGAAGAGAGAGAGAGAGACTGAGGGAGGGGGAAGAAAGAGGGAGAGACACTGGAGACCTGAGAGGGAGCTATACTGAACTGTTGGGGGGTGGGAGAAGAGATTGGGAGAGATACTGACCCCAGGGTAGGAGGTGTGGGAAGAGAGAGGGGAGGGACCGGGAGACACAGAAGAAGTGCTGGGCACGGAGGGAGAAAGGATAGGGACACAGAGGGGCAATACTGGACATGGGGGGGGGGGGGAACAGATAGGGCTATTCTGGACACAAAGGGGGGGGGATAGGATTTATGTCGAAAGATGAACATCCTTCTCTTTCAAAAATGAGCCCCACTGTCTCTTGAGGGATCTTTAAATACAGTTGAATTGTTTTCTTAGTGTGTTGGCTGAGGGCAAGTAGGATTTGTAAGAGAGAAAAGAGGCAGACTGGCCTCAGGCCTCATGTACAAACACTTTTTTTCCCCAATCTGCTTTAATTCGATAACCTAAGACAGTGGTTCCCAAACCTGGTCCTGGAGGCACCCCAGCCAGTCAGGTTTTCAGGATATCCATAATAAATATGGATTTTGACACTGACCACGCAGGCGCAGCGTTAGGGGGCAGGTAGATGCCATTTCCAGATGTCCGGTGGAGTGAGCCTCTCTGGCAGAAACCACAAAATAGAATAGCAAGAAGTTATAAGAGTCCATGCTCTTGAAGACGCTAAGAGCGAAACGCGTATGGCTGTGATAAAGTGGGCTTTGACGAGGGAGAAGGAATCACATCTAAAAGAGGAAAAGGTTGAACAACGTGGAGGGACTTTTAATTGAGATAACAAAGCACGATGCGACGGACAACCCATTACACCATAAAGAGGATTAACAGATTAAACATCACCCAGATAAGTGGAACTGCGACTAAGAAGAATTAATTAGACTGTGCTTATAGTAACAGACATTGGAGTTCTTTAGTGTGATAAAAGATCAGATTTACAACTGGTTTCCAAATAATATGATGAAAGAAATGTAAAACGTGTAATGAGCAATAATGCAACACCTAATGGTTAATAGGGGAATCCGTTGCTAGTAGGAGAATGAGTGTAGGTATGATTGGTAGTATGCAAGGTTAATAGGTAGTAACATAGTAACATAGTAGATGACGGCAGAAAAAAGACCTGCACGGTCCATCCAGTCTGCCCAACAAGATAAACTCATATGTGTTTACCTTACCTTGATTTGTACCTGTCCTTTTCAGGGCACAGACCGTACAAGTCTGCCCAGCACTATCCCCGCCTCCCAACCACCATCCCCGCCTCCCAACCATCGGCTCTGGCACAGACCGTATAAGTCTGCCCAGCACTATCCCCGCCTCCCACCACCTGCTCTGGCACAGACCGTATAAGTCTGCCCAGCACTATCCCTGCCTCCCAACCATCGGCTCTGGCACAGACCGTATGTCTGCCCAGCACTATCCCCGCCTCCCAACCACCAGCCCCGCCTCCCATCACCGGCTCTGGCACAGACCGTATAAGTCTGCCCAGCACTATCCCCGCCTCCCAACCAGCAGCTCTGGCACAGACCGTATAAGTCTGCCCAGCACTATCCCTGCCTCCCACCACTGGCTGTGGCACAGACCATATAAGTCTGCCCAGCACTATCCCCGCCTCCCAACCACCGGCTCTGGCACAGACCTTATGTCTGCCCAGCACTATCCCCGCTTCCCAACCACCAGCCCCGCCTCCCATCACCGGCTCTGGCACAGACCGTATAAGTCTGCCCAGCACTATCCCCGCCTCCCAACCACCGGCTCTGGCACAGACCGTATAAGTCTGCCCAGCACTATCCCTGCCTCCCACCACCGGCTGTGGCACAGACAGTATAAGTCTGTCCAGCACTATCCCCGCCTCCCAACCACCAGCCCCGCCTCCCAACCACCGGCTCTGGCACAGACCGTATAAGTCTGCCCAGCACTATCCCTGCCTCCCACCACCGGCTGTGGCACAGACAGTATAAGTCTGCCCAGCACTATCCCCGCCTCCCAACCACCAGCCCCGCCTCCCACCACCGGCTCTGGCACAGACTGTATAAGTCTGCCCAGCACTATCCCCACCTCCCAACCAACCTCCAGCCCCGCCTCCCACTACCGGCTCTGGCACAGACTGTATAAGTCTGCCCAGCACTATCCCCACCTCCCAACCAACCTCCAGCCCCGCCTCCCACTACCGGCTCTGCTATCCAATCTCGGTTAAGCTCCTGAGGATCCATTCCTTCTGAACAGGATTCCTTTAATATTGGTTTTGTACAGGGCTCTTTTTGAGGGGGTACTTGGGGGTACTGAGTACCGGCACCTTTTCCACTGACTGCTAAACTCGACCCATGGTTCTCGCATTTTAATGAAAGAGCTCAGGTTCTACATACAAATTCTACCTTGTCATAGATTCTGTGACTGGTTGCAGGGGTCCTGGCTATTGTAGGGTGGGTCCCTCAATGATCACTCCCCTGAAGGGTGGCCTGGCATTTGAGTACCGGCACCTTTTTTGCTAGACAAAATGCACTGGTTTTGTATAGATATACATGCAAACAAGATTAATAAAAAGGTTTAAAATATATAAAAAAAATTTGTGAAACTGTTACTAGATGCAAGATAATAAATATTCATGAGAGAGATTTGCATGCACTGCCTTCACTGCATGCAAATCGCTTTCATGAATATTGATTGTGGATGTCCTGAAAACCTGACTGGCTGAGGTGCCTCCAGGACCAGGTTTGGGAACCACTGGCCTTAGAGACCTTATCTATATCTATTTATTTATTTATTTGTTACATTTGTATCCCACGTTTTCCCACCTATTTGCAGGCTCAATGTGGCTTACATAGTACCGTCAAAGGCGTTTGCCCAGTCGGTGGTTAACAAATACAAAGTTGTATAGTGATCGTATGAGGTCTAAGTGGAGGGTCGGAATGGATGAAGATTGCGTGTTGTCCTGTTTGATCATAGTCATGCTGTGTTGGTAGGTGAAGAGGGTTACATGGGGTCGTTGGGGTTGGCCTTTTTGAAGAGGTTGGTTTTTAGTGATTTCCTGAAGTTCAAGTGGTCGTGGATTGTTTTCACAGATTTTGGGAGCCCATTCCATAGTTGTGCGCTTATGTAGGAGAAGCCGGCTGCGTAAGTTGTTTTGTATTTCAGTCAATTGCAATTTGGGTAGTGTAGGTTTAGGTAGGATCTTGACGATCTGACTTTGTTTCTTATTGGTAAGTCTATGAGGTCTGTCATGTATTTTGGGACTACGCTGTATATGATTTTATGGACTAAGGTGCAGATTTTGAAGATTATCCGTTCTTTGATTGGGAGCCAATGCAACTTCTCTCGGAGGGGTTTGGGGGGAAAGGGAAATGGGACTTGATATACTGCCTTTCTGAGGTTTTTGCAACTACATTCAAAGCGGTTTACATATATTCAGGTACTTATTTTGTACCAGGGGCAATGAAGGGTTAAGTGACTTGGCCAGAGTCACAAGGAGCTGCAGTGGGAATTGAACCCAGTTCCCACCCCCCCACCCCCCCGGATCAAAGTCCAGTGCACGTCCAGTGCACTAACCACGTTCTGTGTTGAATCTCAAATAGTAGCAACAGAATCTCCAATAGTAGCAACATTCCATGTAGAATCTCAAATAGGGAAAGGGAACTGGGACTTGATATACCACCTTTCTGAGGTTTTTGCAACTACATTCAAAGCGGTTTACATATATTCAGGTACTTATTTTGTACCAGGGGCAATGGAGGGTTAAGTGACTTGCCCAGAGTCACAAGGAGCTGCAGTGGGAATTGAACTCAGTTCCTCAGGATCAAAGTCCTCTGCACTAACCACTAGGCTACTCCTCCACTGGAGCTGATACTGTGATGTCATAATGCCTCATTCCACCAATGCCTGAGCCAACCTCATCAGTGATGTCACAATGACTTGACTGCCCAATACTTGGCTCACTTCTGATATTGTGATGTCATAAGGGAAAGGGGGGGAAGGGAAATAGGACTTGATATACCACCTTTGTGAGGTTTTTGCAACTACTTTCAAAGCGGTTTACATATATTCAGGTACTTATTTGTACCAGGGGCAATGGAGGGTTAAGTGACTTGCCCAGAGTCACAAGGAGCTGTAGTGGGAATTGAACTCAGTTCCCCAGGATCAAAGTCCACTGCACTAACCAGTAGGCTACTCCTCCACTAGCAACAATCAGATGGTCAATAAACGGTTCAAACAGATCTTGAAAAATGGAGCAGACACAGCTCATTTTATGCCGAACCTTCAAGACCATTTTTCAAGATCTATTTGAACCAACATTTATTGACCATCTGATTGTTTTACATATGTTTTATAAAGACTCCTGAAGCAAGCTCACTGCCGAAACACAAGTCTTCACCAATAAACGTTTTACCAGCATCTGAAGTCTCCTCGTTCATTCCTGGTCATCCTGGTCTATTTCCTTCTTTTTCCTGCTGACCTTTCCTTCTACATGTTGCTAGATAATTATAGACTTGGGATCTGCTCCCAGCTGGCCCACTTTTAGCCTCTCCAAACAGCTGAGCCACCGACCGCCTATGCTTCATGGTCTTAGGCACAAACAGATTGTAAGTCCTCTGAGTCAGGGACCCCTGTCCAGTGTACCTCAGCTTGTAACTCACCTTGAGCTCAGAATTGGAAAAATGAGTATTTAAATCCAAATTTTGGGAGAGAAACAGTCCCCATTGCGGTGAGACTGGGCTACGAAAGTGGTAGGTCAGTTATTGGTTGTTGACCCTGCAAACCAAACACTGAGTTTCAGAAATCAAGAACTTTAAAAATGAGTTAGAAAGGAGATGTTATCGGCCTGATTCGAGCTGTGAGAAGAAGCAGCTCAGCTCATGCTGCTGTTTTTTCTTAAAATAATACAAGGCACCAAAAATAAATAGCTCGCTGTGAGTGATAGAAGTGTGGAAAAGCACTGGGCTGACCCCAGTTGCGTTATGCGAGCTGCCAAGTATCCTGAGGTTGCCTTTGATGGATCTGCAAGAAAAATATTTGCCGTTCTCTGGCATGGGTACTCAAAACAGTGCAAGCTGGTTCTCGACTTTTCCTACCCTTTGTCTCTAAAACTTCCCCCATGGGTCTTATTCAGAGTTCTACTACTGTTAAGGGCCACCCGTCTGTCGAAAAGTCCCCCGCCCTGATCCCAGTTTCGAGCTGTTGGAATTCTCTTCCTGCTCATCTCGTAGCGTAAAATTCCTGAATGGGGTTCAGATGAGCCTCTAAATTCTGGTGAGGTGCAGAACAGAGCAGCTGAAGAACCAGCAAAATGCAGAATACAGAGGCTGAAAAGCCTGGAACCTCTTGAAAATGCCGGAGGACCTGGATTGTGGCCCAGATGCATCAATCAAACGTTAAAAAAAACCTAATACGTAAAAGTCCTAACAAATTTGAAAAAACATAGAATGCACCAAAAAAACAAGTCGCACACGTTCGGTGCGGTATTGAAAAGTACAATGTATTAAACATTCGTAATCCCCGTCGGTAATCGGCCCCTAAAGCATGCGCAGAGCAGCCAAGCGTTATGCTGGCTGCTGTGCGCATGCCGCAAACGTCAAAACAAAAAAAAAAACCCACAACACAAACACGTGGCTCCCCGCTTCCCCCTGCCCTAGAAGAAAATAAAACAAAAATCAAAATAGATCGGGAGGGGGCAAGGGCGCTCGTCAGTAATGCGGGGCCGGAGGATGACGGGAGGCGGAGCTTTGGCAGAGAAGAGAGAAAGGAACAGGAAGGGAGGGGGACCGGGGCTGCTAAAATTAAGATTTTTCGTACAGGGGAAGCGGCGGGGGGGGGGGGGGGGGGCAAGGCAGTCCATGCAGGACGCTCCTGACGAGCGCCCTTGCCCCCTCCCGATCTATTTCAGTTTTTGTTTTTAGTTTTCTATGGATGCAGGGAGAAGCCTGGGAAGTTTTTATTTAATCTCACTTTTAAACATGCCAGCTTGGATTTGTATGCTGCAGGGGGGAGCGGGGAGTAGCGGAGTGTCTGACAGCTCTGACTACACGTAAAATATATCGCGGTAAATGATTCGGTGCAATCGTCGGTAGTGTTAGTGCATCCCGAATCGTCCACATTACAATGGTAGTTACTCTTTTGCATTCCGTTTTCGTTAGCTGCTTGCTTCATCGGAAAAAGGCCTTTAATGCATGCAACGGTTAGGAATTTCCTTCGTTAAAGGGTTGTTAGAGGGTCGTTAAGGTTTAGTGCATCTGGCCCTGTGTTCGGTAGTGAGGCTGCAGACAGTTTGTCAGCTCAGGAATATATGCAGCAGAGCCGCCCAGGCTCACGACCAGACCGTATGGGGAATTGCAGAGGCACGGTGATTGGGTGATCAGCGTTAGCAGCAGCATGGCGGGAAGAGAGTAGATCTGTGAAATGTCTGTTTAATCTGTCCTGAAGATTGGGCAAAGGAGAATCAGACGAGGCAGCTGGATTGGTGCAGGTTGCAGCACACACTGCGTTCCTGTGTCTAAGAGCCTAGGACTGTAATGTATTAACAAGCATGTATTTAAGAGTGGAAAGAATTATTGCAGCAGAAATGACCTGAACTAACTCTAGGTCACTAGGGACAGTCTGGGAAGAGGCACTGCTGTTGGAATAACATAAAGAGCTACAGTTAGAAGAGAAAAAAAAATTTGGCATGTCTAAAAATAGATTGCATGCACACATAAGAAAATACATTCATGGGACTAAATGAATGTGATTAGGCTCTTCTGCAAAAAAAAAAACAAAAAAACTAATAGCATCCCCAACAGAGAACAAATTACACCTCAAAACTAGAGGCTAAAAGCACCCCAACACAAGAATTAACTATACCCCAAACTGAAGCTAACAGCACCCCAAAAAGATAGGCAAATATCACCCCAACACAAGAATTAACTATACCCCAAACAAAAGCTAATAGCACCCCAAAAACAGGCAAATATCACCCCAACACAATGTTTAAGAGCACAGTAACACAACCACAGAGGCTAACAGTACCCCAACACAAGAATTAACTATACCCCAAACTGAAGCTAACAGCACCCCAAAAAGACAGGCAAATATCACCCCAACACAAGAATTAACTATACCCCAAACAAAAGCTAATAGCACCCCAAAAACAAGCAAATATAACCCCAACACAGGGACTAAGAGCACTGTAACCCAAAACAGAGGCTAACAGTACCCCAACACAAGAATTAACTATACCCCAAACTGAAGCTAACAGCACCCCAAAAAGACAGGCAAATATCACCCCAACACAAGAATTAACTATACCCCAAACAAAAGCTAATAGCACCCCAAAAACAGGCGAATATCACCCCAACACAATGTTTAAGAGCACAGTAACACAACCACAGAGGCTAACAGTACCCCAACACAAGAATTAACTATACCCCCAAACAGGCAAATATCACCTCAACACAATGTTTAAGAGCACAGTAACACAACCACAGAGGCTAACAGCACCCCAACACAAGAATTAACTATACCCCAAACAAAAGCTAATAGCACCCCAAAAACAAGCAAATATAACCTCAACACAGGGACTAAGAGCACTGTAACCCAAAAACAGAGGCTAACAGTACCCCAACACAAGAATTAACTATACCCCAAACAAAAGCTAATAGCACCCCAAAAACAGGCAAATATCACCCCAACACAATGTTTAAGAGCACAGTAACACAACCACAGAGGCTAACAGTACCCCAACACAAGAATTAACTATACCCCCAAACAGGCAAATATCACCTCAACACAATGTTTAAGAGCACAGTAACACAACCACAGAGGCTAACAGCACCCCAACACAAGAATTAACTATACCCCAAACAAAAGCTAATAGCACCCCAAAAACAAGCAAATATAACCCCAACACAGGGACTAAGAGCACTGTAACCCAAAAACAGAGGCTAACAGTAGCCCAACACAAGAATTAACTATACCCCCAAACAGGCAAATATCACCTCAACACAATGTTTAAGAGCACCCCAGTACAAGAATTAGCTATACTGCCAAACAGAAGCTAATAGCACCCCAACTCAAGAATTAACTACTATATATCCCAAAACAGAAGCTAACATAGCAACACAAGAACTACGTAACCTCAAAGCAAAGGCTAACAATATCCCAAACAGACTAAATGCACTCCAGAACAGGAACTACCTACACCCCAAGCACAGAAGCTAACAGCACCCCAACACGAGAACTAACTATAGCCTCAAAACAGGCTAACAACACCCTGGTGTAGGAACTAACAGCACTCCAGTACAATAACTAATGTGGCCCTGGTGTCATTCAAGCTTCCTCTTAACCCCTAATTCTGGACTCGGGTGCTGCAGCAGGAGTCCACATCTAGTAACTTTGCATAGAGCAGCTCTGAAACCCAACCCCATAGGAGAGACTAAGAGGGTACTTGTTGGACTATATATCTACATGTATATACAGTACATATATAAAAATGTGCACCCCCATGGTTTTGGAGGGAAACAGTGGGCCTGATATTCAGCCTGCGAAGGTAAGTGGCTTGTAAGCTGCTCAGACCAGTGCCTGGTTAACTCCATGGATAAAAGTTAGGACAACCTCTTTGCTGTTCTGTCTTTATTTGCATGCTTAGCTAGTTAGCTGACTGAATATGTTGCTAACCAGCTAAGTAATGTCTCCAGCCAAACTCTGCCCCCGGATCACACCCAACCTAGCCGGTTAGGGCATGGCAGGTTAGAGCCGATATGCAGTGGCACAACCTAGTTAAGTGCCCCTGAATATCAGCAGCCAGCTAGCTCAGTGGGGTTTAACTTTGAATATTCACGCCTATCTTTTCCCTTAGCATCACCAGCAGATCAGTCCAGAACTTGTAAGTTATTCCCATCTACCAACAGGTGGAGTTAGCGAGAACCGAGCTCTGTTATAAGAAGCACTGTGCAGCAGTTCCAATTCAGTATTTCTCCAGCAGGTGGAAGATAGTTTCCTGTGCAGCTCCTGGATAGATCAGCCACTAGTGTTACCCCTTCAAAGAGGTCTTTTTACCCAGGGTCCAATACAGATGGAAAATCTGTCTCCCTTTCATCTTTTGACCTGGTTCTCGAAAGGTCAAAGCTAAGGAATAAAGCCTATCTGGAAGATGTTACTATAACTTTGCTACAGGCTAGAAAACACTCTACATCAATGGCTTATTCTAGACTCTGGAGAGTGTTCGGCATTATTGTGTTCTTATAGCGCTATGTTATCTTTTCAGTCTTCTCTAGCTAATATTCTGACTTTTTTTCAGGATGGTTTTAAGAAAGGTTTGGCTTAAATTCTGCGAAGGTGCAGGTTGCAACTCTTGCTTCTTTCTGTGACTGTAGAATTCTTCCATGGCAGCACATCCAGATGTTGTCCGTTTTTTGAGGGGACTCTTACAGCTAATAGAACTGGAGTCCCAGCCAGGGCCGCTGCCTCCAGGCCCGAGGCAGGGCTGCTGCGGCCCCCCCCCCCCCCCCACACACAATCGTCGTACGCTGCCGCCCCCCTGATCACGACCACTGCCACCCCCCATCGCTGCTGCAACAGGAAATACCTTGGCTGGCGAGGATCCCGAGGCCCAGCCAGCAGAAGACGTCTTCCTCCAGCGCTGACTGCCTGCCCCTGCGGCTGCTTTTCCTCTCAGGGCATGCTCGGTTTCAAAACCAGCCGCTCAGCAGAACAGCGCTGGGGGAAGCTCCGGGGTCCTCCCCAGCCTCCAACGGGGGCCCGCACAGGAGTTTTCTCTCTCCTGCTCCTTTCGGGACGAGATCTCTCGGGTCCTGTCAGGAGCAGGAAAGAGAGAGAGAGACCCTGCGCCGGCCCCCCTTGGAGGCCTGGGCCCGGGGAATTTTGCCCCCACCTCTCGGCGGCCCTGGTCCAAGGAACCTGCCTTTAGTGCCCAGAGAAGAGTGAGTGACATGAGCGTAAGGGACAATCAAGTCTTCTTGCCAAGAGAGAAGCTGTTAATATACACATCTGTAGAAGAAATTATAACTCCCAAATGTCCCTTTTGCTACTATTCATCTTGATTAATGACTGCTCTCAAAATTTAACTCCATAAGAACACAAGCATTGCTATACTGGGACAGACTGAAGGTCCATCAAGCTCCGTGTCTCATTTCCAACGGCGGCCAACCCAGGTCCAAGTACCTGGCAAGATCCCAAGCAAAACCGATTTTATGCTGCTCATTCACTGCCCCATTGTTACGAAAATCAGTCTCATGCATATTCATTGCGAATATCCTGGAAACCAGACTGGGTTGAGAACCACTGGTCTATAATGTCCGGACTTCATTCTCATATGGAAGACTTAATTGAACGGTGCAATGAATTATTACTTGTTCTCTGTGGGGCTGTAACTGGATAAGGCGGTTTGGGGAATTTATAGTACCTTTTATTCTGATTTAAAAGGGTGAGGAGGGGGTGTAGTGTGCAGAAATGTCACTTTGACTTGCCTCCCCTGTGCCCCACCTCCAAATACTTTTGTCTAGTGATGCTACTGGCTCTAACCCCCATTCTCACTAACTTTGATGGCTATTTGAACTATTAGAAAGCTCGTTCGTAAGACAGGGTTAGGGGCCTGGGTACTGGATGAACCAAAGAGGAAGCAGGGCACAATGTCTGGAATGGCTGAGCGGTCTAACAGCGTCTGAGCATGCGTGGGACAGATGCAGAAGCCAGTGGCAGCCAAAGGGTTGAGAGTTTGGGTAGAAGGCGCAGAGGGGCTGGGAACTGGGATTGCTATAATTTAATGTCATGTGGCATTCTATCCCACTGTAGCCACTTACCTGACATATGTTTATATACCCAAAGGGGTAGGGAACCAGTGAGCAGGAAAACTAAGGAAACTGGGGGCCAGATGCACTAAACTTAACGAGCAAGTAGTAAACCCTGGCATGCACTAAAGACTTTTTTCTCCGACGACGGTAGCAGCTAACGAAAACGGAATGCAGATGAGCAAATTGTGCAGAAACCCTATTGTAATGAGATGCACTAACCTTTTCCGATTGCCTTAACGGTGGAAAACGCCGGAAAATCTAACGAGAGGTCTTACCTCTCGTTGGGGCTGCGCTGGATTGAAAAACTGCTATAAAAGTAACAACAACAACAAAAAAAAAATTGCTCCACTTCGAAAAAGCCTTCCATTTTGGCCGTTTTTCAATCAGCTGATATCAGAGAGTGCAGTTGAAAGCGTCCATCACAAAAATAGCCTTCCATTTTGGTCATTTCATACCCAAATAATAAAGACGTCCTTTTTGGCCGTGCTTCACTCAGCTAAGAGATCTGGAAGTCTCTGAGCCAATCACAGCGCGTTTAGTTCTAAATGCGCTGTGATTGGCTCAGAGACTTCCAGGTCTCTTAGCTGACTGTGAAGCACCAAAAAGGATGTTTTTATTATTTGGGTGTGAATAATGGCCAAAATGGAAGGCTATTTTTGTGATGGACGCTTTCAACTGCAGTCTCCGATATCAGCTGATCAGGTGAGCGGCGGCATCTTCGGGCGGCACAGAGGTGTATTTGGCATGCGCAGAGCAGACAGCATAGCGCTTTGCTGCTCTGCGCATGCTCGACCGGCCGATTGGCCGACTGTTTTACGATGGAATAGAAAATGCAAGTGAGCTCCAACGACTAGCTCATTTGCATTCCCTTTCCTTGATGCATAGCCTTTCCCTACCGATTCGCTATGGAATTCGGTAGGGAACGGCTCTAATGACGACTTTAGTGCATCTTGCCCCTGGGAGTCAATTGTCCCTTATCTTCCATCGTGTACTGTGCTACAATGAGGTCCCAGTGGGGGAAGCGGAGACCAAAACAAACAACAGAAAGAAGAAAAGTGGAATATAAAATGAAATGAAAATGAAGTGAACTATAAAAGGCTCTGGGTAGATTAAAGTCCCTGTTGCTACATTCAATTAAATTGTACATGAATGTTGAAACAGATCAATAAAACCACAATTGAAAAAAACCCAACCTTTTTTGCACAAGCTTTCTACCTTCAGAGGCAGCGATGTGATGTGACTTATAACTAGTACCTAAGGGTAGTCCAAGTTCAAATTTAATTTCCTCATTGTAATTAAAATGAACTTGGAACAGGTCTAGGCTTGCACGTTTGGATTTCGTTTGAGAAGAAAAGGGAAATTGCATACAGAAAGTGTCTCTTGAGTATGTGGCCTGCTGTAAAAATATAATCTTCGTTCCTGGAGGATGTCATGAGTGTATAAGGGATCTTGTGGGTCTTTGGAGATATTAACTGCTCCTCCTATCAAATGCTACTTGTATCGGCACAATGAATAGCTTGAGGTTAGGGTTTACATTTTTTTTAACCTCTAAAAGATAATTTTTGTGGGGGGGGGGGGGGGGGGGGGGAGGGAGCAGGAGAAACTGGACTGCTAAAGTATTGGAAACAGAACATAAGAGTAGCCATACTAGGTCAGACCAATGGTCCATCTAGCCCAGTATCCTGTTTCCAAAGGTGGACAAGCCAGGTCACAAGTACCTGGCAGAAACCCAAATCGTGGCAACATTCCACGTAGAACCCCAAAGAATAGCAAGGTTCTGGAATCCCAAAGAGTAACAGGATTCCATGCAGAATCTCAAAGAGTAGCAACATTCCATACTACAAATCCCAGGGCAAGCAGTTGCTTCCCACGTCTGTCTCAATAGCAGACTATGGACTTTTCCTCCAGGAATTTATCCAAACCTTTTTTAAACCCAGATACAATAACCGCTATTACCACATCCTCCGGCAAAGAATTCCAGAGCTTAACTATTAGTTGAGTGAAAAAATATTTCCTCCTATTTGTTTTAAAAGTATTTATTTCCATGTAACTTCCTCGAGTGCTCCCTAGTCTTTGTACTTTTGGAAAGAGTAAAAAAATCAATTTACTTTACAGGGTGTTGGGGAAAGGACAGTTAATATGTATTTTAAGGGGTTGATATTCAAAGCAATTTAACAGCCAGGAAATGCTCCTGGCTGTGTAGGTCGCTTGATCTCTTGTCCTGGTCTATCCGGGTATATTCAGTGGTAGTTAAGTGGATGGTGCCGCTGAATTTACCGGTTGATGCCTAAGCTGAGGATAGACTTGGCACTTATCCGGTTAAGTGCCAATATTCTGTACTTTACCAGATAAGTTAACTAGATACATAGGACCACATACCACATAAAACGCAGTCCTATCTTTATCCAGTTGAAATTATCCGGTTAAGTTCTGAATATCGGTGGAAGATCCAAGATGGCTATTGCCGGTGTGGACAGAGTCAGCATGGGTTCATTCCTCACCAATTTGCTTCATGTCATTGAAGGCATGAATAAACATGTGGATAACGGTCAGCCAGTTGATGTAGTGTAACTAGATTTTCAGAAAACCTTTGACAAGGTTCTTCATAAGAGACTCCTGAGAAAATTAAAAAGTCATTGGATAGGAGGCAATGTCCTTCTGTGGATTAGGAATCGGTTATTGGACAGAAAACAGAGGGTAGAGTTAAATGGCCATTTTTCTCAATGGAGGAGGGTGAATAGTGGAATTCCACAGGGATCCGTACTGAGACCGGTGCTATTGAACGTATTTATAAATGATTTGGAAATCAGAACGACAAGTGAGATGATTAAATTTGCAGATGACCCAAAAGTATTCAAAGCTGTCAAAACAGATGCGGATTGTGAAAATTGCAGGAAGCAGGGGCGTAGCCAGACTTCGGCGGGAGGGGGGTCCAGAGCCCGAGGTGAGGGGGGCACATTTTAGCCCCCCCCTGGCGCCGCTGACCCGCCCCGCCATTGCCAACCCCCACCCCCCGCCATTGCTGACCCCGCCACCAGCAACTTTGCCCCCCTCCGATGACCCTCTCATCCCCCCTCCCGCTGCCAACCCGCCGTCGCCTACCTTCGCTAGCGGGGACCCAACCCCCGCCAGCCGAGGTCCTCTTCTTTCCGCAAAAGGCTTCCTTCTGTTTCTGACGTCCTGCGGAAAGAAGAGGATTTCGGCTGGCGGGGTTTGGGGTCCCCCGCCAGCAAAGGACGGTGACGGCAGGAGGGGGGTCGAGAGGGTCGTTGGCAGGGGGGTCCAGGGCCAAATCTACGGGGGCCCAGCCCCCCCAGGCCCCACGTAGCTATGCCACTGGCAGGAAGACCTTAGGAAACTGGAAGACTGGGCATCCAAACAGCAGATGAAATTTAATGTGGACAAATGCAAAGTGATGCCCATTGGGAAGAATAATCCGAATCATAGTTTCCTGATGCTGGAATCCACCTTAGGTGTCAGCACTCAAAAAAGATCTAGGTGTCATTGTAGACAATATGCTGAAATCTTCTGCCCAGTGTGCAGCGGTGGCCAAAAAAAGCAAACAGGATGCTAGGAATTATTAGGAGAGGGATGCAAATGAAGACCAAGAATATTACAAATGCTTCTGTATTGCTCAATGGTGCAGCCTCACCTTGCGCATTGCGTTCAAATCTGGTCGCTGTATCTCCAAAAAAATATAGTGGAATTGGAAAAGGTTCAAAGAAGAGCATGATAAAGAATGGAGAGGGTGGTGGGTGCTTGGAATGCCCTCCCGCAGGAGGTGGTGGAGATGAAAACGGTAACGGAATTCAAACATGCGTGGGATAAACATAAAGGAATCCTGTGCAGAAGAAATGGATCCTCAGGAGCTTAGCCTAGAATGAGTGGCAGAGCTGGTGGTTGGGAGGCAGGACTAGTGCTGGGCAGACTTATACAGTCTGTGCCAGAGCTGTTGGTGGGAGACGGGGTTGGTGGTTGGGAGGCGGGGATAGTGCTGGGCAGACTTATAGGGTCTGTGCCAGAGCTGGTGGTGGGAGACGGGGTTGGTGGTTGGGAGGCGGGGATAGTGCTGGGCAGACTTATAGGGTCTGTGCCAGAGCTGGTGGTGGGAGGCAGGGTTGGTGGTTGGGAGGCGGGGATAGGGCTGGCCAGACTTATACGGTCTGTACCAGAGCTGGTGGTGGGAGGCAGGGATAGGGCTGGCCAGACTTATACGGTCTGTGCCCTGAAGAGGACAGTACAAATAAAAAAGTAGCACATATGAATTTATCTTCTTGGGCAGACTGGATGGACCGTGCAGGTCTTTTTCTGCCATCATCTACTATGTTTACTATGTTACTATAAAGGGGATGGACATAGACGGTCGGTAGCCCAACTGTTTGGGGAGGCTAAAGGGGCGGAGCTTACCTCCATACGCTCCGTGGCAGCGACGTCAATGAAGAAAAAGACTACAGGCTCGCCGCCAGCTTCTCCCTTCTCTCTGCACACAGTGTCCCGTGATGCATTTCCTGTTTCCGCGAGAGCAGAGAGAAGGGAGAAGCTGGCGGCGAGCCTGTAGTCTTTTTCTTCATTGACGTCGCTGCCACGGAAATAAAAGATGAAAATGCGCGGGGCAGGAGGGTGGGCTGCACCACAAGCGGAAGTCGACGATTGGGCTGGGGAGGCTTAGCCTCCCCAAGCCTCTTATACGGGACGCCTATGGGGATGGAACACCTCCCATATGAGGAAAGGCTAAAGAGGTTAGGGCTCCTCAGCTTGGAAAAGAGATGGCTGAGGGGGTATATGATTGAGGTTTATAAAATCCTGAGTGGTGTAGAACGGGTAAAAGTATAAAGACCAGGGGATACTCAATGAAATTACATGGAAATACTTTTAAAACAAATAGGAGGAAATATTTTTTCACTCAAAGATTAGTTAAGCTCTAGAACTCACTGCCGGAGGGTGTGGTAGCAGCGGTTAGCATATCTGGGTTTAAAAATGGTTTGGACAAATTCCTGGAGGAAAAGTCTATAGTTTGTTATTGAGATGGACATGGGGGAAGCCACTGCTTGCCCTGAGATTGGTAGCATGGAATGTTGCTACTAATTTGGGTTTCTGCCAGGTGCTTGTGACCTGGATTGGCCACTGTTGGAAGCAGGATACTGGGCTAGATGGACCGTTGGTCTGACCCAGTATGGCTATTCTTATGTTCTTAAGTATATTCAACAAAACTGAAGACGTTTGAAAAACACCTTTACAAAAAAAATTCTTTTCCAGGAACTGGACTACCAGAGACATCGGATGCGTGAAAGCGGTGATCGTTTTGTCCCCGTGATGAGTGACTTTATCACTGTGGCCAGCTTCGGTTTCTCCGAGCTGGAAGACTCATTGAACGAGGCCAAGGATAAGGTAAGAAGCCTCAGGCCTTATCGGAATAGAGTTTTAACGTTCATCCATGGAGCCTGAAGAATGTAGGGTTACGATCCCAGGAAATCCCGGGAAATGACTGTCAGTAGCTTGTAGCTCTTTCCCAGTTCTTTGCAGCCTTAATAATCCAGTCTAAAATTCCGATCCATCTTTTTCTGAAATGTTCAGGTTATAGGTGGGATTTAAGGTGGTGGTGGTCCTAGAATGGGATTTGTAGTATGCTAATGGGTGTTACCAGTAGTGTAGCCAGCGATTAATTTTTGGGTGGGCCTGGAGGTGGACTGGGTGGGCACAGACCTCTTTCCTCTCCACCGTCCACCGCTCGCCGCCACCACATTTTGTGTCCACCCGCGACCGCCCCGCCCGCGACAGCCCCCTGCACTGACCTGAAGCGCGTTCTCCCTCCAATCCAGCACCGGCGATCATAGCCAGCCTTCTACCATGTCCAGCGCGCGTCGTCGGAGCTTCTTCTCAGGTGCGTCCCGCCTACTCTGCAACTTCCTGCTGGACGTGGTAGAAGGCTGGCTGTGATTGCCGGTGCTGGATTGGAGGGAGAACGCGCTTCAGGTCAGTGCAGGAGGCTGTCGCGGGCGGGGCGGGCCTGTAGCAAAAGTGGGTGGGCCTGGGCCCATCCAGGCCCACCCGTGGCTACGCCCCTGGGTGTTACACACAATTTTAGCTGTGTAATAACAATACTGATGCTCTTCCCATTTGTAAACTTAACATTCCAGTTTGTATTGGTAGTAGAATGTGCTCCCCCATGTGGTAAGAAATCAGAACTGCTGCCAAGAAAGAAGATACAGCTCTTAGAAAGACCTTCAGTAAACCAATCTGACCTTTTTGACATTTCGATCTGGACAGATTTTGAACTAGGGTCTCTCCATTGCACATTTGAATACCTTATGTAGTGAAGTTTCCTAGTGCCTGGATGTACAAGAACCTAACTGGGCATGTGAAAACGATTAGAGCCACAGTGCCTCAGTCAGTGTTTGCCAGGGCCGCCGAGGGGGGGGGGGGCAAAATTCCCCGGGCACGGCGCCGGGGTCAGGCCGCCGGCGCTGCAGTTCCCGGTCTCACCTGCCTGCCTCCTCGGCTCCGGGCCCCCTGCATTCGAAGCGGTAGTCACAGATCGCCTCCCTTCGGGCCTTCCCTCCCTGTGTCCCGCCCTCGCGGAAACCGGAAGTTACATCGGACGAGGGCGGGACACAGGGAGAGAAGGCCAGAAGAGAAGCGATCTGCGACTCGAGAGGCAATCTGCGACTGCCGCTTTGAATGTAGGGGGCCCAGAGCCATGGAGGCAGGCAGGTGAGACCGGGGTCTGCAGCGGCGGGGGTGCGACGGGGGCGGCAGCGACAGGGGGAGCAACGGGGGGCGGCAGTGGCGGGGGGGCGGAGGCGGGGCGGCCTTGCCCCGGGCCCGGCCTAGTCTCTCGGCAGCCCTGGTGTTTGCAGGAAATCAAGGGCTTGTGTAAGTGGGAGAACTGTAATTACTAGAATGAACGCCCTCTAGAGGCTGGATAAAAGAACTGTAGTTGACGAAAGGGTCTCTTAGCAGGTGGTAAGGCCTGTGGGCTTTCTTTGAACCATGCTGGAATCATACTTAACCCAATAGGAGCTACCAAGCCATATTTCAAGTCAGACAGAATCCCTTACGATATTGTTATGTTAATAGTCTTGACAGATCTTTTTTTAAACCTGGTATATTAAGGCACAGGGCTAATTCCATTCTACCCGTAGGCCTCGTGTCAGGGACACAAGCTAGGGAAAGGTCACTTTTGAAATAGAAAATCTTTGTTGGATGTGGGGGGTAATGAGAACGGGGAGCAGGTATCCCTTTCTGAATGTTTTCTGGGCTCTCTATGCCCTTCCCTTTAAGGAAAATAAAAGTTAACACATTAATTGTGTAAAGTACGGGGATAATTCTATAAAGGTCACCTAAAGTTAGGCATTAGGGTTCTGGGTACTAAGCACAAATTCTATAATGGCATCCAGAGCCCGAGGTGAGGGGGCACATTTTAGCCCCCCCCCCCAGCGCCACTGACCCCCCTCTGCCATTGCCGACCCCCCCCCATCGCTGCCGCGACCACCACCACCAATTTTGACCCCCCCCCCCCTGCCGACGATCCTCTCGACCCCCCCTCCCGCCACCAACTCTCCCCCGCCGTCACCGTTGCCTACCTTTGCTGGCGGGGGACCCCAACCCCCGCCAGCCGAGGTCCTCTTCTTCCTTCGTTCTGTTTCTGAGTCTGACGTCCTGCATGCACAACGCCTTACCACATGGGTTAGGCGTCAGAAACAGATGATCACACAACGAAGGCGCCGGAGTCGACCGGCGCTGAAGAAGACTCTTCGGCTGGCGGGGTTTGGGAACCTCCGCAAGCAAACAAGGTACCTGATGTGGCGGGGGGCGGGCGGCAGCAGGGGGGGTGTCAAATGTAAAGGGGGCCAGGATGTAATTACTACTACTTAACATTTCTAGAGCGCTACTAGGGTTACGCAGCGCTGTACAGATTAATAAAAGGACAGTCCCTGCTCCAAGGAGCTTACAATCTAATGGGAGAAATGTCAAATAATCTGTGGGGGCCCTTGCCCCCGTGGCCCCATGTAGCTACGTCCCTGGTATAGAGGCGTAAATCAGTTACCCACATAATTCCAAGTTAGTGCCAGTTAATACATGTCAGTGCCAATCATTGGTACTCAAAGCCAAGTTAGCGTCAATTAGATGATTACGTTATGCACATAACTGAAGTTATTCTACTTTGTGGTTTGTAATTCTGTCAAAACTTGACCAATGCCAATAGCATTTGGCATATATCATAAATCTGCAACAAACCTGCACTCACGCCAGCCACCTAACCTAAATGACGTTGCCACTGTTATTGTCATGATATTCACAGACACCATTTTGCTTTAAACATAAACAGTTACCGTGTTTTTCGGCACTGTTTCCTGTAAGCTGAGCGGGAGTCCTCCAGCTGCATTGCTGCCAGTAGGGGGCGGTGTTTCAATGTTGTGTTTTCAATGGCTAGAGATAGGCAGGATTCCCTGGAGTCCTGCAGAGCTTCTGATATTCAGCGCTATGTAACCGGTCAGAACAGCTGCTGATCGGTTACATAGCGCGTACCCAGCAATCCGCCAATATTCACCAGGGTATAACTGGTTATTCCCCGCTGAATGTCCCCAGTTAGCGGCTAGCGGACAGCCAGTTATATCAGCCAAAATAACCGGCTATCCGCTGATTTTTAAACTGTACATAAGTATGTAAGTAATGCCACACTGGGAAAAGACCAAGGGTCCATCGAGCCCAACATCCCGTCCCCGACAGCGGCCAACCCAGGCCAAGGGCACCCGGCAAGCTTCCCAAATGTACAAACATTCTATACATGTTATTCCCGAAATTGTGGATTTTTCCCAAGTCCATTTAGTAGCGGTTTATGGACTTGTCCTTTAGGAAACCATCTAACCCCTTTTTAAACTCTGCCAAGCTAACCGCCTTCACCATGTTCTCCGGCAACGAATTCCAGAGTGAAGAAAATTTTTCTCCGATTTGTTTTAAATTTACTACACTGTAGTTTGATTGCGTGCCCCCTAGTCCTAGTATTTTTGGAAAGCGTGAACAGACACCTCGCATCCACTCCACTCCTTATTTTATATACCTGGGTTTTGCGGTCATATTTGACCGCGTGAAAACCTGGTATATGTTAGCCCCCTCCCTCCTACCCCCAGCCCACAGAAATTAAAGGCTCTCCCCTCTCCCCCAAACCAGCCCGTCCACCCCAACTCCCCCAGGTCTAGGTAGGCCTCCTTCCGCCCTCCCCTCCCCCGGGACCTATCTGATGTCCCTGGTGGTCTGTGAGGGTTGTTGGCAAAGTTGCCAACGCCACGGTTTTCCTGTGGAATTGGGCGACTTTTTTAAGTTGCCCATGGACACTTCTCAACAGTCGCAGGTTGTGAATTATTGGGCAGTGTTTGGTTCTGGCTCAGTCTCTAGTGCTCACCCTATTGGTCATATTTGGAGCAGGAATGAGGCTTTGAGCTATTTTTGGACATGAGTTAGGCGGGAACATTTTTTTGCCATCTGACCACTCTGGTTGTTGTGGGCAGAAGCAAAGGCAGCTCGCATTCCAAGACCTCGGTGGGCGGGGCACTTAATGTTGCTGGATCCCAGCAGTGAATACTGCCGGC
This sequence comes from Microcaecilia unicolor, assembly GCF_901765095.1. NCBI lineage: Eukaryota > Metazoa > Chordata > Amphibia > Gymnophiona > Siphonopidae > Microcaecilia > Microcaecilia unicolor. The sequence continues at coordinate 16,680,490 of NC_044033.1, forward strand.
ACCCGCATGACCCCCAGCTCCTTCATAGCGCTTCCCCACTTTTTCTGTGGCCGGTCAGAGGCAATACTTAGAAGCACTTCCCACTTTAGTAGCACTAAATATCGGAGGTTAGGCAGAGGAAAGCGATTTAAGTGGGCAGTTACATCACTTTGAATTTCAACCAGAACATAGTAAACATAGTAGATGATGGCAGAAAAAGACCTGCACGGTCCATCCAGTCTGCCCAAGAAGATAAATTCATATGTGCTACTTTTTTATTTGTACTGTCCTCTTCAGTGCACAGACCGTATAAGTCTGGCCAGCCCTATCCCCGCCTCCCAACCACCAACCCCACCTCCCAACCACCAGCTCTGGCACAGACCCTATAAGTCTGCCCAGCACTATCACCGCCTCCCAACTACCAGTCCCGCCTCCCACCACCAGCTCTGGCACAGACCGTACAAGTATGCCCAGCACTATCCCTGCCTCCCACCACCGGCTCTGGCACAGACCGTACAAGTATGCCCAGCACTATCCCTGCCTCCCAACCACCAACCCCGCCTCCCAACCACCAGCTCCGGCACAGACCCTATAAGTCTGCCCAGCACTAGCCCCGCCTCCCAACCACCAGAACATTTTTAATCACAGAGCTCCCTGTGAGAATTTAGATTTTCTTAGCGAAGTCATATTTTTGGAAGAAGGGTTGAGTGGTGGATGTTTTTGTGAGCACAGATGCTTTGCATGAAGTATCTGTTCCTCATTCCATCTGGTGAAACTAATGAGATTAATTTCACTTCAGAAGATGTAGGATAATTCGGAAGGTATGAGAGTGCTGGCAAGAACTGGGAGAAACTTAAAAAGTTGGACCTGAAACCGGTGGGATGGCAGCCTTCAATTTATGTGCCCTGGGATAATCGATGAGGTCATTTCGTAATATTTAGAGGACGCTGGTGCCATTACACATGTTATCTGTCTCAGGACCATACAGACAAAATACGCCTTGCAGCGGATAATGTGGGATATAACTGTTAGTACGTGACTCCTGAGAGTTTTCATTTCATTGCCTTCTGATCATTTTCTTGGTTTGTACCACAGAAAGGCAGTATTCAAATCCATTACCCTCCCCCTCCTCAGCAAAATCCACTGTCCTTGGAAGTGTGATTCCAAGCTGGAGACTGCCACCCAGCTGCTACTCATAAGGACTAGCGTAATCCGCCCCTGGTTTTACCTTATAATTACATAAGTATTGTCATACTGGGAAAGACCAAAGGTCCATCGAGCCCAGTATCCTGTTTCCAACAGTGGCCAATCCAGGTCACAAATACCCGGCAAGATCCCAAAAATGTACAAAACATTTTATACTGCTTATCCCAGAAATAGTGGATTTTCCCCATTTAATAACGGTCTATGGACTTTTCCTTTAGGAAGCCGTCCAAACCTTTTTTAAACTCCGCTAAGCTAACCGCCTTTACCACATTCCCTGGCAACGAATTCTAGAGTTTAATTACACATTGAGTGAAGAAACATTTTTTCCGATTCGTTTTAAATTTACTACATTGTAGCTTCAACGCATGCCCCCTAGTCCTAGTATTTTTGGAAAGCGTGAACAGACGCTTCACATCTGCCCATTCAACTCCACTCATTATTTTATAGACCTCTATCATATCTCCCCTCAGCCGCCTTTTCTCCAAGCTGAAGAGCCCTAGCCGCTTTAGCCTTTCCTCATAGGGAAGTCGTCCCATCCCCTTTATCATTTTCGTCGCCCTTCTCTGCACCTTTTCTAATTCCACTACATCTTTGAGATGCGGCGACCAGAATTGAACACAATATTCGAGGTGCGGTCGCATCATGGAGCGATACAAAGGCATTATAACATCCTTGCAATCCTATAAGGCCATGGATGCAGTAAGAGTTAGAACAGGGCTGGATTAAGCTGTTTCTTCTGGCACGGAGGCAGCGGCAACCCTTGCTGAGGCAGTAGCTGAAATCAGTCTGTAGCCAATTCTTTTGCTATCCCATGTTATATTACTTAGCTAAATTAAATTAGTGAGCTAAACTATTCACTGTAATTAATTGGCAAATGGATTGGAAGAATTTGCATTGTTCTAATTAGGAAAGAAATTGATGACTACAATGGGCTGCGGTGGTTCTGCCAGTAATAAGGGAGAGTGGCGTACGAAAGAGATGAAATTTCATCGTTACAGTATAACATTTATTGAGCATTAATAATTGCCTTTTGGATGTATCCAGAGCTCACTTGAAGGGCTGCTCCCAGCAAGGTGGCCAGGAAATACCGAATGGTACTCAGGCCATCCATTCTGTCTGAATATTTTCCCCTCTCCCCAATAAGACAAATCAATAAAGAAATCAGTTGTAGTCTGCTTTTAGTTTTGCTGGTTTCCCAGCCAGAAAATGTTCAAGCTGCAACGGATCCAAGAAAACTCCTTTCTTCATAATTAATTAAACATTTACAAGGAAATCTAAAAATAAGTCATGCTCCTATGCCCTGCCACTTGAGATTTCAATTGAAGAAATGCCCTCCTACGCATCTCGGTAGGTCTAGAAGCATCAGGGAAAAGAAAAACCACCTGCCCAGTAAACAAGGAACGTTTCTTAGGGAAATAAGGTTTCAGAATGCAAATTGAAAAGTAACCAGCAGTGTAGCCCATTTATTAATTACGTCCTGAGAGGATTCAAGAAATGTCTGAACTGCCTGCAGAATTAAGTGCATCCATGCCATCTTATTTCCTTCACTGCCTTAGGCAGGTTCTAGAAATTAGTAATTATATAAGAGTCACTATTAGGGAGTTGCAACACATCTTTTAAATACATCTTTAGCAGTTCTCTTGGGGCTAGATAATTAGTAACTGGAAAGTTCAAAATGCTAAGATTACAATCTCTAGCAGAATTCTCAACAGACTCCATACGAATATGTAGCAATGCATTGTCCTTTGTCACGGCAGCCAAGGCCAACTGAGCCCTCTTTCAATTGAGAATCTTACTTCACTAATTGCTGTTCCATAGATGAAACTCTCTTAACCTGTTCCAAACGTTTCTGAAATGTATCTTCAATAAACTGAAAAAGTTTCTGCAAATGATCTTGCAATACCTTCTCAATTCGAAGCACCGCTGTGCCAATAGAACAAGGAATTGCTAAAGACGATACTTTAATGAGAGCAGGAACTGGTAAAATAGTCTCGGGTCCTATATCGACAATGGGAGCAGGCTTTGATGGGGGAAGCACACCCCCAAGAACACGGGGTCACCACTCACAGGGGATCCCAACAACTCCCTGGTCTGAGCAGGTTGGGAAGGTGGCATTCTTCCACCAGAAGACAAGGAGACAGAAGGAGAGGACGCCATTCTCACAGGTCCGCCACTCATAGTTACTCCCCCTACTCAAACGTGCTGATCCATAGAGTTTCTCCTACATGAGTTTGCAGTTCTGGAATGCACTACCATTTGATGTGATAAGGAGACAAAAGGAGGTGCTGGACATTGGCTGGGGATGCTGACACAGAAGAGGGAGAGGAACATGGAGGGATGCTTGAGATGAAAAGCTGTAGATAGATGCAGTAAAAAAAAGGGAGATTAAAGATGAATAATAAGAATAAATTAAATCTGAGCAGATAGAGAAATAAATGGAGGAAAGCTGAACGGAAAAGATCAGTCAAATGGATGTAGGAGAGGGAGTGGCAAATGGACTGAAGACCTCGGAAAGAAAGTTAAGAAAAGACAGAAACTGGAGATTGGGACAAACATAATCAGAAAAAAAAACAAACAATCAGACAGCAAAGGTAGAAAGAAGAATTTTATTTTTAATTCAGTGAATGGGAAATGTCAGTTTTACAAGAATTTTACACTGATTTTTTTTTATATTTTGCAGAATGCAGGGTGCTGTTTCTATTTCTCTAGTGTTGCACTGCCTGCAGAATGTGGCCTCTTGGGGGTTTATATTTAATTTTTGCCTGTATATTCATATTTTAAGGTTGTGGTCACTTATTCTGTATTTAGCAAGGGTTCAGTGTTTGTGACTGAGGCCAGGTACTATATGGAGTTTCTATTTAAGCATCCGTAATATTTCAGGGGGTCTTTTACAAAGGCATGCCTTTGCCAAAGGACATAGTAACTTAGTAGATGACGGCAGAAAAAGACCTGCATGGTCCATCCAGTCTGCCCAACAAGATAACTCATATTTGCTGCGTTTTGTGTATACCCTACTTTGATTTGTACCTGTGCTCTTCAGGGCACAGACCGTATAAGTCTGCCCAGCACTATCCCCGCCTCCCAACCACCTGCCCCTCCTCCCAACCACCAGCTCTGGCACAGACCGTATAAGACTGCCCAGCCCTATCCCCGCCTCCCAACCACCAGCCCCGCCTCCCGATCATGACTAAGCTCCTGAGGATCCATTCCTTCGGCACAGGATTCCTTTATGCTTATCCCACGCATGTTTGAATTCCATTACCGTTTTAATTTCCACCACCTCCCGCGGGAGGGCATTCCAAGCATCCACTACTCTCTCCGTGAAAAAATACTTCCTGACATTTTTCTTGAGTCTGCCCCCCTTCAATCTCATTTCATGTCCTCTCATTCTACCATCTTCCCATCTCCGGAAAAGGTTCATTTGCGGATTAATACCTTTCAAATATTTGAACGTCTGTATCATATCACCCCTGTTTCTCCTTTCCTCCAGAGTATACATGTTTAGTTCAGCAAGTCTCTCCTCATACGTCTTGTAACGCAAATCCCATACCATTCTCGTAGCTTTTCTTTGTACCGCTTCAATTCTTTTTACGTCCTTAACAAGATACGGCCTCCAAAACTGAACACAGTACTCCAGGTGGGGCCTCACCAACGACTTATACAGGGGCATCAACACCCCCTTTCTTCTGCTGGTCACACCTCTCTCTATACAGCCTAACAACCTTCTAGCTAGGGCCACCGCCTTGTCACACTGTTTCGTCGCCTTCAAATCCTCAGATACTATCACCACAAGATCCCTCTCTCCGCCCGTACGTATCAGACTCTCCACGCCTAACACATACATCTCCCGTGGATTTCTATTCCCTAAGTGCATCACTTTGCATTTCTTCGCATTGAATTTTAATTGCCAAACCTTAGACCATTCTTCTAGCTTCCTCAGATCCTTTTTCATGTTTTCCACTCCCTCCCGGGTGTCCACTCTGTTACAGATCTTAGTATCATCCGCAAATAGGCAAACTTTACCTTCTAACCCTTCGGCAATGTCACTCACAAATATATTGAACAGAATGGGCCCCAGCACCGATCCCTGAGGCACTCCACTACTCACCTTTCCCTCCTCCGAGCGAATTCCATTCACCACCACCCTCTGGCGTCTGTCCATCAACCAGTTCCTAATCCAGTTCACCACTTCAGGTCCTATCTTCAGCCCATCCAGTTTATTTAAGAGCCTCCTGTGGGGAACCGTGTCAAAAGCTTTGCTGAAATCTAAGTAGATTACGTCTATAGCTCGTCCCTGATTCAATTCTCCTGTCACCCAATCAAAGAACTCAATGAGATTCGTTTGGCACGATTTCCCTTTGGTAAAACCATGTTGTCTCGGATCTTGCAACTTATTGGCTTCCAGGAAATTCACTATCCTTTCCTTCAGCATCGCTTCCATTACTTTTCCAATAATCAAAGTGAGGGTTACCGGCCTGTAGTTTCCAGCTTCTTCCCTATCACCACTCTTGTGAAGAGGGACCACATCCGCCGATCTCCAATCCCTCGGAACCTCTCCAGTCTGCAAGGATATGTTAAACAAATCTTTAAGAGGACCCGCCAGAACCACTCTGAGCTCCCTCAATATCCTGGGGTGGATCCATCCGGTCCCATGGCTTTGTCCACCTTTAGCTTTTCAAGCTGTTCATACACACTCTCTTCCGTGAACGGTGCTCTATCCACTTCAATCTCATTTATACTTTTTGCAGTCCATCGCGGTCCTTCTCCAGGATTTTCTTCTGTGAAAACAGAACAAAAGTATTTATTTAGCAAATTTGCTTTTTCTTCATCATTTTCCACATAGCGGTTCGCAGTATCTTTTAGTCTCACAATTCCCTTTTTAGTCTTTCTCCTTTCACTTATATACCTGAAGAAATTTTTGTCACCCCTCCTTACATTTCTAGCCATTTGTTCTTCCGCTTGCGCTTTTGCCAGACGTATCTCTCTCTTGGCTTCTTTCAGTTTCATCCGGTATTCCTCCTCGTGTTCCTTTTCTTGAGTTTTTTTGTATTTCTGGAACGCCAACTCTTTAGCCTTTATTTTCTCAGCCACTTGCTTGGAGAACCATATCGGTTTCCTTTTTGTCTTGCTTTTATTTACTTTCCTTACATAAGCGGTGGTGAATGCAAAAATTATAGGGACAGGCTTATGAACCTCAACATGTATACGCTGGAAGAGAGGAGGGAGAGAGGAGACATGATAGAAACGTTTAAGTATCTCAAGGGCGTTATGTACAGGAAGAGAGCCTTTTTCAAATGAAGGAGAGCTCTGGAATGAGGGGGCATATGGCAAAGTTGAGAAGGAATAGGCTTAGGAGTAACCTAAGGAAGTATTATTTCACAGAAAGGGTGGTGGAGGCGTTGAATGGCCTCCCGGTGGAGGTGGTGGAGTCGAGGACTGTTCCAGAATTTAAAAAGGCATGGGATAAGCATGTGGGATCGCTTAGGAACAGGAAGAATTAGGGGTTACAGAGGATGGGCAGACTGGATGGGTCATATGGCCTTTATCTGCCGTCATGTTTCTATGTTTCTATCTACGGGGTCCTTTTACTAAGGTGCACTGAAAAATGGCCTGCGGTAGAGTAGACACGAGTTTTGGGTGCACGCATAATTATTTTTCAGCGCATCTATGAAAAAAATGCCTTTTTAAAAGTTTTGTTGAAAATGGACATGCGGCAAAATAAAAATCGCCGTGCTTCCATTTTGGGTCTGAGACCTTACTGCCAGCCATTGACCTAACGGGAAAGTCTCACGTGGTAACTGGGCGGTAATGACCTATGCGTGTCAAATGCCAATGAACACGCGTCCAATACGCGTGTCCGAAATAAATTTGGCACTGAACAGGAAGTTGGGAAAGTTTCACAGGACTTGAAAGTGCAAGACTTCCCCAACTTCCTGCGTAGTGCAGCTCAAGTATCTGCAGAGCCCAGTGCTGGGGAAGAAAAAGGACTTTGAGGCAGCGAGGAAGAAGAGAAAATCCAGAGCCCGAGCTGTTGAGGTAAAGGCGGGGGAAAACGGGTGGGGTCTGCGTTAAAAAACATCAGCTGGCATTAAAATGCTATTAACGCATTAAAAGTGTTATTAACGTGTTAATTGCCCACCTCTACTAATAATTGATGTTAACAGTAAAATAACATGTTTTAACAGTAGCCCATGTTAATAACTCCCCCCCCTTAATCACTCTAAAATTATTCATACAAATTTCCACTTTGTACAGAACTGAAGGGAGGGAAATGGGACTTGATGTACTGCCTTTCTGAGGTTTTTGCAACTACATTCAAAGTGGTTTACATATATTCAGGTACTTATTTTGTACCAGGGCAATGGAGGGTTAAGTGACTTGCCCAGAGTCACAAGGAGCTGCAGTGGGAATTGAACCCAGTTCCCCAGAATCAGAGTCTGCTGCACTAACCACTAGGCTACTCCTCCATATGTGCAGGACGTCAGACTCACAGAAACAGAAGCCTGTGCGGCCGCGTTGCTGATCTGCAAGGGCAAACTTCTACATGGAATGTCGCTAATGGAATAGCAACATTAAGATTCCATGTAGAATCTCAAATAGATGCAACAGAATCTCAATAGTAGCAACATTCCACCTAGAATCTCAAATAAGGAAAGGGAACTGGGAATTGATATACCGCCTTTCTGAGGTTTTTGCAACTACATTCAAAGTGGTTTACATATATTCAGGTACTTATTTTGTACCAGGGGCAATGGAGGGTTAAGTGACTTGCCCAGACTCACAAGGAGCTGCAGTGGGAATCGAACTCAGTTCCCCAGGATCAAAGTCTGCTGCACTAACCACTAGGCTACTCCTCCACTCCAGACTAGCTGTTACCACAATAGCATCGTGTTTTACTGCTGTTTCTTCTCCTTCTGTTTTTTTTTTTCTCAATTTTATCTTTTACTGAATTCTCAAAGATTTGTGTACAAACATCAGGGTGAGAAATGTCCCTACAGTTACCACGTGTTCAACAGTATTACTAAGAACCTGTATAAAAAGGATTCCCAATTCTCCTGCCCTCCCTGCATCCCATCCCTTTCCCTCCCAGTCCTAGGTGTAGCCTCCACATTCGGTCGTGGATCCAGTAACCAGTATCCTACTTTTGATACATCCTTTAAAAGATTTGGGAATGTAGATTTCTTAAGCTGGCTCACAGCCTTAAAATGTGATAAAAGGTGCTATAATGTTTCTGCTGTTTCTTCAGACTGTTCAGTTTCAGTTTAATGGTGCTTTTAGCTGGCAGTAATGGACTTTCTCTCCTATCTTCCTCTGACAGTATGCCAAAGCACTGAAGCATTTCGGAGAGAGCGAGGGGAGAATGCAGCCAGATGAGTTTTTTGGCATCTTTGACACCTTTCTGCAGTCATTCGTGGAGGCCAAGCAAGATCTGGAGAACATGCGGAAGAAAAAGGAGGAAGAGGAACGCAGGGCACGCATGGAGGCCATGGTGAGTAACAGGACTGGAGAGAAAGTTCTCGCTCTAGAACCCGGGGATATTACAGCACCTCCAGAGAGCAGGTGGATTCCCTCAGAAACCAAAGGAAGATAGTCCTTGGTTTGAACACTGTTTCATTATTTTACAAGTGTTTAGTTTCTATCATCGGGTGTCACGGTCGTGCCCTGGTTTCAGGCTCGCAGTCATCTCGCCCCCTGGTGGCCAGGCCTGGTGGCTGCATTGGATTGTCTGTGTGCTGTTTTCTGTCCAGTCCGGATCTTCCGGCCTGCCAGACTTGCTTGTCTTGTTGGAGCCTGCACACTTGTTCCTTGTTTGTCTTTGTGTTTAGTGTCTGTTTGTCTGTGTTTCTTGTTCAGTGGCTGCCTGGCAGCTTTCAGTTCTGTCTCGTGTTTGTCAGTGTTTGTTCCCTGTTTTAGTGGCTGCATGCAGCTTCCAGTTCCTGCCCTGTCCTGTAAGTCCTGTCGGCTCAACTCCTGGGGAAGGGCGGCTAGTGCAAGTGAAGTCTTGCTGTTTTTATCTGAGTTTTGTCTTGTTCCTGGTATGGGGTGGTTTTGCCTGCCACTGCCGCTCTCGGCAGTGGCCCAAGGGCTCACTAACCTAGTTCCTGTTTTGGAGAACGTGACATTGGGTTAAAAAACTCCAAACGATTTTTTTATATTTTTAACATTAATTGTGAATTAGTGTCCAAATTAAAGTGCAACTCAATGTGAACATGGCCATTTTGAAATGAGGGATCTGGAAATGAAAATAATTTTGCGGTGTAAAACAGCACTTGTTCCTGAAGAAGCCTGGAAAGGGGTGAAACCTTGGCTCTGCCCCGTAGAACAATTAAAGCTAAGTGCTGTCTTAATAACAAAATGGTTTTTTGCTACAGATAAGCTTTAAACAAGCTGCACTTAAAATCTGGAAAAGTTTACATTGAGTTGCACTTTCATTTGGACACTAATTCACAATTAATGTTAAAAATATAAAAAATCTTTTGGAGTTTTTTTTTTAGCCCGATGATAGAAACTAAACGCTGACAAAATAATGAAACAGTGTTTATTTATTTATTTATTTATTTATTTATTTGTTACATTTGTATCCCGCATTTCCCCCCCCTATTTGCAGGCTCAATGTGGCTTACATAGTACCGTAAAGGCGTTCGCCAATTCCGGTATGAACAAATACAGTAATGTTGTGGTAGAATAAGGTTTGTGTGTACAGACACATTAGGGAATCGTAGAGAGGAAGAGAATCGTAAGGGGCAAGAGTTATTATATGTAAAATACAAAAACCAGGCTCTGCTGCTAGTAAATGACAGAAACTTCCTCGGAAGGAGGCTGTTTACACAGTTAGCAGGAAAAAAGGCCTCAAAGAGCTTCCAGATCATCAATGGATCTGCTGAAGCTACAACGGGTCTCACGACCCTACTTTCATCCTTGGCCAAAAAAAACCTGCTTAACGTTGATAGAAGAGCGTGGAGAAGTAGTGTTGACCGTTCTTTCAAATGTGTAATTAAAGCCCTGAAGCAGCCGTGCGAAACGCTGGCCACCGTCGGCTTAACACATTGAAAATAAAAAGAAGAGAGGGAAACAGCACGACACGCTGACTTGAGAGTTCTCACTATAAAAGATAAGATATATACGCGATTGAAATGTCTATAAAGGTGGAGCATATACATAAAGTATCCACGATGAATTAATTAAATAACGTTAAGCAGGTTTTTTTGGCCAAGGATGAAAGTAGGGTCGTGAGACTCGTTGTAGCTTCAGCAGATCCATTGATGATCTGGAAGCTCTTTGAGGCCTTTTTTCCTGCTAACTGTGTAAACAGCCTCCTTCCGAGGAAGTTTCTGTCATTTACTAGCAGCAGATCCTGGTTTTTGTATTTTAGGTAGATTGCTTGATCTGCATTCGAACAGCATTTAGTATTTAGTTGATTCTATAGAGTTATTATATGTCCATTACGAGCTTTGCTTTTGTTGTGTTGCAGGGTGCAGGCATTTAAGTTGGGTCGGTAGGGTATGCCTTTTTGAACAGGTTAGTTTTTAGTGACTTCCGGAAGTTTAGGTGATCATAAGTTGTTTTCACGGCTTTGGGTAGTGCGTTCCACAGTTGTGTGCTTATGTAGGAAAAGCTGGATGCATAAGTTGATTTGTATTTGAGTCCTTTGCAGCTTGGGTAGTGGAGATTTAGGTTTGTTCGTGTTGATCCTGTTGTTCAAACCAAAGACTATCTTCCTTTGGTTTCTGAGGGCTTTTCTCCAATTTGATATAGTAAGATTACAGCTGTTTTTGAATGTTACAGGCTAGTGGGACTAGTTTTATTATTGTTTGTTTGTTTGTTGCATTTGTATCCCACATTTTCCCACCTATTTGCAGGCTCAATGTGGCTTACATAGTACCGATATAAACAGTTTTACAAGTGATGTTATGGTAGAATAACAACATGTTAGGGAATCGTATAGGGGAAGAGTTACGTTATGTCCATTACGTTCTTTGGTTTCGTAGTGTTGCAGGGTTCAGGTATTTAGGTCGGGTCGGTAGGGTATGCCTTTTTGAACAGGTACGTTTTTAGTGATTTCCGGAAGTTTCACGGCTTTTGGTAGTGCGTTCCACAGTTGTGTGCTTATGTTGGAGAAGCTGGATGCATAAGTTGATTTGTATTTGAGTCCTTTGCAGCTTGGGTAGAGGAGGTTTAGGTATGTTCGTGTTGATCTGGATGTATTTCTGATTGGTAGGTCAATGAGGTCTGTAGTACTGTATCTACTGTATTTGTTTAAATCTGTAGCAGGTAGACTCCCCTCAAGGTGTAGGTGAGCACTAAAGAATCGCCAGTCATCAGCAGCCATCAACAGAAAAACGCATTGCTAGGCAGGTTACAAACGTACCGGTCAATATTCAGCCCATGGCGGTTAGTGGGTTTTTTTTTTAAACAATGAAAAGGAAGTAGCTTTGGTGAGATTTAGGAAAAAGGCAGAAGAAGATGGAAGGTGAGTTAGGGATTAATGGAGAGACTGTGGTTTGGGAAACAGGAATTTCTGTAGGTAAGAGTGACAAGGAGACTGGAAGAACAGAAAAAACGGGAAGCAGAGGCAAACAAGCACAGCTCAGTTATGCTGCCAAAAGTTATGCTTTGTAAAGTCTCTAAAAACTCACCCAGAAAATGGCATTCTGTGAAATCTTGCCATTTGTCCCAAACAAGCCTTTCATGGCTGCATTTTTTTGTCTCTGTCCCATAGTTTGAGCAGCTGCTGGATGCGTTCTCTGAAGCACTTTTCACCTTAAGTGTGAGAATAAATCAGAGCCAGGACTCAGAAAAAAGAAGCATTTCACTTGATTTCAGGTTTTTTAAAATGTAAATCAAAGGAACTTTTTTTGGGGGGGGGGGGGGGTTCCTAAAAGAACCAGGAGGGGCATAATCGAAAGGGACGCCCAAGTTTTGTTGAGAACGTCCTCGCAAAACGTCCCGATGAAGGGGCGGGGAAACCCGTATTATCAAAACAAGATGGACGTCCATCTTTCGTTTCGATAATACGGTCGGGGACGCCCAAATCTTGACATTTAGGTCGTCCTTACAGATGATCGTCCCTAGACTTGGTCGTTTCTGATTTTCGGCGATAATGGAAACCAAGGACGCCCATCTCAGAAATGACCAAATGCAAGCCCTTTGGTCGTGGGAGGAGCCAGCATTCGTAGTGCACTGGTCCCCCTGACATGCCACGACACCAACCGGGCACCCTAGGGGGCAATGCAGTGGACTTCATAAATTGCTCCCAGGTACAATGCTCCCTTACCTTGTGTGCTGAGCCCCCCAAAACCCCTCCAAAACCCACTACCCACAACGGTACACCACTACCATAGCCCTTACGGGTGAAGGGGGGCACCTAGATGTGGATACAGTGGGCTTGTAGTAGGTTTTGGAGGGCTCACATTTACCACCACAAGTGTAACAGGTAGGGGGGAGATGGACCTGGGTCCACCTGTCTGAAGTGCACTGCACCCATTACAACTGCTCCAGGTACCTGCATACTGCTGTCATGGACCTGAGTATGACATATGAGGCTGGCATAGAGGCTGGGGTTAGTGACCTCTGGGGGAGTAGGGGAGGTGATCCCCGATTCTCTCCGGTGGTCATCTGGTCAGTTCGGGCACCTTTTTGTGCCTTGGTCGTAAGAAAAACAGGACCAGGTAAAGTTGTCCAAGTGCTCGTCAGGGACACCCTTTTTTTTTTCCATTATGGGTCGAGGATGCCCATGTGTTAGGCACGCCCAAGTCCCACCTTCACTACGCCTCCGACACGCTCCTGGGAACTTTGGTCATCCCACGACGGACTGCAGTTGGGGACGTTCAAAATTGTCTTTCGATTATACCGATTTGGGCGACCCTGTGAGAAGGACGCCCATCTTCCGATTTGTGTCGAAAGATGGGTGTCCTTCTCTGTTGAAAATGAGCCTGCAGGTCACCTTGCTCCACCTAATAGACACATCAAGGGTCTGATTTAATTTTGGGCAAAGATCTGCTTCAAGAGTGTTTGCACGGTTTTGAAAGATCACAAAGTCAAGATTTCCATGTCCTGCAGCTGCTGAAATTCAACAGCAAAGTGAAACCTTGTGCAAAAGATGCTGTGACATTTCTGCCCTCCTCTTAAATTCAATGCTTTTTGGCATAAGTTCGACGGTGCTATTTTGCACAGCTTCTGCAAAATAATTTGTGGAAGCAAACTGACTTAAGGCTCTTTTACCCTTATGACATGGTAACGTATTTATTTGTGACATTTATACCCCACATTTTCCCGCACAATTTAGAGTTCAATGTGGCTAACAAGCTAAAAAGAAGTCATTACAAAATATTAAACAAAATACATAAGGAAAGAATCGTAAACATATAAAGATTTCAATAATAAAAGATAATGGGCGAATGGAAAGGGGGAGTTAGGCACCAGGATCAATTGACAGAAACTTTTTGAAAAGGAAAGATTTCAAAAACTTACGAAAACCAAGTAATCATTTTGGGATCTTTTATTTTTGGCAAGGAATTTCACTATTTCGTACCTCGGTATGAAAAAGTAGCTGAATATATAGATTTATAAACTACTTTCTTAAGTATCTTCTGGAACTGCAAATAATCTTTCTCCAGCTGTACTTCAACTGGTAAGAATGGCTGCTGACCAGTTAAATAGCGCTTAACCGGCTATCTGCCGATATTCAGCAGGGGATAACCTGCTATCCGCCACTGAATATCCCCAGTTAGCAGAGAGGTGTGGTAGCCGTGTTAGTCCACTTTTAAAGGTAGAAATAAAACATGGAAAAGAAAATAAGATGATACCTTTTTTATTGGACATAACTTAATACATTTCTTGATTAGCTTTTGAAGGTTTCCCTTCTTCGTCAGATCGGAAATAAGCAAATGTTGGTAGGTGACAGTATATATAAGTGAAACATCAAAGCATTCCAGTGACAGTCTAACAGGATGGGGGTGGGTAGGTGAGAGATAGGGAGATATGCATGGAGACAGGAGGGTGACAAAGCAGTACAATTTTATGGTTTATAATGGGCAAGAAAACACAGATCTTTGTTAAGTCCTGTCTGGTGGGTGTCAAAATATTTAATCATTCTGACTTCAAAGGTCTTACGTTCCTGTATTGTTTTAAAGTTCCCTTTTAGGATTCTTACCATGAAATCACTGGTACAGTGTTCTGGTTTTGTAAAGTGCTGCCCCACAGGCGTGACATCTTTAATGGTACTAGCATTTTTCATATGGTGTCTCACGTAAATTAAATTTCTTCTTTAGCATCTGACTTGTTTCTCCAATGTAGTAGCCTTCGTTGCATTTTTTACACTGAATGATATATACCACATTGGAAGATGAGCACATGAAAGATTCCTTAATGTTGAATATTTTTCCTTTGTGAATGACCGTGGGGTCCTGTGAAATATTTTGGCATAGTTTGCAGCTGGATATATTGCAAGGATGTGTGCCATTCTCTTCTTTTTGAGTCTGTGTTGGGAGCTTACTTCTAATTAGCTTGTGTTTTAAGTTAGCAGATAAGCAGTTATATCACCCGATATAACCAGCTATCTGCTGATTTTTAAACCAGGTTTTTCAGTCATATTTGGCTGCGTGAAAACCTGGTATATCTTTGGCCGGTTTAAAGGTATCCGGCTATGTCTGAATATTGACTTAGCCAGGTCTCTTTAAACTGGCCCAAAATACACCAGATATTTAATGCCAGTCACCGGAAATGGCCCGGCATTGACTAGCCAGGCTTAGCGCCAACCACGGGAGTTAGCCAGTCAAACTCCCGCGATCTGAATACCAGCCCCTTATTCTATAAGGTTGGGATTACAACTGAGAATGCTCTCATCCTGGCAAACTGCAACCTTATGTCCTTAACCACAGTGATTCTCAACAGCTCCTCCTGGGCCGGACGAAGGCTTAGATTTAACCACTTAATCACTGGGAAGTATGGAGCTGTGACAGAAATATTACATAGGTTTGCATCTTATGTCAAAAGCCGCATCGTCACTGACCTTTGGTAATGTGATTTCTCTTTTACACTAGCTCAAAGACCAGCGGGAGAAAGAGAAGCGGGTGAAGAAAACCAAGGTCGGCAGCATCTCGGATGAAGGTGGTGAGTTTGATGACCTGGTGTCAGCACTGCGGTCTGGGGAGGTCTTCGACAAGGATTTATGCAAACTGAAGAGGAACCGCAAGCGTTCGGGCAACCAAGTGTTGGACACAAGCAGGGAGAGGGCTGTGACTAAGCTAAGTTATTGAAGGAACGATGGAAAAAATAAGCCAACGATTTGAGGACTGCTGCTGGTGGAGCTTGGTTGAAGGTCACCGGAAAGGATTTGTATAGATGTGCAGCTGCACCCTTGAACCTTTCCGTGAATGAGTTTCCCCCCTATCACATAGGAAGGAGCATATGGATGTAGAAGGACCTTGGTGCAGTGACAGGACTTATAAGCACATTTTGTCAAGGCAATGGATGTGCTCTGGTCATCTGCAACAGTGAACGCCGAATTCAGTGGTGTCAAGGGAAACCAGGGCCTGTAAGTGATGAACGTATTGTGTAAGAGTAGCTTGCAGAAATCATGGATCTGCGTGCCGAAATACAAATGAACATATTCTTTGCTAAGATATTCTAAACGTTGGAATCACCTGGATGTGATTTAAAAAAAAAAAAACCATTATCCGAAGGTCTAGGCTGGCCTACAGGATCACTTACCTCCTCCTAACATACATTGAATTTAAAAAGTGTTTAAACGGCCTATGGATTGGAAAGAACCTTTCATGGTTGAATTTCCCTAAAGCAACTGGGTGAGGTGAGAAATTAAAAGATCAAAGCCCTTGGCCCACATGAAAGGTTCTAAGTCAATACAAGGTGCTTTCAGAGCTATCAGCCAACATTCAAGAAGCCCAGCAAAGATTTGATCGTTGAAGGGCTGATATCAACGTGTCTCGGAACTTGAATAACGTCTTGAAGAGAGTGGAACGTGTATCCACACGGTTCTAGAACATAAATACTGCCTCTGAATCTAGAACAAACAAACCCTGTCAGATATGTAAGCACTTCACTAGCTGCCATTTTTAAGTTTCCGATTGGGGTATGCTCATATTCTGGGCTGTCTTTGGAAAGTTGATAACAAACTCTGAAAACCTTTGTTTTGTGGAGCCTGAAGGAGGTAGGGAGAGGAGCAGAGGAGAGTGTAACGTTGCTTTAACAAGAAGCAAATCTCATTGGAATTTATGGAATAAGGAATGTAGGGAAATTGAGTTCTGTCATACCAGTCGTACTCTGCTGGTATCAGTTACAGGAGGGTTTGTTTTGTTTTGTTTTTTACTGGAACAAACTGGAGCTCCTTTCTAACCAGTTGGCCTCATCCTGAGCTTCTAGAGAGTTCTGTAACATACTGTAGTGATATATAAATGGAGAAAAGGTAACATAGATGTTTATATTCAGGTTTTTTCCTCCATGCAGTCCCATTTTGAACGTGGGCAATAATGATAAAGTAATAATATTAAACTGGTGAGATCCTAGAGGACGTTGCAATGGCTTAATAAGTATAATTTAATGAAAACAATTAGGGTAAAGCAGAAGCCAAAACAAGAAGTAGTTTGGATCTCATTGTCTTTCATTGAAGCAAGAGACGCTTAAAAAACAAGTCAGACACTCTGTCACAAAACAGAAAAAGGCGTTTCAAACGTTATTTATCTTCCTGAAGCCCCCCCCCCCCCTCCCCAAGAACGATGAACAGTCTCCAAATGTATTATACCATTCACCATTGTGTGATCTCTTAAATGTCTGCATACATAGCAGCAGAGTCCAATTTCCACTTCCTCGCCAGAAAAAGCCTTAACGCAGATGAGAACCCAGGACACAAGGGTTAAATCGAGCCCCTTAGCTCGTCAGTGATAATGAAACGCACAGGCCTCTAATGATAATGTATGTATGTGCTGCACTCTCTGGAAAACCCGAGGAAAATAGGCTTCCATTTCTGTGTTCTGAAGGTTTTCCCAGTAATTTCCTTTCTCCTGTGTTCCTTTGTAAAACGTACTGGGTGCCAGGCTTTAGCACTGGTTTTGAAGCTGGTGGGAACGTGGATGTTTAGATTGCTTGGGATTGCCAAATGTTCCAGCCCTTTGGATCTGGGAAAAGAATCTTGTCGTGCAGTGGAAGGGCAAGAGAACATGATTGAAGACAGACAGGGCAGTGCGTAAGGTTGTCCCGTCACCCATGTCAACCTAAAAAGGCTGAGCAGTGCCGCTCTGGATGAGGGGAGAATCCCGTCCGTGCGGACGATTTTGAGTGAAGACGGATGTTGATACTGAAAATAAAACGGGCTCCGTTTCAAGAGTCTTACCTGCACAGCTATTTAAAAAGAATAAAATTGCTTCATTGGCCTGTGTTTTACCAGATATATTTGTTAAAGAAAACTCCAACGCAGGGGACACTCTGCTAGGCAAATCCTTCGATTCAATCGAGAGGATTTGATTATAAACAGAACCTTGTATCTAATTTCCTAAACCCATAGTCTTCAAATGTTTCTTTTTTATTTTAGAACAATAACTGCAAAAAATGAGACTTTTGGAGTGCAATGGTTCCTACTTTTTTGACTTTGAGGTATATCTTTAATCATTGCTGAGCAAAATGGGCTGTGTTCTAAGTTCCTGTATCACGGTAAGGTTGTCACTTTACCCCAGGACAGTCAAACAGGTGGCTTCAGGCCTGGTTTTGCTCCACGGCGTACTTTGCTTTGCAGTTTGGAGTATCCCATCGCAATCCCTGAGGGGCCCTTTTACTAAACCGCGTAAGCATCAATGCACGCTGAACGTGCACCAAAATGGCGCTACCGTGTGGCTCTTGTGGTATTTGCATCGAAAAAATATTTTAAAAATTTTTGGACACATGTATTAGGCGCTCGCCAAGTGGCACTTGATGCGCGTAGGTCATTACCGCCCGGTTACCATGTGAGACTTTACCGCTAGGTCAATGGCCGGCGGTAAGGTCTCAGACCCAAAATGGACGCGCGGCAATTTTCATTTTGCCACACGTCCATTTTCGGCAAAAAGTTTAAGAAGGCGTTTTTTTTCAGGTGCGCTGAAAAATGATTCTGCGTGCACCCAAAACACGTGCCTACGCTACCGCAGCAAACCTTAGTAAAAGGACCCCTAAGAAAGTCAACATGCACTTTCTTGCTTGACCTGAGGCACAATCAGGACTGGAGTTGACCTGGGGTGAGGTGTCAGCTCTATCTTTGAATGGCTTGTGCAGTGACTTTGAATGTGATAATGAAGTAATATACCTGGAATCGGAGAGAAGCTATGGAGCATCTACTGCAGAAAGTTCCAGATGTGGCCTTTTCTAAGATGATGGCACTACAGTTGATGGATGATGGATAGTTGAGAGTAATAGCACAGATTCTATAAACGATGCTGGGAATTGAGTGCAGATAAAATTCGGCGCTCAATGCTATGTTATAAAGGGCACTTCACGAAGAGCACTTAGTAGCGTTGCGTGTCAAATTTGGCGCAAGGACTTACGCCAGCCGAAGGTGTAAATCCTGGCGTGCAAAATGGGGGGGCCGATCCGTGTTATTCTGTAACTATGCCTGCATCTTGTGTGAACGCCTCTGACCTGCCCATGCCCCCTCCCATGGCCACGCCCCCTTTTGAGTAGCACGCAATCCAGTTCAGGCATCCATTGTTACAGAATAGTGCGTAGCCGGATTGGCATTCAACTGCTAAGCACTCAATGGTGGAACGCACTCCCAAAAGCCGTGAAAACCACGTACGACCACCTACACTTCCGGAGAACACTAAAAACTTATTTGTTCAAAAAGGCATACTCTACCAACCCAACATCAATGCCTGACCACTGCAACACAACAAAACCAAAATACGGTATGGACACAACACAACTCTCCCGTGTATGACGCCCCTATGTGACTATACCACACGAACTTTATCTTATCTCTACATCACTCTGTACACCGGAGTCTGCAATCGCATCTCCAGCACTGTGTAAGCCACATTGAGCCTATTTTTAAACACTACAATACAGCACAAAGTTTAAGTAGTGTTTTCCACCGTCATCAAGACTTACTTTTTGTTATTTTGAAGTATTCTAGATTACAATCTCCACCCCCCCCCCCCCCCCCCACACTTTTTCAAATCATCAGCATTAGAACATTGGTTATGCTCAATAAGTATTTTCATGGTCTGGTCACTGTACAAGACTTTTCACACTGGGCCGACTTGTAATCCATTACTACAGACAGTGTGCATATCTCCCACCACACTGCCTCTTTCCCATCCCAAAACAGGCTACAGTCTCAAAGAAAGGCCACTGGATACTTTTGCATTACATGTACCCTTTCATTTCTCAGATAATGTTCTCATATGTTTCTTGCCTTTCCATTTGTTAAATTTGGGTTAACTATCTAGAAGTTAGGAGATTCAGAACCCTCTTAGCCAAATAAAGTTGAACTTTGATTGTTTTATGGTATGTCTTCCTCTCTTCTGATATTGGGATGATAAGGAAGCCAGAGCTATCAAAGCTCGTCAGGAGTTCCACTTAACCTTTGACCACCCTTGGTAGAATGAAATGACTGTATGTAACCTCAGAGAGATGTCTGGCACATTATTGAGAACTCCCTGCTATCATCTTGCCATCACCTTCCAAACTGAATGATGGCAAATTCTCTCAGCCTTTGATCCATGGACTAATGCCGTTTGAACGTATTACGTTTGTACGTTTGCTCCAGGCTGCTAGAACCAAAGTTCTATCTTTTGTTGCCTTTATAACCTAGAAGTGCCTAGTCTCTCACCAGAACTCATCACTATTCACTACGTACCTTTGATGTCCTATTTGTCTAATATCTTTAAGGGGTGCAACTGATAGCCATTTTCGTTTCTGATCTGATTTTTCATAAGCTCCCGAGTTGTGAATCTAGTGATTATTTTCTAAGCTTTGGAACTCACAAGCCAAATTCTGCTTCCTCGTCCCATCGCAAATGATTTGTTTCTCAGACTTTCTTGGTTGAGTCACGTGCAATTTGGGGTGCTAACCATTGTCTTTCCAAGAAGCGGTTGGGCTCTCGAATTTGCATGACAGATTACTGGCCATACGTAAGAGTTAATAGCACTGTCCAGGGTGCTGATTTTCAGGATGGGCTGAAGAAGGGGTTGTGTTACCCTCAGGTTCAGTTATACAGAACAAGCCCAAACATGCATAAGGATGAGCCTTAAACCCTACATTACATAAGAGTGTTCCAGTAGTATCTGTAGCTGGCTACGGGGTATCCTTACTATGTAAATGAAGTGGAAGCCTGGTCTTCAAACACTAGAAATCACCATTTTCAGTAGTTAAGATTTCAGGAATGCTCACCTTGCAGAGGCCCAGCTGATAGGGTTTAAGCTACCCATAACAGACAGTGCTGGGGTAGAGTGTGGTCATTCTGTCTAACTATAAAGATAGCTGGCGATTATCATGATGGAAGCAGTAATTTTAAAAAGCTGTTCCAATGCACATTTGGGGTGTCGAAGCACATATTTTTCTCACACACGTGCTTTCTAAAATTGCAGCTCCTGCTGGGCATGGAAGGCCATGGATGCCCAGTCCTTCACATTCTTACATGTATTGTACAAGAGGGTCTGCGTTTGGCAGATCCTCTGTAAAATACAGGGGAAATTATACACATCCCAACCTGGATGCACGTGGGCTTCCTTACAGTTGAGAATGTGTTCACCATTGTTTTTTTATTTATGATTTCATTGATGTGTGATTTTTAAATGATCTGTATCACATTGGCAGTTCAGAAGATTTTATCAACACAGAAATAAATTTGGTCTCGGTAAAAATTTCAACCCACCCCTTTGCACCTAAGCAGTTGAGCTCTTCCTCATATTTCCTGTCACACGTATAAGCAAACATCCTTCTTGGACAACATCTGTAAATAAGGTTTCATGTCGTACTATAAATTAATGTCAACCTACCGCATACTCTGTACCAATAAATTAAAAGTTGAAGGGGAAAATAAGAGATGGCAAGCCTTACGCTTCTGCTTCGGCTTACATACGGCTTTCCCCTCATTCAGTTGCGTCCCTTAAAGAGATGTTCCACTGTACAGCACAGGAGACATGTTGTTATACCGAAGTTTCCCTTAGGAAAAAAAAAAGCTTTTATGGACCTTGTATAGTTGTGTACATGTTGTACGCAGTTTTAGTTTTTAAATGTTTTAAAAATAATAAGAATTAAGTTCTACGAATGTCTAAGCAATGTATAAATGCTATTTCTATTTATTTGTACCTTACGTTAGTTTTGCTATATTGTGTTATATATGCACTGCCTTACAAGCCATGACTATTGAGACCCTTACCAGAGCATTACATCACGTCTACCCTGTGAGATCAAGGAAGGAGAATCCTGGTTCCATCAAAAAAAAAAGGGGGGAGGGCATCCTTGTAGCACTGGATCTCAAAAAGATCCAGCGGCCTTTCTTCAGCTGCATTAGAAGTCGGTATAAAATTATGCGTGGGATAAACCACCATTGGACTAAGCCAGCCGAATATCTCTTTGAGTTTGATCCAACCGCTTGGATGTCCTACTGTTATGAGTCTGAGCAGAGCTGAGAAGCTTCTGGGCTGATGCTCAGCAGAACCCCTTGCGGACATCCCGCTGGGCATATGTGAAGAAAGCCGAAACGAAAGCAGGTTCAGGACAGGGAGGGTTTTTTTTTTATATAAATGGATGTGGCTATAATCAAACAAGATGCATGCCTTTTATTCCAAAAGAGTGTGGAACCATAGGAGTTAAAATATGTGAGATCATAAAGAGATGAGACCTAGGATCAGGACACAAGAGGTGGCAAAAGAACCGAGAAAACATGACATTGATGTTTTAAGGGGTCTAGCTAGCTCTGCTGCTATAAAGAAGTGACACTGCTAATTTTTTACGAGCTATGTGCAAGTTTGAATGCAATCAGAGCTGGATTTCTGATAAGGAAGAGTAGGCATTTTGTGCCCTTAAAAGGCAGGGTTGAGATGAGAAAGGAGGAAGCAGTGTTCATTGATCACAGTACATCTTTGGAGGGAATTTGTCCTCATGCTGATGTCACAACTTGAGAGGGGGACTTCTGGTTCCTTTACCTAGGGGTGTATCAAAGGTAAGTCTAACCCTGAAAGTACGGACGTTTTAAGAAGGGTTCATCAATGTATGCATCAGTAGACAGACATCACTACACTTAAGTGAACATAGGCCATTGTGGAATTCATCAAGGTTGAAGAACCCCCTGCACCCAAAAATTTGGTCATACAAAACTCAGAAGCATGACGATGTGTCATGAAAGAGTTTATGCTGATTAAGTTTTAGGGAAAGGTCTCCCATACTTCAGTCTCCTCCGATCAAAGAAAGGGATTGAAGTAATAGGAGACAGATGTTGTGTCAACGCCAAAGGAAAAGATAAGCCTAAGCTTTGGGCTACTTGTATATGGCGGATCTCTAACATGCTTAGTTCTCTGACCAGAATCAGAAGTTTTCTCAGTTACTGCACAGTGCAAGTGCTGTACAAGGTGTGAGATGTGGCCTTTCCTGGATGGATGCCATTTTTCTCTTTCGTTGTGGTATCTTTTTCATTCAAAGAGCACTCGAAATCCATCTAGTCTGGTATCCAGGCTTCTGTTGTGCTCTGGTTTAGATGCCCAAGCCCATGTTCCCATTCGTGATCTCTTTCTCATTTCTCTCTTTTATTAGCACTAGAATTAGTGATCCTTAGATCTGTTACTGGGCTGCTTAGGAAGAGACTGCAAATGACATAAGAGCATCCTACCTTTTCTGAAGGGGGCCCCCTGCATGTTAAGGCACTTAGTATTTCCATAGGTTGTAAAAGGCCATTTATCAGCATTTTCTTTAGCATCTAACATGCTTAATTCCCCAATGTATTTCTAGTTTAAGAGCTCCCACACAGTCCGCCGTATTATATATTCATGCCTAGCGTTCTGTGCCGAAATCCAAGCGTATTCTATAACAACGCGCCTAACTTAATTGTCTCAACAAGCCAATCAGCATTTTTAACAGCACTTAACAAACAGTAGTGAGCACTAATTGGCAATAATTAGAATTTACACGCACAATTCGCTAAGCGTATTCTGCAACGCACAGTGCCTAAATTCCAATGCATGCAGCCAAAAAGGGGCGGTGAAATGGGCATTCCAAAATTTACACTTATTGTTATAGAATATGCCCCTCTACCCCTAAATCTACACACCGGTATTTACACCACATTTTCGTTGGTGTAAATGGAGGCGCGCAGTTTTAGGCGCTGGGATATCAACTAAGTATATTCTATATACCGTGCCTAAATCTAGGGCACCAATTATAGAATACGCTCAGGCAGAAATTTATTCCGCATGGATTTTTCAGGAGCCACATGTAGAATCTGGCCCAGTAACCCTTATGGACCAGTGGGTTTTCAACCCAGTCCTCAAGGATTACCTGGTCAGGATATCCACAATGAATATTAATGAGAGGTATTTCCATGCAGTGGAGGAAGTGCATACTAATACATCTCATGCGTATTTATTGTGGATATCCTGAAAACCCAACGGGCCAGGCAGTCCCTGAGGACTGGGTTGAAAACCGCTGTTACAGACTGCAGTGACTTCCCCCCTCTTTCCCACCAGAAATAATTCCTTACAATTCTATATTTTTCTCTTAAGTGCTTAGAAGAGAAGCAAATGACAGAAATTATGGTAATCAGATGATTTTGTAAACACCAGGACTGTCAGTGCTTGTCCAGAGGAAAGGGTGGGGTGTTAAAACTGCTATTGAAAACTATTCTGTGACTGAGTCATTCTGGTTTTTCACTCGCTATGCAGCTGTGTCAGTTACAGTCACAAGATTCAGTCAGCTAATGCCTGGCTATATATCAACCACACACAGTAGAAAGGATTTGGCATTTAGCTCATATATTTTTCAGTTGTAGCTCTTAGAAATCTGCTTTTTTTTTTTTTGATTTGCTGTCTTGGTCTTCTTGTGTTTCCCACCACCCCCCACCCCTGAATTTTGTCACAAAATAAGTCAAAGACTGACAGGGGCCAGAAAACCCCCCAGCTATGGGAAGATGACATAAGGAAAGTGGTGATCATTAGGGATAGGCAGAGGGCACAAATTTTTGTTTTTATGTTCATTTGGGCTTTTCCCCCCAATTTGTGGACTTTTTTTTGATTGATTTCACACATTCATTCTAATTTAAAAAATGTGAATATGCTAATTGACAACATATGTTAATTCATAAGTTAATGTGTGTTAAATTAATTTAGCATGCACTAATTAATGTAAATCCCTAGTGATCACCTTTCATCTCTCATTCTGCAGGGGGAACACTGTGGTCAAACATTCTGGCTTTCTTAGACACAAACGTTTCTTGCGTATCCTGGCATCAAATAACCGACACCGAGTTATCTTCTTCCTTCATCTTTTCATTCCAGTGAGCAAAACGAGGCATCTCAATGTTAGACTAGAAGGTCACAAGACAAAAAAACAACTTTGTAGCTATCTGGTCCCCTTTGGGGGTGATTTATACAAATGGATATCTCCAACTAGGAACCCTGAGGATGCGCCGTACAAGCCTGTTCTATAATTACGAGTGTGGATACCCAACAATCTAATTAAAAATGGAAAATTACCGGGCACATTTCCATATAAAGTTTTAAATGCTAAATAACTTAAATTTAATCCGCAGTTCCACCGGAAGTCAATGTAACTCCAAAAACAAGGGATTTACATGATCAAATGTTAACTTCTGGTATAACAATCTCACAGCTGTTTCTTCATAAGTTTTACAGATAAACCAACATATAAAGAATTACAGTAGTCTAATATAGACAAACTACAAATTGAACTAATATCCTAAAATGAGGCTGATAAAAATAAGAGTGGAGTAATCGCAATGTCTTACTTAAAAAATGATTTCCAGACCACTGAGGTAACCTGTGCTTCAGAATTCAAGGGAGAGTCCAGAAGGACGCCCAACACTTTAGAAACAGTGCCAGTCTTAAAAATTGTACCATCAACCCAACTGAACCAAGAGTCTTTCTTTAAACTAAACCACAAAAATCAAGTTTTCTCAGTATCGGTGCCCCTGTCATTTAATGTTTGTGGATACGCCAGCCATAGACCTGGCACAATTATGGGTGTCTAAATGCAACAGGGATGCATGGAACATGGTATTCTGTAAATTCCATTGCATAACTAGGAGTTCGCCCATGCTCTGCTCTTTATATGCCCAGTGGTGGGAGGTGAGGTAAACGGGGTAAGCATGGCTTGTGGCGCCCTCCTGCTATGCTTACCTCATTTACCGGAGCTGGCTCGCCTTGCTGAACAACCGGCTCGCAAGATGTTTAAAAAATTAACAACCGGCTCATGCGAGCCGGTGTGAGCCGGCTTCAGCACACCACTGTATACGCCCCTTCCAATACACGCTGTGTAAGTTAAGCAGGCATTTGCAGAATAGCACTTTGATGCCCTGGTGGCACTTTTAGGGTGTGTACACATACACGTGTGTTAGTATACTACACATTAATGCGGTATGATTACAGAACTGCCCCTTTACCCCTGACCATACTCAGTATGTCGGAGGCCAAGCAGCCAGGTTCTTCCTTGCATCACTGGTGTAATGTTTTGGTATATCCTCATTTGTTGGTCGTTTAAGATTATAATGAATTCAATGTACAAAACCTATAGTGTCCCTTTTTATTCGCACTTTTTTATAAGAATAAAATAATGTATAATAAAAACAAAAATATATATATTGCTGTACTTTGGGGTGTTGTGTGTTCTTTGCCTGTTTACTGTGACTGTGTTATGCGTTCTATGGAGAGGGAAACATCACTATTCTAATTCTGGAACTGGGGGGGGGGGGCAGTTTTATACATCAAGAGAGAGCACAGACCAGGCAGAGTGGATTGTGGATTAGTTCCACGGATGTGGTTCTAGTTTTCTTCTCCATGTTTGGTGACTCAGCAGTTCTAGCTTACAGAGACGTGGAAGTTGGTACTCATGAAGTTAGTAGACTTCAGAAAGGAAGCCGCCCGCCTCTGCTGCAGAATGTTGCAGGTTTAAGGATCCCTGGAGGTGGGGGTGGCGTATTCAACCTGGGGTTGGGATGAATCTCTTTCAAAATCTGCACCTTAGTCCATAAGATTATCTACGGTGCAGTCCCAGGTTACATGATTGACCTAATCAATCTCCCAATCAGAAATAGTACCAGTTCATCACGGTCTTATCTGAATCTCCACTACCCTAATTGCAAAGGACTAAAATACAAGACAGCCCATGCGTCCAACTTCTCTTACATAAGCACGCGCCTGTGGAACGCACTGCCACAAGTGGTGAAAACAACTTATGATCACCTAAAATTCAGAAAATTATTAAAGACTCGCCTATTCAGAAAGGCATATCCAAATGACCCAACTTAGCTGACTCAACCCTGTAACACTTCACTATCAAAGATCGTATTGAACATTGACAAACCCTTTTACCTCAAACCCAACTTGATTGAATCTTATCTTCCCTATCCCACTATAACATTTTGTACTATTCCCATACCGGACTTGGCTAATTCCTTCACGGTATTATGTAAGCCTTATTGAGCCTGCAAATGTGTGGGAAAATGTGGGATACAAATGTAACAAATAATAATAAGGAATTGCTCGACGAGTCATGGAGCTGATACCTTTGCAGCTCCAAAAGCCAAGAGCATAATTGTTTTTATGAATCCCTCAAATAAGCATGAAAGAAAAGCTCATGTCTAAATCCACATACGTCTGGCAAATTAGAAACATTATGGGGCTCATTTTCAAAACAGAAGAACATCCAAAAAGTGGCATAAAGCAGCTTTTGGAGTTTTCCCCCCAAAATGTCCAAATTGTTATTTTTGAAACCCAGTTTAAGATGGTTTTCTAGGCAGTTCGTTTGAAGTGCATCCAGATCGCAAGGGGAGATGTTGGATTTCTGTGTTCCTAACTCATGGTTGTTTTCTGCCATAATGGAACAAAGCCAAAATGTCCAGGGCTAAAACCTTGACCTGTTTTAATAACAAAGTTTGAGCTGTCAACATGATCTAAAAGTACCGTTTTGGAAGCCTAGAAAAAAAAATATTTCATGCATTAAGGAAGGTCAACGAAGATCAAATGACTGCCAGTGTAGCTTAATAGTGAAGATGTAATTAGATCCAAAAGAACACCTTTCGGAAAATGGAAAGTAGACCCTCATGAGAAAACAGGGATGAACACAAGCGCATGTAAAACAGTTGTAGGGCGTGATGAGAGAGAATTTGAAAAAAAACTTGTCATAGAGAGGAAACCTAATAATAAACTATTTTACAAGTACATTCAAAGAAAACGACCAAGAGGGAATTAGTTGGGCCTTTCGATGACCAAGAGGTAAAAGACGAACTCAGGGAAGACAAGGTCATGGCAGGAATACAAACTGAATTCTTTGCTTCTGTTCTTATTGAGGAGGAAGTTGCAATGGTGTAGCCAGAAATTATTTTGGGGAGGGGGAGTGAGGGGGGGCAACATAGTTAACATGGGTGGGTACTAGGTTCCTTCTTACGTCTCCCCTTTCCCCATCAAAATTAAAATACCTGAGCCAGATTTGGAGCAGGCCTTTTGCAACATAGGCACCGGTGCGAGGCTCAAGGGCCGAACTTCATAGGCACCACTTCATTCAAAATCCATTTGGGGGACAAGCTGCTCCCCTTGAACCCCACCTAGCTACACCTTTGCCTTAGATGGTGATCCTCCAGCCCCTGCAGCTGAAGAAGTCCAGAACTCTGCCTGTCAGCTGTGTCTCTCAACAACAGCCGTCTAATCACATCTGCATCCAAGAAATGAACCGAGAAATTCAGCTACCTTCACATTTGTAGCTTTCACATACAAAAGTCCATTATACACAGCCAAGCCACATGATACTGTGGTATATGCTCTGACCCAAGAGTAGGGACATAGATCTCAAAGCTCTGACAGAATCTTTCAAACGAAAAGACTGTATTCCCAGAACCATCTGCAGAAAGATTGCTTTCTTCATCTAAAACACCTGGAGAAAAACAGTCTTGATAATTATATTTATTTATCACATTTGTATCCCACTTTTTTCCCACTGATTGCAGGCTCAAAGTGGCTTACAATAGTACTGTAATAAAGTTGCAATGCAAATAAGTACAGTTTTGCAAATTGAGAAACAAGGTATGAATCACATTTCAACAATAGTTATTAAGTAAAATAGAATTAACAATTAATCAATAATAAAATGAGGAAGATAATAACGTGTAGTGTCCATTGGGTCATATGATGGTAAAGTATAATTCTGATTAAGTTAAACCTGGGGAATAAGCCTTTTTAAACAATTATAAACATCTTTGGTCACCGGTATTGGATTTTGTGTCAAGGATTGATCTGATGTTATTACCTCTAATTTTTGTTGCTCTGTATCAGTTTCTTAAATTGTGTGAGTTTCTTTTATTTTTCTTATTCTTTTGGCAGTCATTCGTATAAGGGTCCTTTTACTAAAGTGCGCTGGAAAAAATGGCTTGCGGTAGTGTAGGCGCGGGTTTTGGGCATGCGCCGATCCATTTTTCAGCGCGCCTGTAAAAAAGCCACTTTTACCATTTTTGATGAAAATGGACGTGCGGCACAATGAAAATTGCCGCGTGTCCATTTTGGGCCTGTGACCTTACCCGGCAGCCATTGACCTAGTGGTAAAGTTTCACACGGTAACCGGGCGGTAATGACCTACGTGCGTCAAATGCCACTTGGCGCATCCGATATATGCGGCTGAATAAAAATTATTTTTTGGCTGCGCGTATCGCAGGGGTGTATCTGTAATGGGGCCACAGGGGCCAGGGCCCCCGTAGATTTGGCCCTGGACCCCCCTACCGACGGCCCTCGCAACCCCTCCTCCCGCCGCCAACCTGCCGTCGCCTACCTTTGCTGGCAGGGGACCCCAACCCCCACCAGCCGAAGCCGTTGTCCTTTGTTCGTTTTTCTTCTTTCTGAGTCTGACTGGTCTCTGACATCCTGCACGTACACAACACGCAGGACATCAGAGTCAGACTCAGAAAGAAGAAAAATGAACAAAGGACAACGGCTTCAGCTGGCGGGGGTTGGGGTACCCCGCCAGCACAGGTAAGCGACAGCGGGCGGGGGGTCAAGAGGGTCGTTGGGCGGGCGACAGTTGTTGGAGGTGGTTCTGGCGGCAGTGGTGGCGGCGGCGGGCGGGGGCTGCGGCGGGGGGGGGGGGTCGCCAGGGGGGGGCTAAAATGTGCCCCCTAACCTCGGCTCTGGACCCCCCCTACTGGCGAAGTCCAGATACGCCCCTGGCGTATCGGCCATGTGCCAAAAATGAAATTACCACAAGAGCCATGTGGTAGCCGGGCAGTATGCGGCTTAGTTTAAGGGCCCTGTAGTGTTTCGCTTTTGATATCTACTATATTTTATGAATGATTAATGCAAGTTCGGCTTTACAGTAGATTCTACATAGTTCTATTGTCTTTTTTTTTCTTGTTTGTTGTTATTAAAATCGTAATAAAACTTTTTGAACTAAAAAAAAATTCACCCAGAGAAAACCTGCTGCAAACAGAAAATCACAGAGAGGGAGTCCCATGAGGTGGCAGAGCTAAAAATACAGAATAAATCATAAAAGACTTATACCCATAGGAGCCAACTTTTCAAAATTATTGGGGGTAACATAGTAATATAGTAACATAGTAGATGACGGCAGAAAAAGACCTGCATGGTCCATCCAGTCTGCCCAACAAGATAAACTCATATGTGTATACTTTACCTTGATTTGTACCTGCCTTTTTCAGGGCACAGACCTTACAAGTCTGCCCAGCAGTATTTTCCCGCCTCCCAACCAGCAGTCCGCCTCCCATCACTGGCTCTGGCAGACCGTATAAGTCTGCCCTCCACTATCCTCGCCTCCCAACCACCAACCTCTCTTCCCCCACCTGCTCCGCCATCCAATTTTGGCTAAGCTTCTGAGGATCCATTCCTACTGCACAGGATTCCTTTATGCACATCCCACGCATGTTTGAATTCCGTTACCGTTTTCATTTCCACCACCTCCCGCGGGAGGGCATTCCAAGCATCCACCACCCTCTCCGTGAAAAAATACTTCCTGACATCTTTTTTTGAGTCTGCCCCCCTTCAATCTCATTGGTGGGTGCTAAGCCCAATGGAAATGACCCCTCCATGGACACATACAAGGAATTTTCTCAATATTGGGGGTGCTCAAGCACCCACAGCACCCACAGAGTCGGCTCCAATGCTTATACCCCCTGCCTCAGGAGGATGAAGTCCTGAAAGAGATAGTCCCTGGCTTCCTGACGACCACCAAATGTGAAGCAAAAATTAGTGAAAAGCACAGAAGCTGAAAAAGAAGAGAACGACACAAGTCCCAGCCAGTACATACCACAGGGCCACATGGGAAAAACATTGAACACGACAGGATCCTACTCAGGCACCTTCTCTAACGTAGTTTATTATTCAATGCAGATCATGTGCAGAGACTCCAGAATCCAGCTCAATGTGACTCCACAGTGACCTCTAGTGGCTTTACCTGAATATTGAATGATTGACTTCAACCTCTTAGTTCTCTAGAAAGGAGGCGTTTCCCCTTGACCAGTATTATATCGGGGAAGGACATTCATTTTGGAGGGAACTTGGCAGGGGAATAAAAACCCTGAGCACGGTTCAAATTATTTTCTTTGGCTCCCTGAGCTGTGTGTGGGGGCGGAGCTATCTAGCCCTAAAGCCCTAGTCAGATAAGCCACAGCAGATAGAGAAACCTGACTGCGCAACCCAGGAGAAAAAAGGGGGGACAAAAGCAGCTTAGGGTCTGCCCTGCCTAGGTGAAAGTGGGAACAGGGAATCCACTTCACCCCCCCCCCCCCCGAGGGATATGGGAGTAAAGGAGAAGCTGGGTCTAGTAATATACTTTCAGCAGGGTGCCAGGACCTGTATCCTGGGGTGACCCTATCATTAGGACTTTGAAAATACTGATTTGATTGTGTTTGAGAAGAAATCCATCCAAATGGTGGTTTATGGCATCGTTTGGATGTTTTTCTCTTTTGAAAATGGGTTCCAACTCTCCCATATTATGTTTTAGGCTTCTAGCATTTATATACAGACATTTCAAATTGTGCTTTTTCCCTACATCTACAACCTGCTTAGAAGATGATGGGGATCATTTGCATCCTTTACTCTGCTCTCCCCTTAAACACTCCTGGCTTTCTTTCACCATTGTTTAAACCTCTCTATTGGGATTCCCTAAATGTCCTGTCTCAATAATATCTCCCCTGTGTTCATATCCCATCATTCCTCTGTGCACCTTGCACCCCATGCCCAGCATCTCCCTTCTGTGTTCCTATTCTCTACATAAGCACATAAGCACCGCCATACTGGGAAAAGACCAAGGGTCCATCAAGCCCAGCGTCCTGTCTCCGACAGCGGCCAATCCAGGCTTCAAGACCCCGGCAACCCCCCCCCAAAAAAAAAAAAAAAAAAAATTAATAATGTTCATTGGACTTTTCCCTCAGGAATCTGTCCAAACCCCCTTTAAATTCCGTAAGGCCAGCTGCTGACACTACATTCTCCAGCAACGAGTTCCAGAGTCCAACTACACGCTGAGTAAAGAAAAACTTTCTCTTGTTTGTTTTAAATCTGCCATATTCTAGCTTCATCTTGTGTCCCCTGGTTTTGTTGTTGTTTGAAAGTGTAAACAAACGCTTCACATCTGTCCGCTCTACTCCGCTCATTATCTTGTAGACGTCTATCATATCACCCCTCAGCCACCTTTTCTTCAAGCTGAAGAGCCCTAACCTCAGCCTTTCCTCATAGGAAAGTCGTTCCAACCCTTTATCATTTTCGGCTGGTATCTCCCCTCTGTGTCAATATACCCACCCTCCAGTGTTCAGCATTGTATCTCTATTCCATATCCTCCTTCCCTCCCACCCCCATGTCTGACGCCCCTCTGTGCCCATATGCCATCCCCATACAGCATCTCACATTTGTGTCCCTATCCCCATGCCCCCCACCTAATGCCCATCATCTCCCTTCTGTATTTGTACACCTCCCTATGTCCCCTTTCTCCCTCCTCCTGGCCCCACCCCAACCAGCTTCTCTTCCTCTCTCTTCCCTACCCTTTATGCATCTGGCTCTTTCTCCCACTGTGGGTTCAGCATTTGACCCCCTCTTCCTTTATCCCCATGTCCAGCATCTCTCTCCCTTCCCTCTAACCCCTCCCACTCCCATAGGTCCAGCACCTCTCTCCCTTCACTCCAGCTCTCCTTGCAGGTCCACACAGTGGCGTACCAAGGGGGGGCGGTGGGGTCGGTCCGCTCCGGGTGCACGCCGTGGGGGGGTGCCATGCGCCTGTCAGCTCTTCGTTTTCATGCTCCCTTTCCCCCGGAACAGGTTAGAGGGAGCATGAACACGAAAAGCTGGCAGGCGCGCGGCACCCCCCCATGGCGTGCACCCGGGGAGGTTCTTTCGCCGGGGGGGGCATCATGCTGTTCTGGGGGGGCGCTGCACCCGGGGGGCGGGGCGCATCGGCAATCCGCCCCAGGTGTCAGCCCCCCTAGGAACGCCACTGGGTCCACATCTCTCTCTTTCTTCCCTTCAGCCATCCCCTGCATATCCAGCACCTCTCTCCCTTCCCTCCAACCCCCCATTTGCAAGTCCACTACCTCTCTTCATTCCCTCCAACCCCCTGCCCTTCACAAGTCCAGCATCTCTCCCTTCCCTTCAGTCCCGTCCCCTCCCAGGGTCAGCACCTCTGTGTCTGCCTTACCCCCCCCCCCCCAAAGTCCAACACCTCCATGTCTTCCTTATCCCCCCACAAGTCCAGCATATCCATGTCTTCCTTACCCCCCTGCAAGTCCAGCACCTCCACATTTTCCTCCCCCCCCCCCCCCCACACACAAGTCCAGCACTCTCCCTTCCCTTCAGCCCCCTCCCCTCGCAGGGCCAGCACCCCATTGTCTTCCTCACCCTCTCCCATCCCCACCGCAGCACTTGCATTTAATGCCTGGCAACAACTCACAGATGTGGCATCCTGCTCTGGGCTCTTCCCTCTCCCGCGTCCCACCCTGCGTAAACAAGAAGTTGCATCAGTGCGGCAGAGGGAAGGCCCTGAAGGAGGAAACCACATCTGTATGGCGTTGGTGCCAGGCAGCGCTGATAGCGAAGTACAAGCACTGCGGCGGGGATGGGAGAGGCTGAGGAAGACATGGAGGTGCTGGCACTGCGGGAGGGAGGCTGAAAAGATGCTCCTGGGTGGGCCTGAGGCAAAACTGGGTGGGCCAGGTCCACCCGTAGCTATGTCCCCGGTTGTTATTGGCCCAGTTATTTGCCTAATAAATGTTAAAGTAAACTTGTTGGTTCAGAACACCGATCTCGGTGTGGTCTGCGTTCTTGATTGAAAGGAGTGTGAAGCAGGTGTGTTAAAAATGCCACAGCCTCTCAACTTCAGCCAGTCCCGGCCCTGGTCCCCAACCAATAAATATATGTGAGAGTCTCTCCTTTATAGTATCTGGGCATACCCAGGGAATTCACTTTACATATGCAAAGTAGGGTGCTACAATGGTAAACCAAGCTTAATGTTAAAGGCAAGAATCCATTCACATAGAGATCAGATCAGACACCATAAAGCAAACCAAGGTGACACTTTGTAAAGGAGCAGTTCTTGGGCCAAAAGCACTACATTGACCTTATGATCAGGATACTACAAGGAAAGTTTAA
This sequence comes from Microcaecilia unicolor, assembly GCF_901765095.1. Taxonomy (NCBI): domain Eukaryota; kingdom Metazoa; phylum Chordata; class Amphibia; order Gymnophiona; family Siphonopidae; genus Microcaecilia; species Microcaecilia unicolor. Next base: position 16,714,464 of record NC_044033.1, read on the forward strand.
CGCAATCCAGGAATACAAGACATTTGAAGTTAAAATGATTAGATACTCTGAAACTAATAACAAAGATTTGGAAGGCGGTAGAACTAGAGGGCACGATATGAGATTGAAGGGGAGCAGACTCAGGAAAAATGTCGGGAAGTATTTTTTCACGGAGAGAGTGGTGGATGATTGGAATGCCCTCCCGCGGGAGGTGGTGGAGAGGAAAACGGTAACCGAATTCAAACATGCGTGGGATAAACATAAAGGAATCCTGTTCCGAGGGAATGGATCCTCAGAAGCTTAGCCGAGATTGGGTGGCAGAGCCGGTGGTGGGAGGCGGGGCTGGTGGTTGGGAGGCGGGGATAGTGCTGGGCAGACTTATACGGTCTGTGCCAGAGCCATTGGTGGGAGGCGGGGCTGGTGGTTGGGAGGCGGGGATAGTGCTGGGCAGACTTATACGGTCTGTACCCTGAAAGAACAGGTACAAATCAAGGTCAGGTATACACAAAAAGTAGCACATATGAGTTTATCTTGTTGGGCAGCCTGGATGGACCGTGCAGTTCTTTTTCTGCCGTCATCTACTATGTTACTATATTATAAACCATAAAATTCTACTGCCTTTCAGACAGCTGCTCCTCATCAATCCATCTCTTCCAACTTCTTACCCCTCCCCCTTTTCCCTTCAAATTATCATTAGAACGCTTTCATGATGATTCTAGCATTGCCATGTTTTGCTCATGTTGTCCTAACCCGAAGAAGAGGGTTTTAGCTCTTGAAAGCTAAACAAAAATGTGCCAATAAAAAAAAGCATCATCTTACATGTATTTTCTTTTGTTTTTGTTAACATTTATTTCAAAACCACAAACGAAATGTCAGCCAATGGGGGGGGGGGGGGGGGGGGGGTGGGGGGGGCTTTCAGCATCAAGTCAACAATGGCACAGCTGACACCAGATGTGAAGGTTGGTCATCTCAACTGCTGCCAAGAACAGAGATCACAGTATGTTTGAACAACAAATTCTATATTGTTCACTTACAAAGATGTGAAGGGTCATTGTACAGAACCTGTACTATATCCCTGTGAGCCTGGTCCTTCTGTCTCCACTGTGGGCTTGTCAATCACTGCCTTCTCTCAAACCAAAAAATTAGAACTACAGTCAACAAACAATGGACAACAATGGACATTAAGGCTGTCACATTTTCATGGTATGCCAGCAATGGAAGAGTGGCCTAGTGGTTAGAGCACAGGTCTTGCAATCCAGAGGTGGCTGGTTCAAATCCCGCTGCTGCTCCTTGTGATCTTGGGCAAGTCACTTAACCCTCCATTGCCTCAGGTATAAACTTAGATTGTGAGCCCTCCTGGGACAGAGAAATATCCAGAGTACCTGAATGTAACTCACCTTGAGCTACTACTGAAAAAGGTGTAAGCAAAATCTAAATAAAAAAAATAAATATTTGAGATTCCATTGCTACTATTTGAGATTCTGAATGGAATGTTGCTATTATTGGTGATTCTACATGGAATGTTGCTGAGTGGAGGAGTGGCCTAGTGGTTAGAGCATCAGTCTTGCAATCCAGAGGTGGCCGCTTCAAATTCCAATGCTGCTCCTTGTGATCTTGGCCAAGTCACTTAACCCTCCATTGCCTCAGGTACAAACTTAGATTGTGTGTGAGCCCTCCTGGGACAGAGAAATATCCAGTGTGCCTGGATTTAACTCACCTTGAGCTACCACTGAAAAAGGTGTGAGCAAAATCTTAATAAATAAATATCCAGGCTCATATTGCATCCAAGTCAGAGACATAGCTAGGACTGAACAGAAAAATTAAAATGTACCCCTATAATACCATCTCTCCAAAGGTAGTGAGGATGGGGGGGCCTGCAACAAGCACACATTCCATACCATGCCATAGTAAACCTAGTAGCGCTATAGAAATGTTAAGTAGTAATAGAATTAGAAACTGAAATGCGAAATATCAGAGGTGCACATTTCTCAAAACTGACATATTATTGACTTTTTTTTTACCTTTGTCATCTGACTATTGCTTCGGTCCCTCTGCGGCATCCCAGCATCTGACTGCCCGTCGCTGAACCCCGTCCCTCCCTGGTGTACCTTACAGGCGTCCCCAGCTCCTGCAGTGATTCAGTTATTGCTGCCTGCACCAGGTCCGCAGACTTCCATCGGCTGGGTCCCATCAGACAGGAAATGATAAAAGCGAGGGGAGGACGCAGCCCATGGAAGCCTGCAAGGCCGGCGCAGGCGAAAACTGTAACAATGGCAAAACATTCCAGCTTGCTGCAATTAGAATTTTACAGACTATAGTCCTAGACGGAGTAGGTTCTGATGGAAGTAGAAGCTTATTGCAGTAAGAGGAAAGCTACAATCCCTCCCCCCCCCCTAAAAGTATGGCCATATATTCAGCACTTTACTGACAGTTCAGGAGTTCAAATTATTTACTGTGTATTATAGTCATGGCCAGGGCTTTTTTTGAGGGGGAACTTGGGGGTACTGAGTACTGGCACCTTTTCCATTGTCTGCTAAAATTGACCCATGGTCCCCAAGTTTTAATGAAAGAGTTCAGGCTCTACACACCAATTCTGCCTTGTCATAGATTCTGTGAGTGGTTGCAGGGGGCCTGGCTATTGTGAGGTGGGTCCCTCAGTGATCACCCCACCCCTGAAGGGTGACCCGGCATTTGAGTACCGGCACCTTTTCCATTGTCTGCTAAAATTGACCCATGGTCCCCAAGTTTTAATGAAAGAGCTCAGGCTCTACACACCAATTCTGCCTTGTCATAGATTCTGTGACTGCTTGCAGGGGGCCTGGCTGTTGTGGGGTGGGTCCTTCAGTGATCACCCCACCCCCTGAAGGGTGGCCTAGCATTTGAATACCGGCACCTTTTTCACTAGAAAAAACACACTGCTCTTTAGGATTCCAGAATCTTGCTATTCCTTGGGGTTCTACATGGAATGTTGCTACTATCTGAGATTCTGCATGGAATCTTGTCACTCTTTAGAAGGGCTTTTTTTGAGGGGGTACTTGGGGGTACTGAGTACCGGCACCTTTTCCATTGTCTGCTAAAATTGACCCATGGACCCCAAGTTTTAATGAAAGAGCTCAGGCTCTACACAACAATTCTGCCTTGTCATAGATTCTGTGTGACTAGTTGTAGGGGGCCTGACTATTGTGGGGTGGGTCCCTCAGTGATCACCCCACCCCTGAAGGGTGACCCGGCATTTGAGTACCGGCACCTTTTCCATTGTCTGCTAAAATTGACCCAAGGACCCCAAGTTTTAATGAAAGAGCTCAGGCTCTACACACCAATTCTGCCTTGTCATAGATTCTGTGACTGCTTGCAGGGGGCCTGGCTGTTGTGGGGTGGGTCCTTCAGTGATCACCCTACCCCTGAAGGGTGACCCAGCATTTGAGTACCGGCACCTTTTCCATTGTCTGCTAAAATTGACCCATAGAACCCAAGTTTTAATGAAAGAGCTCAGGCTCTACACACCAATTCTGCCTTGTCATAGATTCTGTGGCTGGTTGCAGGGGACCTGGCTATTGTGGGGTGGGTCCTTCAGTGATCACCCCACCCCTGAAGGGTGGCCTAGCATTTGAGTACCGGCACCTTTTCCATTGTCTGCTAAAATTGACCCATAGAACCCAAGTTTTAATGAAAGAGCTCAGGCTCTACACACAAATTCTGCCTGGTCATAGATTCTGTGACTGGTTGCAGGGGCCCTGGCTATTATGGGGTGGGTCCTTCAGTGATCACCCCACCCCTGAAGGGTGGCCTAGCATTTGAGTACCAGCACCTTTTTTCCTAGATAAAATGCACTGGTCATGGCTCCCTTAAAATTTATGTGCTGCTAACATTCCCTAGCCTGCTTGGCCCCTTCATCGCCCTGTGACATCACAGCAGCTTAGAATGTAGTCCAGCTTTTGCGTTGAGAAAATAATGTTCAGACAACATGCTTGCAGGGGGGGGAGGTTGTTTTAACGTTCTATCACTGGCAGAAGGGAGGGGCAGGATTGAAATCTCATAGGGGGGTCTTTTACTGAAGCTTAGCTCGAGTTATCTGCAGCAGGACCCATAGAAATAAAATTTTTAGATTCCACACAGTTATTTATTTATTATCTCATTTGTACCCCACATTTTCCCAACTGCGTCAGGCTCAATGTGGCTTACATCGCACAGCAGAGGCAGATGCCAATGCAGTACAATTAAGCTGATACAACAGAAAACCTACATAAGTAATAATGGGGAGGATGGGGAAGGGACGGAAGGAGCAGGGAAACCAGGAGAGAGGAGGAAAGGGTGGATGCGTCCAAAATCGTCACTAGATTGATGTGTATCAAGCAAAGGAGACACATGCTGAGTCCTTGGGACAAGCTTTTCCAAATAACAGGGTCTTAAGTGATTTCCTGAAATTTAGATGGTTGGAAATGGTTTTCATAGTTTTTGGTAAAGAGTTCCATAGTTGCGAGCTGATGAAGGAGAAGGATGAAGCATACGTGGGTTTGTACTTAAGTCCGTTGCAGTTTGGGTAATGAAGGTTTAGATATGAACGGGATAGTCTCAATGCATTCCTGGGAGGTAGGGTGATTAGATTAAGCACGTAGCCAGGGACTTCATCATATAGAATTTTGTGAACTAGGGAACAGAGTTTAAAGGTGATTCGATCCTTGACAGGAAACCAAAGTAATTTCTCTCGGAGCTGTTTCGCACTTTCAAATTGGATTTTCCATAAATTAATCTAGCCGCTGTGTTTTGGGCCATCTGCAGTTTCTTAATTAGTTGTTCTTTACATCCAGCGTAAACTCCGTTACAATAATCCAAGTGGCATAAAACAATGGACTGTATTCCAGTGGTCACCAACCCCTTCCCACCCTAAAAAAAAATTTTTTTTTAGCCAGCCTCTATGCCAGCCTCAAATGTCATACCCATCTCCATGACAGCAGTATGCAGATCCCTGAAGCAGTTTTAGTGGGTGCAGTGCACTTCAGGCAGGCGGACCCAGGCCCATCCCCCCCTACCTGTTACACTTGTGCTGGTAAATGTGAGCCCTTCAAAACCCACCCGAAACTCACTGTACCCACATGTAGGTGCCCCCCATTACCCTTAAGGGCTATGGTAGTGTTGTACAGTTGTGGATAGTGGGTTTTGGGTTTGTGGGGGCTCAGCAAAGGTAAGGGAGCTATGCGCCTGGGAGAAATTTGTGAAGTCCACTGCAGTACCCCCTAGGGTGCCCGGTTGGTGTCCTGGCATGTCAGGGGGACCAGTGCACTATGAATGCTGGCTCCTTCCATGACCAAATGCCTTGGATTTGGTCATTTTTGAGATGGTTGGCCTCGGATCCATTATCACCGAAAACCATGGACGACCATCTCTAAGGTCGACCATCTCAACATTTAGGTCGACCATCTCTAAGGTCGACCTAAATGTTGAGATTTGGGCATCCACGACCGTATTATCGAAACAAAAGATGGACGCCCATCTTGTTTGGATAATACGGGTCCCCGCCCCTTCGCCGGGACGTCCTTAGAGATGGGTGCCCTTAGAGATGGTCGTTCCCGTTCGATTATGCCCCTCTATATGTGTGATTATGGAAGATCCTGGCCTGAAAGAATGGTTTCACTGTCTAAGTTGTGAGTAGTACCCTCCTCATACAAGACAGTAAGAAAATGCTTAAATGTATTCACGATATCCACCTCAGAGTGAACCAACTTGCCTGCCCCATCTTTGAGTTACAAAATTTTACTAGGGCCCCTCCATTGTTTTACCAAATGAGCTAGTAGCCTGATCCCCTTATTCCCAAACCTATACAGTTAGTAGTTGTAAAATTGAATTGACTTATGAGCCCTTTGATGAAGGAGCTCATTGAGAATCGTCAGCATGGCTAATAGCTGCACTTTATTTTGATGAGTTGGATTGGTCCCACAGAGCTGTCACAGAGTTTTAAGTTGACTCTCTAATCCAAGAATCTCGCTATCCCTGTGCTTCCTTTTGTGAGCAGTTTATGTATTAATCTCCCCCTGAAGGACTGCTTTGGCTGCTTCTCAGTATAACATTGTGTTCCGCTCATGAATCTGGTTATGGAGCTTGTAATCATTCCACTTTTGGATAAGAAACTCACTAAATTCAGTATCATGGAAAGGTTCTTGGCGGGGGGAGGGACCTCTAGAAAGGCTTTCCCCTAGTCAGATCACCCCAATCTAACTTAAGTCTTATAAGAGTACGGTCCGATATCTCCATGGGACCAATCTCTGCCTCTGCTACCTTATTGAATAGGTTCCTCAAAACGAGCATGTAGTCTATTCTAGAGTGGGCCTTCGACAGATGAGTAAAATCACATTCTAAAGGTTGCAAAATCCTCCCTGCATCGAGGACATCCATAACCTCACACATAAGGGGTATACCTTTAGACTGATCAATGCATTCCGTCTGGGTGAGTTTTACCTAAAGAGGGATCCACCACTCGATTGAAATCTCCCACTATTATTCTAAGTTTAGAAGCAAAAGATTGAATATGTTTAATCAACGAGTTGTAAAAATTTTTGTTATAAAGGTTGGAGACGTAAAGACTACAACGTTGCATAAAGTGACGTTCCACCACCAATTCCACCAGAAAATATCGACTCCATCCGTTTCTGTTCTATCAGCAACCCTTTTTTAAAAAGAGAATTATCACCCCTGTGTTTTTGGCTATGGCTGGGTCCTCCACATAACTAATGACCCACCATCTTTGAAGTTTAGATGCTCTAGAGAGTTCAAGTGAGTCTCTTGCAAGCATGCTATGTCCACCTTCTGCCTATTGAGAGCTTGCAAAATTTCCTGCCTCTTGATGGGTGAAGATATTTCCCCCACATTCCAGGACACAATTTTAAGAGGCATCTGTAAATGAGAAGATACCTGGTAGCTTAACAAGAGCAAGAACTCCATAACTCCAAGAACTCCTACAATAGGGAAGGGGGACGTCCCAGCCTCCAGCTCCTCTGAGATGCAAGAAAGAACAATGGATGGGTCAAATCTGGCATTTTCACTTCCCAAACACTCCCCATAACCACTGGAAGCCCAACACATGTAGCTGACCAAAAATTCCAAACTTCAGGTCTCGCAGACAATGCACACTCCCTAACCCAACAACCCCACCTCAACCCTCCCACCCCCAGAATGCCAACCTTAACCCATCCCCCCCTGAAAACCCCCATTCTTCTGTTAATACTTCCGAGAGAGCCTTGAATCACACCCCCCCCCCAAGTCCCCCTTCCCCTTCCTGACAGCCCAGTTACAGGTGCAAAATATCTCCAATTTTGGAAAGAGCAACCTGTAATAATCTGCCCGATATTCAGACCACAGGTGATAGCCCAGCTGTCTTCCGCAGTCCGTGCTGGGGGAGGAACTACCATCGGGCTTCTGCGGGTAGCCTGGAGGTAGTTCCAGATTGGTGCATGGCAAGCCTGCTGTGCACGCCAACCCTTTAATGAAAAGACCACTCAGTTTCTCTGTGTTGCTTTCTAACACCTAGAAACATAGAAACATGACGGCAGATAAAGGCCAAATGACCATCCAGTCTGCCCATCCTCTGTAACCCCTAACTCTTCCTTTTCCTAAGCATCCCACGTGCTTATCCCATGCCTTTTTAAACTCTGGAACAGTCCTCGACTCCACCACCTCCATCGGGAGGCCATTCCACGCCTCCACCACCCTTTCTGTGAAATAATACTTTCTTAGGTTACTCCTAAGCCTATTCCCTCTTAACTTTGTCGTATGCCCCCTCATTCCAGAGTTCTCCTTCATTTGAAAAAGGCTCTCTTCCTGTACATAAATGCCCTTGAGATATTTAAACGTTTCTATCAAGTCTCCTCTCTCCCTTCTCTCTTCCAGCGTATACATGTTGAGGTTCATAAGCCTGTCCCTATAATTTTTGCATTCACCACCGCTTACTAATTTCGTAGCCACCCTCTGGACCGATTCCATCCTGTTTATATCTTTCCGTAGGTGCAGTCTCCTAATTAAAACGTCTCAGTATTACATTTTCACGTGTGTGCTATGTTTCGCTCTGCACCCAGGGTTCATGATCTGTGTTGCACGTACACCTATGCTCAGCTTAGAGCAGGGGTTCACAACCCAGATCCCCAGACACACTTAGCCAGTCTGGTTTTCAGGATATCCACAATGAATATGCATGAGATACATTTGCATGCACTACCTCCATTGGCTACTGAATAACTTTTGCTGAGCGGACGCTAGTAAGATCATGGGGGGATGTCCTTGAGACAGCTCATTTCGGAGCGAAACGTGCATGTCGGGCAGCCTAACCCCTGGGTCTGATAAAATTAAAAGAAAGAAAGAAGATAAGTTCAATTTAAATTATGAGCTTTAATAAATAGAATGAATAAGTTTAGAATATTTTAATGAACCAATGAAAAGGTGGATGTTTGCTACTATCACCAGATTGAGAAATTGCTGGTGATTGCACATCACTGAGGTTCATGGCAGGGGCGTATCTGGACTTCGGTGGGAGGGGGGGCCAGAACCAGAGTGAGGGGGCACATTTTAGCCCCCCCTGGCGCCACCGACCCCCCCCCCCCCATTGCTGGACCCCCCCCCCCCCTGCCGACGACCCTCTCCACCCCCCTCCTGCCGCCATCCCTCCCCCGCTGCCATCGCCTACCTTTGCTGGCGGGGGAACCTAACCCCTGCCAGCCGAGGTCCCCTCTTCCGTTGCAGCAAAGCTTCCTTCAGTTTCAAATTCTGAGTCTGACGTCCTGCACGTTGTATGTGCAGGACGTCAGACTCAGAACAGGAAGCTTTGCTGCAACGGAAGAGAGGACCTCGGCTGGCGGGGGTTGGGATCCCCCGCCAGCAAAGATAGGCGACGGCGGATTGGCGGCGGGAGGGGGGGTGTAGAGGGTCATCGGCAGGGGGATCCAGGGCCAAATCTACGGGGGCCCAGGCCCCCGTGGCCCCACACAGATACGCCCCTGGTTCATGGGGAATGTATATCATCACATAGAAGGTTTGAAGAATGTGGGGTATTGAATACCATTGAACATTATATATGAATTACGTTTGGACTGGATAGGATGAGTCTCTACCTCCATTGTGGGCATCTCATTTATACTTATTGTGGGTATCCTGAAAACCTGGCTGGCTGGGTGCGTCCTGAGGTCTGGATTGAGGACACCCACCCAACCGCTTGCAAGCTCAAATCCTTCTGTTTCTTCAAGCAGCTCCTTATGGCAATGGGAACCTTCTGTGAGGAGGAGAAGAGGGGGTCACTGAGAGGGAGTTAAGCCAAATAACAACTGTACATGATTTGGGAGGCAGGAAAACAGAAGCCTGAGGCAATGTGGCTACTGTCCTGCAACATGGAGAAATGCCAAGATAAATGAGTAGGAAGAAACCATAAATTATCCAGAAGGATCCGACATGGTCAGGCCAAATTCTAGACAAGTTCACCAAGTGATTAATAGACGGCAAGGTACCTTTTGAAAGGACATTTATTTGTTACCATGGTTACCCAGGCTAGTGCTTAAGATGATGTGGTTGGAAATGAAAGAACCCATAGGAGCCGAGATAAGACAGATGGATAGCACTGGCCCGGCCAACAACAGCTGGATGCACGATAAGTCTACGAAGACCAGCTGTGCAAAAACATAAGGAAGTAAATGCATCCCAGAGCCCGAGTGGCAGCAGTAGAAACCACCGCACAGTTCAGCCACGGTCTCCAGCATTACCTCATGCATCCCATGGAAAAACAGTGTGGACTGTGTGTGTTTTTCTAATGCGTTCACTTTAGAGGGAGTCTGCACCGTCACAGGCTTGTGACTTTCCCCTTACAAGGACAGAAAGTGAATCGATGATGGGAATCGACTATGGCACAGAGATGTGCAAGGAAATAACATTTCTGGTTTGGTTTTGGACTTTTCCCCTTTTCTGGACATTTCTTTTGTTCATTTCTACTTTTTTGTTAATAAAATGTTTTAAGCACGCATAACTTTTTAGTCCACCTTTTAACTTTCACCCCTTATTCTCCTGTTTATACTCATGTTATTTTTAATCATCTTCCAAGATAAATAAAACTCCTTAGTCTCTTATTTGTCCTGTTTGTCTTGAATAGATTGTAAGCTCTTTAGAGCAGGGTCTGTCTCTTATGACTATGAACATCTAGCAGCACTATGGAACAGGGCCACCGAGAGACTAGGCCGGGCCCGGGGCAAGGGCGCCCTGCCTCCGCCCCCTTGCCGCTGCCACTCCTGTCGCTCTCCCCGCTGCTCCCCCCACCGCTGCCACCATCTGTCGCTTCCCCCGCTGCTGCAGTCCCTGGTCTCACCCGCCTGCTTCCACGGCTCCGGGCCCCTGCATTCGAAGTGGCAGTCGCGGATCTCTTCTCTTCTGGCCTTCCCTCCCTGTGTCCCGCCCTCGTCTGATGTAACTTCCGGTTTCCGCGAGGGCGGGACACAGGGAGGGAAGGCCAGAAGAGAGGAGATCTGCGACTGCCGCTTCGAATGCAGGGGGCCCGGAGCCAAGGAGGCAGGCAGATGAGACCGTGGACTGCAGCGCCAGCGGCCTGACCCCGGCGCCGGGCCCCCCTTGGAGGCCCGGGCCCGGGGAATTTTGTCCCCCCTGCCCCCCCCCCCTCGGCAGCCCTGCTATAGAAATAAGTAGTAACATATAGGGGCCCTTTTACTAAGCTGGGTAGGCGTCTACACGTATCATATGTGCATCAATCATGAACTACCACCTGGCTACTGTGTGGCCCGGGAGGTAATTTAATTATTTACATGCTTCCACTATGCGCACCGGAAAATGCATTTTATTTTACAGTACACAGCGCTAACCAGGCGGTAATCGGCATTGTATGCGCGTAGACCATTACCGCCCGGTTAATGTGTGAGACCTTACCGCTAGGTCAATGGGTGGCGGTAAGGTCTCAGGCCCAAAATGGATGTGCGCCAATTTTTATTTTGCCGTACATCCATTTTCGGCCAAAAAAAAAAAGCGCTTTTTTTGCAGGTGCGCTGAAAAATGGACCTGTGCGTGTCCCAGTGGTGTAGCTACGTGGGGCCAGGGGGGCCTGGGCCCCCGTAGATTTGGCCCTGGACCCCCCTGCCAACGACCTTCTCGACCCCCCTCCCGCTGCCAACCCACCATTGCCTGCCTTTGCTGGCGGGGGACCCCAACCCCCGCCAACCGAGGTCCTCTTCTTCCCGCAAAAGGCTTCCTTCTGTTTCTGACGTCCTGCAGGTGCAGGATGTCAGAAACAGAAGGAAGCCTTGCGTGAGAAGAGGACCTCAGCTGGCGGGGGTTGGGGTCCTCCACCAGCAAAGGTAGGTGACGGTGGGTTGGCGGTGGGAGGGGGGGGTTGAGAGGGTTATCAGCAGGGGGGTCCAGGGCCAAATCTACGGGGGCCCAGGCCCCCATGGCCCCACATAGCTACGCCACTGGATGGCGGGGGGGGGGGGGGGGGGATTGGGTGCCAGGGGAGCTAAAATGTGCCCCCTCACCTCGGGATCTGGACCCCCCTCCCGCCGAAGTCTGGCTACGCCCCTGGCACTCTAAAAACACTGGCGCACCTACAGCGCAGTAAACAGGGCCCTAAAATTGAAAACATTGGCTATACAACCTCAATAGGTCACCCTTTTACAGATCCAAATCCCCTCCCCTCATTTCCTCAAATTCTCCAAACTGGAAAAGGATATTCGGCCCAGTAAGCACTTCCCCCTACTCCCACAAACATAACTGTCCAATCCACTACAGTATTCCGGAGCTCAAAGGATGACAGGACTTCCCAGAAAAGCGCCAATGGTGATATATGACCCAAGTCTTTTGTGAAAGGAAAGCAACTGATCATGCTGAAGTGCAGTAAGTTTAATAATCTGGTAAACAGAATCCATTTTCCGAAGGACCTTGTCCATATGAGGTACCTGGAATTGCTTCCAAGCAGCCGTGTATAGCAAGGTTTTAGATAAATATAAATATAAATGCTATACTGAAATGAGTTTGATGCCGCTGCTCTAGAGGAGAAGAAAAGGGTGTGGGGGGGGGGGGGTGCTGCTCTGCTTTAAGACTCTTGTTACCATGACTAGGCTCAATGAGTTAGAAAGAAAAAAAAATGGAGGGAAAAATCCCCGGTCAGTTGTAAATAAAGATTCACAGTTCTCTCACTCAACAGAGACTAGTTCCGGTTGACAGTGCGTTTTTTTAGAGCAAAAAAAGGTGCCGGTACTCGAATGCTAGACCACCCTTCAGGGGTGGGGTGATCACTGAGGGACCCACCCCACAATAGCCAGGTCCCCTGCAACCAGTCACGGAATCTATGACAAGGCAGAATTGGTGTGTAGAGCCTGAGCTCTTTCATTAAAACTTGGGGTCCTTGGGTCAATTTTAGCGGACAATGAAAAATGTGCCGATACTCAATGCTAGACCACCCTTCAGGGGTGGGGTGATCACTGAGGGACCCACCCCACAATAGCCAGGTCCCCTGCAACCAGTCACGGAATCTATGACAAGGCAGAATTTGTGTGTAGAGCCTGAGCTCTTTCATTAAAACTTGGGGTCTATGGGTCAATTTTAGCAGACATTGGAAAAGGTGCCGGTACTCAGTACCCCCCAAGTATCCCTTCAAGAAAAGCCCTGCTAAAGAGTGACAAGATTCCATGCAGAATTTCAAAGAGTAGCAACATTCCATATAGAACCCCAAAGAATAGCAAGATTCTAGAATCCTAAAGAACAGTATGTTTTTTTTTCTAGCGAAAAAGGTGCCGGTAGTCAAATGCCAGGCCACCCTTCAGGGGTGGGGTGATCACTGAAGGACCCACCCCACAATAGCCAGGTCCCCTGCAACCAGTCACGGAATCTATGACAAGGCAGAATTGGTGTGTGGAGCCTGAGCTCTTTCATTAAAACTTGGGGTCCTTGGGTCAATTTTAGCGGACAATGAAAAATGTGCCGATACTCAATGCTAGACCACCCTTCAGGGGTGGGGTGTTCACTGAGGGACCCACCCCACAGTAGCCAAGCCCCCTGTAACCAGTCACGGAATCTATGACAAGGCAGAATTGGTGTGTGGAGCCTGAGCTCTTTCATTAAAACTTGGGAACCATGGGTCAGTTTTAGCAGACATTGGAAAAGGTGCCGATACTCAATGCTAGGCCACCCTTCAGGGGTGGGGTGTTCACTGAGGGACCCACCCCACAGTAGCCAAGCCCCCTGCAACCGGTCACAGAATCTATGACAAGGCAGAATTGGTGTGTAGAGCCTGAGCTCTTTCATTAAAACTTGGGGACCATGGGTCAGTTTTAGCAGACATTGGAAAAGGTGCCAGTACTCAGTACCCCCCAAGTATCCCCTCAAAAAAAGCCCTGCCGGTTGAGCCAGAAACTCAAAGGATCAGGAGAAACTATGTCAGACCGAGAGAAGAGAACGCATCCAAGGGGCTGCAATCCCACCCTACTTAAAGAATATATCATCTGGACCACACCAGTATATTTAATGACATTTTGCATGGCAATTTTCAGAGTACAAGAGTTTGAAGAATGCTCATTGTCTGAAAAACCTGAGTGTGCCCCACCAGCGTATCCCTCAGAAAAAGTTCCGTTTTGTGCCAGAGAGCCCATTAAGAAGTACAGGGCTTTGAAATGAAAGAACGACCGCTCTAACTAGGCCCAGATCCAGCTGTGGTTCTTGGACAAGAGTTTGTATGTTTATTCCTTTGCATATATTGTTTTATATTTGGCCTTAAATTACAGGCCTCTGAGACAAAGTTGAATAATTTCTCTCTGCCTGTGGGGGAAGGCAAACTCAGTGGCCAGCTGTGATTAGAACTGTGTGGCGAGATGCAGATGTTGGCTTCTATCGGAGATGGCAAACCCTTGGCATATGTGCTTAAAGTCATATACCAGGTCCCTCTCTTGGTTAAATTGCCTGGCCCCAATCTGTCCCGGCTCGGAGCCCCATGGCGGCTGTATGGGAAGCAGAAGCCTGAAGGAGTAAAATGGATCTTTCTGGGTGGGACTGCATAGTACATCCAGTGAGGATATAGTTTTCACCAGTGATCAGACTGGAAAACGGGTCTATTTGGACAGGGCTATATGGCCTGGGACTTGCTTCTTGAAGTCTTCCCTCAAAGAATCTCAGGATAATGATATGGGAGATATGAATGAGCTCTAGAAAATCCTGGGGGGTGTAGAACGAGTAGAAGTAAATCGATTTTTTACTCGTTCCAAAAGTACAAAGACTAGGGGGACACTCAAGGAAGTTACATGGAAATACTTTTAAAACAAATAGGAGGAAATATTTTTGCTCTGGAACTCTTTGCCAGAGGATGTGGTAACAACAATTAGCATATCTGGGTTTGGACAAATTCCTGGAGGAAAAGTCCATAGTCTGCTATTGAGGCAGACGTGGGGATCAACTGCTTGCCCTGGGATTTGTAGCATGGAATGCTGCCATGATTTGGGTTTCTGCCAGGTACTTGTGACCCGGCTTGGCCACTGTTTGGAAATCAGGATACTGGGCTAAATGGACCATTGGTCTGACCCAGTATGGCTACTCTTATGTTCTTATGAAGTGTATGAGGCTGGAAATTTGAGGACTCCCATTGCATTATACAAGATCAGTGACTTTGGGAAGTAGGCTGCATAATGTTCTGTCGAGACCCTTAGTACCAAATGTGGAAATAATTGAGGTATAGTGAAGAAACAGACCACTGAATCATTTTATTTCACCAGATTAGGAATGTGCATTCATTAGCCCACATTCTGTCAGTTTGTTTAGGTGCCTTAAAGTGGAGTGGAGGAGTAGCCTAGTGGTTAGTGCAGCGGATTCTGATTCTGGGGAACTGAGTTCAATTCCCACAACAGCTCCTTGTGACTCTGGGCAAGTCACTTAACCCTCCATTGCCCATGGTGCAAAATATGTACCTGAATATATGTAAACCACTTTGAATGTAGTTGCAAAAACCTCAGAAAGGTGGTATATCGTCCCATTTCCCTTTCCCCCTTTCCCTTATGACATCACAATATCAGAAGCCAAGTCATCACAATATCAGAAGCCAAGTATCGGGGCAGTCAAGCCATTGTGACATCACTGATGAGGTTGGCTCTTATTGGTGGAATGAGTGGAGGAGTGGCCTAGTGATTAGTGCAGTGGACTTTGATCCTGGGGAACTGACTTCAATTCCCACTGCAGCTCCTTGTGACTCTGGGCAAGTCACTTAACCCTCCATTGCCCCTGGTACAAAATAAGTACCTGAATATATGTAAACCACTTTGAATGTAGTTGCAAAAACCTCAGAAAGGTGGTATATCATCCCATTTCCCTTTCCCCCTTTCCCTTATGACATCACAATATCAGAAGCCAAGTATCGGGGCAGTCAAGCCATTGTGACATCACTGATGAGGTTGGCTCTTATTGGTGGAATGAGTGAAGGAGTGGCCTAGTGCTTAGTGCAGTGGACTTTGATCCTGGGGAACTGAGTTTGATTCTCACTGCAGCTCCTTGTGCCTCTGGGCAAGTCACTTAACCCTCCATTGCCCCTGGTACAAAATAAGTACCTGAATATATGTAAACCACTTTGAATGTAGTTGCAAAAACCTCAGAGAGGTGGTATATCGTCCCATTTCCCTTTCCCCCTTTCCCTTATGACATCACAATATCAGAAGCCAAGTCATCACAATATCAGAAGCCAAGTATCGGGGCAGTCAAGCCATTGTGACATCACTGATTAGGTTGGCTCTTATTGGTGGAATGAGTGGAGGAGTGGCCTAGTGATTAGTGCAGTGGACTTTGATCCTGGGGAACTGACTTCAATTCCCACTGCAGCTCCTTGTGACTCTGGGCAAGTCACTTAACCCTCCATTGCCCCTGGTACAAAATAAGTACCTGAATATATGTAAACCGCTTTGAATGTAGTTGCAAAAACCTCAGAAAGGCGGTATATCAAGTCCCATTTCCCTTTCCCTATTTGAGATTCTACGTGGAATGTTGCTACTATTTGAGATTCTGTTGCTTCTATTTGAGATTCTGCATGGAACGTTAATGTTGCTATTCCACTAGCAACATTCCATGTAGAAACCTGCCCTTGCAGATCAGCAACACGGCCGCGCAGGCTTCTGTTTCTGTGAGTCTGGTGTATGTGCAGGACGTCAAACTCACAGAAACAGAAGCCTGCCCTTGCAGATCAGCAACGCGGCCGCGCAGGCCTCTGTTTCTGGGACCACCAGAACCCAAGTACCCCCACCCCAAGTCAGACAACACGGGGGGCTTGAGGTCCGGCAGACCTCCAGTCCCCCTGACCCCCCGACACAAGTTCAGGGGGGCAGGAGATCCGGTGGGTCTCCGGCCCCCCTTACCCCCCCTAGTGTCCCCACAGAGCCCCGGTGGCCCAGTGGGCTGCGAGTCAAGCCCCCGGTTCCCCCTCAACAAAGATATAGGGGAGCTGGAGATCCAGTGAGTCTCCAGCCCCCCTAACCATCCCCCCCCCCCCGGCATCCCCTCACATGAACAGAGTTTTGGTGGCCCAATGGACTGTGAGTCAATCCCCACCCCTGATGGTCTTAGCGGCCCTTTTCCCACCCCCTACCTTCAGTGGAGGAGGGAGGTGGCCTCCCTCCTCTTCCAACAGCGCCGTCTTGAAAATGACAGCACCTGGCTCTGCCCAGTGCATCCTGGGATGCACTGGGCATGGTTTCACACCCTATAAGCCTATCCGAATCCGTCTTTTCATTTGCGGGACACTTACAGTAAAGTCTGCCCGGCACTGCTCTCATATTCCAAATTACTGGAGTTTCCATCGAAGTTCTCTCCAGCCCATCCTACAGAGGGTTCAGTTCATCTACTGCCAAGAAGAGAGGGTGGGGTCATCGCACAGTACCCACTGCCTAAGAGTGTTTGAGCAGGCCAGTACTAAAGTTGTATTTATAATTCACAGCCCAGCGATGCTAATCTCATGTATCATGCCTGCTCAGTGCTGGCTTCCTCTACTCCGCCTGATGCCCACATCTCTTCTACTACTACTTCTACTTATCATTTATATAGCGCTACTAGACGTACGCAGCGCTGTACACTTGAACATGAAGAGACAGTCCCTGCTCGACAGAGCTTACAATCTAATTAGGACAGACAAACAGGACAAACCACCTTTACCACATTCTCTGGCAACGAATTCCAGAGTTTAATTACACGTTGAGTGAAGAAAACCTTTCTCCGATTTGTTTTAAATTTACTATACTGTAGCTTCATCGCATGCCCTCTAGTCCTAGTATTTTTGGAAAGTGTAAACAGAGGCTTCACATCTACCTGTTCAACTCCACTCATTATTTTATAGACCTCTATCATATCTCCCCTCATAGCTCTTAAACCACAGGTAGGTAATTCTGGTCCTCGAGTGATATGAGCCAGTCAGGTCTTGAAAACATCCATACCATCCCCCTGATTCTATAAACGTTGCAAAAAATCGTACATGCAAATTTGCGTGTGCAATTCAGTTGAATAATGAGCTGGTTAGTGCCAATAATTGGCATTTTAACAAGCACTTACTAGCATTAATTAGATTTAATTGGCTTTTATGTGCGTCCTGAAAAAGGGACAGTCAAGGACAGTTTGGGGTAGATTGGGGGCGTGGTTTTTGGTTAGGCACACAATTATGGAATAAGGAGGCTCTACACCTAAATTTAGGCATGGATATTTGTACTACATTTTCCTTGGTACAAATAGACATGCCTAAATTTGAGTGCCATCCCCTGGACTTAAGTGCTATTCTTTTTTTTTCCCCAGAAACTTTATTGAATTTTCAAAAAGGACAAAGGACAAATATGTAATTTACAATACAAAAATTATGCATTGGAAAGAACATCACATTAGACCAATTACATCTATTGCTTAAGCGTGTGGATATAATTCTTGTTGATAGCTCCCATTAAGTGCGCTGAAGCTGATTCAAACTTATGATATAATAAAACAGATTGCCACCAAAAATGCTCATTTAAGTGGGCCAAATTTTTCCAATTCGCTAAGATCATAGGCTGACCGATAGCAATTAATATGTCAAATAATATTTGTGATGATCTGATAAACAGACATCAGATAAACATGACTTGAAAATGATTAATGATACTTCAAGATGTAATCTGAGCCTTAAGTGCTATTCTATAAACTGTGCCTAACTCTAGGCTTGGCTTATAGAATATGAGTGTTTTTTTCGGTGTACCCCATATTTATTGAGGATACCCTGAAAAGTCCAACAGGCTTGTGGCACTCAACGACCGGAGTTTCCTATCCATGCCTTAGATCAGTGGTTCTCGACCCAGTCCTTGGGCATAAACAAGCAGCTGGATAGACCAAAGTCCACCACCCTAACCACTAGGCCACTCCTCCACTGTTGCTATTCCACTAGCAACATTCCATGTGTAGAAGTCGGCCCTTGCAGATCACCAATGTGGCCGCGCAGGCTTCTACATGGAATGTTGCTAGTGGAATAGCAACATTCCATGTAAAATCTCCAATAGTAGCAACATTCCATGTAGAATCTCCAATCGTAGCAACGCTCCATGTAGAATCTCCAATAGTATCTATTTTCTTTTTGTTACATTTGTACCCCGCGCTTTTCCCACTCATGGCAGGCTCAATGCGGCTTACATGGGGCAATGGAGGGTTAAGTGACTTGCCCAGAGTCACAAGGAGCTGCCTGTGCCTGAAGTGGGAATCGAACTCAGTTCCCCAGGACCAGAGTCCACCACCCTAACCACTAGGCCACTCTTATCCTCAGTGAATATACATGAGATAGACTTTAGACATGGTGGGGCCCAGGGTAAAATTAAGGAGGGAGTCCCTGATCCCCTCTCTCCCGATCTTCCAAACCTGCATTGCTACTACGCGGTCCGGGCATCTCTTCCCTATCTCCCTCCCTTCCCCTCACCTTGCAGTCTTCTTTAAAATGTTTATTTCCCTTCTCAGAGGGGCCCCAGAATGGCAGCCATTCTCACAAGCTGCCTGTGGCTGTTCTGAAGCTTTCCCTCTCTTCCACGATCCGCCCAGGTGAAAACGGGAAACTGCATCAGAGGGGGGCGGATCGCGGCAGAGAGGGAAAGCTTTGGGGCAGCCACAGGCAGCTTGTGAGAATGGCTGCAGTGCCGGGGCCCCTTTGAAAAGGAAAATACATTTTTAAAGAGGCTCGGGAAGGAAGGAGAAGACAGACTGTGGTGGGGGGATGGGGAAGAGATGCCTGGACTGCAGGGCCCCCTGGAGCTGTGGGGCCCAGGGCAGCTGCCCTTTTTTTCCTCTCTAATGCCAGCCCTGCATGGGGGTTATTCTGAAACTTCAACTGGCTGGGTGCACCCCAAGGATGGTGTTGAGAACCAACACCTTAGATTAACAGAAATAAAACTGTATGCATTCAATGGGGCAAAACCAGGCCTGGGCTCAGCATATCCAGTCAACCTAAAGCAATCTGGTATTCCCAAACCACCATCCCTTCCACTCAGTTTTGAGTGGATATAGGATCATCAGTTTTCAAATCCTATTCTGAGGAACAACATGAAACAAGCAAGGAGGAGGGAAGGACATGTCTAAGAGCTCCATTATATCTACTAAATAATTTTTTGTTTTCTGAAAAAGAGTAAAATCGTTTAGCAATGGGGCTAGATTAAGAGACAGGCAAACTAGGCACATGCCTAACACCCAAAAGGTTAGGGGGGGCCCTGTAAGATGTGCTGAGGTCTTAGGAGGTTAGGCTTGCCACATGTCTGTATTTTTTCAGCATTCTACAGATTCGTAAATTAATGTTTCTAAGTCATAAGAATGGCTAAAGTGTCTGGTTATTTTTTTGGAGTTTAGCCCTCTGTAGTTCTCCAACTCTCCCCTCTTCCTGTGGGCTGGAGGAAGGAGTGGGTCAGCTTCAAGTGCTACAGGGAAGACTACGCTCTGCATGGGACCTTGGAAAGACCCAGTGAATCGACAAAATGCCAGGAAAATATTGTGCAGACAACCTTAATACAGTAACAATCAAAAGAAAACAGAAAGAAAGGAAGGAAGGAAAAAACTGGATGGTCAACAAGCAATCAATCTCTTAGGCATTGAGGTGGCTGAAAAATTGGGGAACATCTTAGCAACAACGGATTGTGTAAGGAAACAACCCTGTCGGCTTCATATTGGTACAAGAAAAATCATTCTCTGAGTGATTTGCAATATATGGTGTTGGAAGTGATTGAATTATTATGGGCTGGGGGTGGGGGGAGGATGTTACCCGCATCTTATTATGTAAGGAGCAATGCTGAATTTTTAAATGGCCAACAGTGTTTCCATTGGGGCTCAACAGTGAAACGGAACAGTGCTCCATTGGTTGAAATTGAATGATAAAACAACCCAACATGAGAACCAGTCGGGAGCACACGCAGTAGAGAATAGCTCCCGCGATCTCCCCTGCCGATTCAAGTGTTACTGGTTTATTTGGCAGCATATTCGCTCAATCAGTTTTCTGTGATGTAGAGACTGGATTGCTGATACATTAACTCGAGTAGTGGTAGGAATTATGAGCACAAAGATGCCGAAGCGAGACCGAGAGCGGCAGGAGTTGACGGAGCCTAAAATGGCGGACTCACTTGGTGTCACGAGTTCACAGCAAAACAGCGTGTGGACGTCAGAGCTGGTGGCGGAGGTTAAAGCGGCAGTAGAAGCGGCTCTCAATGCTAAGCTACAAAAACTGATTGATCGGACAGAAGGAGCTCATGAGCGACTAGACAGTTTCAATTTGGGGCTTGATGACTGTTTGCAAATACCTTTCTATGGTGATGTCTTTATTTAAAAGTTAATAAACAATTTAAACATAAGACAACCCAAAAGGATAGCACAATGAATATGCATGAATCGAATTTGCATAGACTGGGTGTGTAGCATATGCAGATTTATGTCATGTATATTTAGTATGAATATCTTGAAAACCCAAGACAGGTTTGGGAAGCAGGATTGCAATTCCATTCATGTAATGAGGGAAACCAGGAGTGGATCAGGGTAGGAAACCCTACAAGAGAGGTGCTTTGGAGTGGCAAATCCTGTATGTAAAAGCCCATTAACCAAAACCAAAGGAGTGGAAAAAGCCAGCCAAAATGTCCAGGATGACCAAAGTGTATTTCCAAACGAAATGCTGATCAATACTTCAAACAGCCCAGAATACCGCAGCCAGACTCATATTTGGAAAAAGAAAACATGAAAGTGCAAAACCCCTAAGAGAGAAACTTCACTGGCTCCCACTTAAAGAACGTACCGCGTTCAAGATCTGCACGATTGTTCATAAAATCATTCACGGAGATGCTCCGACCTACATGCTAAACCTCGTAAACCTACCTTCCAGAAATGCTAAAAGATCAGCCCGCACATTTCTTAATCTACACTTCCCCAGCTGTAAAGGATTAAAATACAAACTAACACACGCAACCAGCTTTTCCTACATGAGCACGCAACTGTGGAATGCACTACCAACTAATGTGAAAACAATCAAAGAAATAACTAACTTCCGCAAATCTCTGAAAACCTATCTCTTCAACAAGGCCTACCACGAGAACCCACAGCTTAATTATAACACTTCACCAATCCACCCTTACTCGGAAATTCATATTTCTATAACTGTTTGCGTAGATCTTTTCTGTCATCCTTGATCTTTTTGTAACACCAATTGTATCTTTTACCCTGGAATGGCGATGCCATAACAGGACTTTGTAAGCCACATTGAGCCTGCAAATAGGTGGGAAAATGTGGGATACAAGTGCAATAAATATAAATATACATTTGCATGCTGATTTGGAAGATACCCCTGACGAAGATTATGTTTGTTGAAACACAGCAAGATGCACGTGCATGGAGTTTGGATGGTGCAAGACCAGGACATACACCTATGCACACAGAATATAAAATATTAGAATCTATCTGCATAGTTTATAGCCTAATATAATCTACACATATTCTTCCGCAGTCTAGGCAAGAGTATTTACACCAGCTCTGTGTCTGGTGGACCTGTCCATGCCTGCAAAATAGGCATATGTAAAGTGGCTTGCAATAGTACTCTAACATAGTAACATAAGTACATAAGTACATAAGTAGTGCCATACTGGGAAAGACCAAAGGTCCATCTAGCCCAGCATCCTGTCACCGACAGTGGCCAATCCAGGTCAAGGGCACCTGGCACGCTCCCCAAACGTAAAAACATTCCAGACAAGTTATACCTAAAAATGCGGAATTTTTCCAAGTCCATTTAATAGCGGTCTATGGACTTGTCCTTTAGGAATCTATCTAACCCCTTTTTAAACTCCGTCAAGCTAACCGCCCGTACCACGTTCTCCGGCAACGAATTCCAGAGTCTAATTACACGTTGGGTGAAGAAAAATTTTCTCCGATTCGTTTTAAATTTACCACACTGTAGCTTCAACTCATGCCCTCTAGTCCTAGTATTTTTGGATAGCGTGAACAGTCGCTTCACATCCACCCGATCCATTCCACTCATTATTTTATACACTTCTATCATATCTCCCCTCAGCCGTCTCTTCTCCAAGCTGAAAAGCCCTAGCCTTCTCAGCCTCTCTTCATAGGAAAGTCGTCCCATCCCCACTATCATTTCGTTGCCCTTCGCTGTACCTTTTCCAATTCTACTATATCTTTTTTGAGATACGGAGACCAGTACTGAACACAATACTCCAGGTGCGGTCGCACCATGGAGCGATACAACGGCATTATAACATCCGCACACCTGGACTCCATACCCTTCCTAATAACACCCAACATTCTATTCGCTTTCCTAGCCGCAGCAGCACACTGAGCAGGAGGTTTCAGCGTATCATCGACGACGACACCCAGATCCCTTTCTTGATCCGTAACTCCTAACGCGGAACCTTGCAAGACGTAGCTATAATTCGGGTTCCTCTTACCCACATGCATCACTTTGCACTTGTCAACATTGAACTTCATCTGCCACTTGCACGCCCATTCTCCCAGTCTCGCAAGGTCCTCCTGTAATCGTTCAAATTCCTCCTGCGACTTGACGACCCTGAATAATTTTGTGTCATCGGCGAATTTAATTACCTCACTAGTTATTCCCATCTCTAGGTCATTTATAAATACATTAAAAAGCAACGGACCCAGCACAGACCCCTGCGGGACCCCACTAACTACCCTCCTCCACTGAGAATACTGGCCACGCAATCCTACTCTCTGCTTCCTATCTTTCAACCAGTTCTTAATCCATAATAATACCCTACCTCCGATTCCATGACTCTGCAATTTCTTCAGGAGTCTTTCGTGCGGCACTTTGTCAAACGCCTTCTGAAAATCCAGATATACAATATCAACCGGCTCCCCATTGTCCACATGTTTGCTTACCCCCTACAAAAAAATGCATTAGATTGGTGAGGCAAGACTTCCCTTCACTAAATCCGTGCTGACTTTGTCTCATCAGTCCATGTTTTTGTATATGCTCTGCAATTTTATTCTTAATAATAGCCTCCACCATCTTGCCCGGCACCGACGTCAGACTCACCGGTCTATAATTTCCCGGATCTCCTCTGGAACCCTTCTTAAAAATCGGAGTAACATTGGCTACCCTCCAGTCTTCCGGTACTACACTCGATTTTAGGGACAGATTGCATATTTCTAACAGTAGCTCCGCAAGTTCATTTTTTAGTTCTATTAATACTCTGGGATGAATACCATCAGGTCCCGGTGATTTACTACTCTTCAGCTTGCTGAACTGACCCATTACATCCTCCAAGGTTACAGAGAATTTGTTTAGTTTCTCCGACTCCCCCGCTTCAAATATTCTTTCCGGCACCGGTGTCCCCCCCAAATCCTCCTCGGTGAAGACCGAAGCAAAGAATTCATTTAATTTCTCCGCTACGGCTTTGTCCTCCTTGATCGCCCCTTTAACACCATTTTCGTCCAGCGGCCCAACCGACTCTTTGGCCGGTTTCCTGCTTTTAATGTATCTAAAAAAATTTTACTATGTATTTTTGCTTCCAACGCTAATTTCTTCTCAAAGTCCTTTTTTGCCCTCCTTATCTCCGCTTTGCATTTGGCTTGGCATTCCTTATGATCTATCCTGTTACTTTCAGTTGGTTCTCTTCTCCACTTTCTGAAGGATTGTTTTTTGGCTCTAATGATTTCCTTTATCTTACTGTTTAGCCACGCCGGCTGACGTTTAGTCTTTTTTCCCTTTTTTCTAATACGTGGAATATATTTGTCCTGAACCTCCAGGATGGTGTTTTTAAACAGCATCCACGCCTGATGCAAGTTTTTTACTCTGCGAGCTGCTCCTTTCAGTCTTTTTTTCACCATTTTTCTCATTTTGTCGTAATCACCTTTTCTATAGTTAAACGCTAGCGTACTTGATTTCCTAGTTTCACTTCCTTCAATGCCAATATCAAAACCGATCATATTATGTAGATGACGGCAGAAAAAGACCTGCACAGTCCACCCAGTCTGCCCAACAAGATAAACTCACATGTGCCATTTTTTGTGTATACCTTACCTTGATTTGTACCTGTCTTTTTCAGGGCACAGACCGTATAAGTCCGCCCAGTACTATCCCCTCCTCCCAACCACCAGCCCCGCCTCCCACCACCGGCTCTGGCACAAACCGTATAAGTCTGCCCAGCACCATCCCCACCTCCCGCCACTGGGTTAAGCTTCTGGGGATCTAGAAGGAAAAGTAGCCACTTAGTTCTTAATTCTAGACACTCTCTAATAAAATTAGCTTCAACATGATTTGACCAAGGAGTGTCAGTGAGGGAGGGGAAGTGATTTGAACCCTGGCCTTGCTGCTTCCTAGTCCATTTTTTCTAGACCTTGCCTCCTTCTGAACAATTCTATAAGTGGTGTCTCCTTTTAGGCCCCTGATGCTGCTCGGTGAGAACTTGTTCTACTATGACATTGGAGTGGCCGGATTTGGGTTTTTAAGAAATGTTATTTTCACAACATTTATTACATACATATTTGTAGCAACAGGGGAAAAAAATATAAGTCCCCCATCAATGGGGAGAAAAAAAGAGCAACGAAAAAGAAAAGAAAATACTAGAAAATCAGGAATAAATCCTATATTATAGTACCTAATAATCCTTGACCACTGACCTCCAGAGTTATAAATCACTTGACTTCTTTTCTCAAAAGTAATTGCTCTAACAGAATTGGATCAAAGAAAATATAGCTTGAGTGTTTGCAGGGGAACTTCAAAAAGAAACTCACTCCCGCAGCCAAAACACGCTGTTTCAACTGAAGAAATGATTTCCTACGCCGTTGAGTAGCTTGCATCACATGAGAAAATATCTGAAGTTTACCCCCCACCCAAAAAGAAAATCTTTCTTTTTAAAAATAAGGTCGTGTTCTTATCTTTCTTACAAGTGAAAGTCACCTGGAGGGTGGCTCGCTCAGAAATATTGTCAGGAAAAATCAAGAAAATTAGTCAAGTTGAACAGCTCTGTAGGAGACAATAGAGCTAGCTCACCATCCTTCTGGTTGGGCTGCTGCATAGACTTCTATGGTCTGTGTCCCGTAAATGGCAAAAGACCGAAAGAAGATTCGGCAACTCCAGCATTGGGGGAGCTGAGGCTGATGCCAGACAGACTTCTATGGTCTGTGTCCCGTAAATGGCAAAAGACTGAAAGAAGATTTGCCAACTCCAGCATTGGGGGCACTAAGGCCGAAGCTGGACAGATTTCTATGGTCTGTGTCCCACCAATGGCAAAAGACTGGTGAAGCTTCTACAACTCCAGTGTTGTACATCATTTTAATGAGAGAAAAGGAGAAGAGTGGGGGAAAATAGGCTCTTTCCAATCAATAGGGGAGACGTCTATTTGAAAACAGTATAATATTTATTGTAACAGGTTGACTCCACACAGCCAACCAACGGCCAACTCCGAGAGATTATTCTTTTGTACACCGCAGATATTGACGCGTTTCCTTATCTCAGCACAGTCCTATTTAGCAACACTTTCTGAGAAGTTCTGAGAGAAGAGGACATTTCTCTGGCTCCTGAAGAAGGCGCTACGGCGCCGAAACACGGCTGTGTCGAGTCAACCTGTTACAATAAATATTATACTTTTTTCAAATATACGTCTCCCCTATTGACTGGAAAGAGCCTATTTTCCCCCACTCTTCTCCTTTTCTCTCTATATTGTTTCGTGGGGATTAAGTGCACCTCCACATTTCGTGTGGCTTCCTTTTTTAGAGTCAGTGGCGTTCCTAGGGGGGCTGACACCCGGGGGGCGGATTGCCAATGCGCCCCGCCCCCTGGGTGCAGCGCCCCCCGTGCAATGCGACCCCCCACACCGGCGAAAGAACCCCCCGGGTGCACGCCTCTGGGGGGGGGGGGGTGCCGCGCGCCGCTCAGCTTCGTTTGTTTCCATGCTCCCTCTGCCCCGGAGCAGGAAGCAACCTGTTCCGGGGCAGAGGGAGCATGGAAACAAAGGAAGCTGTCTGGCGCGCGGCACCCCCCCCCCCCCAGCGGCATGTACCCGGGGTGGACCGCCCCCCCCCCCTTGGTATGCCACTGTTTAGAGTACATCATTTTAATGTCATATGCTTCAAGTGAGGGTGCTGTGCAGCTCAGGGGGGAGGGGAAGACATCTCGACTGGTAAGTTGAGTACTGTCAGCAATATGTGGGGATGATATGTGGTTATAACCAAGACTCCATCAAGTCTGGCTGCCTATTTGGTTACTCTATAAATCAATTTGGGACACGGCAAATTTTTTTTTTTACTGAATGTGAACTTGATAAACATAAAAGTCCTTTAAACATTCAGAACTCACAGCATAAAATACGACAATTATTTTAATAAATATTTTGTGCTCAGTGTTATAGTAACATAGTAGATGACGGCAGAAAAAGACCTGCATGGTCCATCCAGTCTGCCCAACAAGATAACTCATATGTGCTACTTTTTGTGTATAAATTACCTTGATTTGTACCTGTCCTTTTCCGGGCACAGACCGTATAAGTCTGCCCAGCACTATCCCCGCCTCCCAACCACCAGCCCCGCCTCCCACCACCGGCTCTGGCACAGACTGTATAAGTCTGCCCAGCACTATCCCTGCCTCCCAACCACCAGCCCCGCCTCCCACCACCGGCTCTGGCACAGACCGTATAAGTCTGCCCAGCACTATCCCTGTCTCCCAACCACCAGCCCCTCTTCCCACCACCGGCTCTGGCACAGACTGTATAAGTCTGCCCAGCACTATCCCTGCCTCCCAACCACCAGCCCCGCCTCCCACCACCGGCTCTGGCACAGACCGTATAAGTCTGCCCAGCACTATCCCTGCCTCCCAACCACCAGCCCCTCTTCCCACCACCGGCTCTGGCACAGACTGTATAAGTCTGCCCAGCACTATCCCCGCCTCCCAACCACCAGTCCCGCCTCCCACCACTGGCTCTGGCACAGACCGCATAAGTCTGCCCAGCACTAGTACTGTGAAATGGTGATAAGCATTCAGATACAATAAGTACTTCCTCGTAGAAATTACAGTGTTAGTGGGTATCTCAGGCAATGGGACATGATGGGGGGAGGGGGGAAAGATTCTGAAAGGAGTGGCATGAACACAAGTAAATGGTGATATTGTACACATGCACGGTATTCTGTAAGTAGACATCAAGATGCACAGGCAAGGAATTTGGATGGTGAACTGCTCCGGAAATAGGGCCGGAAGATAAATTCACTTGGGAGCAGTCCTGAATAGGTAAGAGATATTTGTCCAGGGGGCCTGAGAGAGAGAATTTGATCTTGCTTTTCCTCTTCCTCTCCACCATTACTCCACCGATGGGAGCTGAGATTCTGTTATGAAATAATAACATAAGTCAGTTTAGTGCACCTACATGAAGGTATGAACTTTTACACCAGGCCTATGGCTGGTGTAAATATTAGTACATAAGTACATAAGTAATGCCACACTGGGAAAAGACCAAAGGTCCATCGAGCCCAGCATCCTGTCCACGACAGCGGCCAATCCAGGCCAAGGGCACCTGGCAAGCTTCCCAAACGTACAAACATTCTATACATGTTATTCCTGGAATTGTGGATTTTTCCCAAGTCCATTTAGTAGTGGTTTATGGACTTGTCCTTTAGGAAACCGTCTAACCCCTTTTTAAACTCTGCTAAGCTAACTGCCTTCACCATATTCTCCGGCAATGAATTCCAGAGTCTAATTATTTTAGAGGGGGCTCTTTTCTGCCCTGAAGGCAGAAGAGGTCACTAGAACACCAGGGCAGTAGTAAGTAAGGGGAGGGGAGGCTAGCAATCTGCCCATTTGTCCGGATTTCTGGACAAACGGGCAGTACGGCCCGCTCACCAGCCTGCCCGTTTGTCCAGAAATCTCGGACAAACGGGCAGATTGGCAAAACCCACAAAAAGAGGACATGTCTGGGTAAATCCGGACATATGGTAACCCTGCCACCGGCAACGCCCCCACAGTAAAAAACTTTCTACCATTGGTATTCAGCGTTCGCCAAACTCGGAGTTACCGCCAGGTACAGGCGCTAGCTGGGCAGTAATGCTGATCCGAGGCATGCTGCATGCGTGTAGGCCCATACGAGCCTTTGTAAAAGGGTCCCTAAATGAGGTAAACTTGAAACCTAATAACAGAAGTACCGTAAAACAATATAAAAATACATATTTAACAGCACTGGAATTTTAGCATGTAAATGACAGAACAGCAGTTAAGCGCAGCACTGACACTTTGGCTGTTTTAAGGAAACTGGAATGCTAACAAAAGACCTTTTCTAGGAAGGTACATCCTGCAGACTCCTCCTCTCTCTCTCTCTCTGTCATTTCAAGAGCACATTTGCACAAGGCCTACCTCAGGGAATCTTTCTTTTCCACTAGAATGCAAGTCGCCAAGTAAATAAATAACAGCTTTGCAGAGGTGGAACACTTGCCTGAAACCACAGAGCAAAACAAGCACCAGCCAGGCTTCCTCCCCTCACATGTGGAATTACTTTAGTAATGCTGCAGCAGCTACAAATGGTTTTTTGTTTTTTAAACTCCCAGACAGAACAGGGTAAAAGTGGCACCTTCAAGACAGTAAGGCACCATCCTTGGGCCACTGGATTGTTTTATGCTATACGTTGCTCTTGCTTTCCTTTGTATGAATTTCTCAAAAAATATGTATCCTTGAAAGACTTGATTTCACCCAAGATCAAGATGTAGAAAAATTTCCAGCAGATTGGCATTTGAAAGGCGAGTTCTGACAAGAGAGTGCCCATGTTTGATTACAATCACCCAATAAATCAAGCGTGATTGCTTCCTACATTAATTCATTAATCTCATCCCATGGCTTTTCCTACCATCTCTATGCTGATGACTCCCAAATCTACCTTTCTACCCCTGATATCTCACCTTGCATCCAAACCGAAGTTTCAGCGTGCTTGTCTGACATTGCTGCCTGGATGTCTCAACGCCACCTGAAATTAAATATGACCAAAACCGAGCTTCTCATTTCCCCCCCCCCCCCCCAAACCCACCTCCCCGCTCCCCCCGTTTTCTATTTCTGTTAATGGCTCTCTCATTCTCCCTGTCTCCTCAGCTCGAAACCTTGGGGTCATCTTTGACTCTTCTCTCTCCTTCTCTGCTCATATCCAGCAGATCGCCAAGACCTGTCGTTTCTTTCTTTACAACATCTGTAAAATCCGCCCCTTTCTTTCCGAGCACTCTACCAAAACCCTCATCCACACCCTTGTCACCTCTCGTTTAGACTACTGCAATCTGCTTCTTGCTGGCCTCCCACTTAGTCACCTCTCCCCTCTCCAATCGGTTCAAAACTCTGCTGCCCGTCTCGTCTTCCGCCAGGGTCGCTTTACTCATACTACCCCTCTCCTCAAGTCGCTTCACTGGCTCCCTATCCGTTTTCGCATCCTGTTCAAGCTTCTTCTACTAACCTATAAATGTACTCACTCTGCTGTTCCCCAGTATCTCTCCACACTCGTCCTTCCCTACACCCCTTCCCGTGCACTCCGCTCCATGGATAAATCCTTCTTATCTGTTGTTCCCTTCTCCACTACTGCCAACTCCAGACTTCGCGCCTTCTGTCTCGCTGCACCCTACGCCTGGAATAAACTTCCTGAGCCCCTACGTCTTGACCCATCCTTGGCCACCTTTAAATCTAGAGTGAAAGCCCACCTCTTTAACATTGCTTTTGACTCGTAACCACTTGTAACCACTCGCCTCCACCTACCCTCCTCTCTTCCTTCCCGTTCACATTAATTGATTTGATTTGCTTACTTTATTTTTTGTCTATTAGATTGTAAGCTCTTTGAGCAGGGACTGTCTTTCTTCTATGTTTGTGCAGCGCTGCGTACGCCTTGTAGCGCTACAGAAATGCTAAATAGTAGTAGTAGTAGTAGTAGTACATGAAAGCTCTGTTCTAATATATCTGTATAATACAGGCCACTTCTAAGGGAAGCAGATTCAGGAGTAACAAGCTATTGCCTTTGAAAGCTAATAAAAAAAAGATGTATTAAGTTTGTCCAATATAAAAGTATATCTTCTTTTCTTTCTTTTACTTCTATTTATTGCTCCATGGATATTTGAAACAGTCTTCTAGTGAAGGTGGTAAAGACAAACTCAGTAATGGGATTCAAACAAGACGTGGATAAGCAGAAAGGATCCTAGGTTAGCAAAGATGTAAAGGGATCTACAACATTGTAACAGGAGATAAATTGAGCAAAGTAGATGGATCTATTTGTCATCATGTACTGTGTCACTTGGTTTCCGCCATAAGATAGTGAGAGTATCCCTCAGGCTCATGCCTTATCCTGAGGCCCACTAAATTTATGTATTTATTTGTTGCATTGCGTCCCACATTTTCCCACCTATTTGCAGGCTCAATGTGGCTTACATTATTCTGTAATGGCGATCACCATTTCTGGAATGAGGTATTTTGTTTTTTTTTGTTACATTTGTACGCTGCACTTTCCCATTCATGGCAGGCTCAATGCAACTTGCATGGGGCAATGGAGGGTTAAGTGACTTGCAGGACGTCAGATTCACAGAAACAGAAGCCTGCGCAGCCTTCTAGATGGAATGTTGCTAGTGGAATAGCAACATTCCAAGTAGAATCTCCAATGGTATCTATTTTATTTTTGTTACATTTGTACCCGCGCTTTCCCACTCATGGCAGGCTCAATGCGGCTTACATGGGGCAATGGAGGGTTAAGTGACTTGCCCAGAGTCACAAGGAGCTGCCTGTGGCTGAAGTGGGAATCGAACTCAGTTCCTCAGGACCAAAGTCCACCACCCTAACCACTAGGCCACTCCTCCACTCATTGCATTAAAGTTCATAAGTGACACAGTAGATTAAGCAGTCAAGTGTAGAGAATTCAAATTCGGAATGAGAAATAGAGTGTTATTGCGTTAGAGTTCATTCATGACAGTAACTGAAGCAGTCAAGTATAGAGAGTTCGGCTTTGTCCAGTTCTGGTATAAGTTTCGTTGTCTGGTATTTAGGATGGATCATTGTGGTATGCTTTATTGAACAGGTTGGTTTTTAGTGATTTTTGGAAGTTTGTTGGGTCGTGCATTGTTTTTATGGCGTTTGGTAGTGCATTCCATCAGTGGCGTAGCTAGGGTAGTTGACACCCGGGGCCGGTCATTTTTTAACAACCCCCCCCCCCCCCCCCCAAATCCAGTACTAGGCATACCGAGAATACAAAACACTCAGGACCTATAGAGCAATTCTACCATACCATAAGCAGTCATTTCTACGAGTCACACAAGGAAAAGGAAAGCATCTTAAACACTACAGTGAGCACTAGAACATCAATTCACCTACTGTAAAACGAAACTAGGCAGATTAGTACAGATCGTCGATCCTGCACAGTCAATGCCAACCGAAAGCCATGTCTTTTTCACAAACACAGATACACCCTAATCCACTATAGAAAAAGTAATAATAAACTTTCTATTTAGACAAAAATTAAACTGAACCCCCGATGCCAGACTCTGCATACAATGCAACACCACAGAAACAGAAAATGTCTCCTAGTACTGTGCAAAATATAAAGACAGCAGATGTAAATTTGAAAAAACTAACAAATACCAATCACCACTTTACAAATTAACAAATAGAAATAAAACAAATACAGAAAATAAAATAATACCATTTTATTGGACTAATACATTTAGCTTCCAGAGGCCAAAATCTCCTTCCTCAGGTCAATTCAGTGTAGTACTGTTACAGTGTCCTATCCTGACCTGAGAAAGGGGGTTTTGTTCTCTCTCTCTGCCCCTTCCATCCACTGTCTGCCCTCTCTCTCCCTTCCATCCACTGTCTGCCCTCTATTTCTGCCCCTTCCATCCACCATCTGCCCCATTCTGCCATCTCTCTCTCCCTTCCATCCACATCTGCCCTCTGTAGTAGTAGTATCTCTGCTCCTTCCATCCACCATTTGCCCCAGTCTGCCCTCTTTCTCTCTCCCCCTTCCACCCACCATCTGCCCTTTCTCTCTGCCCTTTCAATCCGTCTGCCCTCCCTCTGCCATCCATCCAGGGTCTCCCATCCATCCAGGGTCTGCCCTCCCTCACACTCTCCCCTTCCATCCAGGGTCTGTCCCCTCTCTCTCTCTGCCCCCTCTCTTCAGCCCCCAGTTCCAGCCCCCTTATTCCACCTGCCCCTAGTTCCAGCCCCATCCCACATCTCCCACCTGCCCCCCTTTTCAGCCCCACTATCCCACCAGTCCCCAGCCCTTTTCTTCCATTAGTCCCGAGCTTCAGCCCCCAGCCACTTCTCCCTATCCCCTTTTCAGCCCCCAGTTCCAGCCCCCTTCATCCACCACATGCCTTGCATCCCCCCTTTTCAGCCCCAGACCCATTCTCCCACCTGCCCCAGGCATGGACCCATTGTCCCTCTTGCCCTTTGTCAGACCCCAGTTCCAGCTTCAGACCCCTTCTCCCATCGGAGCACTCCCCTCTGAGCACCCCCACCCCTCCCCAATCCCCTTCTTCCCTCTGAGCTCCCCCACCCCTTCCCAATCCCCTTCTTCCCTCTGAACATCCCCATAAACACCCCCAACCCTTCTCCCATCTGAGCACTCCCCTTCTCCCCTCTGAGTTCCCCCTCTCCCATCTGACCCCCCCCCCCCCCCACGACCTGGTCCCGTCCCCCCTCGTGGAGAGCCAACAGATCCCTCGTCTCCTGCCATCACCCTTCATTTTTTTTAAAAATCCATTGCAGCGACGCAGGCAGCACTTCACGTCTGCCCTGCGTGTGCTGTGAAGAGAGAAAATCACCTCGCTGGCGTCGGGCCTTCCCTCATTGTGTCCCGCCCTCAAGGAAATAGGAAGTTACCTCAGAAGAGGGCGGGACACAACGCGGGAAGGCCCGACGCCAGCAAGGTGCAATGGATTAAAAAAAAAAACGAAGGGTGAAGGCAGGAGACAAGGGCTGTCCGGAGCACCCCCCCACCCGCTGACACCCGGGGCGGACCGCCCCCACCGCCCCGCCCTTCCTACGTCACTGCATTCCATAGTTGCGTGCTTATGCAGGAGAAGCTGGATGCATATGTTGATCTATATTTTAGTCCTTCTCAGCTGGGGTAGTGGAGATTCAGGAATGTGGTTGCTGACCTTTTTGTATTCCTGGTTGGTAAGTCTATGAGGTCTGACATGTAGACCGGAGCCTCGCTGTTAGTGATTTTATGAACCAGGGTGCAAAGTTTGAATGCAATATGTTCTTTAAGTGGGAGCCAGTGTGGTTTTTCTCTTAGGGGTTTGGCGCTTTCCCCTCTTTGCTCTGTATTATGTCATCAATAGGGTATGGTACACAACATGAAACATCAGATTAGTTGAAAGCCACATTGAATGGTTTGTGGAAAGGAAATAGTCCCACTTGATCTACAGGTCTGATAACACACAAACATAACAAAACATAAGAATAGCCATATTGGGTCAGACCAATGGTCCATCTAGCCCAGTATCCTGCTTCTAACAGTGGCCAATCCAGGTTCGAAGTACCTAACAGAATCCTTACTACTAGCAAGATTCCGGAATCCCAAACAATAACAAAGATTCTGGAATCCCAAACACCAGCAATATTCCAGAATCCTATAGAGTAACAAGACTCCAGAATCCCAAAGAGTAGCAACATTCCATGCTACCAATCCCAGGGCAAGCAGTGGCTTCCTTCACGGCAATCTCAATAGCAGACTATGTACTTTTCCTCCAGGAACTTACACATTCCAGAATCACTACTGCAAGTTAATTAAGAAATGTATGCTTGAGCAAGTGAGTATTTATGTAGATTTGTTCTTAGAGATTGGTTATACTTTCTTATGACACTTTACACTTGTTGGACATTCTGACTCACCTGTTCATTTGTCACCCTAGATGTTTGTTCATTGTATACAGAAATACCCCAGTGTAGCCTTGAAGAAGAAATATTTTTTAAATGAGTTTTATATATGCAGATTTCTGGAATGGCAGTGAAGTCAATATTTATGCTCTCACTAGCTAGTCGCTATAAAGCAAGATTTAAAAGGAATTCATTTCAGCAGTCCCTATTTTTTTTTAAAGGTTATATTGTGATAAAGGTAATGCATGATTTTTTTTTTTCTTATGGGGTGAATCCAAATATGAGTTACTATCATTCCACACATAGCTGAACTTTAGGCATAATAAGATAAAATTTGATATTAATTATAATTCTTTGACAGTGAGATTTTAGGATGTGACATAAAATTTGGAAAAGGTTCTATACCACTGTATTTATTTCACTAAAAATGGTTCTGTTCAAAAGAGCATACCCCACCGACCCAACATAAAAACACATGGACATCTGTGACACAATGCAACCAAAGAATGTAATGGACATTACCTGACTCTTCCTCCCCCCCCCCCCCCCCCCACACTTTCTAAGTTCCCCAATCTACACCTACCTTATATGTACCTTATTTATCACAACAGGATGAGAGTGGCCTAGTGGTTAGAGTGGTGGACTTTGGTTCTGGGAAACTGAGGAACTGAGTTCGATTCCCACTTCAGGCACAGGCAGCTCCTTGTGACTCTGGGCAAGTCACTTAACCCTCCATTGCCCCATGTAAGCCGCATTGAGCCTGCCATGAGTGGGAAAGTGCAGGGTGTAACAAAAATAAAATAGGTACTATGGGAGATTCTACATGGAATGTTGCTATTCCACTAGCAACATTCCATATAGAAGGCTGCGCAGGCTTCTGTTTCTGTGAGTCTGACGTCCTGCACGTACGTGCAGGACGTCAGACTCACAGAAGCAGAAGCCTGCGCGGCCACATTGGTGATCTGCAAGGGCCGACTTAAGTCACTTAACCCTCCATTGCCCCTTGTAAGCTGCATTGAGCCTGCCATGAGTGGGAAAGCGCAGGTTACAAATGTAACAAAAAAAAAACCCATCACCTTGTATTCATTTGTACCATATATTTGTTTAGACCGGAATCGGCTAATGCCATAAGGCCAAGATGTAAGCCACATTGAGCCTGCAAAAAGGTGGGAAAATATGGGATACAAATGCAACAAATAAATAAAATGTAAACCTACAGAGAGAGAAATTCCTTGTTACCAGATAGTGCCACTGAATATCTCCACTAATTGGCCATTCCCTGACTGACTAGGGAGTCCTTTTACTAAACTGTGGGAAAAGGGCCCTGTGGTACTGGCGGGAGCCATTTTTCACGTGCTAGATCCATTACTCCTTCGTACCATGGCCTGTTTTACCACAGCGGGTAAAAAGCCCCCCCAAAAATGGCCATGCATTAAGATTACTCTTACTGCACGGCCATGCAGGGGGGGGGGCACTTACTGCCACCCATTGAGGTGGTGATAAGGGCTCCCACAGTAACCCAGTGGTAACCGGGCAGCGATGCCCGATTACTGTCGGAATTAGCGCCGTGCTATAAAATAAAAATTTTTTCCAGCGTGCCAGAAATGGTGTGTGACCAAGGTAGAACTACCCCCTGTAGCCGCATTGGGCAGGCAGTAGTTCTGGGTTAGCGTGCGGTGAGCCTGCGATGGGCTGGCAGTAGTTCCAGGTTAGCATGTGGTGAGCAAGTGTTGGGTCAACGGTAGTTCCAGGTTAGCGTGCAGTGAGCTCGCATTGGGCAGGCGGTAGTTCCAGGTTAGCGTGCAGTGAGCCTTCCTTGGGCCAATGGTAGTTCCGGGTTAGCATATGGTGAGCCGTCATTGGGCCAATGGTAGTTGCAACGGTGTGACATAGAGTGAGGCTGTCTGTGTGAGAGAGTGTGTATGTGAGAAAGAATGAGTGTGCGGCAGGGGCCCCCCCTCCTTCCCCCTCCCCCTGTCTTCTCTCCCCCGTTCTTTCCCCTCCCCCTTTCCCCTCCACCTCCCCTTTTTCTTCCCCTCCCTCTCCCAGCTTCAGGGTCGTGGTCCCCCCTCCTTCCGCCTTTCAGGGTTGTGGCCCCCCTCCCTCCTTCCCACGTTCAGGGTCCCTCCCTCCCACTCCCACGTTCAGGCTGGCTGCCTACCTGTCTCCCTCCCTCCCTCGCAAGTTCAGGCTGGCTCGGGGCAATGGTAGTCCTCCCTTCTTTCTTGCAGGTCGTTCGCATAGGTTCGCGATGCGTCTGACGTCACGTTTCATCACATAGCAACGGGTGGGCGATGCGATTCGTTGAGTGTCAGTGCTCTGCCCGCGACATCATCACGTTGTGACGCGAGGGCGGGGCAGACACTCATGGAGGAACAGCGATCTACACAACTACAAATTTAGAACATTTGGAGACTTGTGGCTTCATTAGAACGTTGGAGGTGCGTTTTATATAGAGAGATAGGTTCCTACCAGGCACCCAGTTACAGAATTACCCCATACTCTCTCTAGAAAGGGATGAACGAAATGACATCCTGTAGTCACTTCCAGCCTTTGATTTTTATCATCAGTTGCCTTGGTATCATCTATAATTGGTAAGTAATAAAGACGTTTCCTTTACAAGAAAAATAGTCTCCGTCCTTTCTAATTTCTCTGATTCACTCTGCCTATTCTGTCACACTATATCTTGGGAATGGCTGGCCACTGTATCTTGGGGTAAGTGTTAGGAAACAGAAACTCTATTGCTTCACCTGTCCAAATTATTGTATTCCATATGACAAGTGTAAGGATAAGAGAGAAGAATATCACAGCCTACTCTGGGACTGGGTAGTTATCAGGGGAAGACCACTATAAACACCCTCCATTACCTCAGACACAAACTCTACAATGTAAACCCTCCAGGGAAATGCCCTACTATAACTGAATATAACTTGGCTTGACCTTCTACTTAAGAAGGCATGAGTTAAATCTAAAATCTTTCCCCCTTCCCTTTGATTCTTAAAGTTGCAAATGATTTCGTTTTATTGTAATCCCTGAGATTCCAGTTTATAGTTTGACATAGTTAAAGTAGATGATGTTAGAAAACATGCTACATGGATACCTGTCCTGACTATTTAATGACGACATCATAGGCGCCCCGTATAAGAGGCTTGGGGAGGCTAAGCCTCCCCAGCCCAACCCTGACCATCTTGTGTTTCTTCTGCTGCCCGCCGTCTCCGTCGTCATTTTTACTGCACTGAAGAGTTCTGCCTCGGCACCGGCGATTCAGAGTCAGCCTTCTGCCAACGTCGGGGCTTTCTCTTCAGGCGCGTCTCACTCCTACCTCTGCGGAAAAGAGGAAGTTACGTTAGAGTCCAGGACGCCCCTGAGGAGAAGCCCCGACGCTGGCAGAAGGCTGACTGATTCTGAATCGCCGGTGCCGAGACAGAACTCTTCAGGGCAGTAAAAATGACGACAGGAGACAGCAGCTGCAGGTAGCAGAAGAAACAGGGAGAAAGATGCAAGACTCCGGGAGGAGGGGGGGGGGGGGGGGGAGCTGCCCAAGATGAGTGGAAGTGAGCCTTTCTAGCCCAGTAAGTAAACAAGGAAGCCAATTTGGTTAATGAAGTGTTTCCCCAGTGTGACATCCTCACTGCCTTCAGCCCAAACAAAACAAACAAACTTTTGAGCTGCTGCATCCAGGTTGTTCTTGATTGTTGATCCCTAACAAGGCTAAAGCTGTTTCTGTTAATAGGCACGGTATTGCAGCTGGTAGAAAAAGCGATTATAAACTCTGTAGTTTGTGTTTATATATCCTGTTTCTGTTTCTTGAGAGTTTATCTGAGTTTATCTTAACTGTTGTTGTACTCTGCCTTGCATAGGCGGTCAGTGACCCAACTGTTTGGGGAGGCTAAAGGGGGCGGGGTTAGGGATGGGGCCAGGGGTGGAGCTTAAATCCATAATTGTCTGATAACACACAGAAAACAAAAATAAAAATAAAAGTCACAATTAATACCTTTTATTAAATTTAGATATTAGATACGTATCATATGTCAAAGAATAAAGTGGTTGCTCAAAGCATATTCTAAGCACAATCGCTCAACTGCAAAACACTATGCACAACTTTGTGCAAAAACACACTCAGAACCTTACTGTACCATAAATATTACACTGGGCAGAACCTAATACACCATTAGGGGCTTATAGCCCATTTAGTTATGTTTAAACAAAAGAGATCTGCATTAAATATTTATTTTTATTTTGACCTATAAAACCACTTGTCCCTGAAACATGCCTAAAAACAGAATAATCCAGTTGTGTATCGAAAATGCAAATTCCTACAAATGAGATGACGTTAAAATGTGATTCCATGTGCCCCAATAAAAGGTGAGTTTAATTGTACTTCCATTTAATTTCAATATACAGTATTCTATCATCTTTATAACACCAGCTTCCCAAGACATCCTCTACCATTTTTGCATAGTCACTGATTGGATAAATAAGCAACTGAGGTCTGGTATCTTAGCAGATTCAGGTGGTGACACAGTGTTAACTCCCGTTTTAAAGAACAATGAAGGTGATGTTCAAGAGATCACTAACTACAGACCTGTTCCTTCTATCCCACTTCTCACCAAGATAACAGAAGGTTGGGCGACCTCAGAATTGGAAAGTTATTTAGACAAATTTGAGATCTTGCACACTCGTTGCGATTGACTCCATCTCTTGTGTGGACGTACTTCTATCCTTTCCATTTTCATTTGTTAAATCGTACACCTCTCAGCTCTGCTTGTCAACATGGGAGGTATCGAAAGTTTTAAATGAACGGTAAAGTGTAAACATACAGCACTTCCCTCTGGAGCTCGTAGAATGCAACGTGTATAGACAACCTGTCCAGGTATGTTTGGAAATTCTTTTTGATCAAGCCTAGGGCACCCAACATGATGGGACTGATCAAAAAAGAATTGCGTGAGGCCTGGTTCTGTCATGTTACAACACAGTTTCCTTCTTGTGCGTCCAAACTCTTCTCATTCTTTCAAACGTTTCAGGGTATTAATTGTATGGCTGCATACTTGCTTTTGAGAACCCTCTAATTTATATATAGTAAGTATAACTAGTTCTACTTTACTTTTATCAAGGAGGAAAAGGCTTCAGATCCTCGGCTAATCTCTACGAGTTCTTCAATCTGAACTTGCCGTGCGAACGTCCTCATTAGCCAAACAAATCTCCTCTTCTTTAAAGCTTTTTTTCTGTTTTATTTATTGCATTTGTATCCCACATTATCCCACCTCTTTGCAGGCTCAATGTGGCTTACAATATATTGTGGATGGTGGAAATGAGAGGAGAGTTGACATTTAGTATTACAGAAGTATTTTGGGTTGCATGGTAATGGAAGATATGGTTGGGAGGCAGGGCTGGTGGTTGGGAGGTGAGGATAGTGCTGGGCAGACTTATACGGTCTGTGCCAGAGCCGGTGGTTGGGAGGAGGGGCTGGTGGTTGGGAGGCGGGGATAGTGCTGGGCAGACTTATACGGTTTGTGCCAGAGCCGGTGGTTGGGAGGAGGGGCTGGTGGTTGGGAGGTGAGGATAGTGCTGGGCAGACTTATACGGTCTGTGCCAGAGCCGGTGGTTGGGAGGAGGGGCTGGTGGTTGGGAGGCGGGGATAGTGCTGGGCAGACTTATACGGTCTGTGCCTGTGCCAGAGCCGGTGGTTGGAAGGTGGGGCTGATGGTTGGGAGGCGGGGATAGTGCTGGGCAGACTTATACGGTCTGTGCCTGTGCCAGAGCCGGTGGTTGGGA
Source organism: Microcaecilia unicolor (assembly GCF_901765095.1). Classification (NCBI taxonomy): domain Eukaryota; kingdom Metazoa; phylum Chordata; class Amphibia; order Gymnophiona; family Siphonopidae; genus Microcaecilia; species Microcaecilia unicolor. Next base: position 16,754,533 of record NC_044033.1, read on the forward strand.
GGTGAGGATAGTGCTGGGCAGACTTATACGGACTGTGCCAAAGCCGGTGGTTGGGAGGCGGGGATAGTGCTGGGCAGACTTATACGGTCTGTGCCCTGAAGAGCACAGGTACAAATCAAAGTAGGGTATACACAAAAAGCAGCAAATATGAGTTATCTTGTTGGGCAGACTGGATGGACCGTGCAGGGCTTTTTCTGCCGTCATCTACTATGTTACTATGATAAAGATATAATATGAGGCACTTTTAACAATGCTTGCTAGATATATGTGGGGATTTCATATGTTTTAATCATTGTGGTATGTCTTGTCGAAAAGATGGGTCTTCAGCAGTTTTCGGAAGTTGGTCAGTTCATGGGTCGCTTTTAGGTTACGTGGCAATGCGTTCCAGAATTGCGTGCTCATATAGGAAAAGGTTGATGCGTGCATTAGTTTATATTTTAGGCTTTTGCGGTTTGGGAAGTGAAGATTAAGGAATGTGCGAGATGATCTCTTGGCATTCCTGGGTGGTAGGTCAATCAGGTCAGACATGTAAGCTGGGGCTTTGCCGTGGATGATTTTATGTACTAGGGTACATACTTTAAACGTGATGCGTTCTTTGAGTGGTAACCAGTGTAGTTTCTCTCGTAGGGGTTTTTCACTTTCGTATTTTGGTTTTCCAAATATGAGTCTGGCTGCTGTGTTCTGGGCTGTTTGGAGTTTTTTGAGTATTTATATCTTTATTATCTTTTTTGTTACTTTTTTTTCTTTTTTATACAATCTATTCATTTATGTTGTTCTTATAGAACTTCTGTGACAGACAGTAAGGACACTTAAAAGCACTTATCGTAATTGAAATTCTTTTAGTGGTTGGTTTGCTCAACAGAGCATCTCTGTTTCACTGCTTGCTTCTTCAGGAGACAATCCATTCGGCTTATATTCTTTGTGTCCCTAAACTGGTAGTCCCAAACTGTTCCAGTTCATGACACATATTAGTGTTTTCTGGTCCACAATCTTTAAATTTTTTGGCCCACTGACACACAGTACCTCACATCAACACAGTCTTGACACCACAACCAACCTGCATGCGACATGGAATTTCAATTGGAGGGACTCCTTTAGTCAGAAATTCCATCATCGCATTTTGTTTAAATCACACCAATGAGTGCTCACTACATGCTTCCATTTCACAAGCAATAGCAAAACAGCCTCTTCACACAGACACTTCTCATCAACTGAGGTGAAGGAAGAGATTTCAAAGAACAATGGAACACGTGTAGTGTGTCTGTCCTGTTGATGAATTATGGAGATGGAGGCGTTACTTTTCATTTAACCTTCGTATGTGCATTTATAAAATAGGGTCTCAAAATCAGTCCCAGTAGTGCACAAACCCTCACGCGTGTCCATCTCAATAACAGACTATGGACTTTTCCTCCAGGAACTTGTCCAAACTTTTTTAAAACCCAGATTAACTGCTGTTACTACATCCTTCAGCAGCGAGTTCAAGAGCTTTGAAAAGCAATGGAGAAAGATACTGCTGATAAATTCAAGTGGAAGTCAGCCTTCTGACTCTACAAACGAAGGTAGCTGATTCAAAACGTCAGAACTATAGCAGCCTAATAGGTCGAGATGATCATGACAACAAAAACATTTTCTGCTTAGTTAAAAAAACTAGCTTCCACTAATGATGATGAACATTCACAGAAAACATGTCCCAAGACCTAGCTGATCATTTCACCAATAAGATCCTCCAAATTAGATCTGAACTATCTAAAGCTACTCCAACAGAGGACAATAGTGCAACCTGTAGTTCAGCCTCAATCGCCGGAGATCCTACAATCCAAGGACTCGAAACTGACCAAAACTGGGAAACTTTTCAACTACTAACAGTTGACGATGTAAAATCACTGCTGTTGAAATGCTCTAGAGCCAACTGCTCCCTGGATTAATGCCCAAAATACCTACTCAAATCCATCCCTGTGGAAGCAGTAGACTGGTTACTCGATGATCTCAATGAGTTGTTAAAAACTGGCTCTCTTCCTCCTGATACAGGGAAATTTGTTCTCACTCCACTGTTGAAGGGATCTGGGTTAGATGTAACTACTACTACTATCTAGCATTTCTATAGCGTTACAAGGCGTACGCAGTGCTGCACAAACATAGAAGAAAAACAGTCCCTGCTCAAAGAGCTTACAATCTAACAGACAAAAAATAAAGTAAGCAAATCAAATCAATTAATGTGTACAGGAAGGAGGAGAGGAGATTAGGTGGAGGCGAGTGGTTACAAGTGGTTATGAGTCAAAAGCAATGTTAAAGAGGTGGGCTTTCAGTCTAGATTTAAAGGTGGCCAAGGATGGGGTGGCAAGCATACCCATTTTTACTAAAGTATTAGAAACCTACATCAGTAAACAACACTGGAAAAGGTGGTTAAGGCGGTTAACTTGGCGGACTTGGTTTCAGATTGTCACCAAAATAAAATAATCCCTTGGTGACAATCTGAAACCAAGTCCGCCAAGTTAACCGCCTTAACCACCTTTTCCAGTGTTGTTTACTGATGTAGGTTTCGAATACTTTAGTAAAAATGGGTATGCTTGCCACCCCATCCTTGGCCACCTTTAAATCTAGACTGAAAGCCCACCTCTTTAACATTGCTTTTGACTCGTAACCACTTGTAACCACTCGCCTCCACCTACACTGAAAAATGGCTGCGATAGTGTAGATGCGTGTTTTGGGTGTGCGCAGAATCATTTTTCAGCGCACTTGCAAAAAATACCTTTTTAAATATTTTTGCCGAAAATGGACGTGCAGCAAAATGAAAATTGCCGTGTGTCCATTTTGGGTCTGAGACCTTATCGTCGGCCATTGACCTAGCAGTAAAAGTCTCACGTGGTAACCAGGCTGTAATGATCTATGCTTGTCAAATGCCATTTGGCGTGCGTAGCTGACGTGCGCCAGAAAATAAAAATTCTTTTTCGGATGCGCATAACAGACGCACGTCAAAAATGAAATTACCACAAGGGCCATGTGGTAGCCAGGCAGTAACTCAGAATCGGCACACATTGGGTGCACGTAGGCACTTACACGGCTTAGTAAAAGGGGGAAATGGGACTTGATATACCACCTTTCTGTGGTATTTTGCAACTACATTCAAAGCGGTTTACATATATTCAGGTACTTATTTTGTACCAGGGGCAATGGAGGGTTAAGTGACTTGCCCATAGTCACAAGGAGCTGCAGTGGGAATTGAACTCAGTTCCCCAGGATCAATGTCCACTGCACTAACCATTAGGCTACTCCTCCACTAGCAACATTCCATGTAGAAGCCTGCCCTTGCAGGACGTCAGACTCACAGAAACAGAAGCCTGCGCGGCCGCGTTGCTGATCTGCAAGGGTAGGCTTCTACATGGAATGTTGCTAGTGGAATAGCAACATTAACATTCCATGTAGAATCTCAAATAGTAGCAACATTCCATGTAGAATCTGAAATAGGGAAATTGAAATGGGACTTGATATACCTCCTTTCTGAGGTTTTTGCAACTACATTCAAAGCAGTTTACATATATTCAGGTACTTATTTTGTACCAGGGGCAATGGAGGGTTAAGTGACTTGCCCATAGTCACAAGGAGCTGCAGTGGGAATTGAACTCAGTTCCCCAGGATCAATGTCCACTGCACTAACCATTAGGCTACTCCTCCACTAGCAACATTCCATGTAGAAGCCTGCCCTTGCAGGACGTCAGACTCACAGAAACAGAAGCCTGCGCGGCCGCGTTGCTGATCTGCAAGGGTAGGCTTCTACATGGAATGTTGCTAGTGGAATAGCAACATTAACATTCCATGTAGAATCTCAAATAGTAGCAACATTCCATGTAGAATCTGAAATAGGGAAATTGAAATGGGACTTGATATACCTCCTTTCTGAGGTTTTTGCAACTACATTCAAAGCAGTTTACATATATTCAGGTACTTATTTTGTACCAGGGGCAATGGAGGGTTAAGTGACTTGCCCAGAGTCATAAGGAGCTGCAGTGGGAATTGAACTCGGTTCCACAGGATCAAAGTCCACTGCACTAACCACTAGGCTACTCCTCCATAGTATGGAAACATCCATGTCTTCATTCTTTGAGCGCAGAGAGGATGGCAGGACTTCTGTCTGATGTGCTGTCAAAGCATGAAGAGATGGATGTTACTAGCGATATCCTAGGGCACCCTCTGAAGAAGAAATGGACGTTGAATCCAATGAATATCTGTGAACCGCTTCCCCGAGGAAGTTACGAAACTTAGCCATGTCGGTGAAGGTTCTCAATTCTCATGGTGTTAAATACAGCTGCAAGGTAAGTGGTGTTAACGGAACTAAAAATGTTTTGGACTATTTTTAAGAAAAGTTAACAAAAAGCTAAAGTTATAAAAGTTATACCCATGTGTACTCTCACTGGAGGGCAGATGCAGCTGTGTCACTGGAAGGAGCCCCCCCCCTCTTTTTCCTACATCCCCAGCTATGGCTCTTACATTCAAGTTTTTTTTTTTTTAACAAAGTTACACTCCATTTGTAAAACAGTGAAGATCAGTGACCTAAGTTTTTTTTTAATTTTATTTATTAAATTTATCAATATATACAAGCATATCAAACTTGTCCAGAAAGTTGGTTAAAGAATCTTAATTAACATCTCAAGAAATTATAATAAAACATATATCTTTTTCTCTATTAACCAAACTTAAGTCCACAAATGGAGTTCAAAATGTCATCGTTGAAGAATAAACATTATATAATTGAAGAGAGTTAACGGTCATGCGCTTGATCCTCTATATAATATTTCAAGAGCTCCTTATCGTTGGAGGTTCTACCCCAACTACTCTTCTCGCTGTAATAAATGACTCCAATTGGGAGGGATCATAAAATATAAATTTTTCAGAATTGGTAGTTAACTAAACATTTGCAGGGAAATTTAAGAAAGAAAGTTGATCCCAATTGAATCATTTCTTGTTTCTTTTGAAGAAATCTTTTCCGGCGTATTTGGGTCTCCCTCGAGACATCTGGATAAACAGAGATCTTTAATCCCTTAAATAGTTTTTCTCGATTTTATAAAACATTTTTAATATCCATATTTTGTCTGGCATTAAAGCTACCGTCGCTACCAAAGTAGCAGGTACTATTTGTTCAGTATCTGAAGTTTTTAGTAAAGCCGTTACATCTAAGGGTTGATTTTCCTGTGTAGGTAAATTTCTGGAAGGTAGATAGTAGACGAGCAAAGGGGGGAATACTTTCCTCCCCTATCTGAATAATTTCTTTAAAATAAGATTTTAACATCACTTTTGGAGCCACAGATGGTAAATAAGGAAAATTTGTAAATCGCAAATTAGTGTGACCTAAGTTTTGCTTGTAACTTGCTTTGGGCACACAGATTGAAAGATGAATAAAAATACTTGGATCGTAAGCTTTTTAGGCAAGGGACTCTGCAGATATATATATATATATATATATATATATTGGGATGTAAGAAATAAACTATGAGGCCCTCACTCTATTCAGAGTCAGTCATCAATTTCACAAAGTCCTTCCATGAAACTCCATCCAGCACATCACTGGTAAAAGATTGTTTTTGACAATGTATATATATATGTATATAAACAAATGATTATTTTTGGTACACCACCGAAGAAGATCTGCTGCTATTGAATTCACAGTTCAAACATTAAAGTTTGGATGCTGGAAGCTAGTGAAACAGATATTGCAGTGACCTGTGTCTAAGTACAATTCTACACATTCTCAACATATCTTAAATCATTTATAAAACATTTAGCTAGGAAATCTGCACTTCACATTACTTTATTTGCCAAAAGCTGGTTTTGGCAGCAGGAAACAAGTTGAAAGACATAAATATAAATACAGTTTAAGGTGTTTAAGCCTGTTACATAGCTTTCACCAGCATCCAAATGAATTCAGCAGACAAAATTGGGACAAACGGTGAAGAGAAGGCCCTGAAAAATATGGACAATCTAACCAGCTTTTGCAAATCTTTGAAGACACACCTCTTCAACAAAGCCTACTAAAGACATCCTTAATTAAATCATTCCTCAAATTTTATTTATTGCATTTGCACCCCACATTATCCCACCTTTTTGCAGGCTCAATGTGACTTACAGAGTGAGGTTATGATAAAGTCAGTACATGATTTAAATATAGTTGATCATAAGCTGAGGTAAGAGAGGTGATAGATGGGCTGATGTTGGGTAGGTTGTATGAGAAATGTTTTAGGTGTGTTTGGGTGATTTGGGGGATGAATTGTATCATTGAGGGTGGTTATTGTAAGCTTTGTTAATGAGGTGTGTTTTCAGAGCTCAGGTGCATCATAAACACCTCTCACAACACCTCTCTAGCACCTTGCACCTAATTCATTTACCTTCAGCTTATTATCGACTGTATCTAAGATCATGTAATGACTGCATCATAACAACACTCCGTAAGCCACATTGAGCCTGCAAAAAGGTGGGATAATGTGGGGTACAAATGCAATAAATAAATAAATAAATAAAGAGAAGGGATGATAATGTGAGTAAAACTCAAAAGAGCTGAAGTTCACCATTCGTCACTAATATCCTAGCTATGACCGGAGCCCACTCTTCATTTCTAGCTCAACAATATGACTAAAGCTCTCTGGAGTGTTGCCAACTCTATTCTTCCCAGGTTTGAGAACAAAATGTACGCCTCCCACAGTTGAGGTACCCCATTTTCAATTGTCCTATCATTTGATCATGCCGGGAAAAATGGTAGAGATTACTATAAAGAACAAAATTACAGAGCGTATACATAAGCATGGATTAATAAGACAAAGCTAACATGGATTTCGATGTAACACCCTCTCGATGCTGCATGGGTACACCCGCTGTCGATGCAGGTTCCGCATCAAGTACCAAGTCTCTTGCCATGCGCAATGCAGATGCCAATGTCGATGCAGAACCAAAAGGTTTTTCACACTGAAGTTAAAGGCTTGAAAGGACCTTGCCTGCATACGCTGGCAGAGGTTACAGTGAATGTCTTGATGGCTGGACCTGGGCACTGAACACACCAAATATGGGGTCTTTGCCTGACATAGTTCTATTGTATCAAGTACACTTCTTAAAGCCACTTAGCACCCTTGATAATATGGAGGGAAAAACATTCGACACAAGGTCAAAAGGCTGTATGGCCCTGGAAGCTCAAATAATCCTGTACCCAAAAAGCATTGATGTTTTCCGGGTAGGAAAAAGGTCTGAGGCTCCTGAGACTGAAAATTGAAAAAAAAATGTATAAAAACTGAGTAAATTAGATAAATTATGACAGAAAAAGGTAAAATATGAAGAAAATATATCCTGACAAAGGGAAGGCACCAGAAAGGCAAAGATATTTCACATTGAGGAGAGATCGAAAGCGCAACCTCTCTGCTCTGCAAAAAACGAAAGACTGCTGGTCCCATGCTCCCACGTTAAGTGGGAAGGCACCTGCGCATGCAGGGTGGGGGCACTGCCTCAAAGCCAAATCACAAGTCTCTAAAGTCGCTCAACTGCAGCAAAATATTACAAGCTAGATCTTAAAACTAAAAATATAAACAAACAAAAGATGCTCAAACTTGTCCTAAACAATGTAAGTAAAATATATGCAAGCCACATTGAGCCTGCAAAGAGGTGGGATAATGTGGGATACAAATGCAATAAATAAAATAAAATAAATATGTGCTAATCCTATAAAAGTTCTAATAAATACATGAAAAAGTATTCTACACAATCCAAAACAGAACATAAATAATAGATACAGAATTACAAATAAATAATATACATATCAATGAAAACTGATAAAAGTAAGCTCACAAAGAATAAATAATAAATAAATGATACCATTTAACAAATCAAAAGAGACTGCCTAAAGGCAGGCTAACAAATCAAGTTCTTTATTAAGACCAAACGCCTCCACAGTCTTGAACTCAAAAATCATCCTCTGTTCTATTTTGATAAGTACCTTGACCCCCATCTCCTCCTCTCCAAGGTGCACTGAGTTTTTGCAGGACAAAAAGCCTATAATCTTCAAATTTGTGATTCATCTTGACTGAGTGTTCCACCAATGGTTTATCATTCAGTTTCCTATTGATAGCACTATGGTGTTCGATCACTCTCTTGCAGTAACCTGCTAAACAATCTATCAAGAATGAATGCAGTTGCTTCAAAAGAGGCAGTACAACAGACATAGCTTCATTAATGTTAATAGCAATGCCTGTGCTGGATTCAGAGAAGGAATTGCAACACTTTGGGCAATGGATCAATTCGTTGGATGTCCATCTTCAGTTACGTTAAAATATGATACCTAAACTGAGTTTTTGGATGCATTAGTTTGCAAACTAGGCAATCACTTGAATACTACTCTATATTGTAAACCAGTTGAGCGCTAACAGTTTCCTGCAATTTTGCAGTCACCATTCGTTTCAGCTGAAGAAGAACTTACCTATCAGCCAGTTTTTATGCCTCCATAGGATCTGTAATTCTTTGGAAAATTTTAAGGATCAAGCTTTATTTTTAACAAAGCGTTTTGAAGGCAGAGGGTACCCTAAGAAAGATATATCTTAAGCTTGAGAGCTCGTTTTGCCAACAGAGACCTGCTCCTGATGGAGAAATCCCACGTACCGGACACAGATATATTGACTTGTGTATTATCGTTTTCAAAGATGGCACAAACATTGGTTCATATTATGAGAACTCATTGGTATGCTCTACGTCTCTACTCTCTACCCATGCTTGGATAAATTTCCTGTTATAGCCTATAAGAGAGGTTACACCATTGGAGAGTTATTGTCTAGACAAAGGTATGATGATGTCACCAGCGTTGACAGCATCAGCAATCATTCTAGCTTTGGACGTTGCCAATGGTGTGAACGGGCTCTCATAGGCCCCATGTGGACTGACCATCAAATAGGTTGGGTGGTCAAGCATGTTTTGACTGCAACAGCTCCAATATAGTATATATGATTGAATGCCCATGTTGTTATACATAGGACGTAGCAGCAGGCCAGTATGTTTACGATTAAATTAGCACAAATCAAGAATCACTACAGGTAGCACCAATAGTCCCCCATTGGAAGGAGAAACAATATACCACAAAAGATATTAGATGGAGAGTACTGGAGCAGATTCACAACAGGTGGGAGGGTGATAACTATGAAAGTATGCTCAATTACAAGGAACAACATTGGATTTTCTTATTGCAAACTGTCATGCCTACAGGCATGAATGCCAAGGAAGAATGGGTCTCATTGTTATGACAGTTCATCTTGAGTCTTCTGTGCTTGGCAGATAATCTTAGCTAATTATTCAAAAGGTTAAGAAAAAACACAGGTACCATGTTCTTGCCAACAGCGCTGGTCGGTGAGACAAGGAGCTGAGATATCATGGTAGGGGAACCTTAGTTTTCAAAGTTTTAAGAGGCTCCATGACCATTTAAATTATTTTTGAGGTGACAGGTTCTCTAGTATTACCTATAGAGACCAGAAAGTTTTTTCACATTTTATTTTCTAGGGGGTATGTCCTTGAGATGGCTTTGTGCGAAACATGCCATGTTGGACTGCCTGGCCCTGAGCCAACAAAGCTAAGCCTATAATTTGAACATTTATTATTATATAGTGTTATGCTTTTGATTTCTTTAACCAAACAAGATGGATAAAAATATATATTAATGAAAAAGACACAAAGACAGATGATGAATTTAGTGCATAATTCTTGAAGTACAAAAACTTACGACTCTGAGTTGCATTACCGAGGTCTATGGAGGACTTCTAAGCAATTGCATTAAATAATAAATTGGACTCTGGTTTATTTAATCTTAGTATGTTCTGAAACCTGCACTTTGTCTGCAATGTCTACTCAGTGTGCACTTGATTTGCAGAGTAAGTTTAGCCATTGATGCTAGAAACAAGTAACTTGTGCAGAAGGTTCTGAGGAATTTCAGTGCGGATATGCTTTTGTTTCTCAAGCAATTTAGGAGTTACAAATGATACCTTCCTTTCGGTGTTCAGGAGGCAGCTGTGCAATGGGTCTGGAGGCCTCTAAGGAAGTACACCAGTTTAGATGTTGTGTGATGGTGATCTTGAGAGACTGGACTTTTAGAGCCCTTGCATCAGGAGGTAGAGGGTGGCAGTTCCTTGGAAGATTCTCAACTTGTAAGAACATAAGTCAACTGACTTTTATGGAAAGGAGACCCCTCTCCTGATCCTAAAACAGCTTTTCTAAGCTTTGAGGTGGCTATGAAGGAAGTTCAGATGATCGCTGTGGGCTTGAGGAGACATATAAGCACAATGCTTGAATTTTCTCTGGTTGTGGGCAACACCCAAGTAGATAAGAAACTTGGAATATTTGTCAACGTTCTGGATTTTTCTGCCACAGTTTGGGCATGGTCTAAACACTGAATTTGGAAACATGATCAATAGAACATGTAAAATAAAACAAGAATAACGGAATGAAAAAGAATGCTGGCAAAAATTTACAGAAATATTTGTAACATCATGAGAAATTCAGGTTAAACCTGCCACTCACTGGTGGTCTCTTGTTGAACCCTGGTATTTCCTGCACCTGTTAGGGAAAGCACCAGAAGTTTCCAAAGTAGAATTGTATTGAACAGTTGAGGGGTTTCTGAAAGCTGATAGAAAGGAGTGCCTTGGGATTACCAAGCAGAAGGGTCTGGTGGCAGCAGTAGCCCCCCCCCCCCCCCCCCAAAAAAAAAGTATTTAAGCCTACGCTGTGTTTCCAAACTTTGTCTTTGGTTCCATCTCCTGTCTCTGACCTTCATCCACAGGGAGATCCCTTCTACAGAGTCTGCAGCAGCATCATGCATGAGGAATCAGTCTGTCATATCCCCAAGGGATGGCAATACAGAGGCACTTACCACAGAGCAAGGATTGAAAGGATAAGGGCAGTGGTTCCGAAACCTGGTCCCAGTATACCCCGGTCAGGCAGGTTTTCAGGACATCGACAATGAATATTCATGAGATTTATATACACTGCCTCCAAATCTCTCTCATGAATATTCATTGTAAATATCCTGAGAACTTGACTGGCAGAGGTGCCTCCAGGACCAGGTTTAGAAACCACTGGATTAGGGACAAGAACACAGTTGCTGCCTTGTTTCCATGTGGTGGAATGGGGAATCACTACACCCCTGTAAAATCCTAAGAGAGGAGTAAGTCATTGAAGGGTTTCTGCTGTAACAGCAATGCACCCTATCATATCTCTAAGGCAGACAGGTTAACATTTTCTATTTATTAATACCTTCATATTCACAGGAGCCAACTTCCCACTATCCAGATGCTAGAGAAACTTGTACCATCTATAATGAGCAGTGATAAATCTGTACCATTTGTAAATCTGAACAGCATGTGTGGAATTTGTGTCTGCATGATCCTCACCTACCTGGTGAGCCAGTCAATAATTAAGGGAAGTAACCAACTATTGTGACTAATGTGATTGGTTGAGTACAGGAGAAAGCTTGTACATCGTTGCGATTTGTTTGGCAAATTACTCCTATGCCTTAATCAGTTGAGGGACAGTAAAGTTTGGTTCAGACATGAAGGACTGTGTGGTGTGTGAATTTTTGAATATAAAGTCTGCTGCATAGCTTGCTCCGCCTCCTAGGAAAAAATCCCAGTCCTGGCTCTGGTCCTTCAACAAAGAAATGAGTGGGTGTCCCTGTACCCATCTTACACTAGGCATTTGCCTAGCTATACAGACGGGAGAGGAGGGGTGTTTATATATTAATTGGGAAAACTTTGGCTCAGAGGAAACAAAATTGAGTTGCTGAGGATACCGCTGCAGACAGGGAAGGGCAGTGAAAGCTTAGATCTTTATACTAAGTTTTAAGCCCAGGGACAGCTGTTCCATCCTGCCAACATGCTACGTCATCACCCAATTGAGTGCCTAACTCAATCCTGCTTGTTGACAGAAAATGGCAAGGCTGCCAGGGAAGAGGATTGTTATAAAAACAGGGGGACAACTTTCTAAGACAGCTAAAAATGAATGCTTGCGGCATTATAGGACAATGGAAGCCAGTTCTATTTAAGTAGGAAGTCTACAGGAGCAGAATGAAAAATCTACAGGCCAAAACAAATTTTTTTTTTTTTTAATAAGTTAGCTGTGCACCTCAACAAACACCACACGTGAACACTATTGCACCAACTTTATTAAAACTGCATCAGAACAAAATAAATCCAGAGCATGCAAGATCATTAGACACCGTTGTCCCGAATGTGGCAGGCAGCTTGTTCCATAGGCACAGAAGCTGAGAAAAGCCTTGCTAAATCATGCTCTATAAAGCGGATATTCAGCACGGTTTAAGTGAGCAGGAGAGGCCTTTGGGACTGCTTAAACCACGCTCAGCACCCTGGCTGCCAATACAGCTCTGTCTGCTGCAACACTGCTTGGTAAGTGTCAGGGTGGTCTGAGATCAGGTTGGGGAGAATCCAGCAGTGGCCATAGTCAGCCCTGGTGCCCACATAGCTAAGCGGGCAAATAGGACTGCACAAAAGGCAACCCTATTGTTACCTGCTTAGCTATGTGGTGCCAGCACTTGAATGACTGCTGGGTAGGTGGCTGACCCCAGATATTCAAATGCTGCTGCTGCTGAGACATAGGCAGCATTTAATATCTAGGTTTAATTCTGATTGTGACTGTCAGTGGCTTTAAAACCACACCTGGTTGAGATTATTCCCAAATATTTGCCTATGTTTTTGTAATATATTACTATGAGGCATATTTTCAAAGCACTTTGGGAGGTTAAGTTCCATAGGTTTCTATGGAACTTTGGGAGGCTAAGTGCTTTGAAAATGAGCCTCTATATGTCCCTATGAATTTTTCCCCTAATGAAACAGTGTACTTCAAGTGCACCTGATATAATACATAGTTTATATTTTATACCTATAGCTGCATATTAAATTCTTAAGGCACGGTCAAGGCTCAGAGATTTTAACTGAATCCACCATCTTACTCTTCTATAAAGAATATGGAACAATAAAGTGGTGGATTTTAAGGCACCTCATAATTGTGCAAAGTTAGTCCTAGAATGAAACATGAACTTTCCAAACCTGAAATCACATTTTGTAACATTAGAAGTTAAGATGAGGATGCCTGTGACAATACATACACACAGAATAAAAAAAATCCCTGCAACCTACACAGCTAGAAAAGAGAAACCATTAATAAGGAAAAGTGGCTGCTGTCACCTGCAGCATAATAGGTGAGCTAAAGGATGAACGTAAGCATAGCCATACTGGGTCAGACCAATGGTCCATCTAGCCCAGTATCCTGTTTTCCAGTTTTTGCAATTACAAGTATAAACTCCAGAAGTTTCAGTTAGTGAACTGGCTCCTATAACCACATACAATTCTGCAATCCAGTTCTTCCGGAAACGAGGCATCAACGAAATAAACTGATGTAGAATAGTTAGGATACTTTACTGTTGGAAGATTATTACCAAATTTCTAAGCAAACCAGAAGACACAAACGTCAAGAAAATAACAATTGGAAAGAGACGGTACAGGGTAATTGTCCCCAGGTCACCAAAGGTTAGGTGCTGGGATGCTGCGTGCTAAGCGTAATTTCTATATAGGCAATTAGGCGTGTAATTGCTATTATAGAATAGTAGCATATGTCAGCAGCCGCTTACATCGTGTCACTAGCTGGTGTAAATATCTACCATTAAATGTTCCACTTGTGCACATAACTGTTGGTATGCTTTAACCTTAGCACATAAGTTCTGGCATGGAATGGTTGGGGGTGGGGTTCTGCTTGGGAGAGTGTTTGATGTGTTTTTTTTTTTTTTTTTTTGAGTAGTTTGATTATTCCAGTTGTTTTGTATAAAACCTTCATTAAAATTTTGACACAAAAAAGTTCTGGGCATGCCCATTAGCCGCCCATGTCCACACCCTCTTGCAAGAATGTATCCTTCTATAACTGCTTGACCAAATCCTCCTGCTTTCCTTGACTCTTTGTAACACCAATTATATACTTTACCCTGGTATGGCGATACCATAACAGGTCTTTGTAAGCCACATTGAGCCTACAAATAGGTGGGAAAATGTGGGATACAAGTGCAATAAATAAAATAAAAATTATGCGCTACAGAATCTGCACACTAAGGTTACAGAATACCAACTGCAGTTATGCATGTAACTACAACTTAATGCCCATTAGCATTGGCTGTGTCAATTAGCTAGTTTGTCAATTAAGTTACACACGCTATCTTACGCTATTTGTTACTGAATTTTGTTGATTGTAGTATACTTATGTACTTATAACTGTGCTGATTACGTTTGTATAATTGTGATCTGCTAAGGATCTTGGGATTAAGCGGAATAAAATTTTTTAAATACCTACATATACAAGATTATAGAATGAGGTTAGTGTAAAAAGTTAAATTGGTTTGGTTATCAAAAACATTTAATTTGACTGTAGGCCTCTGAAGAAAAGTAGGCTGTTATAAGACCATTCTGTAATTTGCACTATGAAAACAAAACAAACCTGACTATGAAAGGTATATATTCACAAATGAGGCATGATTATGCGGACACTACATAGCGTTAAATGCTTCAGAAAGCAATTAGATGGCCATATGTTACAGGAGTAATTTCATAAGCCACTGCTGCAGATAAAATACTATTTTATCCATAAAAATGGGCTCTTACCAAATTGCCAGAGCTATGGTCAAGTATGCATTAACAGCATGTAATTTTACCCAAACAACTGTAGGTTTTTTTTTTTTTTGGGGGGGGGGGGGGGGGGGGGGTGATGGGGGCACAATTAGGACTTGCATGTATGTGTTATAAATTACACATATATGCATGTAAAATAAACAGCAAAGTTGTAGGTGTCTCAGAGCATGTGCAGCTTTGTATGGGAGCTTTCAGGGGATAATTTTATAATAGCAGTTGTGTACATATGTCCCCTCTGTAAAACAGATGTCACATGCATATCTTTACTGCACCAGTTAGGTGGTCCTATTATAAAATTACATACCATTCCCCCTAATTCGAGAAAAGTCGCCTAAAATTGTGCATGCAAATTTGGACATGCATGCAACTTAATTGAATAAGCTAATTAGTGCCAATTGGCTTAACAAGCAATTGATTTAACTAGAACTTAAGCACAATAAAGTAATTTTTTTAAAAAGATTTTTGGGATGATTCAGGAAACTACAGAGGTCTGTTTTCTTTTTATTGTAACCCGCCTTGAACTGTAGGCGGTGGCACACTATAAGATATGATGTAACATAAGATGTAACAAATTTAGACTTGGGATGTGCACCACAATTTTACGTGCGAGTAAAAAAAAAAGGGGGGGGGGCACGGAAATGGGATCATTATGGGCTGAACAGGGGCATTCCTAGCATTTACATGCATTGTTATAGAATATGGGGGGTATGCACCCAATTTAGGTGCGTACAGTTGTACCACGGTTCAGCTGGTGCAAACGACGTCTAAAATTAGGTGCAAGTCCTGGGCATAAGTGCTATTCTATAAACCGTGCCTAACTTTTAAGTACAGCTTATAAAATAGCGCTTTTTTTAGCACCATATTTACAATTCACCCCTATTTCGCCTCAAAAAGTAATAATGATACTGAATGCTTTCTTATTATGGAATTCAGGTCCATTTCAAAATATTTGGAAGCTCAGTTGCCAATCCTTGGCTTTAAAAAAATATTAGGGATCTGTTGCTATGTTTATAACACAGTGGCTCTTGGTTTTCCACCTATTCTGCATCTATACTGCAGAAATATCTCATTCCCTGTACCACTAGGCCCACAGGGAGAAGAAAGGACTTGGAGGCTAAAAACATTCTTATACAGAAGTTTTAAAATATAAAAAGGGAATTTTTCAGTTTCGCCGTGGTAGTAGGTGTAACACAAATGGCAGCACTAAGGAAGTATGAACATAACCTTAAGGATACTGTTGGCTGTGGCTTGTGCTTTCCAGCCTACGACATTTACACAATTTTGATCACTGAAAAGCTGGATCACCTCAAATTCCTTAACTAGTTTTTGCATCATTCAGTACGGCACAAAACCTAACCCTCATCTGAAATTTGCAACCCTGCACAAATCATCATGATTGGGACTGTGTGTTAAAACTATCAGTGACTATTCACACCTAAGCAAAATATTGTGATTGCCAGGTTAGGCCACCTGAATATACAGAAAAATGGGTCAACACACAAGTTGTAGGTGAAACCTTTTCACTGGACTAATTTAATACACATGTGACTATCTTTGAGTTACCCTCTCCATCAGCTCAAATTATAACTCTCATAAGTTTAGTCATTGATTTATTATGCTAATCCAATGTAAAGGAGCCTTCGGGCCCTTTTACTACAACTAATGTTCCTCCCAGTGGACAGGATACAAGCAAGTTTGCTCAGTGTAGTAAGCAGAATGAACCAATTTCCTATGGCATTCCCATCTAAGAATGGCCACAATAGTATAGCCCAGGCCTCAGGGTGTAGTTCACAAAAGCCCAGGAACACAAGTTTAGCCACCTGTCCTGAAGCCCCTACAGCTGTGGTGCTGTTTCTGGCATTTCACTAGAAATAGCTGTTCCTGAGGGAGAGCTGAAAACTATCCCCGAGGGAGTAAACCTCTCACTCTGGGTCTTGCTCATATAGGGAGAGAGAACTCTACTTTTCCCATAAGCCCAGAGGAAGATATTCAAGCATTTGCAGAAACTGGTAGAACAAGGTTCCTCGGCGAATCCAGGAACCCAGCACCCCTTCAAATAAAAATGTGAAAAGCCCAGAGAAGGAAGGGGGGGGAGGGGGGGGCCAGGTGTCCTACAATCAGAAATACCAATTCAGCTTTATGACCATCCACAAAATTTGTTACCGTTACACTGCCCTGCTTTTCAAGGCATTTTCCCAGTGGAGACGTATTTTTCACATACTGGCCCACAATCACTGCCAGGATATGCATCAGGGAAGGGAAGGGCAGGACAGAGAGTCAATTGGGGCATGGAGCTCTACTAGGTGGTCCCATACCTGTGCCGGGTATTTTTGCAGGCGCCGGGAAGAGTAATGTGGCAGTGGTGAGGGCAGGGGAGGAGAAAGATGAGACTACTTTGCAGTTACTTCATTGGCTCTCTATTCATTTCCACATACAGTTTAAACTCCTCTGACTGATTTACAAGCATAGGCACCAACTTCTCGGAATTATTGGGGGTGCTAAACTCAACGCAAGTAAATGTTCCCTAGTCACAATAAAAGGAGTTTGCTCAAACACCCAAAGTACTCACAGAGCTGGCACCTATGTTTACAAATACATTCATTCTTCAGCTCCTCAGTTCTCTCTCTCTTCCTCGGGAATATCATTCATCAGGTAAATCACTTATCTTTTCCCTTCTACTCCATCACCAAATCCAGACTCCAAGCCTTTCATCTTGATGCACCACATGCCTGGAATAGACTTCCTATGTCATGCTCCACCTCTGGCCTTATTCAAATCCTGGCTAAAAGTCCGCCTCTTTGAAAGTGTTTTAACCCCTTAATCACCGGTTAAATGCCTATGCTGTTTTAATTATTACCATAATAAATGTAATGCCCTAACTCCTTATTTGTCCTGTTTGTCTTGAATAGACTGTAAGCTCTTACAAGTTTGGGTACAGGGCTGCATACGTATAGGAGTGCTAAAGAAATAGTTAAGCTCTGGAACTCTTTGCTGGAGGATGTGGTAACAGCAGTTAGCATATCTGGGTTAAAAAAAAAAAAGGTTTGGACAAATTCCTGGAGGAAAAGTCCATAGTCTGAAATTGAGGCAGACATGGGAAGCAACTGCTTGCCCTGGGATTCGTAATATGGAGTGTTGCCACAATTTGGGTTTCTGCCAGGTACTTGTGACCTGGCTTGGCCACTGTTTGGAAAACAGGATACTGGGCTAGATGGACCATTGGTCTGACCCAGTATTTATTTGTTGCATTTGTATCCCACATTTTCCCACCTATTTGCAGGCTCAATGTGGCTGCTCGTATAAGTGGTAACAGAATATCAGACTCTGTGTGCAATGTCTCCTTGAGCTGTTATGTCATATGCTTGGGTCCTGAAGGATGATCTTTTCTCCCACTCACTGGAGAATCTACACCAGGATTTGTGAGAAACGTTTGGGACTTAGCCCTGGTTCAAATCGGACCTATCTGGTAAGTAGCCTCCTCCCATGTATACGTAAGTACAAATGTGTCAGCTACAACTTGTTAGATGACCTTTATTCCTATACTAGTAAAAAAGGCCCGTTTCTGGCTGAAATGAAACGGGCGCTAGCAAGGTTTTGCGCGGAGTGTGTATGTTTGAGAGAGTGTCTGTGAGAGTGACTGTGTGAGAGTGAGAATGTGCAAGTGTGTGTGTGTGACAGTGGGTGTGAGTGTGTCTGTGAGAGAGCGTGTGTGTGTGCGAGTGCTTATGTGAGACAGTAAGTGTCCTTCCCTGTCCCCCCTGTCAGGTGTCAGGACTGGGGGGACTGTGGACAGTCATGAAGGCAGCCCCTACCAAAATAATGAAAGCAAGACCATTTGTATAATAATCACTGCATTCCAGAGAACAAAATGGAGCAAGTTCCCACATGCTATCTTTTGCTTTCTGTATTCAGTAGCTGACAGGCTTGCTAGACTTACCTAAGTGGCTGCAGCTGCAATACACTGAAAAGAAAGCAAGGAAACCTATGAGACGTAGATACAGCCGTCCCCTTGGCCTCTGACGCTCCTCCCTTCTTCTATTTGACTTCCCTCTGATAGGTCCGTCATTCGGTGTGACGCTCCTCCCTTTTCCTGTTTCAGTTCCCTTTGATAGGTCAGAGCGGTGCAGCTGTGACACTCCTCCCTTCTCTGATAGGTCTACTACTACTACTACTATTTAGCATTTCTATAGCGCTACAAGGCATACGCAGCGCTGCACAAACATAAGGGTCAGGGCGGGGCAGAGATGTAGTGTGCTTAAAAATGGTTACAGAGCTTCGAACATACGAACTGTTGAAGCCTCAGAGTGTACTTTAGAATGTTGAGGGTGCTTTTTATGTGCAGATAGGGGTGTGGCCTACGGCCCAGATGGGCGTGGCTGAGACTGAGTAGTCCGAATAGCCTAGCTTACCAGGAGGACAGGAGTTCAGGACAGATGGAGTGAGCTTCAGAACGTCTGAGGGGGGATTTTATTTATATAGATATTTATATGCCTGCAAAAGCAGCAGGGGAAAAGCATTGTGTAACATTTAATTTGGTAAGTCATTGCTGATGGAACAGACCAACCTACAGGAACCTGAATTGGTAGCAGGATGTCTCTGAATAAACATGAATACACTATGCCTAATTAATAACTCCTTTTACAGGACACTGAATTGATTATGGCTCAAAGCTGCAGGGCACTAAGCACGACTGAAATCCCCTCTTTGCCCTCCCGTCTTGCTCAGCAGCTTCACCTCCTTGATCACAATATCATGTGTCACAGCTTTGCACATGTCATAGACAGTCAAAGCTGCTATGCTGGCAGCCACCAGCGCTTCCATCTCCACACCTGTCTTCCCCTGAGTACGGCAGAGTGCCTCCACCACTACGGCGCACTGGCTGGCATCAAGCTCCAGGAAAACATCCACTTTGTTTAAAGGAATGTTGTGGCACAGTGGGATCAGGCGACTAGTCTCTTTTGCTGCTTGGATGCCTGCCAATTGAGCAACTGCTAGGACATCCCCTTTCTTTAGCCGATTCTGCTGGACCATGCTGAAAGCCTGAGGGCCAAGGAGGACTACTGCTGAGGCAACAGCAGTCCGCAGGGAATCTGACTTCTCACTGATGTCTACCATAGTGGCTTTGCCTTCTGTGTCAATGTGCGTTAAGTGATCTGAAGATCCGCCTGTGGCAGAGGGGTCTTTTAAACCAGAAGTGGTGGTGTAACTAGCCTGTGCTTTACTCTGGTAGATATTAGTAACAATCCTTCTGGTGTTTTCACAGGAAAAAGCTGCTGTCTTAAGGCACTTGGACTCCAAACTGGAGCTCAGGTTTATGCAGTAACTGCAGTAATTCCTCAACAGAGGAGACATGGTCACTGCTGAAAGCTCCTGCTTCAGATATGTTGCGGGGAGATTATCCTGCCCTGTAAACACATTCTTCTTAAATATTGTTCTCATCTGCTTGCCAAATTTTGTGCTTTGCTGGGATGGCCAGTGCCCCTTTTTTAAGTGTCGAGGATGCTGCAGAGAGTCAAGAAATAGCAGTAGAAGACCCAGCCCTTCTCCTGGAAAGAGAGAGAGAAGTGATTGAAAAGGTATAAATTAACACAAAGTTCAACACAGCTAATAAATGAAAATAGTGCACTCTATCTAGACCAGTGGTTCTCAAACCTGTAATTAGTGATGCCCAATTAATTAGGTTTTCAAGATATACTTGCATGCAAGTATACACTAATATATAATGTATTCATTGTGGATATCCTGAAAATTAAACTTGTACAGCATCCTTGAGGTCAGGTTTCAGAATCTTTAGTCAAGAACAGGGGTTCTCAACCCAGTCCTCGGGACACACCTAACCAATCAGAATGGAGGTAGTGCAAGCAAATCTCTCTTATGCATATTCATTGTACATATCCTGAACACTTTACTGCATAGGTGTGTCCCGAGGCCTGCACTGAGAAGCTAGTGCTGCTAGAGAATATTTTTACCAATCATGACAGAATGTAACAATTGTTATGCAAGAACCATCTTCCACCATCTCAAATTTTCTCCTCTTAGGACATATGTACCATTCTCATCCCCAGTAAACCTGTCTGAATTATCCAAACAATTCTTCTTACTGGGAAAGGACTGGTGGCCTACTAGTTGAAGCAATGAGCTGGATTCAAATTCGACTCCCCCCCAACTGACACTCCTTGTGACTCTTGGCAAATATTTTTATTTCCAATTACTTCAAGGGACTTATTCTACCTGTATTCAAATAAAGCTGTAAGCCACCTTGAGCTCCATTTGGAAAGATGGATTGAAAAACATTGGCTTACCGCTCGCTTTCGGGACTGCCTCCGGCTGTAGTCCTGCCCCGAGCATGCCCCATTTCCAGGAAAAAAAGAAAACCTCCGGAAATGGCTTGCACGGTGGTAATCTGGCATTGTTGCGCACTGCCCTTGCCACCTCAATGAATTCTCTTACTGCATGGCCATGTGTGCTGGGGGCTTTTTTATCCACTGCAGTAAAAAGGGCCCTGGCATGCGGGAAAAATGGCCCACACCAGAACCTTGTTTACTATCCCATGACTTTTTAATTTTCTCAAGAGTCTCTCATGAGGAATTTTATCAAAAGCTTTCTGAAAATCTAGATACACTACACCAACCGGCTCACCTTTATCCAGATGTTTATTCACACCTTCAAAGAAATGAAGCAAATTGGTGAGAAAAGATTTCCCTCGGTTGAACCCATGCTGACTCTGTCCCATTAAACCATATTTGCCTACGTGTTCTGTAATTTTATTCTTTATAACCGTTCCCACTGTCGGATTGTCGGTGGGGGGATGGGAGGGGTCTACAGGCAAGAGCAGATACTGGATTGCTGGCTGAGGAGGGAACAGGAAGGAGAAATGCTGGACCTGTAGGGATAAAACCCCCTACCATAGCTCAATATAGCATTGCTTTTATAGTTTTACATTATATGACACTACAATACAGGATCTGGCTAATTACAACTTCCTTCAAGAACCTATTACACTACAGCCTATAGACATAGTGTAAGGCCATGATGACTTGGCAAGATTTTCTCAAGGTCCACAGGAAATTCCCCTGCCAACTTGGCTGATGCATTAGGTGGGCAATTATAACATCTGCGCGTTGTTTATTCAAACAATGACTCAGTCAAATTGACTCTCCAGAATGAAGTAAATGGGACACTATTGTGATTCTTCAAATCATAACATCTGAAACAAACAAGACTATTGCGATAAACATTTGGGGCTACCTTCTCACCCAAGAACCGATATAAGAAGCCTCTTGGAAAATAAGAGGTTATCTGAAGATCTGCTGATATGTTGACCAGATGACAACTGAACTCCCAGATCCGAGCTGCCGTGCCACAGAGATATCTACAGCTCGTTAAACCACGGCTCTGCCCTGCAGCTTCCCTGAGAACCCTTCACAGCTTGACTTGTGCCCTGGTTTCTAATTTAAAACCAAGGACTTGCATTAACATTGCCTAAGAACTGCTTACCCAAGGCAATCACCTGACAAACATTTCTGCACAGTCATGCACCCGAGGGCAGGCTAACTCAGACATTTTGTTGCTTGGACATGCAGTGAAGACCACAGGAGCCTACATTAATAGACTATTTGGAGCCAAGTTCCAGGAATATCAACTTTGCTGACTCAAGTGGGACGTTCCGTACTTTCCCAAGTTGGAAAGGTCCAGATTACGGGAGGAGACGGCTTATCTTCAGGGACCATGTGCTACAGCCAGAAATGATATATAAGAAGCACCTCTGTGTTCCAAAAGTCAAGTCTGGTGACCTTGCCAGCTCCGGCTAACATTGTCTCATACGACTCCACCCACCTCCTCTGCTCCTACACGGCTGGGACTCTTCCACACCAATGAACCCTTCAGAGCTCATGCTCGTCTCCTGCTACATCTCTCCAGGAGAAGACCTCATCATTAGGTTGCATAATCCAGCTCTGAACTGCTATTGGGTAATGAGCAGGTGGTCCCTAGATTCTGGGCCTAGGGCCTGAGTGTATGTTTGCTTAAACCCCGTTTCATAATGGCAAGCCATTTTTCTATGAAAGACCTAGCATATGTGCATAATTCTCCTATTGTTGCCTCCTTATTCCAATAATATATGTGCTACTACAATAAATCTATTTCTATTTTTATAATTATTAGTCTATTTCATTGCTTGTCAGTATTGTTCAGGAGCTTAGAGCTCAGATTTGCATAGTCAGGGGACATGTTTTGTATCTTTCCTGATCCCAGAGTGCTAAAAATACCATTACACTTCAGGCTGTTCCCTACTTACAGTGTCACAGAAAAACACTATATAGCTGTGGGTCAACTCTGCCTACAGACCGGTGATTGGGGGTGGTGGGAGAGGAAGAATGCTGGACCATTGGGGTGGGCTGAAGGAAAAATAAGGAGAAATGCTGAGGTATTGGGGGAGGGGGGGGGGGGAGAAAAGAACAAATGCTGAACCATTGGTGTGCCTTGACAATTTTAGCGCCTAGTCAGTATGCCACAAGATGAAAACAGTTGAAAATCACTGCTATGGGGGCATTGGGGGATCAGTGGATGTGGATTGTACATGGGAGGAGGGAATGGCAACACAATAGGTCTCTAAAAATTCTGCAGACACTGGTGGCATCGCAGAAGATGGGAGGACTCCAGCTGTGACAATGAAAACCACAGTTCTGATCCTTTATCTGACAGACAGGAAATGGGACTTGGACAGAGAGATGGAAATATTACTAAATATGGGCAACACCTACTAGCTGAGGAACAAGAGGACTTCATTATCGGTCAACTTCCTTTTCAGGCACTGACCACCTTTCATTTCTGCATTCGTGGAACAGCTTTTTAGAAAGAGGTGATAGGATAAGGGGTGAAAGACAATAGGAAACAAGTAGGAGGCAGTTAAAAATAATCAATCCAAAGCAATAATGTTATGTTGCTTTTTCCTAAATGTGAATCCTGATGGACAATCCCTATATTTATAGAAGGCTTCAATATTTTAGATCAACTGTTTTCCCAGATGGAAGGCTTCTTTTTCTCTTTCCTTTTTTGTACTTCCTGACCTTTAGATGACATGCAATTCAAAGTGGAAGAGCCACAGAAGCCAAATTTGGCAGACACCAACCTTCCTACAGGAAGCCCACTTTCTCTGATGACTCTCCAACCTCCCCTCCCTCTCAGCCCACTATGCTTTGCACAGAATGGATATAGAGATATAGAATATATCCACTACCAACTTAAAAATGATTAAATAACTATTCATTTATGATGTGAAACCTTAAATATTTAGAAAAAACAATTTCCTATCAGATTCAACAAAATAAATTCAGCTTTTCCAATGAATATTTCACTTGTGTTACCAAAGCTAAAGCCAATTCCATCAGAGGATTCTTTGTTCCTGCAGAATACTACTACTAATCATTTTTATAGCGCTACTAGACGTACGCAGCGCTGTACACTTGAACATGAAGAGACAGTCCCTGCTCGACAGAGCTTACAATCTAATTAGGATAGACAAACAGGACAAACAAGAGACAAGGGAATATTAAAGTGAGGATGACAAAATAAGGGTTCTGAACAAGTGAATAAGGGTTAGGAGTTATATTACATTTAGATACTGCCTTCTTTGATTGATGTTTAACCCAAAAATATACATAATAAAGTACATCAATAAAAAATGCATTACACACCAGTAAAAAGAAAAAAAAAAAACCCTGAAATAACCACTTTGTTAGTTTTCTGAACTCATCCCTTCCCACTCCAAACCTGAATACACTACTGACTCATATACAGCAGCCTTATCAGGTGCCTCGTCCTATCTAAAAACTCACCAAGGTATTGCCATAAATAGCCTTTGATACAGTGTCATGGGATTTCTCAAGATCAAAACTGACCAAGAGTGCAATGACAACCCCAGCCTGGCCCACTTCCATTGCAGCCAGTGATCTACCTCTGGCAAAGCCCACTTGATGTTCCCTTACCAGTCTAGGCGTGGAGGAGTGGCCTAGTGGTTAGAGCACCGGTCTTGCAATCCAGAGGTGGCCGGTTCAAATCCTTGTGATCTCGGGCAAGTCACTTAACCCTCCATTGCCTCAGGTACAAACTTAGATTGTGTGCCCTCCTGGGACAGAGAAATATCCAGTGTACCTGAATGTAACTCACCTTGAGCTACTACTGAAAAAGGTGTGAGCAAAATCTAAATAAATAAATAGGCACTATTTTTGCCAACTGGCTTGACAAAACATTGGCTTATATACCATATATCCTCAATTCTAAGATGATCTCGAATGTAAGTGCACCTACTTTCCACGGACATTAAAACCGGCACAAAAGTGCATCTTAGAATAGAGGAAATACGGTATTAGCATCCACATTGAGGAGCGTGTTTGCAGTATGTCTTTGCCCTTTCTTGGGTATCACAGTGATCAGAGCACTGTTTAAAGGTGAGGAAAAAATGCCCACATTGTGCTGCCTCCATAAAAACTACTTTTAAAAAGTCACAGCTACACAATGTCCCAGAATTTTATTAAACTCTATTGGGAGGCTATCTGGGACTGGGATTTTATTATTGGCCATCTGTTTTATAACCTGCAAATTCATCCCAGGAACCATAGGAGCATTCAGAACCTCTAATTCGTCTCTGGTAAACAGTGGCAAATTCAGCCCTTCAGGGACACCCCCCCCCCCAACACACACACATCTGTCTGCCTTCGTATGATATGCCCTAGAAAGTTCATGCTAATGACAAAATATGTTGGCGATGGCCCTGTTGCTAGTTGTCTAGTCACCCCCCTCCCCAATTCAAGCAGTTAAGGTTCCCCCTCAAACTACTAATTCAGGAAGCATTAACACAAAGTAAGAGTCTACAGACCCTCCTAACGCGATGCATAGCAACTTGTATGCCCTGCTTGAGAAATTAGCACAGGAGAATGCAGCCAGAAAAGAAAATGGCTGTTGCTCCTAGTGGCAGGAAAACCGCAGGATTGCAGGTAATGTCAGCCTTAGCAGTCCTCATTAACTAGGTGCTTTGGAGCTGCTCAATATGCTTCTTCTGCTGGCTAACATGCTCTTAATACCAAAGGAGAACACAGTGGCACATACTGCTTCTCACAGGTCTCCCGCTAAGCCATCTCTCTCCCCTTCAATCTGTTCAATATTTTGCTGCACAACTTATATTCCACCAGTGTTGCTATGCTCATATTAGCCCTCTCCGCAAGTCACTTCATTGGCTCTGTATCCGTTTCCACATACAGTTCAAACTCCTCTTATTGACTTGCAAGTGCATTCATTCTGCAAAACTCAGTACCTCTCCACTCTTATCTCTCCCTATGCTCCTCCCCGGGAACTCTGTTCACTGGGTAAATCTGCACCCTTCTCCTCCACCGCTAACTCCAGACTCCGTTCCTTTTATCTTGCTGCACCATATGCCTGGAATAGACCTCCTGAGCTGGTATGTCAGGCTCCATCTCTGGCAGTCTTCAAATCTAGGCTAAAAGCCCACCTTTTTGATGCTGCTTTTAACTCCTAACCCTTACAGGGACTGTCTCTTCATGTTCAAGTGTACAGCGCTGTGTACGTCTAGTAGCGCTATAGAAATGATAAGCAGTAGTAGTACAAGTGATGGAGCAAGCTGGCAGCACTTTGCTTGCCTTGATCAGAATGCCTGCATGCTACCTCCCCTTTCCTCCCTCTCCCCATCACGTCACTGATGAGCTCCCCTCATCTCTCTGCTTCAGGGAAGCTTCCTGGAAAGCACTCCCTGAATTGTCTGCCATTGTTGCAGAGTACATGCTTACTGGCCTCTTTTTGCCTTTTGTATTGATCACCCATACATAGAGATGGGGCAAAAAGAAAATTGCAGAAATGTAATCACAATAGGGAATAGGAATGAATGGGGGAAGAAACAGTTGACCCCTAAGGGCCCCAAAAGGCCTCCTTGCCCAAAGTATTTTGGCCATCAGCAAGACTGAAACCCACAGGTCAGAGACCTGGGTCAATTAGGGTAAAGGTTCATAGATCAATCACCAAGAGCAATAACAGGGCACTGGAGCTCACTCTCAAGGCCACAGACCATAGTACATCAAATCCACGACCCTTTACATCCTTTAGCAGATTTCAATTACCCCATAAATGACTGCTTAATGCAGCAGTTGGTCTAGGATCAGACCAGAGAAGTATTTAAGGTCAAGTATGCAGGACCTCGTGGGCCACTAAGCAATAGTGATCACAACGCAGTCAAATGTGTCATCACTGGATCAAAAACTCATACAAAAAAAAACCCCTATTTGTTGTTCTACTTAATTTTAAAATAGGACAGTATGATAAAATCAAGAAAGCAGTTAGAAAAAACTAAAAGGTGGTCAGTGTCAGAGGTTTTCCTGAGGCAGGGACAATATAACAAAGTTACCTGTATCCGGTGTTCTCTGAGGACAGCAGGCATACATTCTCACATGTGGGTGACATCATCCATGGAGCCCAGTGTGGACACTGCCACAGTGTACTGTCATTTTAAAAATCTGAGGTAGTGCTCCCACCACGCATGGGCAGGTGCCTTCACACCTGACGTGCACGGGACCAGCAGTATAATATTTAAGCTAAGATGACAACTCCAAGGGGAGGCGGGAGGGATGTGAGAATATATGCCTGCTGTCGAAGAACACCTGCTACAGGTAACTTTGCTTTCTCCAAGGACAAGCAAGCATGATGTTTTCACATGTGGGATTCACTAGCTGCCAGGCTCACAAATATTATAATAATCTTATGAACTAAGGAGAAAGTGAGCCTGGTGGAAAAAAAGGCCAGAGGACGGAGTTGACATTCACGTAGTAAAAAGATTTTGCAGGACTGCTTGTCCAAATTGGCTCTCTTGCCCAGAATGCTGCTCCAGAAAGTAGTCAGCAGAGAAAG
The DNA here is from genome assembly GCF_901765095.1 of Microcaecilia unicolor. Taxonomy (NCBI): domain Eukaryota; kingdom Metazoa; phylum Chordata; class Amphibia; order Gymnophiona; family Siphonopidae; genus Microcaecilia; species Microcaecilia unicolor. The sequence continues at coordinate 16,782,141 of NC_044033.1, forward strand.
TGTGGATAGAAGACCACATTGCCACCTTGCAAATTTCCTCAATGCTGGCACAGCAGAAATGGACTACTGAAGCCGCAAGGGCATGCTAAGGCCACTTTGTGCCGTAGCTTAGTAAAAGGGCTCCTAAATTAGTTAAGTTCATTTTGATTTAAATTAAATATATAAGACCTTACAAGATGGTCCTCCGTTTTAATCCTAGCTGTCACCAACACTGTAGTCTGTCTGGGCAGGTCATTTTGCCATACTGGGTCTCAACTGCAGCCTCCAAGGACCTCTGAAGAGGCCAGGCTTTCAGGATAATCACAATGAGTATTCATGAGATTATGTGCACAAATTAATTTGCATGTTTTTATTTCTCTGAAAATCAAGAGCTATTTGGGAGTCCCGAAGACTAGAGATGAGAAACACCATGTTATTTCCCTAGGCCTCACTCTCAATTCCATCAACCATAGGCAGTCCTCCCAGTGATTCAGTTAACCAACCTAGTGATCTGATTTACTGAGATTTTTTTTCCACAGTCACAGAATAAGACAAAAAGCCTTAGTCAATGAGGCTATATAATTGCATCAGAATTGTTCCCTTCCCCTTTTAGTAGCTTACATGCAGCCAACCTCTACTGACAGAAGGCTGCATACTCGGTTCTCTTTTGCATAAAAAAAATGTAGTATAAATCCAGACGATTAAAAAAAAAAAAAAAAAAAAAAACCTCACCAGAAAACTAAAGTAAAGCAAAAGTTGAGTTTTTACTACGTACTGCGCTGATCACCCACCAATCAGGATCATGGGCCGATTTTTCATCTGGGAGATGTTAAACATGCCTAAGAGTGAACAAAAGCAAAACAGAAAAAAAATATGTAATTCAGAAAACCCCAAACTGGCTGTGAATAATTTCATAGAAAACTTCCTATTGTTGAACAATTTGTTTATTTCAATAAAATTTTTCTAATGCTGCATCAGTGGAAGGAAGGGAGGGAGGGAGGGAGGGAGGGAGGAAAGAGGCCTGAATTTTTACTTAAATCACACAGACTGAAAGAGGAAAAGAGAATCCATTGTACACAGAGCAGTGATATGACTACAAGGGGCACCCAAAAGAAGGCAAGGTTAATCAGTATGAAATGGCACCAAGGCTTTGGAATATTTTTAGGCAGGGCCAATGATGCAAGGGAAGGGGGATGGTTACAATTAAAGCGGTTTACATCTTATATACAGGTACTTATTCTTTACCTGGCGCAATGGAGGGTTAAGTGACTTGCCCAGATTCATAAGCAGCTGCAGTGTGAATTGAACCTGGTTCTCACGCCACTGCACTAATCATTAGGTTAATCCTCTGTGCATCTAATAACATTTACCACGTCCCACAGAATGGTTGAAAGAAAAATATGTGCCAAGGTGAAAGAGGCTAATGTAAAATAAAATACATAGTCACTGAATATAAAAGGCAAACTTTCTGTCCTCTGGATAATAGCCTGGATAACGTATTGCACGAAGACAGTTAGAAGAGACAATTAGAATAAAAATGAACTGAACCAAAGAACAAACTGAACAATGGTAGTATCATCATTATATTAAACAGTATAGGTAAGATAGGGAAACCCTGTGAGATTCCACAGACTGTTTTCCAAGAAGATGATACTGTTCTGCCCATCTTTACTTGGTATGTTCTTGATGTTAGAAAGCCCTCAAACCAGTTAAGTACCTCTCCACCGATTTCATCTAGCAGTCTAACCTGTTTATAATCGAAAGAGAAAAACACCTATATTGCGACCCATATCAGGAGATGGGTGTCTTTCTCCTGTGGGCGCCCAAATCGGTATAATCGAAAGCCGAGTTTGGGCGTTTCCAACTGCAATCCGTCGCGGAAACGGGTAAAGTTGACGGGGGCGTGTCGGGGGCGGAACTGGGGCGTGGTTATCGGCTGAGGAGAGATGGGCGTCTTTAGCTGATAATTGAAATTACTTCCATGATCTTAGCCCTGAGAAGGATTGAAGCCAACAGCCACCAGCCTATAGTTCTTAACATCGGCCTTGCTAAGGGGTCCTTTTATTAAGGTGCGATAAAAAATGGCCTGCGGTAGTGTAGGCGCATGTTTTGGGCGCACACAGAATCATTTTTCAGTGCACCTACAAAAAAATGACTTTTTAAAGTTTTTGCCAAAAATGGACATGCAGCAAAATGAAAATTGCTGTGCATCCATTTTGGGTCTGAGACCTTACTGCCAGCCATTGACCTAGAGGTAAAGACTCACATGGTAACCGGGCAGTAATGACCTACGTGCGTCAAATGCTACTTGGCGCGTGTCCGAAAATAAAAATTATTTTTCTGACGCACATTATCAGATTTGCGTCAAAAATGAAATTACAGCAAGAGACACGCAGTAGCTGGGCAGTAACTCCATTTTGGCGCGCGTTGACGGTTACGCGGCTTAGTAAAAGGGCCCCTAAAGGATTGTGAGTCAAGAATCAGACACAATAAATGTAATTTTATTATTAACAAATCTGGGGTTATTTAGTTGGTCAAAATGATTATTTCTTTTAATTTCACTTTCTTACGTTTAAACACTTGTCTTTTACACATGCAACTGGATATTCCTGACAAAAATTAAGCAGTGATCCAGGGCATCAGATAAGTATTACTATACAAATACATTTCTTTTATCATTAACTCACTAAAGAAAATGTTTTTTTTTCCCTTAAGAAATGACTCAGTCAATTTTTGTCTTTCATACCCTAAAGAATTTGAACCTTCTCTAGCAGTATTACTATACTGTGTCCTCTGACATATCTCAATGTCCTTTTCTTCTTTTTTAGGTTTACGTGTTCACATATCTGTGGAAACTTTGGTCTCTCTTGAATTTTCTCTCTTCTCCTTGAAAGGTGGAGTCCAGTGTTTCACATCTTCCTTGAAGTAGTCTCTGGAACCGTGACCTACTACTCTAAACTTTAAAAAACCAAAAGGGAGTCTATCTTTCTAATTTATTCTATCTGTGAGGAAAAGGAACACTTGGGCCAGCTAACTTTAAAAAGAAAGCAATTGATCGTAGTCCCTACTTTAGGCACCTAACATTATTTTGTCTCTAAACTAAGAAGGGCACAGGTATTTCTTAGTTCACATTCTCTTCCACATGTACAGCATCACTTTCTCTTCTATCTTGTCTTAATGAACTACCAGATAAGCCAGCACTCAGGCCCTGTAGGCCAAGCACCAAGGCCTTGTAGTCCCACTTCCAAAGTAACTGTACTGGGAAAATACTTTTACATTTTTATTTATTTAGATTTATTTACCGCCTTTTTGAAGGAATTCACTCAAGACAGTGTACAGTAAGAATAAATCACACATAAGCAATAGGCAAATAAAGTATTGCACAGTATACTACTTACATAGCAACACAATATGTAATAAAACATTTTTTTTGTTACATTTATACCCTGCGCTTTCCCACTCATGGCAGGCTCAATGCGGCTTACATGGGGCAAAGGAGGATTAGCAGCCTAAGGACAGCCACGGCGGAAAAAATAAGAAAACATAAAAGGTGAAGAAAAAAACCTGAAAAATAAAGGGAAAAAGGGGCTCTTTTTATATTGAAGAAAGAATAAAATAAGAAAAAGAAGCAAAAAGGGGGAAGCGTAAAACGTTTACCCGAGTCTCCTGAGCTAAGAAAAAAATGCCGACCGAGAAAGACGTGATTCTTGGGTCACGGATGAAAAAGAACTGAAGGGAACACGCTCGCGTCGCGGGAAGACGTTCGTGCATGCGCAGTGCGCTGGGGCCGCGTGACGGAGTGTTCCCGAGACTTCTAGATTTTTCCAAGTTCTGGTCTCCTGGGCTGTAGCGGACGACGACCCATCTGTGAGAATATTCAGCCTACTTGTCCTCGGAGAAATGGAAAAACAGTGTGGCCACTTCTTTGAAAGGCTGCTGCACCTACCACAAGAAACTCTGTGAAAACTCAGGGTGCAGCGGAAAGTCCAAAAAGAATCTTGTACTGGAGATGATGATGCAGTAAGGTGAATCTTAGAAATTGTCAATGGTTTGAATGAATTGGGATGAGAGTGTAGCGATCTTTTAAAATCACATGCAGGAAGCCAATCATTTTGGTTCAGGTGGGAGGAATGGTGGCAAATTAATTCATTTTGTATTACTCTCCTTTGAACAACTTGTTGAGATTATATAAGTCCAGTATGGGTCAACATTTTCTCTCCTGTCTTTTTTTGGAAATGAGGAAGAATTGAATAAAACCCCAGGCCTTGTTGGGAAAGTGGGAGCAGTTCAATCGCATTCACTTATAGTATGTGACCAGGAAGCTGCTGATGAAATTCAATCAATATCCCTGGGAAATGATTTTTGGCACCCAACGATCTGTCGTGGTGGCTTGTCATTGGTTGGAGAAATGAAGAAGCTTGCCACTACCAGGATAGAGACAACAGGTGGGAGATGGTTTTGAAGCTTGCGGGTGTCAGGAAGTGCTTCTGGAGGTTCCAATGTCTTGGGTATTGTTTCTGGAGGTATACTTGTGGTGGCTGCCATGAGGCCTGAGCTCTAAGTTATGGTTTATATCTTCTCCTAGGATAAAATTGCTGAAAATATTGGAACTAGTTAAGTTCTTCCGTACTGATATGTTTGTTTTTTTTTTTAAATTTTGCATGGATCAATTTGAAAGTTGAGGAGATCGCTCTCTGACTATATAGGAGTAGTCTTTCACCTGGGAAACATCTTCAACTTTTTGGCCAAATAAACTATCTCCCAGGCAGGGCACATTTGCCAGTTTGTCATGAAGGTCTTCTCTGAGACCTGACACTTTGAGCCAAGCTTTTAGGTCTGCTGAGATCTCAGTTGCTACGGTTCTGGATGCTGTTTCATACATGTCATAAATTGCATGTATATAAGATGGCATGTTGATTTCTGAAGATGTAGTTATTTGATCTTGTGACTGTGAAGCAGTGATAACATGTTTCTCAAGCTGATTATCGTGTGCTAGATGTGCAGCATCTGGAGTTAACGTGCCACTATTTTCAGAACTCTGATAAACCTTCATGCCTAAAGAATCTAGATATTTGTTACCTTTCCCTGGAGGTCCATATATTTATGATTTTGAATTTCTTTGAAGTTGCTTCACATACTACGGATTGGTATGGAAGCTGGTACTAATCACGTCCTGGCAGCATGATCATATAATGAAGCTCCAGATGTCTGGAAGTTGGACATATAGAAAAGAGGGTTTTCCCAGTCAGATGGAAGTAATTCTTGAAGTTCATGTATTCCTACAGCTATAGTTTCTTTAGATGCAGAGCATAATTGAAGAATAGATCAGAAGTTTCTCCAGTCTCCCTCAGGTTTGCCAGATAGGGGACTTTTAAAATTTTACACACAATTTTGGGGTAAACAAATTCTTCAGGGTGATCTTCCTGTTTCTCCTGTGGTGGAGTAAGTTTGAGGTTTTGAACCACTCCTAATGGAATGATGTCCCAGTGCTACAAGCACGAGGAGCTCAGAGGTGATTAGTAGCAATCTGAAGATGCTATCTGTGGAAAACAAGGAGGAGGAGGAGATATGCAAGGGAAGCACTGAGGACAGTGTTGTCCCTGTAGAGTCTAATACTGAGTTGTGGGAGAGAAGGCATGGCATCCGTTGCCTGTAAAATGCTGGCACTGTCCTGCATAAATTTTCTTAGAAGCTGTAAAAGTGCTGTCTCATAGGGGTCTGTCAGAGAAATCTTGGGAGCTGCCAGGCTGAGAAATAGCATGGAGCTTTGGTTAAGATAGATTTGATCAGATCTGACAGCTTCAGACTGAGAAGCATGAGAGGATATATGCTTTTTAGCCGAGACACATTTGGTAGCAGTGGAAACTGGAATTTTCCCATTTGTCAGAATGTGTGCCTGATCTAGAAGAGACATATTTCTTTTATCTGCCATTTTAGTTGTAGTGCTGTTCAACCTCAGGGGTTGACAGAATGAAGAGGCGGGGGGGAGGGGGTAGTGTGACAGTCCTGGTGCTGCAGGCCTTGCAGTTACATAAGTATTGCCATACTGGGACAGACGAAAGGTCCACCAAGCCCAGCATCCTGTTTCCATCAGTGGCCAATCCAGGTCACAAATACCTGGCAAGATCCCAAAAAGGTACAACACATTTTATACAGCTTATCCCAGAAATTATTATTATTTTATTATTATTTATTGCATTTGTATCCCACATTTTCCAACCTATTTGCAGGCTCAATGTGGCTTACAGAGTCCTGTTATGGCTTTGTCATTCCAGGATATCAGATACAAGTAGTGATGTGAAAATATTAAATAAGGGAGAGAAGAGAAGATTTAGGCAGATAGGTATAGAAAGTAGACTTTCTATAGTGGATTTCCCCCAAGTCCATTTAATAATGGTCTATGGACTTTCCCTTTAGGAAGCCATCCAAACCTTTTTTAAACTCCGCTAAGCTAACCACCTTTACCACATTCTCTGGCAACGAATTCCAGAGTTGAATTACACGTTGAGTGAAGAAACATTTTCTCCGATTCGTTTTAAATTTACTACATTGTAGCTTCATCGCATGCACCCTAGTCCTAGTATTTTTGGAAAGCGTAAACAGACGCTTCACATCTACCCGTTCAACTCCACTCATTATTTTATAGACCTTTATCATATCTCCCCTCTGCCGCCTTTTCTCCAAGCTGAAGAGCACTAGATGCTTTAGCCTTTCCTCATAGGGAAGTCATCACATCCCCTTTATCATTTTCGTCACCCTTCTCTGTACCTTTTCTAATGCCACTATATCTTTTTTGAGATGCAGCGACCAGAATTGAAAACAATATTCGAGGTGCAGTCGCACCATGGAATGATACAAAGGCAATATAATGTCCTCATTTTTGTTTTCCATTCCTTTCCTAATACCTAATATTCTATTTGCTTTCTTAGCCGTAGCAGCACACTGAGCAGAAGGTTTCAACGTATCATCGACGACGACACCTAGATCCCTTTCTTGGTCTGACTCCTAACGTGAAACCTTGCATGGCGTAGTTATAATTCGGGCTCCTCTTTCCACATGCATCACTTTCCACTTGCTCACATTAAACGTCATCTGCCATTTAGTCTCCCAGTCTCATAAGGTCCTCTTGTAATTTTTCACAATCTTCCCGCGATTTAACAACTTTGAATAACTTTGTGCCATCAGCAAATTTAATTACCTCACTAGTTACTCCCATCTCTAGGTCATTTATAAATATGTTAAAAAGCAGCGGTCCCAGCACAGACCCCTGGGGAACCGCACTAACTACACTTCTCCATTGAGAATACTGACTCTGTTTTTTATCTTTTAACCAGTTTTTAATCCACAATCTACCTCCTATCCCAATTTTCTCTGGAGTCTTTCATGAGGTATTTTGTCAAACGCCTTCTGAAAAGCCAGATACACAATATCAACCGGCTCACCTTTATCCACATGTTTGTTCACCCCTTCAAAGAAATGTAGTAGATTGGCGAGGCAAGATATCCCTTCACTAAATCCATGTTGACTTTGTCTCATTAATCCATGCTTTTGAGTATGTTCTGTAATTTTGTTCTTTATAATAGTCTCTACCATTTTGCTCGGCACTGTCATCGGACTCACCGGTCTATATTTTCCCGGATCTCCTCTACAACCTTTTTTTAAAAATCAGCGTTACATTGGCCACCCTCCAATCTTCTGGTACCACGCTCGATTTTAAGAATAAATTACATATTACTAACAATAGCTCCGCAAGTTCATTTTTCAGTTCTATCAGTACTCTGGGATGAATACCATCCGGTCCAGGAGATTTGCTACTCTTCAATTTGTAGAACTGCCCCATTACATCCTCCGGGTTTATAGAGAATCCAGTTCACCACTTTGGGTCCTAACTTCAGCCTGTCAAGAGACTCCTATGAGGAACAGTGTCAAAGGCTTTGCTGAAATCCAAGTAGATTACATCTAGCGCATGTCCTCAATCCAATTCTCTGGACACCCAGTCAAAGAATTCAATGAAATTCGTTTGGCACAATTTACCTTTGGTATAACCATGTTGCCTCAGATCTTGGAACCCACTGGATTCCAGGAAATTCACTATCCTTTTCTCCAGCAATGCTTACATTACTTTTTCAATAACTAAAGAAAGGCTTACCGGCCTGTAGTTTCCCGCTTCTTCTGTCGCCACTTTTGTGAAGCGGGACCACATCCACTCTTCTCCAATCCCTTGGAACCTCTCCAGTCCCCAAGGATTTATTAAGCAAATTCTTCAGATGACCTGCCAGAACCTCTCTAAGTTGTTTATAAACACTTTCTTCCTCATTAATACTGTCAATCCTTCCTTGCCAGGCTGGTTACTTTACCTTCCAAAAAAATTATTTTCAGTGTTTTAAAATTCAGTTGCTTTCATTTTTTTCACCATTGCTTTTCAAAACAAGTTGGCCAGCCAAAAACGTCATTACCTATTTCATTGCAGACCAGTGTAACATTAAGTCCCTGATTTGTGTATTTCTAGACAAACACTGACACATTTCATGAAAGTCCCATTATACAACCCATTTGCCCTGTCCTACTTAATGAGATTACCTTTACCAGGCTTCTCCTTGAAAGAGTTGTTTTAAAAAAAATGAAATATTAATATTACACGAGCTGAGAGACATGGTAGACTCATTTTAATAAACCTCACTGAAGGAGCCAGACTTGTTATATGGCTTTTTTTCCTCTGTCTTAGGAAAGGTGTCTTGGAGGTATACAAGAAAACATACCAGCATGCTGCTTCTTCTTCCGGCCCACTGCAGCTCCAATGACCTGAACTAAGTCTTCCTCAGAGGCTTTCAATCGCAGCAAATCTCTCAAGGATACTTCAGAATTTCCAAAAATACACACCTAAAATTAGTAGAGAGAGGCTAAATACATAGCACCAACATACCTATATCACTTGCATCATGAAGGGATGAGAAAAGAGAGGTTACACATCACTCGTACACCTGCACGATGGAGGGTGAGAGGGCTGGAGACAGGTTGAGTCTCTCGTATATATCACTGGTACATAAGTTCATAAGTATTGCCATACTGGGACAGACCGAAGGTCCATCAAGCCCAGCATCCTGTTTCCAACAGTGGCCAAGCCAGGTCACAAGTACCTGGCAAGATCCCAAAAAAGTACATTTTATGTTGCTTATCCTAGAAATAAGCAGTGGATTTTTCCCAAGTCGATTTTAATAAGGGTCTATGGACTTTTCCTTTAGGAAGCCATCCAATCCTTTTTAAAACTCTGCTAAGCTAAAGATGAGGCTGCAACTTGAATTCTGTTATGGATCTAACTTTATCTGCTTGTAATTTCACTAATTGAAAACATTTCAACATTTTTAAAGTAAATTTTATACCTCCCCCACTGAAAAACACCTCTCTCTTCCTCCATTACTCCAATTTTAAGTAAGTGTAACAATTACTATTGTCACTGTGCTGATGCAGGATGCACAGCTCTAGTTACAATTGTGATTGTTACACTTACTCACTTTACATGTGATTGCGTTTGGAGATATTTATCAGAACCCTAGACTCCTGACGCAGACATCGCCAAAATACAGTCCATGTCAAGTTCTTCGACTTGAGTAAAGATATGTAGAATAAAGTGACTATTTCATTGGAAGTTGTGGTTGGTTGATCTCTTGGACTAATCAACTTGGCTATAACCTTCTCCAATTCACCATTTCTTTTGTTTAACCTGACTCCCTTTTTTTTTGTCTATATTTAATGATCCTCATCATCTCAGTCTCCAGTTCTGGTACATTTTGCTGTGTAAGCTATGAAGCTGAATGCATACACATCTGGAAGCAATATGAGGAGACTCCCGAGACCAGCTTTTTCTCCAACAGAAGCAATGCCATACATATAGCAGGACCAGGAGGTATATCACACATGGTTTCCATGGATCTCCAAGCTAAGGTTATATCACCACTACAAAAGTACACAGGTCATGATTAGCAAGACAAACCAAGAATAATTTGAGACAATAATTGGCCAGCCTGCCATGTGTTTCTTTTATCTTTCAATGTAAATTGCCATAATTTACTCTTCTGCCTTAAAGGGACTCTGCCAACCTGCTTTAAAATGAAGCATTGCTTGCTGCTTTGTTAGACATTAGCTAGCAAAGAACAGGCCTAATGTTAATCTTTCTTACATAACATAAAATCAAAAACAGTTACATGTTTATTGTCAAGAACAATTTCTACACTGCACGTCAAAAACTTAAGGGAACCTGTGATCACAAATTTCCTGAATTCCCATTTCATTCTAATGCATATCTGGAAAGAAATACAGAACGAAATGGTGGCTTTAGCAAACAAGCAACCCTGTTATAGTGATCAATGGCGAGAAAGCACAGGGTATTACTAGATGCTTTTTCAAGCCTCTCTGCCAGTCACATGCTGACAGCAATAAGCTATATTTCTGCATTCTCAATCATTTTCTGGCACAGAACAGCAAACGTTCTGCGATATAAAGATTTCATGCTTTCTTAGTTCAGGAAAAATGCAGTTCTCCTGCAAGCTACACTCCTGAGCAGGATGCTTAGGTCACTCTTATCACCACTGTTGCTCCCACACACTTTTAAATGTCATCCAAAACCAGTTTAAAACTTACTTGGTATTTCAGAAAAACAGCAACAAGAAAATTTTGAGGACTAAAGTTTCTGTCTGGAAGTCAGAATAAGTCACTTTAATTTATTGTGCATTACTTATGGGCAGATGATCAGAAGTCTCGCGCTGTTCCAAACAGCACTCTAAAAATAACACCAGAACAGCATGGGGCTATACCGCCCCTCTGATCAGAACTAATTGCATGCAAATATAGTCACACAATTAGCTCTGATCATAGGGGGAAAGTGATGGAGGATTGTCCTCCTGCACTAGTTTGACAAAACCGGGCTGTCAAAAGCCCAGACCTGTCAAACGAGGAAATGGAGGTCCATGGGACCCCCAATACTTCTGCCATCCAACCCTCCCCAGCACAGCAACATGGGGGTCAGGAGGTACGGCGGACCTCTAGCTCCACACGAAGGCCCGGGGGGCTGGAAAGCCAGGTGGATCTCCAGCCTACCTAACCCCCCCCCCCCCCCAAAAAAAAAAACAAACCCAAAAGAGTAAACCCTGGTGGCCCAAGTGGGCTGCTATTCGAACCCCAAGCTTCCCTGGTCGCCTAACGGAGCCCTCCCCTTCACCTTGTCACTGGAGGAGGGAGTAGCACACTCCCTCCTTGTCCGGCACCACCTTCACAATGGCAGTGCCCTGCCCACCGCATCCTGGGATGCGCTGGGCAGGGCTTCCCTTATATGGCATAGGGTTTAGCATGCATTTGAATGCTCATTGCGTTCAGAGCTGCCAAGCGCGTTGTTACATATGCTCACCAGCTCTGATCATCGGTTGGGAGCAAATGTGGGCACTTGTACGGTGTTACTGGCTGCTAGCATTTGCTTCTGATCATTGGGGCGCCTTAGCGATTTAAAAAAAATGATAAACAGTATTTTATTTCATTTTATCAAACTTATGAAAAAAAATAAAGAGTTTAGATTCAGAAATCAATTTTTCCTATTCTGTTTTCAGCAGTTTCTTCTCAGGTCAAAGCATAGAGGGCCCCAGCGATCCACCACGAGTTTAAGGTAGAGGAACACAGTTTCCATGTCGCCAGATTCAAAGCATTCCAGCTGAGGAAGTCTGCCTACACATTCTCGAATCTCTGCGATATACACCATTGAGATTGCAAAGAGATGAATAAGGGCCCAACTGCAAATCCCACCGGCTTCCAGTGCCATTGCTGCACTTCGCATTCCTCCTTGTTTGCTGATGTAAGCCACCACCGTGGCTTTGTCCAATATGAGATGAACTGCTTTTCCTTTCAACAGGAATTCCTGCAGCAGTGAGTGAATGTCCCTCCCCTCCAGGAGACTAATGGATCATGTTGTCTCTGTCTAGAACCACCAACTTGCACAAAGTGGGTGCTCCCCACTCCTGGGGCTCACATCAGTGGTGAACACTACCCACTTGGGGCTAGGAACAACCCCTTGTCCAGAATTCAGTAAACAGTCCCTGGAAGGGGGAGATGAGCATTCTTGGCCCAAGGGGCTCAATGAGAGAGCAGTGCCCTCTAGAATAGATGCAAGTGGGCCTTTGCCCACAGCACTACCTCCAGGGTCACCACCAAGTAATCCCAGGCCCAAGGGAACTCCTGAGCACATGGTTCTCTCTTCTGGGACTGCAGCTTGAACATGCACTCCGTGGGAAGGAACACAGACTGCTTGGTGGCAACATGAACTCTGAGGCATTCCAGCTCCTGAGCCAGAGTCAGCTGACTTTTGGCATAATTTACTACCCAGCCTAGAATCTCAAGCAGGCAAGTAACCGCTTCTTTAACTACCCTTGAATCTCCCTCTGAATTGGCTTGGATCAGTTGGTCATTACTCAGATCCCTTGTCCGTGGAGATCCACTAGCATCACAATGACCTTGCAAAAAGGCCAGGGCACCATTGCCAGGCTGAGGGTAAGAGCCCTGAACTGAAACTGTCTGCCCAAGATACAGAAATGCAGAAAATGCTTGTGGGACTCCCAGAAGGCAATATGGAGATTGACTTCCTTGCACCTGGAGGAGGCCTGTCACTCACCTGGCCTGACCAAGGCTAGCTCTGACTGCAGGGTCTCCATATAGAAATGTAGAACTCGGAGGGAGTGGGTCTGTAAAAGCTGCTTTTTGGGAACTACAAAATGGATGCAGTAGAATTCCCATACTTCTTCCAAGTGGAAGACTGGCTCCACAGCAACTGCTGCAGGTAACTTTACTGCCTCTCTTTCAAGGGAAGAACCATAGGGAGATGCAATAAAGGAGTCAAACGGGTTTGTTGCACCATCTCCAGAACCCACTGGTCAGAGGTGATGTGGGCTCACTCACCTGCACCACTGAAGGCCTAGCTGACTCTCACTGGGGGCTCTTACCAGAGTCCCAGAGGATGCCTTCTGAGGCCTCCTATTCAGCCAGCACTATCTGGGAGAGGATCCTATGCAACTTGGCCTTAAGTGGCCTCTGGAACCCCCTAAAAGGTCAGGGCACTAATGAGCTGACCAAACTCCTCATACTGGAAAAGCCAGACTTCTGGAAATCCTCTTCCTTAGCCTGAGAGAGGCCCTTTGGTTCTAGGATATCCACCTCTAGTTGGGAACCTTCACTGCCCACCTCAGTGAAACCCCAAGAGGGGACACAAGCAGGAAAATTTCTACCCCATGTTTAAAGCCTCACTTGGTTGCCAAAGTCTCTTGGCACTTTGAGTCAGGGTCTCCATGAGCACCGATTGTGGGAACCCTACACGGGTGGGGTAGAGACCCCTAAACATGTATGTATGATGGTGGTGGGGGGGGGGGGGGGGGGGGACCATAATGGCCACAAGCTATTTGGCCTCCAAGGACCCTGGATACTGCCAGCTGAAATGGGTGGTTGGAAGACTCTCCTCCTCTCCCACCCCAATAGACCTGCTCTCCCTACACTACTCCACAAAATGACGGATGGAGTGGAACAGGTGGATGTGAAGCGTCTGTTCACGCTTTCCAAAAATACTAGGACTAGGGGGCATGCGATGAAACTACAGTGTAGTAAATTTAAAACAAATCGGAGAAAATTTTTCTTCACCCAACGTGTAATTAAACTCTGGAATTCGTTGCCGGAGAAAGTGGTGAAGGCGGTTAGCTTAGCAGAGTTTAAAAAGGGGTTGGACGGTTTCCTAAAGGACAAGTCCATAAACCGCTACTAAACGGACTTGGAAAAATCCAAAATTCCAGGAATAACATGTATAGAATGTTTGTACGCTTGGGAAGCTTGCCAGGTGCCCTTGGCCTGGATTGGCCGCTGTCGTGGACAGGATGCTGGGCTCGATGGACCCTTGGTCTTTTCCCAGTATGGCATTACTTATGTACTTATGTATATGTACTTATGTTACCACAGGCAGCATGGTCAGGTTGGGGGGGGGGGGGAGGGGGGGGGAATCAAGAGTACAGTGATCCCCCTCCTACTAGAAGTTCTCCTCAGGCCAGTGGGACCTAGATAGGGGCAGTCCTGTCACACAGAGCAAAAGGAGCCCACGGCAGTACTGAGTTAAAGGCTCCACAATATCACCCTGAAGGCCAGCATGATCGCCTTCCAGCCCCAAACTTGGGACTCGGGCTCCTACCTCACCAGGAAATCTGGGCCTGCTTACTATCTCGGTGCAAGAAAGCCGACACTGGTTTATGGTTTTTATCTTTTTTTTTTTTTTTAATGACTGCAGGGTTGCAAGGGGAGGAGAGCAAGAGTCCTGAGAGGTCCGCTACCAGGAAAGCTCACCAAGTCAAAGCTCATGAATTAGACTTGAAGCTGCACATGGAGAGACTCCTTCAAGCTTAACTGAGGTAAGGTCTGTGGTCATAACCTCAGGAACAACACTGGCCCAAGGACTTGACCTTGTGGGGGGAAAGGCTGTGGACACAGTCTTGATGAGTCAGCCTGATCGAAGGACCTGCTGCACCAAACTATCAGCTGGAGGTAGAGAAATACTGAATAATTCCAGGCTGTATCAGTTCTTATATGGTTATATTACTGGAACAGTTCAGTGTACCTCCATCTGCTGGTAGGGAAAGGTTAACCTGTCAGCAAAAAATTAAACCTGATGAGAAACTGACAGCTCAGAACTCGAAATAAAATGGATCAAATAATAACTGATATGTTAGGGTGGGCTTCTGGACTGGTATGGTGGGACTAAATGAAAAACAATTAGCAGGTAAGATCTAATTCCTCCTTCTTTAGTGTCCTTACCAGACTAGTCCAGAACTTGTGGAATGTAGCAAAGCATTTCTTACAATGGGTGGAACCTCAAAATCCCTGCTAGTAATATACCACTACAAAGGAAAGTAGAATAGCTGTGGAACATACAAGAACCATTAAAGTGAATACATCATCTATATTAATCGGAAACTCTGATACAGCTAGTCAAACAAAAAAAAAAAAAAAGGAGCAACAAACAAGTTTTATAAAAAGGGGCTCTCAAACCTCCAAGAGGAGGAATGCTGATTGTATAGATCTTGATTGCATGGCTCATGCTGAAATTCACTACTCGTTGTCCTTTGGGATTAATAAATGCAAGGGCAATATGAACTTCTAGTGTATACCAAGGGATAGGCTATGCACTCAACTCTTGTCCAGAAGGCAAGAAAGTACAGAGAAAAATTTGACGTTATGATTAAAATTATCGAAACGGAGAAGAAGCTTGAATAAAACCTACCCACAAAGAAGGAAACAGCCATGCAGAAAAAGAAAGACAAACTCCAGAATTTTAAAAGAAATATCCTAAGAATATCCAGGAATCAAGAAGAAAAGGTAGCAGAAGGAAAACACACTATAGCCTTAAAGAAAGATAGTTCTTGAGAATATCCTGTGAGTTTCCAATATGAACAAATAAGGATACCATAGGATAAGGTAGAACTGATTTCCCATGAGAACCAGAACAAAAAGAATTATTTTCCATAGAAGAATCAAGAACCGGCCTCTGTTGAAACAAAGATGTGCAATACAGGGGCTTCTGGACCAGCTTGGAGCTACCAGGAGTACTGAAATGAAGTGAGGCTAGAAACTGTGAAGAATTCATCCCATCAGTGGTAGAAACCTACAGCAGAGCATGCTGAGGCTTAGGCTTCAGTAAGGTATGCAGACCTTCAGATCCTTCCTAGTATGCTCAGACTGTAGAAATATTAATTTGGAGCTGTTCTTTAAATCACAGGAGGAGCAGGGTAGGAATATTTGAATGGCCTGTAATCAAACAAAGGTCTCAGAAGACCAATCCCCCCTCTCCTGAGTTGAGAGAAGACACAGACATACATCTGCTTGGGTGTTCTGCACCTTGGCAAAGAAACTGCAAAAGGACTGAAAGATCCCCAAGAGACCCACTTCTCGGGTACAGGAACATTCTTGGTGCACCCTTGCTTGACTACACTACTAGTTGCATTGAGTAATAAAAATCACACATCCTACTTGCTTACTATAAGCAAGAGAGATTGAAGTTCTAGCCAAACTAGTCTGAGTTCCAGATGATTCATCGACTATCACGTCCTGGTTGAAGATCCAGAACCTCAACGTATTTGATCTTGATAATGGACTCCCCAACCATGACAGCTGGCAGCAGATACCAGCTCTGCCCACCCAGTTGAATACATATTGATTCATTTCTTGTACTACTACTACTATTACTATTTAGCATTTCTATAGCGCTACAAGTAGCAGATTGTAAGTTTGGAAGCACTATTTTATGCTGCCTTTTGCATGAGATGTCCAAAGTAGGCGCCACTAGCTCCACGTATACACTGACCAACAGCTGAAGAATGAATCTTACCAAGGTGTTATGGTATGAAGCCTAAAACTTGCTTATAGCTGCACATACGAGGAGTTGACGGAGATGGGCTTAAGGCTTTAAACATCTCTGTTTCATAGCGATGCCATCTCTGATTTGATGTTGAGTTGAGCCATTAGAAGAATGTGCACTCAAATTTCCACTTGTATTATTGCAGGAGAGCTATGTAGGTAAAACAGTGGAATGGATGGGGGTGAGGGAAATGGGATCCAGCACCACTGGGTACCCCACGCTAGGATGTCTAAAGTAACCCCTTTCCTGCTCATCTGGAAGTCAGGAGTGAGCCGCTATC
This sequence comes from Microcaecilia unicolor, assembly GCF_901765095.1. Taxonomy (NCBI): domain Eukaryota; kingdom Metazoa; phylum Chordata; class Amphibia; order Gymnophiona; family Siphonopidae; genus Microcaecilia; species Microcaecilia unicolor. Next base: position 16,798,826 of record NC_044033.1, read on the forward strand.
CAAGCACCCTAAGAGACTGTAGGAACTGAAATGCTTAATCAGTTGACTAATTGGGTTCTTCCAGCATATATGGGCCAGTCATTCAAAAATGGATGTATCCTGATTCCTTGTAGACAAAGAAGTGTCTTCCCCAATCACACAACTCACACAGATTCAGATTTCATGCAGCTAATGTTACATCAGAAAAGTTCAAGTCTTGATACTGGGGAAAGCTCAAATGCCCAGTTAAGAAATCACGATCCCGGTGATCAGTGCCTTCATGCTGAAGGCTGTGGACGTCATTACCAAACCCACCACTTGAAATTGGAAATACTGTGCCAGAATTGCAAAAGAAAAATCCTTGATGCGGTGGCCAGAAAAGAATATGCTAATACCCTTCTAAGAGTGCAAGGAATAGGATTATTCTAGTCTCACAGCCACCGTCAGAAAGCTAAAGGGTTCCATTTCACAATGCCTCACCTTTCAAGTATGGCTCATGCCTGTGATAACCAAGATTTAATGAAGAGTATTTCCTGGACTGCTGCAACATTGGCAAGAATGCTATCACAATTCATAAGATATCCAAGAGAGACTTGGAGAATTTTAGGATATAGCCATGTAGTATTACATCAGAGAACCAGCAGTAAGATGAATTAGGGTCTGCTCTATCCAAAACTGCAGCAGCCAACACGAAGTCAGACACAAGTACGTAAAGGAACTTCCTGCAGGAACACTGTTTGAGAGTACGAGAAACAAGAGAATACTGACTCAAACAAGTAACCTTGCTAACCAAAATGGTCAACCGGAGAGTAGAAAACACCTGAGAAAAAATCAAGGTTTAGCTGGAGAAACCAGCTGCTTAAATTAACTTCGCAGAATAAAAATGAGCTAGTCATCAGAAGATGATACACGGGCTCCTGAAAATCTCAATTCCTGTCAGCCAGAATTATATTACCAAAAGGATAAACCTCAATATAACTGAGGAGAATGTCCTACTATGATCTAAAACAGAATAAGATGTGTGTCTGATACAGAGCAGCAGTAGATTGAAATGGTCAAATAATGCTTACTATGGAAGAATCAAGTTTAATTCCTATATGGGAGCTCAGTTATGATCCTGCTAAGCCATACAACACTAGGTTTGAGCACTGAACTTCAGAATTGAAAAGACCTTGTGTCCATGAAGTACCAAATTAACAGCTAGCTCATAATTAGAAGCAGCAGCTTATCTTAAAAGGACCAAAACTCAGGGATATCGGATAGACAACCTTGTACTTCAAGATATACTTGTGGAGAACACAATGAGGAAAGAAGATAGATTTGAAAAGAGAAGGATCCTCTAGCAATCTAGGATATCACTTAAAAGGAAACCCCTTGGAGGAGACACCTAGCCTGGGGAACGACAGACATGCTTAAAAGGTCCCATGTGTGCAAGGTTGTTTCAGATCAATAGCACCTAGGCTGGACTTAACAAGGACAAAGCATCCTGACCTTCCTGCACAACAGAAGGAAGCCTATCCAACACAGAAACTATTCCTTTAGGTAAGAGCAAAGTACTGACCAATGCAGAAAGTATAGGTCCTGCAAGGACAGAAAAGTTAATTAAATTCCCAACCTCTGAGAAGAGACTGAATGAAATGTAAAGGCCTGAACTAAAGAACAAAATAAAAAGCCAGCCACGAGAACAGGGAGCAAAACTGCCATCCATCCTGCAACCCCTCGCCCATCTAACTGACCTAAGGTGTACCCAAACCGAAAGAAAAAAAAAATCATTATTCTGTTTGGGGCTGGGGAGGAAATCACTGCTGTGACGCCCACTGAGGACAATTAGTGCCTCAAATGAAATTGGAAACAATTCACTGCAAACTGTTCTTGGCCCGAATGAACGGAATCAGCACCACGGCAAGGAAATATAAGCACAACAACGGTAGGATGAACAAAAGGATAGTAAAAAGCCACTGGGGAAAAAAATAGGTAGGAAAAACTCTGCTATAGAGGAATTTGCCCTTTTACTGCAGGAATCTAACCAGGCACTTTCATGTTAGCTATCTTGCAGTCTAAACCATTGAACCACAGTGACTGCTGGCTTTGGTGATCGACCCACCCAGGATGTCCATGGGTCAGATTCTTCTTTAAAATGTAGCATTGCAATATTCAGTGCCAGTCCCGGATACTCTGGGACTCAGAACTACCTGAGACAGCTTGAAGTCAAAGGTAACTCAGATCAGAATGCTGTACAGTAGAAGTAAGCCCCCATATCGATATTTCATGGCTCTCAGGTATCAGTGATAGCAATGCCGCAAGAACAGCATCTAAGATAGCCCTTCGATATTGCCATTACAGCACCAGCTGCTGTTGAAAGTTAAGAGTCAGCATCTTAGTAACTTCTATTTCTGTTCCTTTCATACAAAAGCTGAAGTTCTTGGACAACTTTTCCATCCATAAAAGGGGAAAAGGAATAGAACTTGATATACTGCCTCTCTGTGGTTTTTGCAACTACATTCAAAGCGGTTTACATTGTACATACAGGTACTTATTTGTACCTGGGGCAGTAGAGGGTTAAGTCATCTCAACCCCAAGAAAACAACCACTGAGGGAGAGTCAAAGCAAAGGGACTTGGAAACTATTCAAATATTCCCTTTTAAGTTTTTCCTGTCTACCAGCTTTTCCTTTAAACCGAGAGGTAGCTGAACTCTACTTAACCAAAACCAACTGGTTAGGAGTGTAAGCGGCTTGACCAGTCCAGAGCCTTCACAGTGTACAATCATACCAGCTGCTGGAGACAAAGAAATACTGAGTATCTGAGTCTGCTCAGTGCCCTTAAAGGGGTGAGTCACCCAGAACTATTTCATTTCTCTGTCTCTATCTGCTGGTTGACAGACACAACTCAAGCTCTGGACTGATCTGGTCTGGTGAGGACACTAAGGAAACAAGCATTATGTATTATCATTTCTAACACGTTAAAGAGGTGCAAATCCAGACTTCATTTGACATGTCCTGAAGATCCCTATTAGACTCCTAACATATTTCTCTCTAGCTATAACAGCTGCCTTCCATCAGTCTTGAAATCCTGTGTGTAGAGGAGTAGCCTAGTGGCTAGAGCACTGTGCTTGACATCCAGGGGTCTCCAGTTCAAATCCCACTGCTTCTCCTTGTGATCTTGGGTAAGTCAGCTAACCCTCCATTTCCTCAGGTACAAAAACTAGATTATGAGCCCTCCAGAAACATGGAAATACTTAGTGTACCTGAATGTAACTCACCTTGAGCTACTACTGAAGATGTATGAGGATAATCCAAATAGTATTTAAATTAGGGAACTGTGAGGTTTAGGTTTCATGCAGTAAACTGTACTTTGTTGGCCCTAAATAAAGTACTGCATCACAATGTACAAAGATTTTAACTCACTCTAAGATGACTACAAAAATGCCATACTACATGTCCACAAATCTATGGCAAAATGCATGCTATTCACTCTAAGGATGGTGTGCAAGATGACCGCATTCATGTTCCGAATATTCACAAAGACTTAAATCTGTTTTTTTCCTGGGTATTAATTTATTTCTACTTTTAGACCACTCCCCTTTACAATAAAACCTGAAGCAATTTACACTCACCCTCCCATCATCAATAACCATAGCTATAACGCTTTTCTCAACACATTACACAGTAATTCTTGGTATTCCACTCTGAAATGCCAGGCTGCCAAACTGAAGATTCAACCAACCTTAGTCTCTTGGTCATAGAAACACAGTAAAATAGTAGATGATGGCAGATAAAAACCTGTACTGTCCATCCAATTTACCCAACAAGATAAACTCATAGCATAAGGTACGATGCGATACTACATATGCATACTGGATTGTGATATGTCCTTGACGTTTTCAGGGCACAGACAGTAGAATTCTGCCCGGCATTGGCTTTGTTCTCTAACTACTGCAGCTGTCATCGAAGACCCACTCCAGCTCATCCAAATCTGTCCAGCCACGAACAGGCCACACCGTAGAAGCCTGTGCGGCATTGGCCTTCCTTCCCATTTACTGGAGTTGCCACCTAAGCACTGCTAAGTTGGTTTGGTTTCATTTTTTCCCCGCATACAGGATTCCTCTGTATTTATCCCACACATTTTTAAAACTCCATTACCATTTCCATCTCCTCCACCTCCTGTGGGAAGGCATTCCAGATAATCTACCACACTCTCTGTGAAAAAGTACTTCCTGACGTATTTCCTAAGTCAGCCCCTCTGCAACTTATATTCATGTCCTCTATTTCTACCACCTGTACTGATTGTATGTATCAGTTTTTTTTGTTTTTTTTTTAGTTACATTTGTACCCCGCACTTTCCCACTCATGGCAGGCTCAATGTGGCTTACATGTACAGGTACTTATTTGTACCTGGGGCAATGGAGGGTTAAGTGACTTGCCCAGAGTCACAAGGAGCTGCCTGTGCCTGAAGTGGGAATCGAACTCAGTTCCCCAGGACCAGAGTCCACCACCCTAACCACTAGGCCACTCCTCCATGGAGTGTTAACAGCCTCTCATAATTTGCTGATCTGAAGACTCCTGTTATTTCAACCCACAGAAGAAAAGCGGGATATTTCTGCACCATCTTCCAGTCTTAGCTATCTCCACCTGTTATCTAACGATCTTCAGGAAGCCAGATATACATTGTCAAACCATCTAGGACCGCCTTTATGTTGCCATTATCATCATCTTCATGACCTCTCAGGAAGGAGATGATAACTTAGTTACTCACTGGCACAGAATTTCTACTAGAGCCCTAGCTTCTAAGGGGGCAATTTTATAAAGTAGGCACCAACATTTAAGTAGCAATTACATATGCAGATGAATAAAATACAGGCACATATACTCAAATGCCGAAAAGCTGTCTAACCACTATTCTGTAAATACATGCATATCCTTGCATAGCGTCTGACAGGTAGGCATATACATGGGCAGAGTATGAGTGGAGCATGGGTAGGACTTTCACTTATTCCATAAGTTAATGTGCATACTATGAATTATGCCTATGTCTCTGGCATTTAAGTGTGGGCACATGAACCAGCTCTATGGCTGGTGTGAGACCTCACATTTAACTTTTATACGTGTATTTAAGCAATTATACTAGTATACTATAAAGGAAAGTAGCTTTCTACTTTCCACTGAAGAACAGACAACAAAATATAGCCACACAAGTTATAGAATTACCCCATCTCCAACTTGTATGTGGTAAGCTAGAATTTCATACTTTCTGCCTCTTTTCTTCCTTCTGTTCCCAGTATTGCTTCAACCAGCAAAGACGTGGAACAAAGCCATTTCCCTTTGAGGGACACATCACTCCCGTACTGGGAAAGCAGTAGTTGCAAAACTCAGATTTGCTAATTATTGTCCTTAGATCAAATCTGTGAGAAATACAGATATGTCCTTTTTTCAGGTTTGATGGCTGAAACTCTCTGAAGGCGAATGAGCCTTTAAATTCCTCTTCTGCTTTTCTTTTTCCTCTCTCCTTCCCTATCTTTGTGATCTGGTTTCAGTCCTCAGAGCTATCCCATCCACCAGAAGGGTTGGGGTTTCTAAGGTGGAATAGTATTGTGAAAATGGAGAATTTAGGTATCATGCAGCATTCTTTTTCATCCTCCCATTTTCTTCCCTTCTGGAACGCCCAATATCACAGCACACACCTCCTTCTAAAGATTTATGTTCTCTCCGAGTACCAGTTGAGATGACCTATGGCCAGAGCATAAGGCTGCCTTCCCAGTATAAGTGTTAGCAATGCAGCATATTCAGCCCCATGTGATCCGAGATGAGGGACCTTGCTCATTTTGTATGTCCCCAATTTGTAGGACATTCCACTGTATGATCATTGTCCACATACCTTAAGATTTCCATCTGCTGTAATGCGCAGTCTATTACAGGAACCACAGAAGTGTTCTGACATGGAAGTAATAAACCCAATTTGCCCTTGAAAGTTTGGCACCTTGTAATCCTGCAATATCCAGAGACAAAAAAAAAAAATAAATTTAAAATGACGTACATCTTTTTCAGATTCTTTTCTAAAACTCAGCTGCAGCACCACAGTTACTTTTCAACTTGCTTTCATAATTCATCAGCAGGCCTGGTTTTTTTGCTACAAATTACCAAGTAAAAAAACCCCAAAATAAACAGTTAACACACCAGGGAGCTGGAATGATTTTCAAGAATATAATGATTTGAAAAGCTGTCACCAAGTGCTAACAGCACAAGATCCAAGTTAACTTAGATAGGAAGTGGAAAGGCATTAACAAGGCAAGTAGGAAGATAGATGGAGAGAACAGGCAATTATCTGTAGATATTTAAATCACATACAGCACACATAAGAAAACCAAGTTACTTACCAGTAGCAGGCGGTCTCTGCAGACAATAGGATACAAGGCCTCACAAAATGGGTGATGTCACGACAGAGCCCAACATGGCAAATGCTACTCCAGCTTAGCTTCTAGCAGCTTTTGAGTAGGGACACCATGCATGCACGCCACTTCTTACCTGCCTCTGTCACATGGGAGCCCTTTGATCCATTTTAAAAGCTTATAATAGAATACAACTCCATTGAAGATGTGAAGACTTGTATGCTGCTCCCACAGAGAACACTTGCTACTGGTAAGTAACTTATTTTTTTTCAGAGGACCAGCAGGGATAGCAAATCCTCATGACATGGGACTCCCCAGCTACAGACTGCTTCAACAGAAATAAAGGGACAAATAATATAACTAATGACACTGCAACAGGCAGACGCCAACATTGCTCTTGGTGGCAACCAGCCCTTTTCAGTATTTTGCCTCTTTTTATTGTTTTGAAGACAGGGTGAACTGACAGAAATGGGCAGGGGAGGCTGCAGCTGGATTCTAATTCCCAAAGTGATTCTGGAAAGCTGACTGGGAAAAACTTACTGTAGCTTGGGAGTCCTGTTCCGAACAATAGTGGGATATTAAATGAAAAGTAATACCTCCATCTCCATAAATTATGTTTAAATAAAGATATTGTAATGAATAAAACAAATTGAAAATAATGCTTGAAAGTTGCTCTTTTATTACTTTTTTTTTTTTTTTTTTTTACACATCATCACACATTTCTGCCAATGATGGCCAAGATTTTGAAAGCTTATCACAGAAGAATTGCACATCTAGTCTCTTCAACCAGTTGCTCACAGTCCTTTCCACCTCTTCATTTGAGTCAAACAGATGCCCACAAAGGTATTCCTTCAATTTTGGAAAAATATGGAAATCTTATGGCACTAAGTCTGGGCTGTACGGTGGATGGAGTAAGGCTGAGACCCATCTTCACAAATTGCCTCCGAGATGTTTTGTGCTGTGTGAGGCCTAGTGTGTCATGTCGCAACAAAATTTCCTTCTTGTGCTTCCAAACTTTTCTCAATAATTCTTTCAAAGTTTTCAGGTTTGCAATTTAATACTTGGATTAATCAACCTTTCTCATGTGAGATTTGTCTGTTGATGTCATGGGTCCTCCATTTTGCTTTTAATCGCACAAAGTGGCCTTTCCCGGTCCATTTTATGGCCCAGTGATGCACAGTACTCCATCAACAGTCATCACTATAAACAACTTGCATGCTGTGATGAATTTCAATTAGAGGGACTCCTTCAACAATGAAAATTCTATTATAGCATGTTGCTTAAATTGCACCAACTTCTCACTGCATGCTTCTATTTCACAAGCAATAGCAAAACAGCCTTTTCACACAAGACACTTCTTGCCAACTGAGGTGAAGGAAGAGACTTCAAAGAACAAGTGAACATGTGTAGCTCATCAGTATTGCCATCTGTTGATGAATTATGGAGGAGGAAGAATTACTTTTCATTTACTCCTGAAGAAGCACATGTCCATGTTGTACCTTTGCCAAAATGGGGACCGCCGCTGAAACTCCCGTCGGAGGTTCCTCAGCCCCACCTAACCCGGCGGCAGGAACCTCTGCCGCTAACAATGGAGGTGCGGAAGAAGGGAGCTTAGGTTCTCCACAAAACCGGCACTGACCTCCCAACGCGTCTAAACCCCGACGCGCACAAAACCGGCAGCGGAGGAGCTTCCCTGACATTACAAACAGCGGGGAATAACACAGGCCAACAAGTCAAATTGCAGTAAACCCACTACACAGACTCACTGCAAGCCTCAGCTTTCCCAGGCCGGCAGATCAACACCGGCTCAAAACCAGAGAGCAGTTCCTCTAGCTCTTTTTTTTTTTTTTTAAACTTTGAGCCCTGCTGCTACAGACTACTAGGCAGTCAAGGCTGCCGCTCTCCCACGGCAGCCGAGGCACAAGGCTGCTCAAAAGGGACAGCCAGATAGGGGGAGGGACCAGGCCACCCGGGTGTGACACCCAACGGGGGACAATGGAAGGCCCCACCGGACCTACCAGCCCCAAGAACACCAAGGGACCACGCACAGGGATTTCCTTTGTCTTTTACACTAGGGAAGAAAAAAATAAACCAACTTCCCTTAGAAAAAAATCTAAATCTTACCAGACCGGACAAGCTGCACAGGCTGCATTGTCTACCCTCTGCTGGAGACTGAGATATACTGGATATATGTGGCTAGGCACAGGTTATATGTACAGAGTTCAAAGTTAGTGTTCTCAGTCTCCCTCTGCTGGTAGGCGTGCATAACCCAAGCGTCTTGACCGGTCTGGAGGGTTGCTGAGGAAAGGAAATTTACAAATGATCAAAAAAACCTAATTAAGGCAGTAATGGAAAAAAGTCACCATATGACAGTGACAGGAATCAAAGAAAAAATTTACAAACTTGATACTAAATTGCCAAAAAATAACATCTGACTCAAGTGTCCCATTCAACAGTGGAAGGTGGGAAGAGATGTGGATGCGTGGTGAGTTTACGTAAAAGCGTCCAGGAACTCTAAACTGGAGTAGCATTTGCTGTGCTGGGATCTGCAGGTGACATCACCCATGTTGTGAGGATCTGCTATCCTGCTTGTCCTCAGAGAAGCCAAAATGCTACAGCAGATGAACAGAAACAGTAAACATTACTCATAACAAGACAAAGCAAACATGAAGACAAACAAGTTGAAAGTTGACCAGAAATATCAAGAGAGTGAGGTTAAATTGCCACATAGCAAAGTCAAGAAACAAATTCATTGAAAATAAATTAGTAGAAAGGCAGCACAGATTAGTTCACTAAAGGTGAACGCAACATAAATTAAGCCATAAAGGAGGCAATTTTATAAATTGGTGCCTTAAGTGCCACAATGGTACACGTTGAACATCAATTCTATAACAGCATCTGTGGGCTGTGCCTAAGCTACTATACAATACTAGCGTAAAGCTGCTTTGCACACTGAACTTTAGAGGTTACCAGTTATGCCAGGGTCAGTAGCTGGCTGAGTTGGTGTACCTAAGTGTACCATGCAACCCGCATGACTGATAGTCTTCTATAAGCTGCATGTGTCGCTTGACAACACACCTAAGGCCCACCTATCCGTATGCCCCCTTGCAATTATGCATTATACCACCTAAGTACATTCTTCTAGAAGGGCACATAGTACACTTGCATGTGTAAGTGCCAATTAAGGTGCCACTTATGCACGCATGATGTGCACAACTGCATCCACCCTTTTATAGAATTGCCCTGCACACATTCAATTAGTCAAATAGAATTAACGTCCAAACTAACAGAAACAGTAATCAGTTCAAAGATGAACCATTGAGCTACTATCATACAAATCAGAAAATACTCAATTTTACAAAAAGTCAGAAAAAAAAAGGAGTATGTAGAAGAGGTTGCCAGATTGTTTAAGAAATATTCAATTAATACAGAAACATGAAAAAGGGTGACTCCTTGGTGCATTAATTCATGTCGCCACAGTAACTGAACATTTCCTATACAGTTGGGCAATCTTGTGCTAAACCTATCTTTTGGCCATCTGACTAACCGGATAAACACTATACAGCTAACATCACATTTAGGAATGGAGAAGACATCCCCTTTTTTCCTAACTTTGTCCCCTGGTGGAATAAGGCAGGAGACGTATATTTACATAGGACTGAGTTGGACAAGGTAAGCACAGGATAACTCTAGCTTTCCCATTCACATAGGGCAGAATATGACTTACTTTGGAAGTGCTGGAGCTCTCAGAGGGCAGCTTCTCCAGGTCTGGCCACCTCTGCTTGATGGTGTCTAACATTTCCCGAAAGCTCACCATCTTCCTGAAGTTCCACTTATTACCTTAGAAGAAAAGGATTCAGCACTAAGCTACTTCAAACTGTCATAGCTTTTCTCCTTTACCAAAGCAGGGGTTCCCAAACCTGTCCTGGGGCTACTCAGCCAGTCAGGTTTTCAGGATATCCACAGTGATTTCTGTCTAAACTAGGTGTTTATGCCCTTTGAATGTAATTTTATTGGCTTTGTTGAAACAGCAACCAATTGTCTAGTCAGTCAGCTGATAGTTCAGAAAGGAATTTCAACATTAGAATAAAAGTTTTGATAATTTGTAAGTTATCCAGAATTGGCCAATGATTTTATATGTAAACAATGAGTATGCATGAGATAGATCTGCATACCAAGGAGGCAGTGTATGCAAATCGATCTCTTGAATATTCATTGTGGATATCCTGAAAACCTGACTGGCTTGGGTTTCCCTAGGATAGGTTTGGGAATTACTGACCCAAAGGAAGACAGCCGGAGTCTGGCCCAGTTATTCGGGTGCAGTGGTCCGCAACACCACAAAGGCTGTGCAGATTAAAACCCATGGGCCCGCTCTTTACTCTGCAGGCCATATAAAGAAGCATAAAGTCATGTGATGACTTGGTCAAGGTATAATAATGTACTAACATTCAAATGTCAGTTACTGGAGGACAATGGAACAATGAAGAGATGAAAAACAAGAACAGCAAACACCACAGAAAAGCACTGTACAGTTTATCAGATTCTGCCCCCCTCAATGATGATTAGCTGCTACTAAGCTAACTTTGCCCCACTGACATAGTCCAGAAAGAAATGAAAAAAATGTCTTACCTGATCATTTTTAATCGCAGCAGATGAATCCAGAGATTTGTGGGTTATGACCATCTACCAGCAGGTGGAGATAGAGAGCACTAAACTGAACTCTGTACTATAGGACAGAATGGACTGGAGGCAAGATGGCATCCAGGGAGGACGGGAGTTTCTGAGCTCCTGATCTCCACTCGAACTATCGGGGAGATAAAATCCTTACCCGAAGTACAACATGGGGAAAAGGAAGGGGAAAACGGTGGTACAGACCTCCTCTAACCCCGTAAATCCCGTTCCACGACAGCCGACAATGGAAAGATTCGGAGCTCAGAAGCTGGAGCTGCAGATACCCGCGCAGGTCAGATCCAACGTTTGTTCGCCGGACTGCAGCATAGAAGCAGCTTCTCTAAGCCCGCCTTCGTTCACTGTTCCCCCGCGACCCGGAAGTAATTTGCTAGCGGCAGGATCGCAGCAGGACTTGCTGACCGAAGAGTCAAGTCTCCGAGCAGCGGGAGGAGGACCTGCCGCTGTATCAACCCCAGTGGTGCCATCTAGTCGGAACGAGAGGAGGGATAACCCTCTTTTTTCCAGTAATCTGGGACCTATTTCCTTGGAAATTCGTGGAGCTGTTAACCCAGCAGTGATAACTCTTGAGAGCCTGTGGGATGCCATTCAGGGTCTGAATAAAACCCTAATCCAGGTAACCGATACAATTAAAGAAGAAGTTTCCTGTATAAAACAGTCTCGAAACCTTGTGACCTGCAAAGTTCAAAAAAATGAAGAAAAAATTGAAGTACTAGATGGGGAAATTAAGACTTTGCAGAATTTAACAGGGATGATGATTAAGGACAAGGAAATTCTGGTAAAGAAATTAGAGTATCTTGATAATCAAGGGAGAAGGAACAATTTAAGGTTTCTTAATTTTCCGAAAACACCCTTGATTTCTGCAATTGACATGCTTAAAAGATATTTTGGAGAAGTTCTAACTATTCCTATAGAGGGTTTTCCACCTGTTGTTAAAGCTCAATATATCTTTGGAACTAAGTCTTCTATACCAGAACCTCAACTTGAACTTAATATTACTGATTTCCTGGAAAATTCATTAAAAGTTGTAACTCAACGGATGACTCTATTAGTTTCATCTGCTTTTGAATCGGACAGGAATAATATATTTCAATTATACTTTAAATATATGAATGCTAAGTTCTTTGGTGAAAAAGTTCAGATATTTCCAGACTTGAACAGAGACACACAAAAGAGAAGTCGAGAGTTTATGGCTTTAAAACCAAAAATTCTAGCCTTAGGTGGTACATATATCTTGAAATATCCGTGTAGATGTTTGGTATCAATTAATAATGTAAATTATGTATTTCTTGATCCAAAGAAAATGCATGAATATAAGTGCTAAGGAAAAAGGGAATGCTTGAGCCTGAATCAGCCCATGGGGAAAATATGCTGTTAATACCTGCTAGCGAGCTTATTATGCTCTCCTCTCTGATTGGTTACTTCAATTTCTTTATATTTTATTTAATTTACTTATATCTTGTCCTCCAAATTACTGTGGTCAATATATATTAATTTCTGTTTTCTTCTTGTGTACCTGTAAATAGGGAAAGGAAGAGTTTTCTTAGATTGCCTTAAATTTAATCTATAATCCTGCATTTGTATAGATATGAATTTGTTATTTGAAAAGTATAAAGAAATTTAAAAAAAAAGGACAGAATGCTCCTTAGTCAGTATTTCTCATAACAAAGCAGAAGAAACAATTAAGCACAACATTTCTCCTTCCTCACAGATGTACAATATGAACAGCAGAATCAAGAAAAATTGAAACTGGAAACCTCAAACAATTTTTCCTTCCTTAGCATCTGCAGAAGATGAATCCAGAGACTTGTGGGATATAACAAAGTAGTCCCTATGTAGGGTGGGAATTTGCCACTCTCGCGAAAAGAACCAATGCTCCAAAAAACGATTCCGTTCAGGCCAAGAAATACATATGATAATGTTTGGAAAAGGTATGCAAGGAGACCCAAATTGCCACTCTACAGATTTCTTTGAGAGAGAACATCCTCGACTCCGCCCAATATATAGCCATAGCTCAATCAGAATGAGCAGGCAGAGAAACTGGAGACAGCCTGCCGGCAAGAAACTATGCCTGTCGACAGGAAAATAAGCAGAGACTATAGCCTCTTTAATCCAACGAGCAATGGTCACTTTGGAAGCTGTATTACCCCAATTCAGTCCCAAGAGGAGAACAAATAGATGATCCGAGAACCTAAACGCATTAGTCACCCATAAATACTGAAAACATCTAAATACCACAGGCTATAAAAATCCTTTTTGTAATTCTCTTCCCTAAAAGAGTGAAGAAATATAGGCTGGTTTACATGGAATGCTGAAACCACCTTAGGAAGGAAGGAAAGAAGGAACTGTGCGTATTGTCACTCATGACTCGGAAAAACGAAGGAATGGATCTCTATATGACAAAGCTTGTAGCTCAAACCCGTTAGGCCAAGGAAATAGTGACAAGAAAAACAGACTTAAGTCTAAGATCCTTCAAAGAAGCTTTCTTCAAGAGCTCAAAGGGAGTTTCCTGCATGGCTCTGAGTAACAAGTTAAGGTTCCACTCGTGACAAAGATGGTGAAGAGGAGGCTTGAGACAACCAACCTCTCTCGAGAAATGGACTATATTCAGATGAGAAGCTAAGGATGAATTCAAAATGCAACCTTGATAACATGCCAGAGTCGCCAACTGTACTGGGTGGTCCACCTAGCAAAGTATCTTGCTTCCAACAGTGGCCAATCCAGGTCACAAGTACCTTGCAGAAACCCAAATAGCAGCAACATTCCATGCTACTAATCCCAGGGCATTCAGCAGCTTCCCTCATGTCCATCTCAATAACAGGCTAGGGACTTTTCCTCTAGGAACTTGTCCAAACCTTTTTTAAACCCAGATATGTTAACCACTGTTACCACATCCTCCGGTATCGAGCACCAGAACTTAAATATTCTTTGAGTGAAACAAATATTTCCTCCTATTTGTTTTAAAAGTATTTCCACGCAATTTCATTTAGTGTTTCCTGTTTTTTTGTACGTTTTGAAAGAGTGAAAAATCCATTCACTTTTACCCATTCTACATCACTCAGGATTTTGTAGACTTCAATCATATCCCCCTCAGCTGTCTTTTTTTCCAAAACTTCTTCAGCCCTTCATATGAGAAGCATTCCATTTCCTTTATCATTTTGGTCACTCTTCTTTGAACCTTTTCTAATTCCTCTATATATCTTTTGAGTTATGGTGACCAGAATTGAACACAGTTCTCAAGGTGAGGTTGCACCATGGAGAGATACAGAGGCATTGCAATATTCTTGGTCTTATTTGCAATCCCTTTCCTAATAATTCCTAGCATCCTTTTTGCTTTGTTGGCCACCGCAGCACACTGGGCAGAAGATTTCCCTTCACTAAATCCATGTTGACTTTGTCTCATTAATCCATGCTTTTGAATATGCTCTGTAATTTTGTTCTTAATAACAGTCTCTACCATTTTGCCCGGCAGCGACGTCAGACTCACCGGTCTATAGTTTCCAGGATCTCCTCTGGAACCTTTCCTCGGTGAAGACTGAAGCAAAGAATTCATTTAATCTCTCCGCTATGGCTTTGTCTTCCCTGATCACCCCTTTTACTCCTCGGTCATCTAGCGGTCCAACCGATTCTTGTGCCGGCTTCCTGCTTTTAATATACCTAAAAAATTTTTTACTATGTGTTTTTGCCTCCAACGTAATCTTTTTTTCGAAGTCCCACTTAGCCTTCTTTATCAGCGCTTTGCATTTGACTTGACATTCCTTATGCCGTTTCTTATTATTTTCAGTCGGTTCCTTCTTCCATTTTCTGAAGGACTTTCTTTTAGCTCTAATAGCTTCCTTCACCTCACTTTTTAACCATGCTGGCTGTCGTTTGGTCTTTTTTTTTTTTGTTACATTTGTACCCCACGCTTTCCCACTCATGGCAGGCTCAATGCGGCTTACAGGTACTTATTTGTACCTCGGGCAATGGAGGGTTGAGTGACTTGCCCAGAGTCACAAGGAGCTGCCTGTGCCTGAAGTGGGAATCGAACTCAGTTCCCCAGTACCAAAGTCCACCACCCTAACCACTAGGCCACTCCTCCTTCCGTCCTCCTTTTTTAATACTACTACTATTACTTAACATTTCTAGAGCGCTACTAGGATTACGCAGTGCTGTACAGTTTAACAAAAAGGGACAGTCCCTGCTCAAAGGAGCTTACAATCTAAAGGACGAAATGTCAAGTTGGGGCAGTCTAGATTTCTTGAATAGTGGTTAGGTGCCGAAGGCGACATTGAAGAGGTGGGCTTTCAGCAAGGATTTGAAGATGGGCAGGGAAGGGGCCTGGCGTATGGGCTCAGGGAGTTTATTCCAAGCATGGGGTGAGGCGAGGCAGAAAGGGCGGAGTCTGTAGCTGTACAACACAACAGAATTCAACGTGATAGACACACCAAACCTAAAACTTCCAATCTCAGAAACACTAAAAATCCTTGGAGTGACTATCGACCGCCACCTAACACTCGAAACTCACGCAAACAACATAACCAAGATGATGTTCTTCAGCATGTGGAAATTGAAAAGAATTAGACCATTCTTCCCAAGATTCGTCTTCCGCAGCCTAGTGCAATCCCTCGTCCTTAGCCACTTGGATTACTGCAACTCATTATACGCTGGCTGCAAAGAGCAAATACTAAGGAAACTTCAAACAGCCCAGAACACAGCAGCCAGGCTCATCTTCGGAAAACCTAAATATGAAAGGGCAAAACCACTACGAGAGAAACTACATTGGCTTCCACTCAAGGACCGCGTTACCTTTAAAACTTGCACACTAGTCCATAAGATCATTTACGGTGAAGCCCCAGCGTACATGTCTGATTTAATAAACCTACCACCTAGAAACGCCAAAAGATCATCCCGAACTCACCTCAACCTTCACTACCCAACCTGCAGGGGCTTGAAGTACAAGACGATACACGCGTCAACCTTTTCCTACAAGAGCACGAAGTCTTGGAATACATTACCACGCAACCTAAGAATGATCAACGAACAAGCCTCCTTCCGTAAACTACTGAAGACACACCTGTTCGAACAAACTTATGGAAAGAGCCAAAACACATAGGAGTCCACTCACTGTCCACAATGCAATACACATCCACATCTGATCCATCATCCCTTTATCAAGTCAACCATACATTCGTCCTCGGAACTATGTACACTATATGTCTAGGCGCCTAATAATGCCCTTTTTCCCATTGTCTCTTTCTAATGTTTCTATGTTTTGTCCCATTGTTATACTACCAACGATATTCGAATGCCTCGCACAACTCTGTTCAATGTAATCCATAACTTAGTTGTAACAAATGTATTTCTATTATTCAAGTCTTATTGTAAGCCACACTGAGCCCGCAAATAGGTGGGAAAATGTGGGATACAAATGCAACAAATAAATAAATAAATAAATAAATAAATAAATAAAGAGTACTGAAAGGAGGGATTTGTCTTGAGAGCGGAGGTTACGGGTAGGAACGTAAGGGGAGATGAGGGTAGAGAGGTAAGGAGGGGATGCAGATCGAGTGCATTTGTAGGTTAGTAGGAGAAGCTTCAACTGTATGCAGTACCAGATCGGAAGCCAGTTAAGTGATTTGAGGAAAGGGGTGATATGAGTATATCGGTCCAGGCGGAAGATAAGACGTGCAGCAGAATATATTTATATATTATATAACGGAATATATTTGGCCTGGGCTTCCAGGATGGTGTTTTTGAACAGCATCCACGCCTCATGTAAATTTTTGACCCTCGCAGTTGCTCATCTAAGTTTTCTTTTTCACCGTTCTTCTCATTTTATCATAGTCTCTTTTTTTAAAGTTAAACGCTAACGTATATTTCCTATGTATACTTACTTCAAAGCTAATATCAAATCCGATCATATTATGATCACTGTTATCAAGCAGCCCCAGATCATGCGCTCCACTAAGGACTAGGTCTAGAATTTTTCCTTCTCTCGTCGGCTCCTGTACCAGCTGCTCCATAAAGCTGCCCTTGATTTCATCAAGGAATTTTACCTCCCTAACGTGCCCTGATGTTACATTTACCCAGTCAATATCGGGGTAATTGAAATCACCTATTATTATTATTGTGTTGTCCAGTTTGTTTGCGTCCCTAATTTCCTTTAACATTTCTGTATCCGTCTGTTCATCCTGGCCAGGCGAATGGTAGTACACTCCTATCGCTATCCTTTCCCCCTTTACATATGGAATTTCAATCCACAGTGATTCCAAGAAGTTTTTTTGTTTCCTGCAGAATTTTCAGTCTATTTGATTCAAGGCTCTCGTTAATATACAGTGCTACCCCTCCACCAATTCGATCCACCCTATCAGTACGATATAATTTGTACCCCGGTATGACAGTGTCCCACTGGTTATCCTCCTTCCACCAGGTCTCAAAGATGCCTATTATATCTAATTTTTAATTTAGTGCAATATATTCTAACTCTCCCATCTTATTTCTTAGGCTCCTGGCATTCGCATATAGATATTTCATACTATGTTTGTTGTTCCTATTTACATCATGCTTAGGACTTGACAGTATTAATCTGCAATCTTT
The DNA here is from genome assembly GCF_901765095.1 of Microcaecilia unicolor. NCBI lineage: Eukaryota > Metazoa > Chordata > Amphibia > Gymnophiona > Siphonopidae > Microcaecilia > Microcaecilia unicolor. The sequence goes on from NC_044033.1 coordinate 16,816,456, forward strand.
TGTCTGATTTTTATTTAAGGACACCTGATCTACTATGGTCTCTTTTGCAACCTATCAGGATACCTTAGCTTCTCTGTTTTGGTGATATCTTTGAAAGATACCTTATCCCGAACCATGCGCTTTTGAGCACCTGTCGGCCTTCCCCCCATTTCTAGTTTAAAAGCTGCTCTATCTCCTTAGAGCTTGCAATCACAAATCTTCTCCATGAGGAAGCAAGGTGCTTCCATGAAAGCAGCATGCATGGCTAGCTCTTACAGCCATGCCTGAAATGACATAAGATATCAAACAGTCCCCGAGTGAAAATCTGCTCCTGCCACCCCCCCCTCCAGCCCCGATTTCAGGGGCAAGAGACTCTTACCATCAAAAGGCATATACTCTATGAATCGGATCTCCAAAGGTTGTTTCTGCGTCAGCTCCACAAAATCTAGCAGTTCATCTTCATTCAGGCCCCTCATCACCACACAATTCACCTGCAAACAAAGAGGGAGCTGGAAATCTGAGACATTTCACAAATAGCACTGCACCACAGTTTGATCCATTTCCAGGTTTAGTAGAGAGCTAATTACAAATAAGCATACCTAACAAGTCAACAGTCTGTACCCTATGATGTCCTTGCGGAGTTCTGTTAAATCAGCACCTTACATCCCTTTTTTTTTTAAACAGACTATCTGCACACCTGTGCCTGTATACACTTGCATGCAAAGACCTAGATCAGCAGTCTTCTTTAATTTTAAAGTTGGGGCCACTCTAGATGCAAAAGAGATCACTGCTGACCAATATGTCTCAATGATTCAATGACATCCACCCCACTAGCCACCTTCAATTTTTTTTATAGGGTTTATCCCTGAAGAAGGCATTCTCTTGTCTACTGAGGATTGTCTTGTCCTTCAAGCATACAGCTCATCCTACTACTACAAATAATTTCTATAGCGCTACCAGTTGTACGCAGCGCTTCACAAATTTAACATGAAGAAAAGACAGTCCCCTCATCCACTTTCCCCCTTTCTGTCTTGAATTTGGAAGAGGGAATATGTGATAACACCTACAAAAGACAATAGTGTGCTCATAGGGAACACTTAACTGAGGTATGAACACCAAGAAATGAGGAGTGGGGGAGCAACTTATGTGCATTGTTATACCAGGAGGAAGACGGCTGAACACGTCTTGCAGGGTCAATATGAAAAACCCAAGATAACTGTAGACAGGAGAGAAATAAAAACTCACAGATGTGCACTGGGACAGTCTGAGATATGACAATATTACTAAGGGGTAGTAATTTTCATCACTAACCTTTAACCTTTCTAATAGTGACAGAGACTGATAGTCTCCGAATAGTTATAAGGCAGAATTATCCTACTGACCCCTACACCTGCTGTCCTCCAGCTCCCCAAACATCACATGACACTCTTAATGCACCAGATCATTCATGCAGAGGACTGGTGCATTCACTAATATTTATTTTTATTCATGACATTTATACTCCACATTAGCCCAAAATAGATTCAAGTTCAATGTGGCTTACAAACAAACAATAAAGTGAATAAAACATAATAATGTACAGAATATAACACAAATTACAATAAGTTCAAGAAGCAAATTAATGCATGTGCAGTAAGTAACCAGGGATTTAGACTATCTCAAGGGGCCAGATGCATCAACCAAATGTAAAAGAATCTAAAACGTGAAAGTCCTTAACGAATTTGAAAAAAACGAAGAATGCACTAAAAAAACAAGTCGCACATGTTCGGTGCGGTATTGTAAAGTAGAATGCATTAAAGAATCATTAAACTGGTGTAATCCACGTCGGTAATCGGCCCCTAAAGCATGCGCAGAGCAGCCAAGCGTTATGCTGTCTGCTCTGCGCATGCCACAAACATCAAAACAACAACAACAACAAAAAAAAAACCCAGCACAAGCATGTTGGATCAGGAGGGGGCAAAGGCGCTAGTCAGGAGCGTCCTGTATGGACGGCCTTGCCCCCCCCCCCGCCCAAGGTCCCCGCTGATCCCCGCTTCCCCCTGCATGAAAAATCAAAATGTTAGCACCCCCCGGCCCCCCTCCCTTCTTTTCTCTATTTCTCCCTAGCTCCGCCTCCCGCCATCCTCCGCCCCTGTGCCCCCCTCCCCCCCCCGAGGTCGTCGCATGGGCCCGGTAAGGTGGGGGTGGGGGGGGGGGGGGGGGAGCGGCGACGAGTGTTTTTGGCCCCTCCCTCCCGATTTTTTTTTTTACATTACAGTTTGGAAACCGGGCAGCCCTAACGAGAGGTACAACCTCTAGTTAGCTTTCTGGTGGTTTTCTAGCGTTAGGGCAAGCGGTAAACTTTGATGCATCTCACTTCAATAGGGTTTCTACACAATTTGCTCATCTGCATTCCGTTTTCGTTTGCTGCTACCGTCATCGGAAAAAGGCCTTTAATGCATGTTACCGTTTAAAACTCGTTTGTTAAAGGGTTGTAAAAGGGTCATTAAAGTTTAATGCATCTGAGCCAAGGACAAACAAATAATTATGGGTGGATAGGTGAGAGCATAATTAGGCAGGGCTAGATGGGAAACGAGCTTAAGAAAAGGGTGTGAGTAAAATTCGAATAGAGTTCTTTGGATTCAGAAAGGCCAGACTGAAGAAATGTGTTTTTAGAAGACTTCTAAAAGTTGGATAATCATCTGTAAACTTGATTGATTTAGGAAGAGAATTCCAAATTTTGGTGCCTTGATAGAAGACATTAGCAGATAGGGATATGCAAGACAAGATACTCTCAAGATGATGAAACAGCATTACGAAGGGGTAATTCAATGGGATTATTCATATATGATGGGGGTTGACCAAACAGAATTTGGTGAATGAAAACACAATCTGAAAGATATTCTCTCTCTTATTGGTAACCAATGTAGCTCATATAAAAGCGGAGTGATGGTAGTAGAGAAGGAAAGAATAGCCACGATTCCATGAAACCAGGTAACCTCAGACCTCCCTGCAAGCACAGAAGCTACAAAGCACTAAAGCAGAAATTCCAGGGCGGAAGACTGGCACTGCTGGAAGCAGGATATTGGGCTTGATGGACCACTGATCTGATGAATGGCTATTCTTATGTTCTTAAGGGTGAACCAAAGAGCACAGAGCAACAGTGCTGAGAAGTAACAAGCACCTGAGCATGTTTCACTGTCAAAGTACCCCAGTATGAAGATGCAGAACCCACTACAACACAGTCCTTTTACCTTCAAGGGAGTGTAACCAAGGTCAATGGCTTTGTGGATTCCTTCCATCACTTTATGAAATCCTGAAATATAAAAACACAGTTTGTCAACAGCATGTATTTAAGTGACAATTCATCCACACCTGATGCCAGAACGTTTACAGTGGGAACAATTTGGAAACAAATTTTTAATCATTGCAAGGGAAAAACTTTAGTTACCAAGTAAGAGTGAACAAAACTGCTACTCATTGAGCCCTCTTGGATAAAATGATTCAATGATAAGGGATAGATATATCCAGGGTCACATGGAAATCAAGTAGTAGAGCAGGACTAATGTAGGCAGCGTGGAAACTTTCCTGATTCAGTATGAAAAGACTAGGTGACAACAACATTTCAGAGGAAAGGAAGGACAAGAGAGATAAAAATAGGAGAAAAACCTTAAGTAGCTGTGAATGAAGACGCAATAATGCCATAAGTTCAAAGGGAGCAAGTTCCAATTGAGCTGGAAAGTTAAAAGAGCAGGAGAAAATTGGCAGCATACAGATTAAAGTTGTATACAGATAACTTGCAGTTAGGGAACCTGGTGCAGCATGCACAGGGACTGAAGCAGAGAGTTACCACAAAGCTCAGGCACACAGTTACCACAGGGTATATAACATAGTAAGTGATGGCAGATAAAGACCTGAACGGTCCATCCAGTCTGCACAACAGTCACACTCATTATCAAGCCATGATTAAACCAGCAATGAATATAAAATACTTGATCAGTCTCTCTCTTTGGCATTTATGGGACATAGACTGTTGAAGTCTGCCTGGCCTTGTCTTTAGTTTCCATCTATTGAAGCTGCCATTGAAGCTCACTCCAGCCTACCCAACTCAGTCTTGTCAGCTGCGGGTCACAGAGCATAAAAGTCTCCCCAACACTGTCCTCCATTCCAAATTACTCGAGTTTCCGTTGAACATCTCAAGCCAATCCTAAACCACATTGCCATATACGGGACTCAGACCGTACAAGCCTGCCCAGCACTGGCCTTAGTTCTTCACAACCACAGTCACCATCTAAAGTGCCACTTGACATGCAAACACATATGCAACCATTTAAGTTCTGGTTTTTTTTTTTTTTACACCATTCATTTTGTAATTAGAGATCCTCTGTGTTCATTCCACACCTTTTTGAATTCTGTCACTTTTTTTTCTCCACCACCTCCCTCAGGAGGGCATTCCAGGCATCAACAACTCTCTCCATGAAAAAGAAGTTTCTGACACTACTCCTAAGTCTACCACCCCACAACCTCAATTCGTGTCCTCTAGTTTTACCGTTTTCCCTTCTCTAGAATATATTTGTTTCTATATTAATACATTTCAAGTATTTGAACAAATGCATCATATCTCCCCTATTCCTCCTCTCCTCTAGGGTATACATATTCAGGTCTACCAGTCTCTTCTCATACATCTTTTGGTACAAGCCCCAAAACATTTTTGTCACCTTCCTCTGGAACACCAAATTTTTTACATCCTTAGCAAGATACGGCTTCCAAAACTGAACACAATACTCCAAGTGGGGCCTCATCAAAGACTTGTACAGGGGCATTAACACCTCCTTTTTTCTGCTGGTTACGCCTCTCTCTATACAGCCTAGCATCCTCTTGGCTACGGCCACCGCCTTGTCACACTGTTCCATTGCCATCAGATATTCAGATATCACCTCAAGGTCCCTCTTCCTATCTGTTCATATCAGTCTCTCACCTCTCTACTCTCTGTTCATCACTCTGCACTTCTTTGCATTGAATTTTAATTGCCAAACATTAGACCATTCTTCTAATTTTTGCAGATCTTTTTTCATGTTTTCCACTCCCTCTGGGGTGTCCATTCTGTTACAAATCTCGATATCGTCCTCAAAAAGGCAAACCTTACCTTCTAACCCTTTGGCAATATTGCTCTCAAATATACTGAACAGAATCTGCTCCAGCACCGATCCTCGAGGCACTCCACTATTCACCTTACCTTCCTCCTAGTGAATTCCATTAGCCACCACCCTATGGCAAAGTATGTGCACATTAGTGGCCAAGCAAGGTAGTAACAAGGTTGAGTGCAGCTTTAACTCGTGCTGCATACATGGCTACATATTACATTCAAATGAATGCACAAAAGGCCATTGAGTATGCCACGGAAATGTAGAAAAGGGAAATATTAGCCTCCGACATGCAGTTACCACTAGAATTTTTCCATCAGGTCCAGGGCAGCGTAGCTTGACCTGACACCCCTTCCCCAACAGCTTTCTTCACCACACCCCCATCCCTACTCCTACCCTCCCCCCCATACTTAAAAAAAAGCCCATTCCCTGATGTCTAGTGGCACCCCAGAGATCATACCTTAAAGGAGGCAGGAGTGATGATCTTTCCATCTCTGACCAACTATGACAGATTGAACCTGCCTCATGCATCCTAGGATACGCTGTGTGGTGCTAGGCATTGACATTTTCCACAATGGGGCACTGGAGGAAGAGCATCACTCCTGCCTCATTTAAGGTATGCACTGTGGGGATGGGGGGGATGATCAGGAGAATTCAAAGGTTAGGTGGGTGAGGGGTGCCACTAGACACCAGGGAATGTTTGTCGGGGGAAGGATGAGGAGTCATACTGGGCAGGAGTGACCTAGACAACAGGGTTGTTTTTTGTCGGGGGAGGGAAGAGGGGTCATACTGGGCAGGGGTGACCTAGACACCAGGGAATGTTTTTTGTCGGCGGAGGGAAGAGGGGTCATACTGGGCACCCCTGACAACAGGGTTGTTTTTTTAAGTAGTAGAGAGAGGGTGGGGGTGGGTCAAGTGAAGTCCCAGGAGTTTTTTGGTTTTTTTTTTTTTTTTTTTAACTAAGCGTGGGCGGGGGCCACACTAGACACCATAAATTGGGAATTCAATTTAGTGAGGGAGGCAAGTAGGCAGACAGGTGCCAGACGCATTTTTTAAAGCCACCCTTCCTGTCAGCGCATGAGCCAATCACTATTCCCAAGCCGTCAGGAAGAGTAACATTTAGAAAATAAGTTGTGAATTACTGCTGTGATTTTAATGCAGCAGTAGTCTGCATGCTGCGGTATTCTGAGGTTGCTAATTCTGTGGTAAAGCCGAGCACTGAGCCAGCTCTACCGCAAGGCTTTTCCACATCAGCCCCACAGTAAGAGGATAATTTTATAAAGGAGCGTCTAGTTAAAACATCATTATAAAATAGGCTTGACATAGGGACTTTAAAAGACAAATAAGTACCTACTTGTCTTTGTAAAGTGCTAGTGTTAAGTGGCAGGTGGGTCATTCCATGCCAAGTGGTCTAACATTAAAAAAAATTCCCACCATCATGTTCTCCAATTTTGTTCAAATTTTATCTGTTGCGCGAGTCAGGTTGTAAACGAAGTTTCCCAAATTTTGAGGTCTCTAACTGCAATAGTTGCAGATCTAGACCCCCTTTTCTGAAAGGTTGTCAGTCCATGAGCGCACGACATTGACCAAAATGCCATTTTGGGGGTCTAATAAAATCCAAACACATTTATAAGAATGGCTAAAAAATTCAAATCCTGTACAGTTTTTGATGCTAAATCCGATGAAATACATTTTAACATTATGGATGCAAAATCCAGTCAAACAAGTTGACTCAAAGTGTGCATCAAAAGTGGTCGCGACTCATCAGAACATATTTGGACCAATATTCAGACTGCAACAACTTCCATGCAAACAAAGATACGGACTTGAAATTTTGAACAAGCATTATGCTTGTGCTGGACATAATACTGCCAGATTTCCAACTAACCAGCATGTAGAACCGCCCTGCAGGGTCTCTTCAAAGTTGGCACTGTCAGCGCAAATGGTAAATTGTACCAAAGTTCAAAGCCAATTATTAAAAAAGAGTCTGCCTGAATCAGCTTGTGAACAGTATCATCTGAAAGAGAAAATTGTGCTCTACAACACTGATATGTTTTTGTTTTGCAATGCCACAATTAAGTAGCCATTTACTCAGGTCAAAGTATGTTATATTTAGTACGCTCGATGCGCTGTTTCTTCATTTCTAGGAAATTGAGTCTTAATAGTCGCTTACAAGTATAGATATAATTATTTATTCATTCAAATTTTATTTGTTGATTGTCCATTCATTTATTGTGTGTGTTTATCATCTGTTGTACCATTTAATTATAGATGTCAGAAGACAAGAAAAATGAAGAATCCTTGGCTCCCTGTTCAATTGGGAAAAATGCTGGTACATCAAAGTGCCACGTAATCTTCTATGCTAAGAAGGCAGGATTCAAACCTATGGTGATGGGGATGCTGGTTTCAATGTGATAATCAGTAATGGCTCAGCCATCATGGACCAACACAATACATCGCGCACACAAAATATAACATACTTTGACCTGAGTAAATGGCTACTTAATTAATGGTGGCATTGCAAAACAAAAACATATCAGTGTTGTAGAGCACAATTTTCTCTTTCAGATGATACTGTTCACAAGCTGATTCAGGCAGACTCTTTATTAATAATTGGCTTTGAACTTTGGTACATTTTACCATTTGCGCTGACAGTGCCAACTTTGAAGAGATCCTGCAGGGCGGTTATACATGCTGGTTAGTTGCAAATCTGGCAGTATTATGTCCAGCACAAGCATAATGCTTGTTCAAAATTTCAAGTCCGTATCTTTGTTTGCATGGAAGTTGTTGCAGTCTGAATATTGGTCCAAATATGTTCCGATGAGTCGCGACCACTTTTGATGCACACTTTGAGTCAACCTGTTTGACTGGATTTTGCATCCATAATGTACAGGATTTGAATTTTTTAGCCATTCTTATAAATGTGTTTGGATTTTATTAGACCCCAAAAATGGCATTTTGGTCAATGTCGCGCGCTCATGGACTGAAATCTTTCAGAAAAGGGGGTCTAGATCTGCAACTATTGCAGTTAGAGACCTCAAAATTTTGGGAAACTTTGTTTAACACCTGACTCGCGCAACAGATAAAATTTAAACAAAATTGGAGACATGTTGGTGGGAAGGTTTAGACCACTTGGCATGGAATGACCCAGGTGCAGATATTTACACCAGGTCTACAGCTGGCGTAAATGTTCATGCTATTATTCCTCAAGTACATGAATTATAGTATTTTATGATTTACATATAAACTCCACTCCTGTGCACATCCACCAGCAAAGTACACACTGAGGCGTATTTTCAAAGCAATTAGACTTACAAATCTACATAGGAACCTATTAAGTCTAAGAGCTTTGAAAATGAACCCCACTATCAATTCAAAGCAGTTACTTTTGCGCCAGTTGGTTTTATTTCTAAGAGATCATTTACATGGGTATGTGGCCACATCTGCTCATACACAGTTAAAATATCCAAAAGTCAGTGTGTACTTTACTGCTTCAAGTATGCACCATCTTATAAAATCAAGCTCCAAAAGTCAAAAAGTGAAGCCATCCAATCTCACGTGGGTGATGTCATCCACGGCGACCGGTACAGAGCTTAAATAAAGCTAATACAACTTTAAGAGTATGCACAGCATCCCCAACGTGCATACGCAAGTGCCTTCCTGCCCGCACTAAAACAACATAGCATGGAATCAACTCCAAGGGGAGGTGGGAGGGTATGCAGGGGGGCGGGAACTAGGGGTAAGAATATGGAGAACACCTTCATTGTCCCTGAACCTCTGCTTATATAAATTCCATGCAGTGAGAAGCATCTAAACAAGGTGCTCCGAGGCAAACTTCCACCACTAGTTCCTGCTTATATACAGTATTTCTGAAAATAAAGGTCTTCATACTCTAGCTCAGGAATACTACCCTTTGTATGGGGTTACAGCACCATCTGGTGGACACAGGAAAGATTAATTTCAGTATGTGCCTGTGAGGAAGCCTTATTGCATTTTATACTGCAGTCAAGGCCCCAAGTTATACAACTTCAGGGTAGATCCTACAGTATAATTAGAAACTTCTGCCACTAATGTGTGTTAGAATTAAGAGAATCTAGCCCAGTACCCTGCTTCCAGCAATGGCCAATCCCGGGATTGGTTTGACCTGGATCGGCCATTGCTGGAAGCAGGATACTGGGCTAGATGGACCATTGGACCAGTATAGCTATTCTTATGTTCATTTGCAGTTTACATGATCACGTGCCCTTGTCAAAACTTACAAATGGGCAGAACCAAGCGGGCTGTCAGAACGAGATTGATAGAACACAGAAATTGTCTAAGGATCTGGACACAGACAGCCCCACTGCATTACAAGTTTCAACATTATTTTCCTCATTTGCAATGGCACCACAGCTTGACAAAGCTGGTGATGATGAGGCTCTTTTAGCTATCCGTAAACAATAATGGATATTTAAAATAGGTACAAGTACAATCCAAAAGACTTATTGAATTGGCTGAATGGCATTCAATTATATGACTTTGAAGTTCTGTTCATATTTTATGAATCAAAAAAGTTGGCGATAAATGATGTGACGTGCATCAACACTTACAGACTCACGAGGTAAATCCCTGTCTGTGCTGAAGAGATACCATTTTTTGATGGATAAACCAAACAGAGGTATGTCTGGCCAATTTATGGGTGAGAACTTAAATGCCAGCTTGTACTTATACATAGGACCCCTTTCACCAAGCTGCAGCAAAAGGAGTCAGCACATGTCTTTGATGCGTGCCGAGGCACTCTTTTGCCACAGCTTGTTAAAAGGTAGGTCTTTTTTTTTTTTTTTTAAGGAAATGGCCATTTTGGGGGGGGGGGGGGGGGGGAAGAGAGGAGCCCTTACCACCACCCACTGAGGTGGCGGTAAGGGCTCCTGTGGTAACTGGGCAGTTTGTGGCACTGTCTGATTACCGCTGGGTACACACCAGCACTACAAAAAATATATATATTTTTGTAGCACCGGATATGACGGCAAGCTGGGGGTGTGAACTACTGCCGGGCTGCTGCGGTAGCCCAGAGGTACTTTCTTTTTAGCGAGTAGTAAGCCCGCGTTGGGCTTACTGCTGCATTGTAAAAGGGGCCTATAAGGTGAAATTAGATCTTACCTGCTAATTTTCTTTCCTGTAGACCCTCCAAGACCAGTCAAGACGTGTGGGTTATGTACTCCTACCAGCAGAGGGAGACTGAGAAAACACTGAGCTTTGGATACTGTATATATAACCTGTGCAGCACCCCCCCTAGCCAGCATAACACTAACAAAGCAGAGAAAAACAAAACAACAACAAACCAGAACCCTGTACGTGGTCACTGCATAATTCCAAGATTTTTTTTGTGCTTCCACAGGCGGGTCACAAACTAAGCCACACCTGTATCAGACCCAAGCCAGTAACAGAAGCTGGCCCCCAAGAGTCTGAAATTATCTGAACAACAATCATCAGCTGCCGAGAGAAAACAAATACACTGAAAGAATACCTCCTGGCCTAAAGAATATACCGGGCAGGCCCTTGACCGGTCTGGAGGGTCTACAGGAAAGGAAATTAGCAAGTAAGAACTAGTTTTACCTTCCTCAGTGACCCTCCAGACCGGTCAAGACGCATGGGACATACCAAAGCACTAATTATCTACGGGTGGGACCCTCTAAGGCCAGAAGTCAAGACTGCTACACCAAAACTCGCTTCTTCCTTTGCATGAACATCAATTCTATAATGTTTAACAAATGAATGCAAAGAGGACCAGACTGCCGCCCGACAAATATCTAGCGGAGGGATCATACTATTTTCCGCCCAAGAGGCCGCCACTCCCCTAGTGGAATGAGCTGAAAAAACCTTAGGTACTTCACGACCCTTCAATAAGTAAGCAGATGCAATCGCTTCCTTCAACCACCGGGCTATAGTTGCCTTGGAAGCAGCAGCTCCCTTTTTAGGACCGCCATGAAGAACGAACAACCGATCTGAGGCTCTGAACTCCTGAGTTCTAGACAGATAACGCAACACTCGCTTCACATCTAACTTTGCAAGACCACACTGCTCCAAATCTCCCGCCAAGTTCCCTAAAACTGGCAAAGAAATGATCTGATTCACATGGAACTCGGAGACCACCTTTTTTTTGTTGCTGTTACATTTGTACCCCACGCTTTCCCACTTGGGCAAAAAGGAGGGTACTGGCCACAAAGAAACCTTCTCCTTGGAAAAGGACAAAAAAGGCGCCCTACAAGACAAAGCATGAAGTTCTGAAACCCTCCGCGCTGACATAATAGCCACCAAAAACACCGCTTTTAAGGACAGATCCTTGTCAGAAGCCGAAACCAAAGATTCAAAAGGAGGCCGGATCAAAGCCTCTAAAACAAGATTCAAGTCCCATTGAGGAACCGACGACGAGGAAGCTGAAGCAATTTAACGCCCTTCAAAAAACGAAACACATCCAGTGCAGAAGCTAACGACCTCCCCTGCACCTTTCCACGAAAACATGACAAGGCCGCCACTTGTACTTTCAAAGTAGACAAGGCCAAACCCAAATTCCAACACGTCTGCAACCGAAGAACGCAAAGGTCCCAAATTCCGATCTTGACACCAGTGCTCAAAACGCCTCCAGACCCGGACGTATGCCAAAGAAGTGGACTGCTTGCGGGAGCTTAACATTGTAGCAATAACTCTGGAAGAAAAGCCTTTCTTCTTCAACTTGTGCCTTTCAAGAGCCAAGCCATACGCGAGAACGGAGACGGGTCTGGCAAGACGATCGGACCTTGACACAACAACACTGTCTCTTGTCAACGGAATAGGCTTTGCTACCGCCAGACGCACCAAGTCTCCGTACCACGGATGACGCGGCCAATTTGGAGCTATCAGAATCACCCGCCCCGCGTGACATTCGATGCGCTGGACTATTCTCCCAACTAACGGCCACGGAGGGAAAACATACAGTAACTCCTGAGGCCAGGGCAGCAGAAGAGCGTCGATTCCTTCCGCCCGAGGATCCCTTCTGCGACTGAAGAACTGCTGTACTTGCGCATTGCGTGATGTTGCCATGAGATCCATCACTGGTAGCCCCCATACTGACACAATGTGATTGAAAACCGAGCGATGTAGAGCCCCATTCCCCGGGGTCTAGAGTATGTCTGCTCAGATAGTCTGCATCCACGATGTCTACCCCGGCTACATGTGCCGCCGAAAGAGCCTGAAGATGAATTTCTGCCCATTGGCACAACTGCGCCGCCTGCTCCGCGACCGGCCGACTCGTCGTGCCCCCTTGCCGGTTGACGTAAGCTATGGCCGTGGCATTGTTGCAGAGCACTCTGACTGCTTTGCCTAGAAGCAGAGTCTGGAAAAACTGAAGAGCCAAGCGAATGGCCCGAGTCTCCAACCGGTTGATGGACCACTGTGCTTCTTCCGGAGACAACCGGCCTTGCGCTACCTGACCGAGACAATGAGGCCCCCAGCCTGTCAGACTGGTGTCTGTGACGAGAACTACCCACTCTGGAGATTCCAACGGCAGTCCCTTTTCCAGGTTGCGAGTGTTGAGCCACCAGTGGAGGCTGAGACGAGGGACTGCAGTCAGAGGCAAACGCATCTCCAATTCTTGCGATTGAGGAGACCAACGACTGAGCAGAGCTGCCTGAAACTGCCGCATGTGCGCCCTGGCCCAGGGAACTACCTCTATAGTCGCCGCCATCATCCCCAGAACCTGAAGGTATGCCTGTGCCGTCGGCAAAGTCTCCACAAGAAACCGACGAATCTGATCTTGCAACTTAAGAATCCGAAGGGACGGTAAAAACACTCGACCGTTGTCTGTATCGAAGCGCACCCTCAGATACTTCAGAGACTGTGATGGAACGAGATGACTCTTGCTGAGATTCACTACCCAACCAAGGGACTCCAGAAAATGTACCACTTGAGCTGTAGCCGCTTTGCTGTCCGCCTTGGCCCGAATCAATCGTCTAGATACAGATGCACCAGAACACTCTGTCTGCGCAACGCCGCCGCTACCACTACCTCATGGTAGTGAAAAGGTGCGGGGAGCTGTTGCAAGACCGAAGGGCAGGGCACAAAATTGAAATTGCTTCCCTAAAACCGCAAAGCAAAGAAAACGCTGATGCGACGGACGAATGGGAATGTGTAGATAAGCCTCTGTCAAATCCAGGGAAGTTAGGAACTCCCCACTCCGAACAGCGACAATGACTGACCGCAACGTCTCCATGCGAAAGGAAGGAACTTTTAGCACTGCGTTGACCCTCTTTAGATCTAAAATAGGCTGAAAGGAACCTTCCTTTTTCTTCACCACAAAATAGATCGAATAACAACCCGAGCGTTGCTGACCTGGAGAAACCAAAATCACTGCTCCCAGATTGAGAAGATGCTGCAAAGTATCCCGCACTGCCGCCCTCTTGACCCACGAATGACAGGGGGACTCCAGCAAGACTTCGGGAACTGAACTTTCGAACTCCAGCGCACACCCGTCTCGAACCACCTCGAAAACCCACTGATCTGAAGTGATCTGGGTCTAGCTCTGGTAAAACTGACTCAGCCGCGTATGGACGTACCTCTGGGCCCTGCTTTGGGACAAAATTCAGGAAGACGAGGGACTTTAGCATCACTAAGACCTCGCACCAAGTTGTCCAATCCTCCCCAAAGAGCATAGACCCCTTAAAAAGGGAGAGAACACAATTTAGCCTTAGAAGCCGCATCCGCGACCCATCCTCGCAACCAGAGGGCCCTACACGCTCCAACTATCATAGCCATATTCTTGGCTGACGCCCGCAACAAGTCGTACAGGGCATCAGACAGAAAGGATGAACCCATCTCCAATTTAGCTAACTCCTGAACCCCAGAAGTGCCGACATCTACTGAATCATCAAGAAGCTTCTCGGCCCAGCGAAAGCAAGCTCGATCTATCAAACCCACACAAACCGAAGCCTGTAGGGCTAGAGCCGACACCTCAAAACTACGCTTGAGGAAAGATTCCAACCTCCTGTCCTGGGGGTTACGGAGTGCGGTCCCGCCGTCTACAGGAATAGCCGTAGCCTTAGTAACCGCCGTCACCACTGCATCTACCGTGGGAGCCTTAAAGGAGTCTCTATTCTCCTGCAGCAGAGGATAAAATCTCGCCATTACCTTAGAAACCTTACATGGTGAATCCGGCGAACTCCACTCCTGAAAAATCATATCCCTGAGATCCTTATTCATGGGAAAGGACCGCGCTTTGTGCTGAATGCCCTTCACCAATGGGTCCACCTGTCTAGCCTCCCCCATGGGAGTTTCTGCCTGTTCAAAACTAAGAGTGGATGTCACCTGATCTATAAGCTCCACAAGCTCATCCCTATGAAAAATTCTGACTACTGAGGGATCCTCACCAGGAACTAAACAGTCTGGGTCCTGAGAGCCCTCCAAACCCTCAGATTCACCAAAATCACTGAGAAGCCCTTCAGAGCCCATAGGAGAAAAACAATCCCCGTCATCAGCCCACTCTAAATGGGGATTTTTAGCAAGCATGGGACTGACCCCTTCCTCTAATTGGGGGGGGGGGGGGGTCCCGATTTCCAGGCTTGATAAAGCGTCCATACAAAATCCGGAGGGAAACCAACCCCTACTGGACCCACATTAGCCACCTTCTGGGCCAAAATGGGGGAAACAGGCCCAAAAACAGCCGGTTCTGCTGACCGCGCCGGATTCAAAATGGTGCCATTCCCGCCGAAACTGCAACCGCCGCCATCACTCCCACTTGCGATCCCGAAGCTAAAGGGACCGCAGACACCGCTGGCACTTCCGCGGACATCGGAGGAGCCGCGGACAGCTGTTTCGGCTCCCCGCAGAGACGACACTGACTACCCGGCGTCTCTAACCCACGTGGGAACACGCACGGCAACGGAGGAGCTTGCCTGTCATAGCTGAAATGCAGGGAGAAACAAAACACTGATTTGCTCAGACGGCGACCTGCCTCCGCTAAGAACAATAATCGCACTGCTCTCCCTCCCAGGCAAAGGAACTTGAACACTTAGTTCGTTCCGAGAAATAATTAATTATTCTGGTAAAGAAACAGAGCACAAACCTGGCAGCTGCTGACTAAGGCACTCAAGGCTCCAGTACTAGGAAAGTAGCCGAGGCACAAAGCTGCCACAAACGGAGAGCAAGAGAGCAGCACAAGGGGAGGGACCCGACTAGCAGGCCCCACCGGACCCAGACCCCCGAAGCACCAACTTTTTTTTTTTTTTAACACACGTACAGGGGACTGAAATAACAGAGAATATCAAATCAAAACGACAAATTCCCTTTTCTTATCAGTAAAACTACCTCACCAGACTATTGAAGACTGCACAGGCTGTACATCTACCTCTGCTGAGACTGAGAAAATACTAGCTAGTGGGGGTGCTGCACAGGTTATATATACAGTATCCAAAGCTCAGTGTTTTCTCAGTCTCCCTCTGCTGGTAGGAGTACATAACCCACGCATCTTGGACCGGTCTGGAGGGTCGCTAAGGAAATCTGATTTTTAGCTGAAATGGAAATGCTCATCCCCAACACAGTCTGATTACGAAAATGGCACCAAGTTGGATGAATGAGCAGATTCTTGATGTCAGAGTGAACAGATTGTCGTTACACTGCTAATGGTTAGTACAGAGGGCTGACAACCTGGGGAAGTGGGTAAAGTGGCAACAAAGGGTGAAGTGACTTGCCCAAGCTCATAAAAAGCCTCAATGAGGAAAGTGGAATTTGAACCTTGGCTTCACTACTCTATTCCTGCATGAATGTGTGCCAAATCTTGGTTTTCTAGTTGTTTCCCTAGGACTGACATTAGAGAGGTTGGATAGGGAACTTATTGTAAGAATGTGATCAACTCTGTTCTGTGCTTTGGAGTCCTTAGTTGAAGAAATGCAACAAAGCTAAATAAAGGAAAGAAGATCCTTCACCTTTTCGTCGCGCAATGAACTCAAACTTGGCTGGTATCAGTGTGTCTAAGCTGATGTTGAGACCATCTAACCCAGCCTCCTTCAGTCGTGGCAGCTGCCTTGCTAGATTAATGCCATTGGTTGTGATGGCGATGGTTTTGAGCCCTTCCAGCTTCCGCAGTTCAGCTGAGAAAAAAAAGAGCAAAAGGACACCCATTATAAATCACAGAAATAAAACTGGGAATGTAAGAAGATCCTGTGACAGCATAGGGCTCAGATTCAGGCGTCTCTTATAGCCCCCTCCCTTTTTAAATTTTTATTTACATCAGGGATTCCAAAATTCCTCCAGGATTTGCTTGTCAGGGATAACATTCATTTATCACATGATCCCAAACACCCTTTACAAAACATTTTTTAAAATTATTATACAGTTATTACACAGTTTATATACTGCGCTATCCTTGGTACTAGGCGGTTTACAAAACAAAACACACAATAAAATCACATCAAAACAAATCTAAAACTATGGGAGAGAAGGGGCTGGATGGTTTGAAGTTACTACATGGGACATGTGTTCCTCTCCTAACGAGCACCACTGCCTTCCCTCCCATCATCACTCTTCTCCATGCCACATCCTTGCCAACTCCTATCCCTATTTAACTTAGGTGCAGTTCTTTCTCTCCTCCTTCATATAGCTTCTTGCTCTCCCCATATGCCCCTTTTTACTCCCTCCTTCCCTATAACCATTTGACTTTCTTCAAAGACACTGACTGACTGAAGACACTATCTTGTCCTCTTGGGCCCCAACTGAGGGCATAGATAATGCTGCCTCTCGCCAATTCACATACTCCAGATTAAATCTTAAGATTTACAATAATCACCAAACAACAATTTGCAAGTCTGTGGCCCAGATACCAAGTTGATGCTATGACATTTGATCACACAAAAATACATTGACACTAAGATATTTTCCATGTCTAAACAATTCAAGGTTTTTTTTTTTTTCATGGCAAACAAGGCCACCTGCACTGACTACCGATATGTGTTTTGTTCACATAAATATTTTCAAAGCATTTCAATTAATCAAAATGAAGAAAATAAAATCCCAGCTGTATGGATTTGGAAATCACTTTTTAAACCACCAAGCTATAGTTGAGTAGATCCCAGAGATGAAGATTCATTAGTGTGCTTAAAGTGTCACTGTGCATTAATTTGACTTAACACACACCAACTAATTAATTAATGTACACCAAGTTGAAGAAGGCATTTTAAAAAGCTATAACATAGTAACATAGTAGATGACGGCAGAAAAAGACCTGCACGATCCATCCAGTCTGCCCAACAAGAGAAACTCATATGTGCTACTTTTTGTGTATACCTTACCTTGATTTGTATCTGTCATGTTCAGGGCACAGACCGTATAAGTCTGCCCAGCACTATCCCCGCCTTCCAACCACCAGCCCCGCCACTCAATCTCAGCTAAGCTTCTGAGGATCCATTCCCTCGGAACAGGATTCCTTTATGTTCAACCCACGCATGTTTGAATTCCGCTACCGTTTTCCTCTCCACCACTTCCCGTGGGAGAGCATTCCAAGCATCCACCACTCTCTCCATGAAAAAAATACTTCCTGACATTTTTCTTGAGTGTGCCCCCATTCAATCTCATATCATGCCCTCTAGTTCTACCGCCTTCCCATCTCCAGAAAAGGTTTGTTTGCAGATTAATACCTTTCAGATACTTGAACGTCTATTATATCACCCCTGTTTCTCCTTTCCTCCAGGGTATACATGTTCATGTCAGCAAGTCTCTTCTCATACGTCTTGTAATGCAAATCCCATATCATTCTCGTAGCTTTTCTTTGCATCGCTTCAATTTTTTTTACATCCTTAGCAAGATATGGCCTCCAGAACTGAACACAATACTCCAGGTGGGGCCTCACTAACGACTTATACAGGGGCATTAAAACCTCTTTTCTTCTGCTGGTCACTCCTCTCTCTATACAGCCTAACAACCTTCTACTTACGGCCTCCGCCTTGTCACACTGTTTCGTCGCCTTCAGATCCTCAGATATTATCACCCCAAGATCCCTCTCCCCGTCGGTACCTATCAGACTCTCACCGCCTAACACATACATCTCCCGTGGATTTCTACTCCGTAATTGCATCACTTTGCCAAACCTTAGACCATTCTTCTAGCTTCCGCAGATCCTTCTTCATGTTTTCCACTCCCTCCCGGGTGTCCACTCTGTTACAAATCTTAGTATCATCCGCAAAAAGGCAAACTTTACTTTCTAACCCTTCAGCAATGTCACTCACAAAAATATTGAACAGAATCGGTCCCAGCACCGATCCCTGAGGCACTCCACTACTCACCTTTCCCTCCTCCGAGCGAATTCCATTTACCACCACCCTCTGGCATCTGTCCGTCAACCAGTTCCTAATCCAGTTCACCACTTTGGGTCCTATCTTCAGCCCATCCAGTTTGTTCAAGAGCCTCCTGTGGGGAACCGTGTCAAAAGCTTTGCTGAAATCTAGGTAGATTACGTCTATAGCACATCCCTGACTTAATTCTCCGGTCACCCAGTCAAAGAATTCAATGAGGTTCGTTTGGCACGATTTACCTTTGGTAAAACCATGTTGTCTCGGGTCGTGCAACTTATTGGCTTCCAGGAAATTCACTATCCTTTCCTTCAGCATCGCTTCCATTACTTTTCCAATATTGGAAGTGAGGCTTACCGGCCTGTAGTTTCCAGCTTCTTCCCTATCACCACTTTTGTGAAGAGGGACCACATCCGCTCTTCTCCAATCCCAAGGAACCTCTCCCGTTTCCAATGATTTATTAAACAAATCTTTTAAGAGGACCCACCAGAACCTCTCTCTGAGCTCCTTCAATATCCTGGGGTGGATCCCGTCTGGTCCCACGGCTTTGTCCACCTTTAGCTTTTCAAGTTGTTTATACACACTCTCTTCCATGAACGGTGCTATATCTACTCCATTTTCATTTGTACTTTTGCCAGTCCATCGCGGTCCTTCTCCAGGATTTTCTTCTGTGAGAACAGAAGAAAAGTATCTATTTAACAAATTTGCTTTTTCTTCATCATTATCTACATAGCGGTTTGCAGCATCTTTCAGTCTTACAATTCCCTTGTCTTCCTCCTTTCACTAATATACCTGAAGAAATTTTTGTCACCCCTCCTTACATTTCTAGCCATTTTTACTTCTGCTTGCGCTTTCGCCAGACGTATTTAAAAATTTCCAGCAAAATAACTGTGTGAAATGAACCAAAAAACACACCTAAAAATCAGGAAAGGGCAATGAACCAAAAGCAAGCCAACATTTTTGGCCAGTGAACATGACGAACAGTCACCAGCAGAGGTGCTAAAACTTAAAACAGTGAGAGGATCCAATACGTGAATGAAAGCGACTCAAACAGAAGAGTCAGCAGGATGGGCGCCACACGATTCTGAACAGATAAGCTATCTATTCAAAATTATTCCTATATGGAGTTGATTGATATATAATTTTAAATTGGTAAGTTATCCATTTAAAATTATACTTGTATACTTGTTAAATCTGCAGCCAGTTAACCATATAAGACTGTGAACGTGAGAATTTTGCTGGTCTCTGATTAACGTGCCTAATCCCGCCCTACTCTGGCCTCATACACTTTGGCCATATGGCGATATATATAGTCAAAAATCCGTGCATCCCCTGGCAGGTAAAAATGAAAAAAAAAAACCCCAGCATTTATGTGCTGAGCACCTAATGCTTACTGTTAAGTGCTTTTGAACATTACCCTCTATAATGTCACAGTACCAGAAAAACACTACGGGGGTATTTTACTAAGCAGTGGTACCGTTTTTAGTTCGTGGTAAACGCCGAGATGCCCATTTTATTCCTATGGTCATCTCAGCCATTACGCCAGCTGATTTCTACTGTGAGCTAAAACCGCTACCGCCACTTAGTAAAAGACGCTCTGTAATAGTTATTCTCAGAAGACAGAAATTCACTAGTCACGTATCTGAATTACGTCGCTGTGCTAAGAGTCAAACAAATTCTACCCGAGTCTACTGGAAATTATGAAAGCCTTTCACTCTCCATATGCTACAGCTCCCATGCTACCTGTTCAGTTCCATAAAATATGTATTTTTAAAGCTAATTTTTATTTACTCAGACAAAAACAATGTCATCATTTAGGGGGAAATGCACAGAACTCCAGTGCTAACAGCACCAGAAAACAATGACTGAACACAAAGTTGGAATTACCAAGCAATGCTCAACATTAATAGCATGCAAATTATATGCACGCTGCAAGTGTTGAGAATTGGTCAGTAAAGGGGTTCAAAGTTCCAGGCGCATGTCCAGATCTTGTGTGTATGCCCCAATGATGATTGGACCCCTCCTGACCCCCTCCCTGCAAAACAAATACAATGGTGGTCCAACGGGCCTACTGAACCCTCCGAATGAACACTGGTCGTGGTGGTCTAGTAAAATCCCACCCCCCAGAACCCTCCACAAACCTTTAGTCAGAGGAAGGAATGTCTACTTCTTCCTGCCTCTGGGCCCGCCTTTGTCAAAATGGCGGTGCACAGCCCCTGCCCGTTGAGTGAAAAACTATTTCCTCCTATTTGTTTTAAAAGTATTTCCATGTAACTTCCTTGAGTGTCTCTTTGTACTTTTGGAATGAGTAAAAAATCGATTTACTTCTACTCATTCTACACCACTCAGGATTCTGTAGACCTCAATCATATCTCCCCTCAGACATCTCTTTTCCAAGCTCAAGAGCCATAACCAGTTCCACCCACCAATAGAGAGGTCTCCTAGAGTCCCCAAGACTCTACCTCCAACCAACAGCTCAGCGCCCAGAATTACAGAGCCTCTACGCCCCTGGACGCCACTCCTGATCATCCAACTGTGAGTACTCTACTTATCTCCAAACTGACACCAAAATGAATACAGTCAAGTTACTCCTAGCAATCCATTCCCTATCACTGATTCACTTGACACTATCCATCCCACTCGCAGCAAACAGTATCATACCCATCCTACAAAATCACCAAAGACTGATCACACACTCCACATCTCACCAAATTGAGAACCTCCAAAACGAAAGAATAATACCCACATACGGACAACACCAACAAAATGGAAAGAAAGGTCATAACAAATACAAACTAACAAAGGAACAACTAACAAATATCCACACGTCACCAATCATAGAAGATCCATACCAAAACATTCAAGTGGGCTACATTAACGCTAGATCCGTAGTCAACAAAACAACAACAGACTTGATCACGGCAGAAAACCTTGATCTAATTTTCATTAACGAAACCTGGATCCACGATCAAAAAGATCCCATAATCCTTGATCTATGCCCTCCAGAATACAAAATCACTCACTGGACCAGAAAGGAAAAGAGAGGTGGAGGTATAGGTCTAATCTACCGCTCCCACTTCACCACCAAGGCCACAGCCGAGTCCATAACACCCCAACTTGAAATCGCCTCAATCAGAATCCACAACAAATCCCTATGTGATCAATTGAATTGCGTCCTGTTTTACAGATCACCCGGTAATTGGAACGAAAGCCAGTCCTACTTCACTGACTTCATCTCAAACACCTGTGTAACTAACTCCAACATTCTAATACTAGGTGACATAAACCTCTTCTCACATAAACTGTCCATAGACCAAAACCTACTAATACCAAACATCAAATGAACAGAAACACCTTGGACCGATCACTACAAACTAAACCTATCCCTAAACTGGCGGAAGAAGGGATCACACCGCACATAGGAACATACAACCTACAGCACAAGAGGCCAAATAGACCCAAAAGCATTCTGGCAACAGATATATGATGACTGGACAGCACAAACTGACTCGATACACTACCTCTCTATATGGGACAAAAGATGCAGCAGCGTACTAGATGAAATAGCACCATTAAGAACAAGAAGATCTAGAAGACAAAGCTCAATACCATGGTTCAATGACGAACTAAAAAAACCTCAAATGCAATCCAGGAAACTCGAATGTGCATGGAAAAAAATAAAAGATGAACACACATTCAACGCATGGAAACAAACACAAAGAAAGTACAAATATGCTACACAGTACAAATATGAATAAAGTAAACTCCATAACAAAGAAAATGTTCTATTCAATGTGGAAACTTAAACATATAAAACCTTTCTTCCCGAGGGAAATATTTCGCAATCTAATATAATCAATGGTACTAAGCCATGCAGACTATTGTAGCGGAATCTACGTGGGATGCAAAGAAAAACTCACAAAGAAACTCCATACCACCCAACACAAAGCAGCCAGGCTGATATTCGGTAAAACACGATTCGACAGTGCCAAACCCCTTTGGGAAAAATTGGACTGGCTCCCAATCAAAGAACGTATCACCTTCAAAATCTGCACCCTGGTCCACAAAATTATGGCAAAGTCCCAGGCTACATGACAGACCTCATAGATCTACCAACCAGAAACAGAACCGGATCTTCACGAACATACCTAAACCTCCACTACCCAAACTGCAAAGGACTCAAATACAAAGCAACCTATGCATCCAGCTTCTCCTATATAAGCACACAACTATGGAACGCACTGCCAAAAGCTGCGAAAACAATATATGACCATCTGAATTTCAGGAAACCACTAAAAACCAACCTGTCATAAAGACATACCCTACCGACCCAACATAAATGCCTAATCTCTGCAACACAGCAAAACCAAAGATAGTACTGGACACTATATAACCTTCCTCTCTACAACCCCCATAGAACCAAAACACAAGTACCTTATTCTACCACAACATCACTTTGTTTTTTTTATTTATGAAATTTTTCACAAATTACATTGATGCAATAAACATAAATTTAGGATATTAGAAAAATACAGAAAAAGGAAAAAGAAAGAAATAAAGGCAAATTAACTCAATAAATTTTAGTCCACAATAATTGATCCAAGATCTAGGAAAAATATAATCTTCAAGTAAATTACTGAAATATTTATAATCTATAAAGCAGAAGGAACTTAAATGTACGCAGCCGAGGATACGCGCTAGTGATTAAGGACTACTACAACATCATTCTTTAGGGGATATAAATTCTAATAGTTTCCCTGGGTCAAAAAATATGTAATTTATAGAATTCAAAGAAACATTACATGTACATGGAAATTTAAGAAGAAAAGTCCCCCCTAATTGGAGGACTCTTGCTTTTAACAACAAAAATTTTCTCCTTTTTTGAGTATCTCGTGAGAGATCTGGAAAAATCTGAACTTTTGATCCCAGGAATAGAGAGTTCATGTGGCGAAAATAAAGTCTGAATATATTGTTACGATCTGGTTCCAGAGCGAACGTAACCAGTAATGTCGTTCTTTCAGTTACAACCTCTATGGAATTTTCAAGAAGCTCTGACAGATTTAAGTCAGGTTGAGGAGAAACACAACATCACTTTGTACCTGTCTCCCTACCGGACTGGGCGAACGCCTTCATGGTATTATGTAAGCCACATTGAGCCTGCAAATAGGTGGGAAAATGTGGGATACAAATGTAATAATAATAATAATAATAATAATAACAAACTCCAAACTGCACAAAACACAGCAGCCAGACTCGTATTTGGAAAAACGAAATATGAAAACGCCAAACCCCTAAGAGAAAAACTACATTGGCTTCCACTAAAAGAACGCATTGCGTTCAAGGTCTGCACCTTGGTTCATAAGATCATACACAGTGAAGCTCCAGTGTATATGTCAGGCCTTATACACCTTCCAACCAGGAATTCTACTAGATTATCACGTACGTTCCTGAATCTTCACTACCCCAGCTGCAAAGGACTAAAATATAAATTAACATATGCATCCAGTTTCTCCTACATAAGCATGCAAATATGGAATGAATTACCAAAACCCATAAAAACAACGCACAACATATATAATTTCAGAAGTTTACTGAAAACCAACCTATTCAATAAGACATACCACAAAGATCCATCCTAAATACCAGTAATTAAGATATACCACAACTATACAAAAGCAACTCTTTATTCCTGATTGTTTAAGCTAATCAATCACGATTGAAGTTTAATCCAATTCCTTTTATTTCATATTATGAAAATGTACTTTCTTTATCTGAATACCTAACCCACTCTGTCATCTCCTTTTTAACTATGTATTTCTTTCTTCCGAAATTGGTGATCACCATTGTGGAACAATGTAAGCCACATTGAGCCTGCAAATAGGTGGGACAATGTGGGATACAAATGCTACAAATAAATAAGTAAATAAATAAATAATAAACCTCTTTAGCCTTTCCTCATACAAGTTCCATCCCCTTTATCATTTTAGTCGCACTTCTTTGAACCTTTTCTAATTCCACTATATCTTTTTGAGATACAGAGACCAGAACTGAACGCAATACTCAAGGTGCGGATGCACCATGGAGCGATACAAAGGGATTATAGTATTTTCAGTCTTATTCCCCATTCCTAATAATTCCTACATCCTGTTTGCTTTGTTTGGCTGCCACCGCACACTGAGTAGAAGATTTCAGCGTATTATCTACAATGACACCCAGATCTTTTTCTTGAGCGCTGACCCCCAAGGTGGACCGTAGCATCAGGTAACTGATTCGGATTATTCTTTCCAATGTGCATCACCTTGCATTTGTCCACGTTAAATTTCATCTGCCATTTGGACGCCCAGTCTTCCAATTTCCTAAGGTCTTCCGGCAATATTTCACAGTCAGCACAACCTTGACTAGTTTTATATCATTTGCAAATTTGATCACCTCACTCATCGTTCCGATTTCCATATCATTTATAAATATGTTAAATAGTACCTGTCCCAGTACAGATCCCTGCGGCACTCCACTGTTCACTCTCCTCCATTGAGAGAAATGACCATTTAACCCTAACCTCTGTTTTCTGTCCAATAACCAATTCCTAATCCACACCAGAACCTTGCCTCCTATCCCATGACTCTATTTTTCTCAGGAGTCTGTCATGAGAAACTTTATCAAAAGCTTTCTGAAAATCTAGATACACTACATCAACTGACTCACCTTTATCCACGTTTATTCACGCCTTCAAACAAATGAAGCAAATTGGTGAGGCAAGACTTCCCTCGGCTGAACCCATGCCGACTCTGTCCCATTAAACCATGTTTGTCTACATGTTCTATAATTTTATTCTTTATAATGGTTTCCACTATTTGGCCTGGTACCAATGTCAGGCTTACCAATCTATAATTTCCCGAATCACCCCTAGAACCCTTTTTAAAAATCGGCGTCACATTGGCAACCCTCCAATCTTCAGGTACAATGGATGATTTTAACGATAGGTTCCATATTACTAACAGCAGATCAGCAATTTCTTGGAGTTCTTTGAGTACCCTTGGATGTATGCCATCTAGTCCAGGTGATTTACTACTCTTTAATTTCTCAATTTGGTTCACTACATCTTCCAGGTTCACCAAGATTTCTTTCAATTCCTCCACATCACCCTTGAAAACCAAATCCGGTACAGGCAGATCTCTTACATCTTTTTCCGTAAAGACATTATTCTTTAGTGTCTCAAGCAAGCCGACAAGCCTGATACTATTTCTTCTAGATCTGTTTTCCAGATAGTCAAGCTTGTCAGCAAAACTGCCCCTAGTTTTCTGTATTTTTTCTAGCTCTTCCAAAGCAGAATGCAGGGAGTCCTCAGCCAAACTCATGCAATCCTCCAGCTCCATCACCTCACCATTAAAATCAGTGATGCGGCAGGTAAGGATCTTAAGTTGCTTTTTCATAACTACACTCCTCCACCCTTGAGCACTCCTGCCAGAATCCCTTCAGCAATGGCGGTAGCCCAGTGGAGAAGCAGTTCGCATATTTTCCTGCTTCCACTGTTGGAGATGCGATGGCATAGGCAAGAGGTATTGTTTCTACATGTGAGAGTGAAAGAAAAAGAATGCATTTTTAACTTGTATCCACAGAAGTGTTTCAAACATAAACAGGGAGATGTCCAACATCACACGCTGCGGTCGTCAGCATAAAATCCAGGCAGTAACATGTCAGCCTGGAAGGCAGAGGATTGGAAACAGCATAATGTTTAACGATTTAACTTTTTTTCCGGGGGACACTTTTAGAGCCAGACTGAGGAAACCTCCTCCTTGCCGCTACAGCTGCTACCACCACTCATTTTCTCCGAAGCTTCGACTGTCCAAAGCTACTGCTGCGGCCCAGCCTCAGTCTCAGAGCCTCTTCCCGGGCCCTGGAGCAGTACGTTTGTCCAACCGTTGCACGAATCCTCTCTTTAAAACCTTAACATCCGCTCCAAGCCGACATTAGACTTTCTGTAGTAAGGGTGCCCCTTCTTCAGGGCGCTGTTCCGTAAGAATTGCAGGAAATAGAAAAAGACCCAATTTAAATCTTTTTGACTGAATTAGCATACTATTTGCACTGATCTGGGGCAAGCTCAGTATTTCCCACAGCAGGAGGCTCTAGTGCCCATGTTTGCTTCTGAGCATCAGGGCCTAGGTGCTGTATGGGGTTGCCAGGGAATAATCCACTAATTTTAGATATGGAGGACCTCAAAAAAGCATGCAGATATATGTAGTCTAAGTCCACAAAAAAAAAAAGGAGGGTGAGGTCCCCGGCAGTACCATAACTCTGACTGCCCTTGAGAGGGACATACTGGCCACCTGTGATCCCTCCTTCCATAACCATGCACTACTGGTGGGGCCTGCAAAAGGGTGCTGCAGTGCACCCTCAGCCCACCGTAGATGAAGCACTGGCCTCTCCATGAAAACTGAGAAAAAACACATGTTGAACAGGCCTGGTAGGTCACTGTTGTGGGGTGGGCAAGGTGGTTCAAGATGGGTGGGGAATGTGTTGAGGACCACACAAGTGCCAGATGGTAAATGTGCCATTAGTCAGGGAAGTGGAAGCCAGAGTATGGTTAAGGGTCTGGAGCTGATGACACTGAGTAGCCACACCCCTCACCCATAGTAGCTCTCAGACCCCGAATATCCTGACAGCATCAAGTGACCCTAGCCCTGAGCTGGGAGTGTGATTTTTGATGTTCCTAGCAATAACTTAATGTCCTCTTCCTCAGGGTCAGTGATGCTGCACTATCTTCCACGTTCTCCTGTGGATGTTCCATTTCCCCCCAATGGCTGGCCGGTATGAAGTTTGTCGTCCTCCAACTCTTCCTGTGCTTCTTCCAGCTCATCCAGCTGTTGCATCTCTACCCCATCTCCCTCTCTGTTGGTGCAGGGATATCAGAAGCTGATCCCTGGTGTAATGTGCAGAGTCTGATGATTCAAAGTGGCTTCTTCCTCTATGCTGCCCTTCTCAGCAGTGGACTATCTGCTGCCTCTGCAGGAAATGTGAAAAATGGGTCAAACAGAAATGTGACAAAGGTTCATGTTTGCAATGCATGCCCCTGAGCGGAATGATTACAGCATTACACATACACTTTGCCTGTGGCACTACCAATGAAGGCATTGTTAGTGGAACCAGCACTTTAGCTCTATAGCTGTCTGGAGCTATTTGCACACTCAAACATGCAAAAGAAGTGGAAGGCACCAGGACAAAGATCCAGGATAGACAAGGGCTCAGTTTATTCATAAAATCTAGGTGCCTTTATGTTCAAAGAAGTTGACGGCTCCTTGCCGATTTGGATTGCCATTTGTCCTGCTTTAGTATATTGTGAACACCAGAACCCTAAAAGTACAGTACATCAGGATTCTAGTTGGTAGCATTGTCTACAGGACCCCTGACAAAGGCATTTCGTGCTGAAACACAGTCTGTGTTGGGTGCTTTTGACAAGCACATCCTATTTTGTACACGTCTCCTGGATTTTATGAATAAACTGAGTCCTTGTTTATCCTGGATCTTTGTCCTGGTGCCTTCCACTTGTTTTGCTTGTTTGAGGATTGTTTTGGAAGGCTTATTTTCCTTCTTTTGTGCTATTTGCATTACTACCAGGTATGCAATATGTGCCCTTGCCATGGCAACTGATGATATTCTCTGCTGAACTGACACACTGACAATAACATAGTGCTGTAATGTTTACATCATAGCAGATTAGGAAACCCCAGGTGGTGCAGGCAAGAATAGTAAAATGGAGTTTGTGGGAGAAATATTGCTTAAGCTGTGAAGATTATCATTGTGGAAATAATGCACGAGAGGAGCTTGCATTGAGAACACCCTGATGCATCTGGTGTATAACAGTAGATGGGAATATCCATTACCAGATGAAGAACTCCTCAGAGACGGATGAATGGTGAGCAAAATAAAACATAAGGAAGTGACCACAACCGTCTTGCATAAAGGCAATTTTGAATGTATCAAAGACAGTCTTACCTCCGTGTCCGAGTGCAGTGTCACACGACTGACCCTAGCAACAGTGATAGAGTCGCGTGTGGCCAGGAAATCCTTCAAATGCGGTCAGGATTATGGTACTTCTGGGCCCCTCATACTGTCTAGTTACCTCTTTCTTCTTTGACTTTGGCAGATTTCAAATCCTCAATATCAGTTTTGGTGGAAGGTGCCATCGAGAGTCAGCAGCTGCCATGCCACAGCACAATTGTATGGGTTGGCGATGATGGAGGAGTGGCCTAGTGGTTAGGGTGGTGGACTCTGGTCCTGGGGAACTGAGTTCGATTCCCACTTCAGGCACAGGCAGCTCCTTGTGACTCTGGGCAAGTCACTTAACCCTCCATTGCCCCAGGTACTAATAAGTACCTGTATATAATATGTAAACCGCATTGAGCTTGCCATGAGTGGGAAAGCGCAGGGTACAAATGTAACAAAAATAAAAATAAATAAAAAAATTCTAGTGTCAACTGCCCTGTACAGTATATTGTAGTGGCAGTGCTGCTCCCTTACCAGAAGCATGAGAGCCCTTTGTGCAAAATTTTCTCAGACAGGAGGCTGGTTGACTGGCCTCCATTTGAGAGGGGCCCAATGGACTACGGCTTTACAGTGGTCTCAAGCTATGGGGAACTTGGTGGATGTCATCTGACTCCCTCCAGAGCTAGTTCATTCCCTACTCTGGTGGACATTTCAGCTGAATTTGACCACAGGACTCCCATTTCAAATTCTACCTCCTTGAAAGGTGTTGACAGTGGATGCATCCAACCTGGGATGGGGAGCTCATGTAGATGAGCTCATGTATACTGATCAGGGTGAAGCAACCTCACGAGTGATCTTTCAACATGGGCCTAGTGCACAAGATCTGAGAGTGAGGCACTCCCTCGGTGGACATTTTTGCCATTCATCACAACAGCAAAGTCCTTCAGTTTTGTTTCAGGCTCAGATCACAAGCAGACTATCATCAGATGCTTTTCCCCTCTATTGGGGGAAGGATCTTCTCTATGCATATCCTCCCATACCTCTCACAGAAAAAACTTGCTGAAACTCAAGCAAGATCAAGCAGACTTCTACGGTCTGTGCCCTGAAAATGGTAGATACAAATCAAGGTCAGGTATACATATAAAGTAGAACTTATGAGTTTATCTTGTTGGGCAGACTGGATGGACCGTACAGGTCTTTTTCTACCGTCACCTACTATGTTATGTTATGCTTTGGCTATCTCATGTACTTTGGTTCACAGAAGCCTATTTTATAACTTCGCACCTTATTGTAGGTGAATTAAGCGCCCAAGTAAAGGCAGGTAAACATTTGGCATGCAATTAGAGAAGAATAGGGTACACGTTTAGGTGCTTCTTTAATTTTGTGATCAAATATTTGCCACGAAGGGCTAAGATTTAAGTGTCACACTGAATTGGGTAACATATTTCACTCCCATTAGTGACTGGGCCAAGGCCATGCCAGTTTGCAGCGTTGATAGTATATGATCCTAGTTCACCTACCTTCCCTTACACCAAGTGAGCACTATGTCTTTATGCACCCCTTTCTTCCACTCCCCTCCCTCAGTGCTTCTCATGACCATTTGGTGCTTGTTTGCTCTTCAGGTTGGGACTTTTCTTTCAGCCTCCCCTATCAGTGCTGTGTGCAACAGGCCCCATACTATATGTACTGCATTCAGAAGAGTGGCTGCCCATTGTGCTGCCTTGTGGAGAAGTCAAATGGCAGACACCTTATCTGAGCAATGCTTCCTACATCTCTGCATTCACACTGAGGATACACGTGGAATGATTGCTGAGCTGGGATGTGATCTTGTAGGCTGCTCTCTCCCTTACAAAGCAACAAAGCTACAGTGCAATGTTGCTTGGAGCAGCTGTTGCTATTATATCCGTGGCCCATCTGCTACAGCAAAAACTGTATGCCATCATGCATGGTAAAGATCTTACAATTCTATTTCCCTTCCATCTTCCATCTAGGAACTTCCTCTCTTCTTTGTCCTTCGGATAGTGCTTACATCTTGAAGGATAGCTACTTCTCTGCTGAATTGCCTGTGCACTCTCCCAAGCTCTCCTCACTTTAAGATAGTCCCTCCTGTGGCCAGGCTCTGGGAACAGCTTCCAAATTTGAGGCAAAATAAGCATGAGTGTCCTCCTCACTAAAGTTTGGCGTATGGAAGAATGCCATTTTTTGTTCATTTTCCTGTGTCTGTGATGTCATCAGGTAGGTTATGCACATGTGAGTGCACAACTGCAACAGCACTCTCAGATCCTTGGGTGCCCTGCCTCACTTGAGCGTTAAGATTTGCACTAACACGCAAGCCTATTCTTTAAAGAGTGCGCACACCTGCATGACCATTATAGAATAACTTTATGCTTTAGGGTGTGCCCAACTGCGTATGGGCGCTCTTTATAAAAATTGTGCCCATATGTTTTAGAGTGGCCCTAAGAAATGTAGTTAGGATTGCCAACTGTCTGGCTTTTTTTCAAAAGTCAGCAAAATTTTACATTAATTTCCAGAAGCTAGAAGGATGGGTAATATGTCTAGACATTTTTACAGACTTTTAAACTTCTATCTGCCGTTCTTCAGCCCCTCCCCCCATGTGAGCGAGTCTGCTCTACCTGCTTCCATTGCTAACTATCAGCAGAGACTGTAGATAGGATCCAGCAGATAAGAAGGCAGTAGGTGCCCAGGGCAGGAAGGAGAGGTGATAAGGAAGAGGTTGCTGTTCTGTAGAAAAGAGGTTTCTGTATGTGGTGTGGGTAGAATAGAAATGAACCTCCTCAAAAAAATGTACAATACATTTCAACAGGGGAAGAAGTTCCAACTGTGGTAGTATACCTACACTAATTCACCTGTAATATAGTGATTAAGGAATTGCACCTTTTAAACCGAGGGGAGGAGTGGCCTAAGTGGCTAGTGCACCAGTCTTGACATCCAAAGGTGTTCGGTTTAAATCCCACTGCTGCTCCTTGTGATCTTGGGCAAGTCACTTAACCCTCCGTTGCCTCGGGTACAAATTAAGGAGTCCTTTTACTAAGGTGCGCTGAAAAATGGCCTGCAGTAGTGTAGATGTGTGTTTTGGGCGCGCACAGAATCATTTTTTTGGCGCACCTGTACAAAATGCCATTTTTAAAAAGTTTTTGCCAAAAATGGACGTGCAGCAAAATGAAAATTGCTGCGTGTCCATTTTGGGTCTGAGACCTTACTGCCAGCCATTGACCTTGTGGTGAAGGCTCATGTGGTAACTGGGCACGAACGCCAAAAAAGCGAATGCTACATACCTGTAGAAGGTATTCTCCGAGGACAGCAGGCTGATTGTTCTCACTGATGGGTTGACGTCCTCGGCAGCCCCCTCCATCGGAAAGTTTACTAGCAAAGGCCTTTGCTAGTCCTCGCGCGCCCATGCGCACCGCGCATGCGCGGCCGTCTTCCCGCCTGAAACCGGCTCGAGCCGGCCAGTCCAGTATGTAGCAAGACAATACACTTCAAGGGAAGACAACTCCAAAGGGGAGGCGGGCGGGTTTGTGAGAACAATCAGCCTGCTGTCCTCGGAGAATACCTTCTACAGGTATGTAGCATTCGCTTTCTCCGAGGACAAGCAGGCTGCTTGTTCTCACTGATGGGGTATCCCTAGCCCCCAGGCTCACTCAAAACAACAACCATGGTCAATTGGGCCTC
This sequence comes from Microcaecilia unicolor, assembly GCF_901765095.1. Lineage (NCBI taxonomy): Eukaryota > Metazoa > Chordata > Amphibia > Gymnophiona > Siphonopidae > Microcaecilia > Microcaecilia unicolor. Next base: position 16,848,524 of record NC_044033.1, read on the forward strand.
GCAACGGCGAGGACATAACTGAGATTGACCTAAAAAATTTACCAACTAACTGAGAGTGTAGCCTGGAACAACACAAACAGGGCCCTCGGGGGGTGGAGTTGGATCCTAAAGCCCAAACAGGTTCTGAAGAACTGACTGCCCGAACCGACTGTCGCGTCGGGTATCCTGCTGCAGGCAGTAATGAGATGTGAATGTGTGGACAGATGACCACGTCGCAGCTTTGCAAATTTCTTCAATAGAGGCTGACTTCAAGTGGGCTACCGACGCAGCCATGGCTCTAACATTATGAGCCGTGACATGACCCTCAAGAGCCAGCCCCGCCTGGGCGTAAGTGAAGGAAATGCAATCTGCTAGCCAATTGGATATGGTGCATTTCCCTACAGCCACTCCCCTCCTATTGGGGTCAAAAGAAACAAACAATTGGGCGGACTGTCTGGTGGGCTGTGTCCGCTCCAGGTAGAAGGCCAATGCTCTCTTGCAGTCCAATGTGTGCAGCTGACGTTCAGCAGGGCAGGAATGAGGACGGGGAAAAAAATGTTGGCAAGACAATTGACTGGTTCAGATGGAACTCCGACACAACCTTCGGCAGGAACTTAGGGTGAGTGCGGAGGACTACTCTGTTATGATGAAATTTGGTGTACGGGGCCTGGGCTACCAGGGCCTGAAGCTCACTGACTCTACGAGCTGAAGTAACTGCCACCAAGAAAATGACCTTCCAGGTCAAGTACTTCAGATGGCAGGAATTCAGTGGCTCAAAAGGAGGTTTCATCAGCTGGGTGAGAACGACATTGAGATCCCATGACACTGTAGGAGGCTTGACAGGGGGCTTTGACAAAAGCAAACCTCTCATGAAGCGAACAACTAAAGGCTGTCCTGAGATCGGCTTACCTTCCACACGGTAATGGTATGCACTGATTGCACTAAGGTGAACCCTTACAGAGTTGGTCTTGAGACCAGACTCAGACAAGTGCAGAAGGTATTCAAGCAGGGTCTGTGTAGGACAAGAGCGAGGATCTAGGGCCTTGCTGTCACACCAGACGGCAAACCTCCTCCAATGGAAGAAGTAACTTCTCTTAGTGGAATCTTTCCTGGAAGCAAGCAAGATGCGGGAGACACCCTCTGACAGACCCAAAGAGGCAAAGTCTACGCCCTCAACATCCAGGCCGTAAGAGCCAGCGACTGGAGGCTGGGATGCAGAAGTGCCCCTTCGTCCTGTGTGATGAGGGTCGGAAAACACTCCAATCTCCACGGTTCTTCGGAGGACAACTCCAGAAGAAGAGGGAACCAGATCTGACGCGGCCAAAAAGGAGCAATCAGAATCATGGTGCCTCGGTCTTGCTTGAGTTTCAACAAAGTCTTCCCCACCAGAGGTATGGGAGGATAAGCATACAGCAGACCCTCCCCCCAGTCCAGGAGGAAGGCATCCGATGCCAGTCTGCCGTGGGCCTGAAGCCTGGAACAGAACTGAGGGACTTTGTGGTTCACTCGAGATGCGAAGAGATCTACCAAGGGGGTACCCCACACCTGGAAGATATGTCGTACCACACGGGAATTGAGCGACCACTCGTGAGGTTGCATAATCCTGCTCAACCTGTCGGCCAGACTGTTGTTTACGCCTGCCAGATATGTGGCTTGGAGCCCCATGCCGTGACGGCGAGCCCAGAGCCACATGCTGACGGCTTCCTGACACAGGGGGCGAGATCCGGTGCCCCCCTGCTTGTTGACATAGTACATGGCAACCTGGTTGTCTGTCTGAATTTGGATAATTTGGTGGGACAGCCGATCTCTGAAAGCCTTCAGAGCGTTCCAGATCGCTCGTAACTCCAGAAGATTGATCTGCAGATCGCGTTCCTGGAGGGACCAGCTTCCTTGGGTGTGAAGCCCATCGACATGAGCTCCCCATCCCAGGAGGGACGCATCCGTGGTCAGCACCTTTTGTGGCTGAGGAATTTGGAAGGGACGTCCCAGAGTCAAATTGGAGCAAATCGTCCACCAATATAGGGATTTGAGAAAACTCGTGGACAGGTGGATCACGTCCTCTAGACCCCCGGCGGCCTGATACCACTGGGAGGCTAGGGTCCATTGAGCAGATCTCATGTGAAGGCGGGCCATGGGAGTCACATGAACTGTGGAGGCCATGTGGCCCAGCAATCTCAACATCTGCCGAGCTGTGATCTGCTGGGACGCTCGCACCCGCGAGACGAGGGACAACAAGTTGGAGGCTCTCGTCTCTGGGAGATAGGCGCGAGCCGTCCGAGAATCCAGCAGAGCTCCTATGAATTCGAGTTTCTGCACTGGGAGAAGATGGGACTTTGGATAATTTATCACAAACCCCAGTAGCTCCAGGAGGCGAATAGTCATCTGCATGGACTGCAGGGCTCCTGCCTCGGATGTGTTCTTCACCAGCCAATCGTCGAGATATGGGAACACGTGCACCCCCAGCCTGCGAAGTGCCGCTGCTACTACAGCCAAGCACTTTGTGAACACCCTGGGCGCAGAGGCGAGCCCAAAGGGTAGCACACAGTACTGGAAGTGGCGTGTGCCCAGCTGAAATCGCAGATACTGTCTGTGAGCTGGCAGTATCGGGATGTGAGTGTAGGCATCCTTCAAGTCCAGAGAGCATAGCCAATCGTTTTGCTGAATCATGGGGAGGAGGGTGCCCAGGGAAAGCATCCTGAACTTTTCTTTTACGAGATATTTGTTCAGGGCCCTTAGGTCTAGGATGGGACGCATCCCCCCTGTCTTCTTTTCCACAAGGAAGTACCTGGAATAGAATCCCAGCCCTTCCTGCCCGGATGGCACGGGCTCGACCGCATTGGCGCTGAGAAGGGCGGAGAGTTCCTCTGCAAGTACCTGCTTGTGCTGGAAGCTGTAAGACTGAGCTCCCGGTGGACAATTTGGAGGTTTTGAGGCCAAATTGAGGGTGTATCCTTGCCGGACTATTTGCAGAACCCACTGATCGGAGGTTATGAGAGGCCACCTTTGGTGAAAAGCTTTCAACCTCCCCCCGACTGGCAGGTCGCCCGGCACTGACACTTGGATGTCGGCTATGCTCTGCTGGAGCCAGTCAAAAGCTCGCCCCTTGCTTTTGCTGGGGAGCCGCGGGGCCTTGCTGAGGCGCACGCTGCTGACGAGAGCGAGCGCGCTGGGGCTTAGCCTGGGCCGCAGGCTGTCGAGAAGGAGGATTGTACCTACGCTTACCAGAAGCATAGGGACCAGTCTTCCTTCCCCCGAAAAATCTTCTACCTGTAGAGGTAGAGGCTGAAGGCTGCCGGCGGGAGAACTTGTCGAATGCGGTGTCCCGCTGGTGGAGAGACTCTACCACCTGCTCGACTTTTTCTCCAAAAATGTTGTCCGCACGGCAAGGCGAGTCCGCAATCCGCTGCTGGATCCTATTCTCCAGGTCGGCGGCACGCAGCCATGAGAGCCTGCGCATCACCACACCTTGAGCAGCGGCCCTGGACGCAACATCAAAAGTGTCATAAACTCCTCTGGCCAGGAATTTTCTGCACGCCTTCAGCTGCCTGACCACCTCCTGAAAAGGCTTGGCTTGCTCAGGGGGAAGAGCATCAACCAAGCCCGCCAACTGCCGCACATTGTTCCGCATGTGTATGCTCGTGTAGAGCTGGTAAGACTGGATCTTGGCCACGAGCATAGAAGAATGGTAGGCCTTCCTCCCAAAGGAGTCTAAGGTTCTAGGGTCTTTGCCCGGGGGCGCCGAAGCATGCTCCCTAGAACTCTTAGCCTTCTTTAGGGCCAAATCCACAACTCCAGAGTCATGAGGCAACTGAGTGCGCATCAGCTCTGGGTCCCCATGGATCCGGTACTGGGACTCGATCTTCTTGGGAATGTGGGGATTACTTAATGGCTTGGTCCAGTTCGCAAGCAATGTCTTTTTCAGGACATGGTGCAAGGGAACAGTGGACGCTTCCTTAGGTGGAGAAGGATAGTCCAGGAGCTCAAACATTTCAGCCCTGGGCTCGTCCTCCACAACCACCGGGAAGGGGATGGCCGTAGACATCTCCCGGACAAAGGAAGCGAAAGACAGACTCTCAGGAGGAGAAAGCTGCCTTTCAGGAGAGGGAGTGGGATCAGAAGGAAGACCCTCAGACTCCTCGTCAGAGAAATATCTGGGGTCTTCTTCGTCCTCCCACGAGGCCTCACCCTCGGTGTCAGACACAAGTTCACGGACCTGTGTCTGCAACCTCGCCCGGCTCGACTCCGTGGAGCCACGTCCACGATGGGGGCGTCGAGAGGTAGACTCCCTCGCCCGCATCGGCGAAGCTCCCTCCGCCGACGTAGTCGGGGAGCCTTCCTGGGAGGTGGCCGCGGTCGGCACCGCACGCGGTACCGACGTCGGGGACCTCAACCTGGGCGATGGACCAGCCGGCGCCACGCTCGACGGTACCGGAGGCGCAAGCACCGCCGGTACCGGAGGGGTAGGGCGCAACAGCTCTCCCAGAATCTCTGGGAGAACGGCCCGGAGGCTCTCGTTCAGAGTGGCTGCAGAAAAAGGCTGAGAGGTCGATGCAGGCGTCGACGTCAGAACCTGTTCCGGGCGAGGAGGCTGTTCCGGGCTGTCCAGAGTGGAGCGCATCGACACCTCCTGAACAGAGGGTGAGCGGTCCTCTCGGTGCCGATGCCTGCTGGGTGCCGAATCCCTCGGCGACCCAGAGCTCTCGGTGCCGACACGGGGAGGAGACCGGTGTCGATGCTTCTTCGACTTCTTCCGAAGCATGTCACCGGAGCTCCCCGGCACCGACGAGGAGGACGTAGAATCCATCCGTCGCTTCCTCGGGGCCGAGACCGAAGAGGGTCGATCCCGGGGGGGCTGTACCGCAGGAGCCCTCAGGGTAGGAGGAGACCCACCCGAAGGCTCACCGCCACCAGCAGGGGAATGGACAGCCCTCACCTGCACTCCTGACGATGCACCTCCGTCCGACGACATCAGCAGACGAAGTCTCGGTACCACCGACGTCGATGCAGTCGCCCGATGCCTCGGCGCCGATGCAGAGGTCCGATGCCTCGATGCAGTCGATGGAGCGGCAGCCAAGGAAGATGGTCCGGACGCTGACGACGTCGATGCACTCGATGCCTCCGGTGCCGATGTCGACGAAGAGCCCGAGAACAAAACGTTCCACTGGGCTAATCTCGCTACCTGAGTCCGCCTTTGTAACAGGGAACACAGACTGCAGTTCTGAGGGCGGTGCTGGGCCCCTAGACACTGAAGACACGCAGAGTGCCTATCAGTGAGCGAGATTACCCGGGCGCACTGGGTGCACTTCTTGAAGCCGCTGGAAGGCTTCGATGTCATGGGCGGAAAAATCACGCCGGCGAAATCAAAGGCCGAAATGGCGAAAATTGAAGCACCAAAATTTAAAGGGAGAAAAATCTCGACCGAGGCCAAACTAGGCCTACCCCGACAACGAAAGAAAACTTACGGGGCAAAAGCTGTGAAAACTACGGGAAGGGCAGAAAACCTGAAAGGGTCTTCCGGAACACTTCCGGAGCGCTTCCCGAACTTTTTTAAAGAAAAACAAGGAAAAAATACGTAGAAAAGGACGCGCGAGGTCGACTCTCTGGGGCACGAACGGCGTAACACGACCGTACCGAGCGCGGACGAAAGAAGACTGGCCGGCTCGAGCCGGTTTCGGGCGGGAAGACGGCCGCGCATGGGCGCGCGAGGACTAGCAAAGGCCTTTGCTAGTAAACTTTCCGATGGAGGGGGCTGCCGAGGATGTCAACCCATCAGTGAGAACAAGCAGCCTGCTTGTCCTCGGAGAATGAAATTACCACAAGGCCATAGGGTAGCCGGGCAGTAACTCGGAACTGGTGCTTGTAGGTGCTTACGCAGCTCAGTAAAAGGGCCCCGTTTACTAAGCCGTGCCATAGGTGCACTAGCATTTTTAACACGCGCTAATGCTAGAGACACCCATAGGAATATGAGTGTCTCTAGTGTTAGGGTGCGCTAAAAATGCTAGTGCGTCTTAGTAAACAGGTCCCTTAGATTGTGAACCCTCCAGGGGCAGGGAAATACCCAGCGTACCTGAATGCAACTCACCTTCAGCTACTACTGAAAAAGGTGTGAGCAAAATCCAAATAAATAAATAGCCTTCCCCTTCATCCCCTGTCCTGATCAGACACATAGAAAGCACATACACATACTGCTCTCCACTTGCTATTTTTTTTTGTTTGTTTTTTGTTCTGGGATGCTGCTTAAGGTAAGACAAACAAAACAATCAGGGGAGATTAGTGGCAGACTGAAACAGCATAATTCTAAAACAAGAGGGTGTGTGTAAAGTGAGAAACTTAAGTAGGGGGGAAGGCAGTAAAATATTGACGTCATAAACTAGTAGGCTCCAAGGGGTTTTTTGCCGAGTCATGTTAGTTTTTAGCCTCTAGTGAAAATATATTCCAGGGTACAAAGGCTTAAGTAATGCATTAATATGCAAGGTGTGTCACTGAATTGCTGTTACCAGGCAAGTTGATGGAATTACTTATAAAACAAAGGTGCAGGTGAAAAAAAATCCATTTCTGTTTGGTGTCAGCATGACTTTTTACAGAAAATTTAAATATTTCTCAAAGCTGCACTAAATATCTCTTCAGAACAGCAGCTCATCTGTTTCTCGACTCTGTTGCTGTTTTTATTTCTTTTTGCTACAGTTCTTTTTAAGTCTCTGTTCTTTTATGACTTAATAGATTTTAAGATTTCTATTTTTCTTTGGAATTAGACTTGTTTTTTTTTCTGCTGTACATCACACTGAATGCTATGGAAGACCATGCAGTTTATAAAAATCAATACATACAATACATGGGCATTTGTAGTTATTTTTAAAATCTATATACCATCTCAGTGATACTCATTTTAAATGGTTTACAAATAACAAAGCAAACACCCACAGAAGGTGATCTCTCCACAGGAGAACCAAAGACAAACGTACAAACAGTGGATCCAAAAAAAGTCCTCTCACAGGTGGTGTGTCTTCCTAAACAAGGTCTTTATTCAAATCAATAAAAACAACCCAACACGAAACGTGTTTCGGCCGTAAAGGCCTGCGTCAGGGGTCTATTGATCTTTGATGCAAAATAACTTGTAAAGCAGATGACTCAGTCAATTATCTGTTAACAGAGATACCAGAGATTCCTGCACATTTCCTAAGCCAAAGGCGAAATAATCCACACCAGCGTTTCAGTCACTGCGATACTACTACTGCTTAACATTTTTAGAGCACTACTAGGGTTATGCAGCGCTGTACAGATGAACATAAATTGACATAAAGGACAGTCCCTGCTCCAAGGAGCTTACAATCTAAAGGGCGAAATGTCAAGTAGGGGCAGTCCAGGTTTCCTGAATAGAGGTATGATGGTTAGATGCCGAAGGCGACACTGAAGAGGTGGGCTTTGAGCAAGGCTTTGAAGATGGGCAGGGAGGGGGCCTGGCGTATGGGCTCAGGGAGTTTATTCCAGGCAAGGGGTGAGGCGAGGCAGAAAGGGCGGAGCCTGGAGTTGGCAGTGGTGGAGAAGGTACTGAAAGGAGGGATTTGTCTTGAGAGCGGAGGTTACGGGTAGGAACGTAAGGGGAGATGAGGCTAGAGAGGTAAGGAGGGGCTGCAGATCGAGTGCATTTGTAGGTTAGTAGGAGAAGCTTGAACTGTATGCAGTACCTGATCGGAAGCCAGTGAAGTGACTTGAGGAGAGGGGTGATATGAGTGTACCGGTTCAGGCAGAAGATAAGACGTGCAGCAGAGTTTTGAACGGACTGAAGGGGGGATAGGTGGCAAAATGGGAGGCCAGTGAGGAGTAGGTTGCAGTAGTCAAGGCGAGAGGTAATGAGAGAATGGATGAGAGTTTGGGTGGTGTGCTCAGACAGGAAGGGGCGAATTTTGCGATACTCCTTGGTGTTCAGGCTGAGGCATCAAGCTGATTCCTTTGCTTGCAACAGAATGTTCTCTCAGACATTGCAGCTGAAAGTACACCTAATCTTGCCTAGTCAGTGCAGCCTGGAAACAGTGCAGAAGACTAGGCAAGGCAGGAGCCCTCTGGGGTCTTAGTACTTAGCAGCTCTGTGTCAGCTTAAATTCAGTTAAGGAAAGATTAGGTGTACTTTCAGCTGCAATGTCTGAGAGAACATTCTGTTGCAAGCAAAGAAATCAGTTAGCCTGAACACCAAGGAGTATCGCAGTGACTGAAACGCTGGTGGTGAACTGGATCAGAAACTGGTTGACTGATAAGATGACCTCTGTCATCTATCCTTTATAGAATAGGCTCGTATGTTAGCACAAACCTTAGCGCTCAAGTGAGGTAGGGCACCCAGGGATCTGAGTGCTGTTGCATTTGTGCACTCGAATGTGCATAAACCTACCTAATGATATCACAGACACAGGAAAATGAACAAAAAATGGCATTCTTCCGTAAGCCAATCTTCAGTGAAGTAGTGTATGGAGTTTATTCGGAGGAAAGGATGGTGAATAGTGTAGTGCTTCAGGGATCGCTACTGGGATTGATTATGTTTAATATATTTGTGAGCAACATTGTAGAAGGATTAGAAGGTTAAGTTTGTCTTTTCGTGGATGACACAGAAATATCCAACAGAGTGGATGCTACAGAGGGAGTAGAAAGCATGAGAAGGGATCTAACATATTTAGAAGAATGGCCTAAGGTCTGGCACTTAATATTTAATGCAGACGTGAAGAGTGATGCACTTGGTGTGTACAGATTCAAGAGAGAAGTACGAGATAGGGGATGAGAGACTGATAAGCATGGTTGAGGAGAGAGACCATGGGGTGACAAGTATCTGACGATCTCAAGGTGGCGAAACAATTTGACAAGACAGTGAATGTAACAGAAGGATGCTGGGCTGCAGAGAGAGGAGAGAGGTATAACCAGCAGAAGAAGACGGGTGTTAACGCCCCTATACTGGTCATTGTTGAGGTCCCACTTGGAGTACAGTGCTCAGTTTGGAGCTCCTATCTAGCTAAGGACATAAAAAAGACTTGAAGTGATCCAGAGAAAAGCAACAAAAATGGTATGGGATTTGCGACAAAAGATGTATGAGAAGAGAAAATCAAAGACCTGAATATGTATACCCTAGAGGAAAGGAGAGATAGGGGAGATACGTTACAGACATTTAAATACTTGAAAGGTATCAGCATACATATAAACCTTTTCCAAAAAGACAGAGAAGCAGTAGAGCTAGAGGACATATACATTGAAATTACAGGAGGGTAGACTTCAGAGTAATGTCAGGAAATACTTTTTCTCAGAGAGGATGGTGGATGTCTGGAATGTCCTCCCAGGGGAGGTGGTGGTGAAGAAAATGGTAATGGAATTCAAAAAGTGCATGGATCCTTAAATGGAAAAAGGATGTAATCAAAACTAAACTTGTCGATGCAGTAATTTGGGCAGTATTGGGGAGACTTCTACGGTCTGTGTCCCAAATATGGCAAAACAGAGCAGACTATACGTAGGGTTGTTTTCTTTTTTTGGAAAACAAATTTGGATGGGGTGAAATGGGCTTTGATGGTAACTCCAACGATTGGGAAGTAGGACCAGTGCCTGGAAGACTTCTATGGTCTGTGACACAAGAATAGCAGAGGAAGCGTGTGTGTTTTGTGCCACATGCATATGCTATGAATATATCTCAGAAGGAAAGGAGAGACACCTTAAGGTTGGTAGTAAGTAAAATGTCAGATTGCAACATTGTTGGATTGCTGGTTTAAATCAAATACTGACAATAAACTTTACTATATTGCCTCAAAATTTATAAAACCTCTTTTCCACGATTGTGTCACTGCCCTATTAGTGATGCAGTATTTTATCATGATGCGAGTGTAACCTGCACAAAGCGGCAGATGGCGGCTTTGTCTACCTTTTTGGGCACACTAGATAGACATAAGTACACAAGTAATGCCACACTAGGAAACACCAAGGGTCCATCGAGCCCAGCATCCTGTCCACGACAGCGACCAATCCAGGCCAAGGGCACCTGGCGAGCTTCCCAAATGTACAAACATTCTATACATGTTATTCCTAGAATTGTGGATTTTTCTCAAGTCCATTTAGTAGTGGTTTATGGACTTGTCCTTTAGGAAACCGTCTAACCCCTTTTTAAACTCTGCTAAGCTAACCGCCTTCACCACGCTCTCCGGCAACGAATTCCAGAGTTTAATTATGCGTTGGGTGAAGAAATATTTTCTCTGATTTGTTTTAAATTTACTACACTGTAGTTTCATCGCATGCCCCCTAGTCTTAGTATTTTTGGAAAGCGTGAACAGATGCTTCAAATCCACCTGTTCCATTCCACTCATTATTTTATATACCTCTATCATGTCTCCCCTCAGCCGTCTCTTGTCCAAGCTGAAAAGCCCTAGCCTCCTTAGTATTTCTTCATAGGGAAGTCGTCCCATCCCTGCTATCATTTTAGTCGCCCTTCGCTGCACCTTTTCCAATTCTACTATATCTTTCTTGAGATGCGGCGACCAGAATTGAACACAATACTCATAGTAACATAGTAGATGACGGCAGAAAAAGACCTGCATGGTCCATCCAGTCTGCCCAAGATAAACTTATGTGTATACCTTACCTTGAATTGTACCTGTCTTTCTCAGGGCACAGACCGTATAAGTCTGCCCAGCAGTTTTTCCCGCCTCCCAACCACCTGTCCCCGCCTCCCATCACCGGCTCTGGCACAGACCATATAAAAGTCTGCCCTCCCCTATTCTCGCCTCCGAACCACCAACCCCTCTTCCCCCCACCTGCTCCGCTACCCAATTTTAGCTATCGCACCATGGAGCGATACAACAGCATTATAACATCCTCACACCTGTTTTCCATACCTTTCCTAATAATACCCAACATTCTATTCACTTTCCTAGCCACAACAGCACACTGAGCAGAAGGTTTCAATGTATTATCGACGACGACACCCAGATCCCTTTCTTGGTCCGTAACTCCTAACGTGGAACCTTGCATGACGTAGCTATAATTCAGGTTCTTATTTCCCACATGCACCACCTTGCACTTGCTCACATTAAACGTCATCTGCCATTTAGCCGCCCAGTCTCCCAGTCTCTTGTAAATTTTTCACAATCCTGTCACGAGTTAACGACTTTGAATAACTTTGTGGGCTTTTGACTTGCGGACCTGAACATGTATATACCCTGGAGGACAGAAGAAACAGGGGTGATATGATACAGACGTTCAAATATTTGAAAGGTATTAATCCGCAAACAAACCTTTTCCGGAGATGGGAAGGTGGTAGAACGAGAGGGCATGAAATGAGATTGAAGGGGGGCAGACTCAAGAAGAATGTCAGGAAGTATTTTTTCACGGAGAGGGTGGTGGATGCTTGGAATGCCCTCCCGTGGGAGGTGGTGGAGATGAAAACGGTAACGGAATTCAAACATGCGTGGGATAAACATAAAGGAATCCTGTGCAGAAGGAAGGGATCCTCAGGAGCTTAGCCTAGAATAGGTGGCAGAGCTGGTGGTTGGGAGGCAGGGCTAGTGCTGGGCAGACTTATACGGTCTGTCCTGGGGCTGGTGGTTGGGAGGTGGGACTAGTGCTGGGCAGATTTATACGGTCTGTGCTGGGGCTGGTGGTTGGGCGGCGGGGATAGTGCTGGGCAGACTTATACGGTCTGTGCCAGAGCAGGTGGTGGGAGGCAGGGATAGTGCTGGGCAGACTTATACGGTCTGTGCCAGAGCTGGTGGTGGGAGGTGGGACTGGTAGTTGGGAGGCGGGGATAGTGCTGGGCAGACTTATACGGTCTTTGCACTGAAGAGGACAGTACAAATAAAAAAGTAGCACATATGAATTTATCTTCTTGGGCAGACTGGATGGACCGTGCAGGTCTTTTTGTGCCATCATCTACTATGTTTACTATGTCATATACTATGTTGCAATGATGCTCATTTTCAAAGCACATAGACTTACAAAGTTACATCTGTTACTATGTAAGTTTGTAAGTCTATGTGCTTTGAAAATGAGTACCTATGCTTACCAAAACATAATGTACTTGGCCTTCAGGACTTCAGTTAACGCATCATTTTCAAATTCAAAAATGCCCCTCATTTTTATGCACATTTTACTTAAGAAGGAGTGCCTAATGTGGATGTGCCTGCTGTGGATGGATCCATCTGTCAATTCGTACACATTAACACTTGTGCATACATGTGGCCAGACCTAGTGCCATGGCGATCAGAGTGCTGGTGAGGGGCCCTAAATCCTGCTAGCTGAAGCTTGGGGCTCTTAAAGTCTGAAAAGCTAAACATTCTTCTTTTTTTTTTTTTTTTTGGGGGGGGGGGGGGGGGGGGTTGGGTGCCAAGTTCTTGCACAGTGGTGATGAAGAGACCAGAGTGCCAAAAGTAGTTTCCATAAGTTTCTAACTGAATCTGGCAGCTTGGTTACCAAAAGGGGAGGGGGAAAGGAGAATGGTTGGGGTTGGAAGAAAGAGGAAGAAGGATGAGCATGCTTTGTACAGAACTGTTCATTCTACTTAGTTCACCCATACCCCCATTCCCCCCGCTTTATTTTATCTATGGAAAACTAGCTTAAACTAATTTTAGGTACACAGATCACACAATACTGCTATTCATGTGCACTTTCATCATCCCCCTCCCTCCAGTGTGCTAACACACACATTTCTCTCCCTTCGGCACATGCTCTCATCACGCACACTATCAGCTGTGGAAGGGGACACGTACCTGACTTATTGCCTTTTGTCCCGTTTCTAAAAATGTTCTTGGGGTATTCTTGTCTGTGGGTTTTGGACTGCTATGTGCTTAGTTACATGGTTGATTAGGGCTGAATAAAAAACCAGAGATCAATCAGTCCAAAGCTCTGATTGCCCACCCAATTATTTCAAACTGGTAAACCTAAGGAAGGAGAAACACACGCTGTGCATCTATAATCGGTTCTGCAGCAAAGAAAACATTTCTTCCCAACTCCAGATATGGTGATCAGCTTTGAATTAATGAATTTGGACTTCCACCAACATGTAACAACAATGATGTGAAAAAGTCCCGTCCCCCCCCCACCCCCCCCCCCAGCCAAGCTTGGTAAAAGGAAGTTCTGGCCGCCTTCAGAGGAGGTCTTCAGCTAACAGACCTTGGGGATCCTCATTAGCTAAAGTATTTATATTTTGAGTTGGGATTGTCGGGGGGAAAGGGTGGAGGCTAAGAGAAAATTTTGTACCCACCCACTTTAAGCTCAGACCCACCCAAAATTGGCTGTCTGGCTATTCCACTGCTGGGCATGGAGGCACGTTGGGAGAGGTGACCTGCTTTTCTCTCTGTCTTTCCTATCTGGAAATGTAGTTCACCCCTCCCCCCCATTGATTTTAATTTCTATTATCTTATTGTACACCACCTTGATGGTATGTCCCTAAGGCAGTATATCAAATAAAGTTGGAACTTGAGCAGAGAGAATAAAGCCTTTCTAAGACGTCTTTCACAGCAAATGACTATGAACAAAAGCTATTTAAAAAGAGCCCTTAAACTGCATGATCTAGCTGCGGTTGGAGAAAAACAGAAATTACCAGAAATGAGCCTCAAGTCTCTAGAAATGGTGCTTGTGCTCACAGCTGGTAATTTACTAGAGATTAAGGCGATGTGAAAGAAAAAAAAGAAAATTCCAAAAGTTAAGACAGCTGAAGAGAAACAAAATCAAGACATATCTAATTCAATCCAAAATATGGTTACCAATATTTTCATTCAGATAAAATCCTTCAAGAATGGTGTTAGTTACCATGGTTTCTATTTCTACGAACATTTCCATTTGGGAACACTTCCTCCATAATGTCTAGCTTTTTAATATTGGATTTAAGTAGGTGTAATGCCCAGAGGCTTGTCGATTTGCATCCCATAGGTATTGATCCATAATATGAATGGTTCAGCTGGTGCACATGCCACAAGACCATGTGTTACATAGTCCAAAAAGACAGCACTACCTTGATTGAATAGTTAACAAGGCCTCTCATCAACATAGAGCATTGACATTTACTTTTAAAGACCTGAAATACAAAGCACTTTTGATAAATTTATCTCACTGGACTTAATACATTGTGAAATACAGATCTCACACATAAATCAGTTATCAGAGGTATAGTCCCAGGCTGGCTGGAATACACAGTAACAATCGAGTACTGATCACACATAAGACCAAACCAGTTTTTAAGTTCTCAGGTCAGCCTTGGCCAAAGGAAAAATTAACAATGTCCAAGAAGAGAAGACGGGCACAAGTATGTAGCAGCAAATGATGGACATATAGAGAGAGTAGCACTGCAGGAGCTTATGAAAGCGACACAGCCTACCCTAGTGGCTAAAGAAGGTTGTCAAGCAGCCTGGCAGTGGGAGAGTGGTAGGAAATATCAAAGGTATTCTGAGAGGCCTCAAATTACAAATTCAGGGAAATACTGTTCTGGGCTTCCGTATTCCAAGAATGTAGAACTGAACATGTTTACATTTTCCTCTTTGATCTTTGAAGGTAGGTAGATTATTTACTGCTGCAAATGGCTCTTTCTTTTCTGTCATCGATTACTGGAACAGTTATGTTTGGATTGCTTTCTGCTCTTTATGTTTATAACCTTATAAAAATATTGTTATTAATTTCTGGAAACCTGTAAACTGCCATGATGTTTCTTTGAATGGCAGTACATCAAATTGTGCAAATAAATAAATAAATGTATACAAACTCACCGACAATGTTAACAACATCCGGCCGGATAAGAGGCTCTCCACCAGTTAGTCGAATTTTATCCACCCCTTCTTTCACAAAGAGCCTAGAAAGAGTGATGATCTCCTCGGTGGTGAGGAGATCCGATTTGGGAGTCAGCTGAACACCCTCCTCTGGCATACAGTATTGGCCTGAAATAAGATACACATTAAAACTCCTACAGAAAAAGGGCAAGTTCATCAAGGTAAAACCAAAATTATGGCATCTGCCCCATCATTCTGCTGAAACGGTGGCAATCCACTTCCTCAAGGGTCTATTGTGGGTTCAGATAAGTATATGACGGGCGAAATATAATAGGAAAGAAAGCAAGGCTGAATAAAGCCAGGAATGAAGAAGGAGATCTGTCAGATCTAGCAATGAGCACCCTTAGCTCTAACCGTAGTCCTACCACTGAATGTGACCTCAAGCAAATCTTTATCCCCACATGCCTTACAGAGCAGCATAAGAGAAGATAAGAAAAGGAAAAGAATGCACAGGAAAGCAAATTAGAAAGTAACAACACAAAGAAAGACTAATATATGTTTTCCATAGCCCAGACTAAACAATTACTGTAGCTTGTCCCATCAGATAATGGCCATCATTCTGCCAAATGACTCCAACTTGAACACACAACAAATTTTCCTTTCTGCAGATGCCGAGGATATCAAAGTGAATTTTTGCATACTCAAAATGAGTATTTAGGAAATACAGTTATGGTTTTGATTTCTCTTTTTACTACTAATCATTTCTATAGAGCTACTAGATGTATGCAGCGCTGCACACATTATATGCCCTCTGTCCCTAGAGGGCTCATAATCTAAGTTTTTGGGGGTTTTTTGCACCTGGGGCAATAGAGGGTTAAGTGACTTGCCCAAGGTCAAAAGGAGCTGCAGTGGGAATCGAACCCAGGTAGCCAAGTTACTAACTTCTACTATGGCTGACATCTTCGTTCTCCCCACAGCCCACCACGGCAACATACTCCAACTCCACCAGCCATTATAATCAAATACAGGTCTTCTTCAGTACTGTCTCGTTGCACCCTACGCCTGGAATAAACTTCCTGAGCCCCTACGTCTTGCCCCATCCTTGGCCACCTTTAAATCTAGACTGAAAGCCCACCTCTTTAACATTGCTTTTGACTCGTAACCACTCGCCTCCACCTACCCTCCTCTCTTCCTTCCCGTTCACATTAATTGATTTGATTACTTTATTTATTTTTTGTCTATTAGATTGTAAGCTCTTTGAGCAGGGACTGTCTTTCTTCTATGTTTGTGCAGCGCTGCGTATGCCTTGTAGCGCTATAGAAATGCTAAATAGTAGTAGTAGTAGTACATTAAGCACGTCTCAGCCATGGGCTTAGTCTGCAAAAGTACCTTATCCAATAAAAGTGAGCAGATAAGCTAGAAATCACAGAGCAGAGATACATAGAACACCAGACAGACATCAGTGTATGAAAATGAGGTTCTCTTAAGACTCTTAAGTACAAGTATATCCCTGGATCCCTTGTTGGCAGGTACTTACATCTCAGGTTGCACTTCTCCGTTAGGGATATCCTTAGATAGTTGTGCTGGCGCCCAAAGTTGTCAGTTAAGAAAGCTGAAAAAGGCAAATGTTGTCCATTGACAAATCGCTTCCTTTCTGTCCCAGGTAACTCCTGCAAGAAAATGAGACAGTGGTGAAATGGGAAGGCCATCTAATGTAGGAGGGAGGGTGTGAATGACCGAGTCCAGACTCATTTGCTACTTCTAGAACAAAAGTCTTGGAGGCCCTTTTACTAAGTCATATAAGTGTCTATGAGTGCCCAAAGCGCACCAAAATGGAGTTACCACCTGGTTACCCCATGGCTATTGTGGTAATTTCATTTTTGGCATGCATTCGATACGCGAGTCTGCAAAATAATTTTTATTTTCAGACGTGCACCAAGTGCAATTTGACACGCATAGGTCATTACTGCCCGGTTACCACACGAGACTTTACCGCTAGGTCGACGGCTGGCGGAAAGGTCTCAGACCCAAAATGGATGCGCAGCTATTTTGATTTTGACGCACGTCCATTTTTGGCAAAAATTTTAAAAAGGCCTTTTTTACAGGTGTGCTGAAAAATGGATCGGTGCGCTCCCAAAACCTGCACCTAAGCTACAGCAAGCCATTTTTCAGCACGCCTTTGTAAAAGGATCCCTAAATTTCATGTACGCTCTGAATTCAGCCTCATGCAGAGTACTGTGCTCAGACTTACTGCACATTTTGATAAATAAGAAAAAATATCTGCTTAATGACTAGTTGCCTAATATATTAGCTCTGAAGAAGGTTTAAACTAGGATCAAAGATAAGTGGATAAATCCCTCAGATAAGTATGTTATGTTACATTAAACACTTAGAAGGAAACGAAGGGGGGAAAAAGGCAATATCTGGAAAGTGATGTATAATAATTCCCACAGTACGGGAAACTACTAAAGACTTATCTGTTCGAGAAAATCTAAGGCAAGGATCAAAACACATAAAGCCCATACAATCTCATAGACACGCACCAATACACTCTCTGAACCTCTACTCCCGCGCTCTCACCACTCTTAAACCCTACCCACAGATAAAACTGTCAGACCTCCCTGTTCCCTCGATAAGGTTTTGCCCCCCTCTCAACTCACCACTGTTATATTCCACTGTTCTATCCCCTAAGAATATCCTGAATTTACTCGTCTTATATAACTCTTCACAATGTAACCCATAATTGTACTGCAACCAATTGCACTTCCATCTTTTACAATGTATTGTAAGCCACACTGAGCCCGCAAATAGGTGGGAAAATGTGGGATACAAATGCAAATAAATAAATAAAAATAAAATAAATAGATCTTGCGGCAGTCATGGAACAGGCTGATTTGGACTTAGTGGCAGTTATGGAGATGAGGTAGATGGAGAATGATGACTGGGTCTACTGGTTAATCTGGAAAGAAGAAATGAAAGAAACAGATTTAATTCAAGACATTCACAAAATTGATATTGACAAGAGGAAGTGCTATTGCTAGGGGACTTCAGTTTGCTGGATGCCGTCATCTAGAAGATAGGGAAATTTTTATTCTCTTCAAAAGTGTTGTTCTGATAAGTGGTAACACAACCCACAAGGGAAGGTGTGATATTGGACCTGGTGCGTATGAACGGGAAGAGAGTATCCAATGTCACAACAGGTGAAAATCTGGCGTCCAATGATCACTGGACGATGTGGTTCAGTATTAAGGTACAGGCATTGATAATTCATTCGAAATCGAGGGTCCTGGACTTCAGAAAAGTAAATTTTCTTAAGATGGGGAATAGTTCAAGGAGTCAATAGCTGGATGGGAAAATCTAGAGGAAGTAGAAAAAAAATCAGCAAAATTGAAAAATAATATTGTAAGGGTCCACCAAAAATCTCACTCATCACCATTAGCCATAACATCGATTTTGATTTCCCATTTCATATTCTGAAAAGAGAACCTCAGAACAAATGATGCCTAAGAACAATCTAATGCCACATCATACTATTCAAATTGATTCCTTCTCCCCGGAGGATCCAGTTTCCATCATGGCACCAATCCAGGAGCAAAATCTTTAAAGGGGGGGGGGGGGGGGGGGGGGGAGAGAACTTGGACTTCATTCAACAATCTATCAATAACATCAGCTCCAGGAGAAAAAGGAAAATCAGGTCACCTGAAGAGGGGAGGAAAGTGATCTTTGTTAGGAAGCCAGTGCAATTGTTCAAGGAGTGGTGTGGCACTTTGGAATCGTGTCTTACCAAAATCAATCTGGATGCTGTGTTTTGTGCCGTTTGGAGTTTCCTTGTGAGTTGTTCCTTACATCCTGCATAGATTCCATTGCAGTAATCAACGTGGCTTAATATCATTGATTGAATTAGATTGCGGAAAACATCTCCTGGGAAGAAAGGTTTTAAACGCTTGAGTTTCCACATGGAATGAAACATTTTCTTTACGGTGGAGTTGACTTGGGACTCAAGTGTAAGAATTCTATCAATAATGACACCTAGTATTTTGAGACTATCAGAGATGGGAAGGGAATGCTCTGGAGTGAATAAGGTTGTGGGTTTATAATTGTTGTACTGGGATGAGAGGATAAGGCAATGCGTTTTATCGGTGTTCAGCTTCAATTGAAATGTGTTGGCCCAAGAGTGCATGATGTTCAATCCATTTTTGATATTGTTGAAGATTTCTGATAGATCATGTTTAAAAGGGATATAGATTGTAACATCAGCATAGATGATTGGATGGAGACCATTATTCGATAGGGACTTGGCCAATGGGATCATTAAAATGTTGAAGAGTATTGGTGATAGAGGTGAACCTTGGGGATCTCCACAGTCTGATTTCCATGATGATGATACATTTGTATTAGATTTAACTTGGCATGACCTGGTGGTCAGAAAGCCTTTAAACCAGTCAAGTACATTTCCACCAATTCCAAAGTGATCTAAAAGTCGAAGAAGTATGCTGTAGTTGACCATATCGAATGCACTCAACATGTCAAATTGAAGTAGGAGTATGTTATTTCCTAAGGCTATTTCATTCTTGAATTTGGCCAGTAGGGAGACCAGCACTGTGGGAAGGGCGGGAACCAGATTGAGATTCATGTAATAAAGAGAATTTGTCCAAATAGTCAGTGAGTTGTTTGGTCACTAAACTCTCCATCAATTTAACTACAAGTGGGATAGATGCAACTGGTTGATAGTTTGTGATGTCATTTGTTTTTTTTCTTTGCATCCTTCGGTATAGGGGTGAGTAAGATGTTGCCATATTCTTCAGGAAAATGACCTTGTTGGAGCATGTAGTTTAAGTACGATGAGAGGTCATTTAAGAATTGATTGGGAGCAGATTTGAGAAGGTAGCTGGGGGCAAGTGTCCAATTTGCAATGTTTGTTGGAGAATTTGAGAAGAGCTAGAGTTACTGAGTCGGTGGTGAGAGGAGAGAATTTGGTCCAGCTACGGTCAGTTGGGCATGAACCAGAGTTAGAGTCCATTTCATTGATGAAATTTTCAATGTCATTGCTATGTTGGGGAAGTGTATTGCGTAATTTTATTATTTTATCACAGAAGTAGTGAGAGGGGATCTCAGATGATGCACTATTTGTACAGCAATGGGCTTTTACATATAGGACATTTAAAAATTTTTTTAGTATACCACCATATTACAAAGTAATAAAATCCGAGGGGTGGGGGAGACGAATTTAATTTGCTGCATTTGTACCCCACAATTTCCCACCTACTTGCAGGCTCAATGTGGCTTACACTATGTTGCAAAAGGTATAATCATAAACAGAGTAAGAGGTATGGTCTAATTTAACATATTACTGTGTAAGAAATTAGGTAGATACAGTGGTGGAAATAAGTATTTGATCCCTTGCTGATTTTGTAAGTTTGCCCACTGACAAAGACATGAGCAGCCCATAATTGAAGGGTAGGTTATTGGTAACAGTGAGAGATAGCACATCACAAATTAAATCCGGAAAATCACATTGTGGAAAGTATATGAATTTATTTGCATTCTGCAGAGGGAAATAAGTATTTAATCCCTCTGGCAAACAAGACCTAATACTTGGTGGCAAAACCCTTGTTGGCAAGCACAGCGGTCAGACGTCTTCTGTAGTTGATGATGAGGTTTGCACACATGTCAGGAGGAATTTTGGTCCACTCCCCTTTGCAGATCATCTCTAAATCATTAAGAGTTCTGGGCTGTCGCTTGGCAACTCGCAGCTTCAGCTCCCTCCATAAGTTTTCAATGGGATTAAGGTCTGGTGACTGGCTAGGCTACTCCATGACCCTAATGTGCTTCTTCCTGAGCCACTCCTTTGTTGCCTTGGCTGTATGTTTTGGGTCATTGTCGTGCTGGAAGACCCAGCCACGACCCATTTTTAAGGCCCTGGCGGAGGGAAGGAGGTTGTCACTCAGAATTGTACGGTACATGGCCCCATCCATTCTCCCATTGATGCGGTGAAGTAGTCCTGTGCCCTTAGCAGAGAAACACCCCCAAAACATAACATTTCCACCTCCATGCTTGACAGTGGGGACGGTGTTCTTTGGGTCATAGGCAGCATTTCTCTTCCTCCAAACACGGCGAGTTGAGTTCATGCCAAAGAGCTCAATTTTTGTCTCATCTGACCACAGCACCTTCTCCCAATCACTCTCGGCATCATCCAGGTGTTCACTGGCAAACTTCAGACGGGCCGTCACATGTGCCTTCCGGAGCAGGGGGACCTTGCGGGCACTGCAGGATTGCAATCCGTTATGTCGTAATGTGTTACCAATGGTTTTCGTGGTGACAGTGGTCCCAGCTGCCTTGAGATCATTGACAAGTTCCCCCCTTGTAGTTGTAGGCTGATTTCTAACCTTCCTCATGATCAAGGATACCCCACGAGGTGAGATTTTGCGTGGAGCCCCAGATCTTTGTCGATTGACAGTCATTTTGTACTTCTTCCATTTTCTTACTATGGCACCAACAGTTGTCTCCTTCTCGCCCAGCGTCTTACTGATGGTTTTGTAGCCCATTCCAGCCTTGTGCAGGTGTATGATCTTGTCCCTGACATCCTTAGACAGCTCCTTGCTCTTGGCCATTTTGTAGAGGTTAGAGTCTGACTGATTCACTGAGTCTGTGGACAGGTGTCTTTCATACAGGTGACCATTGCCGACAGCTGTCTGTCATGCAGGTAACGAGTTGATTTGGAGCATCTACCTGGTCTGTAGGGGCCAGATCTCTTACTGGTTGGTGGGGGATCAAATACTTATTTCCCTCTGCAGAATGCAAATAAATTCATATACTTTCCACAATGTGATTTTCCGGATTTAATTTGTGATGTGCTATCTCTCACTGTTACCAATAACCTACCCTTCAATTATGGGCTGCTCATGTCTTTGTCAGTGGGCAAACTTACAAAATCAGCAAGGGATCAAATACTTATTTCCACCACTGTAGGTCAGTAGAATTATTTACATAACACAAAATAAAACAGGTAAGATGTAATGACCAATAGTGATAATGTGATTAACATAATCAAATTAGAAGGCATCAGTATTAGTTGGTTTAGATATAGAATGAAATCAAGTCATTAAGGAGGATTTTTATTGTAAGTCTCTTCGAACAGGTGCGTCTTCAATAACTTCCGGAAGGTTGTCAACTCATGCGTTGTTTTTATAGCATTCGGTAGTTTATTCCATGATTTTGTGCAGAGGTATGTGAAGGTAGATGTGTGTAGTGCTTTGTATTTGAGTCCTCT